>NC_088102.1:52445987-53082910 GCF_036370855.1 Dromaius novaehollandiae | reverse complement strand
CTTGGCAGACCTCACTGGTTTCTTGTTTCCTTACCTGTAATTACCTCCTCTAACTGAATCACCAGAAGGGGAAGGGCTCCCCAGTTAGGGAACTGTACTTTGGGGTCCCTGCTATACAACATGCTCTGATGTGAAGCACTTTAACTTCTTCCCTGCTCTGTAACTCCATGTGCCAGAGGCAGTTTGGTGGCCTATCAGCTCTGTATGATCCATGGAGCAAAGAAGCAGGAGAGAGGCCATTTGGTGTCTCCATGTGAATATGGGAAATAGAAGCCTGCATGTGTGTGCAGGGAGTGTCTCTGAGAGGGAACTTTGTGTGGGAGGCCTCCATTCTGCACTGCCATGCTAACTATATAATCTTTATTTCACGCGCATACCTGTAGGAGAGTTAGAATACCTTAAAACAGCTTATTTGATAACTCCCAGCTCTGGGGATGTATGCTCCAGAAATGAATGTGATGTCTCCTATTTTAATTCCACTAAACATTGAAAAAAAATATTGCACTCACACGATGAATAGAAAATAGTCATTCAAAGTAAATGAGTGTTCAGTAGCTGGAAGCATGAAATGTTGAATTCACTGTATATAGTGAAGTAAATTACAACCAGTTTTAAAGGCTATAGCTGAGTGAACACATCCTGCATAAAGGACAAACCAGCAGTGGCTGTGGTTGTGCTCTGTAGTGATCTGTGCCTAAACAGTCTTCTGCTATATGCTCTATGTACTGTATTGACAGCTCATTACCAGCTTGTAATTCGCTCTACAGAGGGGGATATTTTCTTGGCACGTAGAAAACCATTCACAAGTCTGTTTCATTTCCTTAAATTTACAGTTTCTTTTCTGATCTTAGTCCATGTAGGAACATTCTGCTGGAGAAATATTAGTAATCGTATCAGGAAGGGAAGATAGAAATCAGTGTTTAAACTCAGACATTAGTTTTTCATTTCCTATCGTCTCCTTCCTTAAAAATGTATTTTATTTTTTTTACATTGAAAGCTGTGCTTATTTCAAAAAAGAGAAGCCTTTCAGTGATTAGACTGTAACTCTGTCTCACAGTTAGTGATGGGGACAAAACCACACCAATGAATGTATGGTAAGCTGTGAAAAGGGATTAGTTTGTGTGACTCCCTTGTCACAGTGATTTAACATGCTTCAGTTATATTTAACAACATCTGCTCTGTCCTCAGACATCCAAACACGGCTTCTGTTGTCTTCTCCCTGCTTTTCTCAATCTCTGTCTTGAACTTAGCATTTCAATTTTGAAGTGTAGCCCTTCACATTTGGGTTAAGGGAACAACTCTTTTTGCTAATAACAGAAGAAAACGCCTATCTTCCAATAACACTGAAGGGATATTGCTCATCTACTATACTTACGCTATTACTTGTTTCTGTTGTGTGTGTGGTGTGCTGAGTACTTTAGAGTCCCAGCCTGAAATTGTTCCCAATGTAAAGACAGAGGAAGAGTATAAGAACGACAGGAACAGTGAAATAAAATTTTGTCTTTTAGCATTCTGTTTTTGGTTTTGATTTTTTTTGTCTGTTTGTTTTCCTTCCAGAATGGTGGAATATATATTTTAGCTAACCAGAAGGGCTGTGATGGTGATCGTCTGTATTATGATGGATGTGCCATGATTTCTGTGAATGGAGACACAGTTGCGCAAGGATCCCAATTTTCTCTTGATGATGTGGTAATATATTAGACTTATAACTTAACTGTTAGTTGCAGCTGGAGTTAGTAGGGCTGCACGTATGCTCAAGACTTTCAAGAAATTCTACTGATGCTATGTCCATGTGTCTCATAGTCTAAACAGATATGATTTTACTATGCTATTCAACTAGATCCAAAGCTTTTCATAGTTAGATTGACTGAAACTGATCTACAGTAGCTCTCCTGCTTTTGCAAGGGAGGAAGAGCTGTCACAGGGGAGGAACTTCTTCACAGAAATGTTTGTGTATGTAATCACTATGTTTAGGAGAAGTCCTTTTATTTTATATCTGCTTATTTAAGCAAAAAAAAAAGGGCAAAGATTGCAATGTTCTAATTATGACCCAGTTTGGTAGACAAAAGGTTTGATAGGATGAGCTTTACTTCAAAACCCCTTTCTCAGTAGACTTGTCATTGCAGCTGTAGGTTTTTTCATGTCATGTGCCAAACTCCATCCACAGTATGCTCCTTACCCTTCCCTCCTGTTTTCTGCCACAACTGATGGGGAACCTATTGTTCAGCACATGTGACGTGCTAGAAGTTTGCTGTGGGTTATGGTCATCCTAGTGTACATGGTGAATTGAGTTGGTTTTGCTCACTTTGTAATGTAAGTAATTCTACTAAGTCAGAGATGACTTGTGCATAAAGTTAGCATAAGAAGGTATATTGAAAAAAGTTGATTTTTTTTTTCTTTTTCAAAATTTTTCTGTAGTCTTTTCTTGCCTGTCAGACTGTTTATCTGTGTTTGCATAGAATCAATCTAATGTTGAAAGCATTTCTGTAGGAAGTACTGGTTGCCACATTGGATTTAGAGGATGTTCGAAGTTACAGAGCAGAGATTTCATCTCGTAACTTAGCGGTAAGAATTTGTTACATGGATTATGTTTGTAAATTCTGCCAGGTTTGAATAGTTGTTGAATTGAAAAAGCATTTGCTTGTGTTGGCCTTCACAGTATTCCATAGCATGTGATGTTTTATAGGCATATTCTACATTAAAACTGATGTCTTCCCAATTCTTCTGTACTATTGCTTAGGCAAGTAAAGTGTGTCCCTATCCCAGGGTAAAAGTGAATTTCGCTCTGTCATGTTCTGATGATGTAGCTGTACCTACTTGTATGCCAATTCAGTGGAGACATCATAGTCCTGAGGAGGAGATCTGGTAAGCACATATTTAATCTGTTGTTTGAAAATGATTTGATAAAAAGTGGAGGTGAACATAGTATCTTGCTCATCTCTAAGTATGGAAAATATCCCATCAGAACAGCATAGTAAATATGTTGTGTTATTTAGGTCTTATCCCATTACCCTCTTGGAATGCATATATTTTGTAATTTCAGCCTTGGCCCTGCCTGTTGGCTTTGGGACTACTTAAGGCGCAGCAAGCAGGTAAGAACAACTGGTTTTGTTCTTTGCTTTTCTGTATATACCTTCTGTACTATAGGGGCAGCATCAATTGTTATCCTATGCTGCTCTTGATGCAAAGTGATGTTGTTAGTCCAAGGTATAAGGTTAGTGCTTTTAACTGCTGGCTCTTTCAAACTTAAAAACACATATGCAAACTATGATTTTAGTATTCTTTCCAGAGTTTCCCTTAGGATTCAGTCATGCTTCCTTTGAAAGCAATAGTTAAACTTATTTACTAAAGGGGGATTTCTTTCTCTCTGAAACTCTGGTTTTCAGTAAGAAAAATGGCATAAGGGAGTTAGTACTTAAAATAAGCAGGATGACATAAAATACTGATTCAGTTTAGTAGTGAATTGCATGTGAAAGATTTGATCCTTTTTATTAGCCCTTCAGCCTTACTGGAGGGTAAAGACATGTTGGCAGTTTGTCTAGCCAAAAGATTTATGTTGACTCCTTGTTTGGTTATCCAGTTGGTAGTTTGATAGTTGATAGTCCAGATGATGATTCAGATGATGATTTTTGGATATCCAGTTGAGTTTGAGAGGGTTTGCTAGGTGTTTTTTTTCCAATAGACTTTAATGATGCATGTGCAGCTCTTTCACAGAAGTGTGTTTCTGAGTGGTAAAACTTTTTTTTCCTAATGATGCTTTTTGGAATTTCTTCCTTTGCTTTGTTTTCAAGGCAGGATTTCTTCTACCTCTTAGTGGTGGAATTGACAGCTCTGCTACAGCTTGCATAGTATATTCCATGTGTCACCAGGTTTGCCTGGCAGTCAAGAATGGAAGTAAGTAGATATGCTTGTGTGGCTCGTCATTTTTGTTAATGGTTAAGGACCAATTAATATTAGGTAAGTGCAATAGATGCACAGGTCAGATGCTTACTTATCTAATTCACTAAATATAGCCTCTTGCCCAGCTTTTCCAATGCAATCCTTTGCATCCCTTCAGAAATCCCAGCAAAAACGTGGATCCAGATTTCAAATTTTCTGAATTAGCTTAATAGTTTTCATTTTGGGTTTTGGGATTGGTTGTAAAATTCAGACTAGTTTCTTTTTAGAGCGTTGTTCAAAATGTTGACCGATTTAGTTTGGGGATTTTGGTTTGTTGTGGGAATTTTTCCTCTCTGTTAAATTCAACACTGCAAAACACAATTAGAGATGGTTCAAGCTCTTAAACTGGATTTAATTAGCCCTTACGCATTTAGCTAACCCTTTATAAATATTGAATTGTATCTTCTGTGAAGATCCTTTAAGGTGCAGAACAATAGGTTTTGGAACTTCTGTATTCAAAGTTTAGAAGCCAAATTGGTAATTCTTTTTTTTTTTTTTTGAAATATGAAAAGATGTTTGGAGAGTTAAATGATGACGTTACCTTATTTGCAAGGGGGAGTGTAAAGCTTAGGTGAATTACTGTAAAACATTGTGAGATTCTCTAGCAGATGCTATAAAAATGGAGTGTTGGAATACAAGAAACATGTATGAGATATTTGCATATCCTGGGTAACAAGAGCACAACAATTTTCTTTCTTGTTCTATTTCTTCTGCTTTGTCCTCAGATGCAGAGGTGCTGGCTGATGCGCGTAAGATTGTGAATGATGAGACCTATGTCCCTGAGGATCCTCGAGAATTTTGCAGACGTATCTTCACCACTTGCTATATGGCTAGTGAGAACTCCTCCCAGGATACTTGCAACAGGGCTAAACTTCTGGCTGAGCAAATAGGCAGGTACAGACTGAATTGCTGGGCAAAAATCATGTTCTGGCAAAGACTTCCTTACAAAACTTTCAAATGTTCTGAACAATCAACATGTAGGAGAGTAAATGCATAAGCAGTAAATGTGTTAAGTAGGAGTATCACACACATCATCATTTGTGTAAATGTGCAGCACACTTAGCAGCATTTGGTGAAGGACATGGAAATTCGGAAACGGACTCTGGAAAGCGTTACGCTTTCCTAAGGCTCTTCAAACCAGATCTGAGATGGTAGTAGGCTTAAGTGCTATTTTATATACTTGGACTGTGCTGGTTGAGTCACTTCTGCTTGAATTCTTCTCAGCTATCACATCAATCTGAACATAGATGTGGCTGTGAAAGCTATCGTGGGAATTTTCAGCATGGTGACAGGTCGAAGTCCCCGTTTTTCTGTCTACGGAGGGAGCAGCAGAGAAAATCTGGCACTCCAGAATGTGCAGGTGTGTTTCATGTAGGCTAAATCTGATTAGATCCTTCTTTTGGAATAACACAAAATGGTGAAGCAGAAGTGGGACCCTCCTTTTGCTAGTTGTTTGCGAAGACCTGAACTCACTGTGCTGTGCCCCTGAAGATTTGGGGGCTTCCATTAAATGCTTGTCTGCAGCAGAAATCCACAATCTGATGCAACTTGGGAGGGGTCCAAGATAATTATTTCCTGTGATTTTTAAAACCTCATAGAATGGTTAGAAGGAAATACTATGTCCCTATATCCTATTGAAAGCATTGGTCCTGATGCTGTTTAGAAAAACATAGCTATAGATAGGTTGCCAGGTCAGGAAAACACGCAATAAACTAGTCTAACAGACAAGTCATGAGTCCAGTAGGATTGCTGCAGGTCAAGACTTAAATGTATTGCCAGAGCTATGAGGTGAAATTTATGCAGTGCTCATATGTACTAGACTTTTCTTTGGTGAATGTTATCTGCATTTAAGGGACTTTATGTGAGAAGTCAAGGTTACCCATTCCAGCGCCTAGTTCTTCTCAGTTTTAGAAAATAGATGAGAAAAAAGTTTTTACATCAGAATGTATACAGTTGTTACTGGGTGTAGCAGCTTCCAGTCTCACCAACAAAGCTGCTTTAATTCTGGCTAAAATACAATTGATTATCAGGTTTAACCGTCAGTTTTTGTTAGGTGATCTTTCTTTCCCTGCAGTTACGGAAAACTCCAGCAGTCTTCTCTGGAAGCAAACATTGGAGCTTTTGTTAGTTTTTTGGCAGTGGGGTAGGTGTGAGTCACAGATGAGTGTGGTGACTTGCTTAATGTCACACAAAGTTGTGTCTAGAGCTGGAAACTGAATTTCAGGTCTCTCAATTTGATACTATTACCATCCTTAGAAAAGTTAGAGTTTTAGAATGGGGACAGAAGCGAAGAGAACTATTTACATTTTTTTAAATATAATTAAATGTCTGTAGCCTAATATTCCATAAAAGCATGTGTTAGTCAAATGGTTTATCTGCATACTTCATCCCTCGTGGATCTTTACCAGTGCTTGTGGGAAGCAGAGAATCTCAGTTACTCCCTGTTTCACAATTCAGAGTAGAATCAACTTGCCCAGCCACATAAGTCTGTGGCAGTATCAGACACTGAACCTTGCTTTCCTAAATGGGTGTTCAGTATCCTATCCCCAAGACCATCCTTCTTGCAGTAACACTTAGCACTCTTGCATTATGTTCTTTCTGGGTTCGTTTAGGGAATTGTTAATTAAAATTGACTTGGATTTGTGTTTGAATGGGGAAAAATTATTTTTGCTTTGTAAATTTGCTTCATTTTTCATTTTGCCTTGTAGGCTAGAATAAGAATGGTCCTTGCCTATCTGTTTGCTCAGTTGACCCTTTGGACTCGTGGGATGCCAGGGGGACTTCTGGTGCTAGGATCAGCCAATGTGGATGAAAGGTTGGTAAATGTTAGAAGTCTAAAACCAAGTGAAATGAGAACAGGTCGCTGCAATTATTTGCAACTCTGCCAAATCCCAATGTAGATTAGTACTCAGAAGAGGCAACAAGCTAAGCAGACGCTGATGGCAGTAGGCGTAATAAAAATAACTGAATCAACTCAATGGCAAATTATGTATTTTTCAGAAGTTTAGAATCAAAGTATTGTCAGAAGTTTTCCAATAAACTGCTGCTCCTTCATCGGCAAGTTTCAGTAGAGCTTACCTGTGCAGTTACCAAGTTAGCTTTCCTATCTGTTATTTGGTGCATTTTCAACTACTTTATTAGGAATTATGTTGTAAACTTTATAAGGTGAAAAACAGATTTTAAAAATCTGGAGTGCTGTTACTAGAGCTGACTGCTCAAAGATGAATGTAATCCCTGTAAGACTGTGGGACTCATAACCTCAAAAGGTGGGAGTGTAATGAGCATTGATTCTGTAGGAGTTTTAGGTCTTCTGGGGGGCGATCAAGGCAGTATTTTAATTATTTTACACCAAATATACTACCTTAGCATGGACAATTTCACAGTGCTTTTTAAGTGTTCAAAATACCATCTTCCTCCTCTCGGCAATTTCATGGCTTTAGGATAGCTGTGTTGCAGCTGAACACCTGTTTGTCCCTTACATATAAATATAAAAAGTGTTAATAATGTGTAATCTCTTTGTCTCTCTTTATACTACATGCATAATATATATAATATAAACTATTTATATATTATACTAATATGATGCTATTATATACTATTATTATATAAAATTTCCTTTCTTGCTCAGTCTCCGAGGATACTTGACAAAGTATGATTGTTCAAGTGCTGATATCAATCCAATTGGTGGAATCAGCAAGACTGATCTGAAAAACTTCATACAATATTGCATTGAAAATTTTCAGCTCACATCCCTCAGGAGGTGAGTAGTGAAACAGTGATGATTGGGGACTTCTCTGTATTTGTGTGCTGCATATCGTGGATTTCCTAGTTTGTATCTCTCTACTGCAGCTTAGCTCCATTAGTAATATTGCAGATACTAATGAAGAAGTCTTCTGCACATCCCTCTGTCTTTAAATGATTGTCTACACTTGTATAGGACACTCTAAATGGCTTTGTGCTGAAGACACTACCAGTCTAGAGAGTTATTGTATACAAGAATTCGTGTTGTTAATTCCACTGAAGGAACTGTATGGGAAACGAATCAAAATCTGCTGTAAGAAAGGCTATATTCCATTTTAGGGCCCTTCTGGACCAGGCTTTGAGTGAATATAGAAGTATAGGTTTCTAACAGTTTTAGAAAACAATCACAAATTACCAAGACTTCATCTGTAGACGTGATTGTGCATATGCAGCTTATTTCTGAAAACTTCATTCCATTTGTCGTTGTCCCTGTTTGGATAGATGCTAATTTATGGTTTTAGTATAAGCATTGATTTTTTGAACCTCGAACAGCTTGTAAGTATCAACACTTCTTTAGAGCTATCTAGTCATTTTTCAGCTTATACCCTGAAAAGTTTTGAGTAAAGCATTTGATTTTTAACAAACCCATCAGGCTACTAATATGACTGGGTAGAATTCATGTTTTTCTTTTCTCCTCCCTTTTATAGTATCATGTCAGCTCCTCCTACTGCAGAGTTAGAGCCCTTGGTGGATGGACAATTGTCTCAAACTGATGAGGTAATGGGCAGTGACTTTAAAATGCTCTGGTAAGCCTTATCCCAAAACTTGTTTCTTGTCCAGTAACATGCTATTGTTTGTATCCCTGCTTATTGACAAGTGTGTCTCCTCCTAATCCTAAACAGTCTTTAAGCTACTGACAAGCTACTACTATCCCCCACCAGCCTTGTCTATGTTGACGACAATTTCTGAAATAGCAAATAATTTTTTTGGCTAATTTTATATTTTGGGCATTTAGAAGGATGGGCATTCTGAAATTTTCTGAAATTCAGTCCCTCTTAAAGTTTGTTAACATCAAAATGGAGTCAGAGCCTTCAGCTGCTTTCAAAATAACTGATGACAAAGCTCTGTCCCCTACCCATTCTCTTTGTTACCCACTTCAATGAAAAAGGACTGGTGAGCCTAGCATCTACCTGTGAGGGCTATAGGATATTGCAAACTTGCTGGGAAGGCCAAGGATAGCTTAAATAGAATTTAGTAAAATATATTCCTGTAAGAATTTTGAATCTCCCATTTCAGAGATCCCTTTTTTTTCCCCCTTCTTCTGCTCAGTAATACTGCTTTCCTGTGTTGTTTTGATCATTGGTATTTTCATTTTGCTATTTCTTTAACTGGGTTAACTGAGCAATTGCTCATAAAATTATTACTAATTTGCTTAGTTGAGATATTCAGTGGCTTTCTGTGTGTGTGATTTCAGGCAGATATGGGGATGACGTATGCAGAGCTCTCCGTCTATGGCAAATTAAGAAAAATTGCAAAGGCTGGACCATACAGTATGTTCTGTAAGCTGATTAGTATCTGGAAGGAGATCTGTACTCCAAGAGAGGTAATATCTAAAATGAAAACAAAAATTTGTTAATACCTTTGCCAACACAGTGCGTGTTTGGAGAAAGGTCAAATAGAATTCCTCTCACCTAAAAGGAATGGTTTAATTATTCTCCTGTGTTTAGAAATACTTTGCAGCTGTAACAGAATACACAGGAAAAACTGTTATGGATCTCTTGAATGTAGCTGCTGTCTGTGCTGCAAATTGTTAGACCAGTGCTTTGAAAACAATTACTTACAGAACTACATCTTCAGGGGAAAATTCTTCTGTGAAATAAATATGACCAACTACTCTTGAAGCCTTTCGTTGACCTTATGTATTCTGAGAGGGAAAGTGGCTCTTGCTCTGAAAAATGCTTAGAATATCTACACTAAAGAGGGATGTGCTTTGCTGTGATGCAGTCTTTGCTTTTGTACAGAAAGGAAGATTTTTGCATTGTCACCTAAATTGAAAGCATCTGAACTGCAGAGGCTACTGTTTACTTTTAGATGACTTGCAAGACATTTTCCTATAGGTAAATATTAAGATATTAAGCACAGAAACTCGGGTGTTGTCTGAAATGGTCTAAATGCCTCTTACATAGACAATTATCCATAGTGGTTTATACTAGTAGTGGTAGGCAATTTATATAAATGTTAATGGAAGAAAACAGATAGGTAAAGTCTCCACGATATTATTCTCATCCAAAATTTTAAATACTAAAACTTCAGCTGATTGAAAGCTATATTCTTTGTACACCAGGTGGCATCAAAGGTTAAGCATTTCTTCAGGATGTATTCCATTAATAGACATAAAATGACCACTCTCACTCCTGCCTACCATGCTGAAAACTACAGTCCAGATGACAACCGATTTGACTTGAGGCCTTTCCTTTATAACACTACATGGTCCTGGCAATTTAGGTGTATAGATAAACAGGTAAACACTCTCCTCTTCTTGCATGATTTTGTATTTAAAGCCCTCACAACAGGACAAACTCACTTCCAGTAAATCTCCACCAAAAGACTAATAACATTTAGGATAATGGTTAATACAGAAATAGTTGTTCTTTTTGCATAATTGTGAGAGTAAGGATTCCCTGGATTTAATGTTGGTTGTTCTTTTTTCATAATTTAATACAACTTGTCATGTATGTAGGAAAGCAAGAAGAAAGAAAAAGAGAATATATGTCCTAAGGTCAGAAACCAACAGTTTAGTTAGGCCCATGGTCATGAAGTCTTGCGCCAATATGGAGAACAACTTATGTGCCTCAGTATCAGTTCAGGGTCTGTCTGAAGGGATCTGCTTGCAGGATTAAGACCTGACCTCTGTGTGTGGGGAAAAATCAGTAAGAGCTAGCGATTCATTGTGAATGATATTTCCCACCTGCTTCTACAACAATCTCCTCTCTGAACTTTGTCAGTTGACTCACAAATACATATTTGCCCAAATACAGCAACATGTGATTGTTCAGTGCTTAGTTTGGGCACTGTGAGGTGTGAAGGGGCTCAAGCAGTTATCTGAACTGTGATCTGCTTAGCTTTTTGTCATTTTCAGTCACACCTTCAAAATTATTTTAATGCATTTTTTATGGCAAAGGTCCTGGGCTGAAGAATTATAGCACCTTGAAGTTTTCTCTGCCAGAGATTTTACACCTCAGTTGCTTTTAAGAATATGTTTATATATGTAATGAAATATTAATTCCCTCCACTGTGAAATGCCAGACATGCTGTAATACTATTTTATTCCCTTGAAAGTTAGGATAAAAGCTACCATTTAAAAAAGCTGCTGCATTTCTTTTTGTAGGTTTGTCTGTTTTTTTCCATCATTTTGGGCTTTCTTCCCCTGAGGTTCAGGACAAAAGTTCTTTTGACCTCAGTGGGTGTTGGGTAAAATATTTTTGTAGGGTCAGAACTGAAATTTAATTACTTTATGTATACAGTAAATGCCATTAAGATATTTTAATGATCCAGGATATTATTACAGTCTTTAACTAGATTTCTGTGTGGTATTAGTTGTACATGCAAGGGTATTAGCCATTGCAAATTGTTCCTGAAAGGCTGGAGTCAAGTTTGAGGAAGAATCCGTTATTTGGGCAACAGTATTTCAGCAGTAACTTGAACTGATAACTTATTACTATGGAAAATTTTTTGCAGGACTGGAAAATAATGACTTGCAATAATGTGAGTCAAATCTGTCCTATTCAAGAAAGGGAATGCTGTAAGAGTTTCCACTTACTATATATATTCAGCACAATTGTAATTCTGAAGAGAATTGCTCTCTAGGACAATGTCCCACTGATAATTGTGCTCCAGGGACTTAATCTGCACTTAAATTTTTTTCTGGTATAATAGGAAGAATGTGAAAATGTAGCATATACTCTAAGTGACATAGTTTTGCCAGAAAAAAACTTTATTTAGGTAATTCCAATTTTTTTTGGTAGAAGAGTTATTTTACAGCTAGAGCTCATTTGTGAAAGGAAACTAGTCTGAGTGCTAAAGATAGAACTTGTTGGATTTGTGGAAAGTACTTTTCCACTTGAGATGTTTGAAGTATAGTCAATTCAGTTATCCACTCTTTCAAGTGCAGAAACCCTCTGCAGGTGCTGCAGAAGGAAAAGGGCTAAGAGAAGGAGGTTGAGGTGTTAGCATTTGCTGGGAATTAACCAGATTGCATTTGGGTCTTAATGTCGTTCAGCTTTACCTGCCTTAAGGCTTCACATGGACGATGACATTTCTCGTAGTTTTAAGGCCATCCCAGGAACTTCAGTGGCATTGTCTGAGGCTTCTGGCTTAGAGTTACATTTGGGGAAAAGAATGTGTGGCCAGAGCATGTACTTTAATAATTTCTAGGTGCCAAAATGTTATTTGAGCTTTTAATAGCTGGCATAATTTGAAAGAGCAGTGACAAAGCTCAGAAGAAAGCTGACACAACTGTCCCCAGGGATTAGATGTCTTCAGTCAGCTTTCTGCTTTTTCCAGTGCTTACTGGACACAGCACAAGAATAGCCCTGTTTGGTCAAATCAAAAGGTCTGTCAACCTGAGTATCTTCCTGCATCAATTTCATGACCAGTAGCAGGTGTTGAGGAAAAATATAAAAACATTGAATTTGTAGTGTGATCCTCCCTATATATCCCGATAGGCTTTGGCAAACATAAAACTGAATTTCTAGAGTCAGAGATAACATGCAGACCATCATGTTTAACTGTTGTTGTTGGTGTGTCCTCCTTGAGTTTGTTTAATGCTTTCTGAAACTGTTTATGTTATTGGTTGTAACAACAGCCTAACTAAACATAAGGTGTTGCCTTGTCTTAAACTTCTACTTAAACAGTGAAAGTCAGTTTTTATAGTTACAACTTGTTTGTGTGCATGTATGAGAAGTGTTCTCCTTTGTTTATTTTAATGATTCTAGGCCCTCTGTTGTCTGTTATTAGGGACAGGGTTCAGGTTAGGGCCTGATCTGATCTGACAGTTAACTGTCTTTGAAAAGGGCAGGCTTGCCTCCTTCCCTGTCTCTCCAGGCTTTTCTTGAGATGGCTTTGGCGCTTCTCTCTCTCCTTGGTCAGCCAAATCAATTCACTGAACTGACAGAGAAGTAGGACCTGATGGGCGCATGCAGCTTGGGGGGAGGAGAGAGGTTTGACCTTCCCTTTCAACTGTAGCTAGCAGTCTGTTTAGCTCAGCTGTTCCCTGGAGTGTTGTCCCGCTGTCAGTTCTTGCTAAATCTGGGCTCTACACTGACTTGTGATGGAAGTGCGAAGATGCAGTTGTTAAATGCAAACTTGTTTTTTGTTACTGAATCCATTCCTTGTTAACTTGCAGGTGTTCAATCTAGAAAGAAAGGAAGGAATATCTCATGTTGAAGATGTGGACTGATTGCTCTTTCATTTAATATGGTAATTAATTTGATAAACAAAAAGTTCAAAACTAGAGTATCCTGTGATGATGAGCAGTTACCCAAACAATTGCTGAGGTGAACTTTGCAAACAGTATTTGTAATCAAGTCCGTTTTTTGACTGATGACTCTCTGATTTGTTCCCAATACACTTGAAGCCTAGTTGGCTAAAGAGTCATTCATTGAAGATTGGCTTCAACTACTTGAATTAATTGCCATTAATTGAAAATATTTGGACAAGCCCATCAATCATAAATAAGTGTAAAGGAATTGTTATTGTGAAAGTGTATACCCGCACAGATATTTAGTTTAACTGGATTAAATGAATAGTCTAGATATGATTTTTTGAGTAGCATGTTCAACTGAAAGCATAAAATTTTATCGTTTCTGACACATGCTGTTGAGAAAAAGAAATCTCATTTTACTGTGTAATAAAGTTGTAATTTAATTATGTTAATTGACTCCATATTTTACTTGTTTTTTATCTATTTAGGACTAGCTAGATAGACTGGTCCAGCATTTTGAATAGCAGCCTAAGTTCTAATTCAGCAAGGTATTGGAACCTAAAACATATGAGTGAAACATACGAGTAGTAACATTGAAGTTAGTGGGTTCCAAATCAGAGTTCAGTTTCTTGCTGTGCATCTACTTGTGTAACTTGTGACAATTCGTTTTAAAACCTCTGACCTAATTTTTTCAGAGAGGAACAATGCCTATTCCATAAGGATTTTCAAGGATTGTTTAATGGTTACTGTTCTCCAAGGTTCTCAGCTGAATTTTAAAGATCTTAAATAAAACTGATGCGGTGTCTCTTCCCTCCTGGCATTTTTGATGCATACAGATAGGTTGGTGTACCTGAAATAAGAAATGTTTTCTGGTGCATGGCATCTTGAATAGAGAAGACACAAGTCTGGTATCCGTGCCAGTGTTGTTATTACCACTTGCTCAGGAGCTCATTGTCCAAAAGCTGAGTGTGATTTGTCATCACTGACTCTGCAATCAGTGAGTGGCTGTACTTGCCCACGCAGTCACTTCACTGCTGGAATCAAGCTTGTTGGGTGTAAAACACTTGGAAACGGAGTGAGTATTTTAGAAATGAGGTATCAAGCCAGCTTCCTTTGGAGTTCAATTAGTGTTACCCATCTTCCAATTATTGTTTACAAAAGCTGTTTCAACTTCACAGCTTTTTTGATCTCTTCAATGCTGTGGAAAACTAAAAAAGGAACAAGGATAGGTTTGTTCCTTCATGTGAGTTGCTCTTCTGCCTGATGACTTAATGCATGCCCAGTTCCTTTACTTTTTGTCATCCTGAGTTGAAAGATGCCCTTTTAATAGGGGAAACTAGAAATGCCTTTGTGAGGTTCTGGGCAAACACTGCTACATCACTACAACAGGGGAGCTTAGATCTAGCTCACTGTTGTTAAAATGGCTGCTAATGGAAAATATACTCTCTGCAGTTGTTCTCCACAAGCCAGAGAGTAGAGTTGATTCAAGTGGAGTTAAAGATGCTGCATTGTTCTTGGTAGGGTTATTATATGGTATTGGTTTAAATACATACCTAACTTACCTTATTAGAGGTTGATTGTGCTAAGAATGTGTATGTTCATCTGAAGGAAAACCACAGCTCAGACTTACCTTTCTCTGCAGTTGAGTGTTTCCAGTTCTCTGAGCCAGAGATAATGCAGGAATTTTGAGCAGAAGTTCTGGAATCTGTTGTATATTTGAGGGCTTCTTTATTTCTCTTTTTCTGAAGTTATTGCTTCCTTCTTCTCCTGGCAATCACAGAAGGGGAAAGGAGAAGAAACCTTGATTTCTTTAAAATAAAAAATAATAACAAAAATCATCTAATTTAACTTCTAACACTGTGCACTCACTGCTACTCTGGTTACCCAGGGCATTTTGAACACTTAGTGAGAGGACATTCATATTTCTTAGCAACAGCACTTAGAGTGTGTGTGCGTGCGTGTATGCAAGCTGTATTTTATTTCTTAGGGCCTAGTGCTGAATACAGATTGTACTAGCCCACATATACTTTCCTTTTGCTGTCAAACTCTCACTGTACCTCTTCCATTTGACACCTCTAGTTCAACATTTGTCAACAATTAGTCCAGTTTTACTACCACTTTCCTGCATACTGAAAAGAGGAAATAGCTGTGACATGCAGCTGTTGACATGCTCACTTTTACCAGCGATGACTGTTTCAGTAAAGATGATGTCGTGGAGTTTTCCCCTACATCTTAAGCTCACAAAAAATTCATGTTGCATCTGACCCCAATTCATTTGGAAACTAGTGGAAAACAGAAATGACATTTGATTTTTCCCTTAGCACAATGTACAGCCATTTTCGCAGCTAAAGGCAAAACTACCCTACTGTCAATTAAACAGTATAGGATAGACCTACTCTTACTGCTCAGCCTGGAAATGCCAAAGAGATGGATTGATTTACTTTCTGTTTATCGTTACCTTGCTGTGGCCTGTAATGCGTGGGAAGAGAATGTTGTAGAGTTGTCAAAATATCCCAGCTCATCCCATTTTGAAATTGCAGTTTGATCAAATTAAGCAGTGAAAGTGTGTGTGTGAAAGGGACCATGGGGAAAGGGAAGGGATGGTTGATGGCAAAAGACAAGCGTCTTTTAATAGTCCAAGTAGTATAAGCAGAGTATGGTAGAGCTAGATCAAAATACATCCTGTTCTTATTTGTTTCTGTGTCACCCAACTAATTAAATACCTTCTGGGAATAGAGACCTTAGTGTTGTGATTATTGTAAAATGTGTAAGCAGCGAATGATCGTTTCTAACCTCATTTTTAGCAGATTTATGATAGCAGCTAGCTTAGGTGTGTTCAGAGCTGTTTACAGAGGAGAGACAAAATGGGTAGTGAGAGCAGCTGACATAGCTGGACAGTTGGAGCTGTTCATAAGGTTTTAGCAAAATAAACTAGTCATCTTTCCCAGCTTGGTAGTTAGCAAGGAAATCTTTAAATTAATTAAATCTCTTTTTGTTGTTGTTGTTGTGTTTTCTTTTTCTTCCATGATTGGTTATCTGATATCCCTGCGCTTCCCATAGTCCTTTTGAAGAAACTGCTTGTTCCTTCCTGAGGTCAAGTCATAAATCTGCTCTGGTATTTGACTGTGGGAAGGTGCAAGAGCCTTTGGCTAGTCCCCTACTAAAGGCCAGCAGTTATATGAAAAATGACATCTGGAAAGCTGCTCTTTTTGGACGTTATTGTGTTGCTGTTGGAGCTGTGACCAGCAGGGAGGTGTTTGTTACTGTCCAGGACACCATGGTGCTGAGCTGTTACTTGGTAATGGCTTCCCACTATAATTTCCCACCCAAATTCCAAAAATAAAATCAGCGTTGATACAGCATTTTTCTAACCCTTCAGGCCCGTGAGGCAATAACTACCTTAAAAGAATGATGAAGGAAACAGTAATGGTGCCAGAGTCGCAGATGATTATATCAAATTTACAGCTGCCACGAAGTGAGAAAGCCTCAAGAAGGGTTTTCGTGTTAACGCTATTTTGGATCCCCTCTCTAAATTCAGACGAAGAGCAGCGCTTTCTATCCAGGCTGCGCTGTTCTGTCTTTTAAAACCCCCGACTTCAAACGAACTTAGAGTGGGAGACCGCGGAAGGACGGTGGGGGCGGGGCGGGGCCTGAGGCGAGCCTCGCGCCGCCCAACGGCCCCCCCGCGCTACGCGGAGCCCCGCCCCGGCGGCGGTCACGTGCAGCGGGCGGGGCCGTGCCGGCGCCCCGCCCCCCGCCGCGCCGGGCCGTGCCTCAGGGAGCGCGGCGGCGGCGGTGGCAGCGGCTGGTTATGGAGCGGGCGGCGGGCGCTGAGACGGAGCCGCTGCTGCCTCCTCGGAGCCGGCCCGCGGGCGCGGCGCGGCGGCTGTGGTGGCGCGGCGGCAGTGCCCGCTCGGCGGGCGCCCCCGAGGATGGTGAGTGGTGGGGCCGGGCCGGGCGGCTCGCCGCGGGGCTCGCGGGGAGTGCTGCGGCGGGACAGGCGGCGCCCGGGCGGCGGCCCCCGCCTCGCCTCGCCTCGCCTCACCTCACCTCACCTCACCGCGCCGCGGCGGGCGGGCGCCGGGGCGCCGCGTAGGCCCAGCGGTCGCGCTGCTGCGGCTTCGCCGCGTTTTTCCTCTCTGAGGCTCGCGGTATCCTTATCGTTAGCGGCACCGGAGCAAGGGCAGCGGGGCTTGCGGAGCTGAAACTTCGAGAAGAAACATCCCCGTCTGCTGCAGTGCGGCCCCGGGACCGGACCGGGCCGCCACCTGCTGCCCCGCGGCCGCCGCCGCTCCTGCGGTGAGAGCCTCAGGGCCCCCTCTCCTCTGTTACTTCAGCGCTGTGCTCAGCCCTGCTCGGGCCTGAAAAATATATCCATATATATATTTTTTTTTTCTTCAGAGAAAAGCTTTGGCTTTGGCGGCCTCCTGCCCAGGGCATCCTCCCGTCCCGGCGAAGCTTTCCTTTTTTGCTCCCTGCTTGTCCAAAGGTCGCAAGTGCAGTGCAGTTTGGAATAGGTTCTGCACATGCAGACTGAGCAGCGCTTTACTCATCAGTTCTGAATAAGTGTCACTTGCTGTGACTAAGAGTTGCAAAATTAGGCATTTTCGGTAGCACGTGTGGAGCGTGCATTTTTTTTTTTAAACTCAAACTGCAAAAATTAACATTTCACAGTAATTTGTATGTTTTAGTTAACAGCAGTTGCTTAGGCTTTGCCCTTTCAAAATCATTAGGATCAGCGCTAAGCTTGTACTGGGCACTCTAAGAATCTAAAATTTTTGTTCCTTTTTTATGTTCATTTAACTAACACTGTTCCTTTAAGCAGCTTTATTTTTACTTCACTGGTGTGACAAGCCTCGAAAAAAGATAGGGTTATCAAAAGCACTTAATTGTATGAACTTTGTTTCTCTCGTGCTTTTGATGTTTAGTCTTGCATTGCGGTTTATATGAGAGACAGAAATGTGTTACTGCTTATGCTAAGATAAACGGTGATGTTTTAAAAACTGCCTTCAGATTTCACAGAAAATTGGCGCCGCTGAATCCTGCAGAACGCAGTCATCTGGGACTGAAATCAGTGGTGCTGTTGGCATCGTTCCTTGGTAGTACCGAGGATATCGTACTAACCTTGGGATGGCTCTTTCGCATTGTACCCCTTTGTGTGATTGCTGTGTCCTGGGAGCAGAGGGCATGAACTGCTGCTGGGGCTCGGTCCCTCTCTGGGAGGGTCGCAGTAGCATGTGTTCTGCATGTCTCCAGCCCTGTCTGTTCTCTCCGAGGGAGACTTTTATTCCTCATTTAGCACTGACTATCTTTCTTTCTCATGTTGGATTAATTAATTAAGTAAATCAGTTACTTTGAACTATCAAATGTCAACTGAATATGAGAGTGATTGCCCTTCATTCTTGCTTTATATATATTTTAGTGTGAACTTTTCAATAATGAGTTTTGAAATGCTCTATAGTAACTTTTTTTTTTTTTTTTTAATCTAAAGATTGATGAGGAAGTAGGGTCACAAAATACAAGCTATGTTACTTATGGATTGTGTCTGTAGAAATATCCCAGTCCTGTGGTAGCTGTTTAATTAATAGCGTAATTTAGCTAATTAACTTGAATGTAAAAGAGCGTTGTCACAAAATATGGGAAGGTGAATGACATGGTTGAGTTTTTTCCACCTTTATCTCTCTTGAAATGGGATGATTTAGAATATTATAAAGAAATATGATGACCTTAAAAGCTGGAGATGCTCATGGCATGGCTTCTTCTCAATCTCTGAACTGTTAGGCATGTTCTGCTTCTGTTGATCTGCTCATCCAAAGAAGTGCTGGTTTCTAATGAAACTGTGTCCCCAGTGATGAACTTGGGTGGTCTTTTAATATGGAAGGCAGTATCTCAGTCTTATTAGAGGTATATGGGAAGTGTTTAATAAGAAATGACTATTCCCAGTGAGTTTGTAGGTAGTAGAATATAGTTAAAGCTCCGTGCAGATGTGCACACAGTATGTGCGTGTCTGTGTACAGCTTTGTATAAGGTACAGCAAATGATTCTTATTTCTTTTTAACTTCATAGCTACTGGAGCTGATAATGACCTTTATATAAACCAAGCTGTAGTATTTATTGAAGATGCAATACAGGTAAATATAACTTGTTTCTTAGCTATTATGCTTCCTATACAGAATACGTTCTGCTCGCTCTTTAGTTTTTGCGTGTTCAGGCAACTTCCACGTAACATCATTTTGTTTCACAAAGCAAAATCAGAATTCCAAATTCCTGTGATATGCAAGTTTTGGTGAACTTTGGCCTAGGAAAAACATGATTTTCACACAGTCATTGTGTTGAACTATATCATATCTTCTCCTTAAGCTTCTCGAAAGGGATGCAGTTTTGTTTTTGTTTGTTTAAGAGTGACTGGCCTTATTTTTATGGGAAACTATCTGAGCAAAAATTTGCCTCTAAACCCAGCTACTTATATAATTTAAGAGTTGGTGCATTCTGAGGTTAGTTTCAGGCAAGACACTGGAATTTTGTTGCTTTATCTGAGCTTTCTGCCTCTGGAAGCCTTCCTTCATCCTCTTTTGCTTTTACTGGCCTCTATTGCATATTTCTAGATCCTTTTACCTTCCTGGTATTAGCCCTAGGCGGTGGGAATGCTGGAAGACATTTCTTGAGCTCTTTTGCTGTATTCAAATAACTCTTTTGTTTGGGAGATTTCTGAGGACCATCAGATGCATTTAAGGTATGCTCATGTTTCTGGAAACTGGTACTTTTTGCAGGAGGCAGAGTAATAGCAGTACTGGAGTGGCTGCGGGGAGCGGCTGCACAGATTGTGGCAAAAGCAGGCCCATTCTGGAGAAGGACAGGTTCTTCCTTAAGGCATCTTTTGTTTAGAGACTTAAGTTGAAATCTAGGCTAGCTCTTACCTTCAGAATTAAATTGTTTTCATCTTACAGCTTCTTGGATGGGAAAGACAAAAGAAGACCCTTGAAAGGAATGAATGCTAGAGAAGTGAGCTAAATGGCTGTACCTCTTCAGCTAGTGGACAGAACAACAGGCACTGAATTATTATTACAGATGCTGTTATTTGTAAAATGGTGATAGTAACACTTGCTTCAGATGGCTACAGCAACATTTGATTATCTGAGCAACTCCTATTGTGTGATACTTAGGTTAAGAAGGTACAATCATTGGATTGGTGAATGCCGTGTTAGTAATATGTACAATAATTTCTGTATCTTACTGTGAAACTGGAAGTGTCTCAAGATTTGAACTGTTGTTGACTAGGGTTTGGTTTATTTTGGTAACTTGATTTTTGTCTTTGAGACAGAGACCGAACGTAATGTTTGAATTACCCTTTTTGCTTTCTCCTTCCAGTATCGGTCTATAAATCACCGTGTGGACTCTAAATCCCTATGGCTTTATCGATGGTATTACTCAAGAATTTGCCAGTGGTGAGAACTTGGTATTCTTTTTCCATTTCTAGTTTAGAAGCAAGTTTTTTAAAAATTATTCTTCATCCCTGTTAGTTAATTAGATAATTGTGCTTTTATCCTTGAAAGAACTTGCTCACGGAAATAAACAGATGATTACACATGCACATGGTAGAAGTGGAAAGTAACAGGACATGCAAAGATGTGGTCATGACAGCTCTTTGGAATGCTGTAGGACTGTTGCATGGTTGACTATTGACGTGAGTGGTGGATTTGCAGCATCATGTGTTCACATTTTTCAAGTTTCCATTTCTAGCTATGTTAAATGGCAGTAAGATTGTATGCTGATATTAGTTTCAGAAGGAACACCCCCTAATACTTGAATGTCAGGAGTTTTTATTTTAATGCAGACAACAGCATCTCAAGTGCTGTGTTGTGGTGTAAGCCATTTGTGTTAAATATAACATGATAAAAATTGATATTCTAACAAACTTGCTTTACTATAAATATTTTTTTCTGTTATTCCTCTGTCTCATTTTTGTATGTGTGTGTGTTTTTTTTTATCTGTATCCAAACAGGATTTTGGGTTTAACCATTACTATAATCCTGGCTTTGGCTTTCATTGAAACACCTTCTTCACTTACTGTCACATCAGATATACGATATCGCCTTCCTCCATGGGATCCCCCGTGTGGTCTAACAGAAAGCATTGAGCTGCTTTGCTTCCTTGTGTTCATGATTGATGTATCAGTGAAGGTGAGCATCGCTTTTATCTGGTATTGAAATACTAGGTGTGCTGGGCAACTGAGTAGGTATAGTCAGTGTGTTTTTTCTCTTCTATATTTGGAAAAATGACTTAGAAGTATTATGCAAGTTTTAGATTTGCAGGATGAGATTGCTTTGATATATCAAAGACTTACTTTCTGGAAAAATTAGGAGATGCATTTTTTTAATTAAAAAAATTACTGGTATTTCTTACAAACCTCTGTGCATGTGAAATCAATGATTTTTGGCTTGGCTACTTGTATTAGGCTATTAAAAATGGAATCTGCAGTAATCAAATATGTGCCAGTTCACTTTAAAAAAAATTCTTTAGAAATTGAATTGTTCTTTGGATAGTTCTTGTTTCTGGAAGATCTCTTTTGTGTTTAATAAATAGATGCAAAGGGTTCTTCCCAAATGAGCTGTGTGCAGCTCTGACTTCTATTGACCTTTATTTAGTTCCTTTAGGAAAAAAAACTCTAATCAGTGTACTTCTGTTCAGATTTCAGGGAGATCTTTGTGAGCAGTGATGTAACTATAAACATTTGAAAAAGTATCAGAGCTGACTTTGTTATTGGAATTTATTATGAAAATAAATGTTGTTTTCCAGAGTTATCTAATTGGATGGGAAGAATTTCGGAAAACTAAATGGCTGATGGCTTATATGCTGACATTAATTGTTTCCCTTGCCGATTGGATTGTATCGCTGAGCTTTTTCTGCAGAGAGGTAAGAACCATGTGCCGCTTGCTGTAGAAGCAATCAGCAGGGTAGCTAGGGAAAGAGGCAGAGGAGGAGAAGCTGCGAGGTATATTTGGTTGGGCTTATGTGATATGGTGGTGAATTAAGTGGAGGGTGAAATGTCTCATTTTCAGGCTTTGATAGCTGGAGAATATACAAAATTCATCTGTAAAACTTAAATAAAGCTTTGCTGTTATAAATAGCCTGTTAGCATTCAAAAAATACAGAGAATCTGGTTGCATAGCAGGAATTTTATCATACAGTTTGAGCGAATTATGTTGTCAACTTGATTCAACTACAGAGTCTGAATGTGTAAACGTAATGAAAGTGATATCCAGGTAAAAGGTAATTGTACAGTATAATAACTGCTTTTTAAGAGAAAGAGCTGGCATGTTGAAAGCAATTGCAGGTTTTCAAGTTGAAGTCATTATCAATGGCCTGCAGATATCTTTCAGAACTTTTTCAAATTGTCTGGATTAGCCATATTTAGGTTGGATGCGGTTGCTACTCTTAATGGTCCACCGTTTAGTTTTCCATGCTTTGGTGGTCGCTGTTGACCAGGGTGTGATACAGTAATAAGGAGATCACGTTGAAATGTTGAAAGAACATGTCGCTTAAGTTTATAAGCACCTAACTTGCTTTGAAAATATGCACGTGGCCTTTTGATGTTCAAGCAAAATAAATATAATATGTCCAAAAATAGTTAATTAACTAGGCTGAAGATTGTGTTTACAGAGTGGGGAATGTGTCTTGGAAAGAAGTGACTGAAAAATCTTTCAGCATGATAGTGGACAAATAGCTGAGCAGGACCATCCAATACAAAGTGTGGAAGAGGGAGTAGTTTAACTGCTGGGATGTATGAACAAGGGAATAGTGAGGAAGAAAGTGATTTCTGCTGTCATATGTGGACTGATACTAAAATGCAGGATATTAAAATACTTGAAGTTGCAGATGAGTTGCAAATGATTTGAAGGCTGGAGAAAGCATCTTGAATGCAGGAATGGAACAGCTTAATTGCTTTACCTTATGCTAAAGAAAATTGAGATGACCACCTGTTTGATTCTTGTCAGAGAGAGAAAATACTGGGTAATGAGATGCCCTTTGGTCAAGAAAAGAAAAGCAGAAGAAGGATGAATAGCTGAAAACTGAAAATGGACAAATTTGTTTTCAAAAATTGTATCCATTTCTTTATTGAAAGTAGCTTGCTGGTGATTCCCTTCTTAAAATGGACCTTGGCAGAATATATGAAATGCCATCTCTTGACCTTTGTGTTGTATTTACACAGCAGTAAAGCTGGATTATTTGAGTGACCTGGTGAGGCTATTAAAATGTCAATGCGCATGGTTTAAAGCAATCTCTTTCCTTTAGTTTCAGGCATCCTGTATTTATAAAATTTCCTTTGCATTTTGTGTGACTTCAGTGAGACAGATTTAGCTTTTGAGCGTAGCCTGTTTGTTGCGTTGTTAATTTTGTTCCTATGTGTTAGTTCCTATAGTTGAAAGAAACTTGCCTTAAAAAACATTTGTGATGCTAATCCTATAGGAACTCAATATTTGATCTTTTGTTCTGTTTCCGCAGAATGTGAGAATAAGAAGAATTCTTCGGCCTTTTTTTCTCCTTCAGAATTCTTCTATGATGAAGAAAACATTAAAAAGCATCAACAGCACTTTGCCTGAAATGGCAAGGTAGGTAATAGCATAGTAAACGTCCTTTCACAGCAAACTTCTAGTTCCCCTCGGCATTCTCAAGTGTGTAATCTGAGTAACTTGATGGTCTAGCTGAGGTAAGTGGGTTGGTAAGATCAGGTGGTGATGGACTGAGTGTTGTAGGAACTTCTTGTCTCCTAAGTCTGTTCCAAATTTCTCTAGAATACATGTGATATGACTGTTTACATGACAGATGCTCTTTTTGATGCTAGTTGAGTGTTTTTTTTCTTTTTAAATTCTGCATGTGTTACATACAGCCTTTTTATAAGGGAAAAACTGAAGCATCTGCTAGCCAAAGGTTTATGTCATGTTTCTGCAGTGCAGCCTGTCAGAGATGTGGATGGGATGTACATGTTCTTTTCTCCTGGTCATGAGTGCTAAACAACAGGATGCTGCTTTACACTCATCTTCTGTAGAGTGCTTTACCTCAGTGTTCATTTCTAAATAGTATTAACAATATATGTGTTAAATCCTGTTGTCTTACTAGAAATTTTGAACTAGAAATCCAGCAGGTGAAATCATAACCAGAGAGCATGATGCTTTTTGAAGGAGATTTCTTCTTGTGCATATAGGTTATTTATATGTACAGTTTATAAAACTTCCATCCTTACCTGTTACTTTTTTAACCAAGTCCCGGGAGGATCAAAGGTGTTCCTTTCTTTGGTTCTCTAGCCTAACATTCGTATGAACCAGTCGTGTGGTATTTAACAAGGCAAAATACTCAAAGAATGTTTTAAAAATACAAAGATGTTGTATCTTGATAGAAGATGCAAATGTGGTTCTATCTTTAGAAGAGCAGATGCTGTAATCTCATTGACCTCACAGCTAAGGGATCCTGAAGGGGGTTGGGTTTTTCTTGTTTTTTTTTTTTTTTCCCCCGAATCAAGACTTAGATGTCTGTTATCTCCATTTAGTTTCTTAAAAATGCTATAGGGTTTTTGTATATGGTGTCCTTAGTGTCTTTAGCAAAGGAGCTGATATTAGTGCATATGTTTTCTTTCCGATAGTGTTGTTCTGCTACTAGGTGTTCATCTGTCTCTCTTTACCATGTTTGCCATGCTGCTGTTTGCTCGAACAAAGGTAACCAATTATATTTATGCTGTGGTAGAGCTCTGTTTTTTTTCTCGTAACTGCTGCATGCGTGGTTTTCTAATCAGACTGGTGAAACTTGCTTTCCCTGTAAAGGTCATGTTACTTCACCAGACTTACTGGGATCAGTTTAAAGTCTGTTTAGAAAGTTTTCAAGTGCGCATGTTACCAATGTGTAGTGCTGTTTGTGATGGTGTGCATTAGAAGGCCCCCCAAAATAGTGTTACAGTCTGTTCGTCCTTTAGCTAAGAATGTTTTCCAGACTGCACTTTGTTTCTGAAGTGGTAATGCTCTTCCTATTCTGTAACTGATTTTCTTCACTCTTGCTGTAAGCTGTGCCACATTATTTTGTAATTAGTCTACCTGTGCTGCTTAGAGCAAGCATAGATGGCTCGGTGCTAAAGTCCTGTCAGCATCCTTATTTGCTTGTGTTGGTGGTCCCTTGTATTGTTCCTATTGATGTCATTTTTACACCTGTGAAGTTTGAAATCTGATTGTGGCAGAGGCTACCCTAGACAAGACCCTTCCAGTTACTTTCTTTGCTTCTGTTGAAACCTCCTATGCTGTTTTCTGTCCAAGAATTCTAATGTTGTCACTTTTTTGTTTATATTATGGCACTCATTTTTTTCCCTCTCCTTATCTAATTTCTTGCTTAATTTAATTTCTTCTATGTTTTCGTATCCTGTAGTCTTGCAATACTTGTTTCCTTGACCTTGTCTTGCTAGCTTTTTACCTGCGTTATACTGTCCTTTTGACGTCTAATTTCTCTTTCTTCCCCTGTTTCTTCTCTTCTCATTTCCTAAAAAGCAGATTTGAAATTTTGTGGTTAAAATGATTATTGTGTCCCAGTGCTTTGGTACATCCCCTTTCCTGTAATATTTTATGAATTATCTTGTTGTATCAAACTCAAGCTTTTTGTCCTTACTTTTAAGGCCTTCTATAAATGTGTTCTTATGATCCCCTAGGTTTTGTTTTATACCTCTCCCAGTAATACTGTCCTTCTCCTTGGTCTCAGTTTTGTATCTTTATTCTGATGCAGTTTGCATAGACTGCCTATAGTTTTTCATATGATCAGCAAATTCCTCAAGTTCCTGTGTTACAGAATTTCTGGAATTACAAGCAGAGATCTTTACCTTCCTCACGTTTTCCCTTTGTTCACTTGCATGCTGTATTTTTGAGTTATCTTTCTATGTCATGTCTGATTTCAATTATAAACTTTCTCAGTAGATGGGAATATATTTTTGTATACCCAAACTGTATGAATGTTGTATAGACTTAGGTGAAAACTAACAAATTGTAGATAGCTGTCTATCTTTCCTTTCTTTGATTTTCTAGCCTAATACCCATGTGAACCAGTCGTGTGGTATTTAACAAGGCAAAATAAGCAAAGAATGTTTTAAAAATACATTTAATAACAAAATTCATGCCTCTGGATTTTGCAGTCTTACGTATGTCCTCTAAAGCTACATTTTTCTAGCCTTCTAAGCAGATTCAAGAGATGTTTATTCTGTACTGCATGAGTCACATTTGTATTTGCAGTCTGCATTTTTAACTGTCTCTACTTGAATTTGGGAAAAAAAAATTGCTGCCGATCCAAGACCTGCCTCCCAGTATGTTTTTGTCGAAAATTTTGCTGCCATCAAAGTTGTAGCTGACTGGCTGATGTTTGTATTGAACCACAAAATAACTTCAATGATTGCAGTTACCAAAGTACTTGAAAGTATTTTGTGTATGCTATAGAACCTTTCTGTATTTTTCTTTCTCCCCAAGATGCTTAAACTGTATGTGATGTTTCGGTTGATACTGTATGTGACATTTTGAATCTTTGTTCTTTTAATGTGTTGTTTCAAAATAGAACAGTTGCATGTTTTCCATCTGCTCACTAATTCCAGTCATGTATACTAATGGTAGTCATAGCACGCTGCTTCATACTCTGTGATGTAAACTCAGGTGCAGTAAGGTGTGGTCTATCCTTGCCCTTATACTTCAAGCACATCTTCACCTACTTTACTGAAAAGAGACCTAAAATCTGTCTGGCTGTGCTCTGTGCAAATCTCGAGCTTACTGTAATTCAGAACAAAGCTCCCAGTCCATACATAAGTGACCAGAGAATGGAGAAAATGTCTCTTCCAAGTAATGTGAGTAGCTTTTGTATAAATAACTAATTCAGAGGGTGTCAGAGGTTTTCTATACAGAACTCAAAGGGGAAGTGGAGACATGACCCACGCAGGGAGTGTGCTAGTAAAGCCGTAGGTGTCTGAGAGCAGCTCTTGAGCTGTACTCAAGAATCTCTTGCAACACACTAGTTACTAAGGCAGTTCTTTGTTACTGAGGAGGCTGAGGAGTCACCCAGTTGTCACCATCCATGTTCTGTTTCTGTTCTTTAGTGTATGCAAGATCTATTTTAATTTTGTCCTCAAATTATGTTACAGCTTTGGACAAGTCCTAGAGAGCAGCACAATTTGGAGTTGTACTAGTTTTCTTTCCACAGTGCAGTGTGGTATAGCTGAAATAAAAAGCATGCAACTTTATAACGTGTGTTGAGACCAAAGATGGTATTAGTCTATGTTTAAGGTCTGTTATGTTTGTGATTTTTATCATGGCTAGGGGGTCCTGCTAGCTCCAATACCTCATTATTTCTTGCAGGCTAAGAGAATATGCTTTTTCTGTCCAAGAAGGGTGGCTTTTGGTTCTTGTACTGCCTGTTTGTGACATTATTGTTCTTCCTGGGTCTGAGGCACAGCTAGACTTCATTTCTGTTTTGACCTTCTTGTGTCTGTCTTAGCTTGCTGTTCTTCCTTATGTTTTAATGTTTCCTAGTAAGTGAGGTGATTGCGTTTCATTTCTACTCATTTTCAGAGTTTTGTGCTTTTCTTGTGCTTCTTGCATGTATTAGATCTGTGTTTAAGAAACTCATTTTTAACTGATTTCCTTGGTAAGACAGAGTCTTAGTGATTCTTCAGTGTTGTTCTGATAAAGATGAACATCTCTTTGACTAGGATGGCCAGCAGGATAAGGAATGGGTGGGGTATTTTCGGAATTTGCCAGATTCACTGACTTCACTGCTGGTGCTGCTTACTACTGCAAATAATCCTGATGGTGAGCAATCTGTTTCAGAAATAACTCTCGTCTCTATTTTCTATGAATAGTAGAGTAAGGTATCTCCAGACTACTATAACTGTTCTTTTAGCTGATAGCTCTTCTCATTGCTAGAGGAAGGTTCTGCAAAGACATTTCATGCCTTTAAGTAACTTCTAAGATTTTCGTCTTTCCTTTAGTATAATTTATGTATACAGCTCTGAAGTGGAGCGATTAAAGAGTTTTTACCAATTTCCGAAAACGGATGGAGGTCTCCTGTTTTTTCCCCCTGAAGCACAAAAATTCTTAATTTCCCCTTTTTTTGAATTTGATACAGTAATGATTCCTGCATATTCTAAGAATCGAGCCTATTCGATCTTCTTTATACTCTTCACTGTATTAGGTAAGTCACCTCTTGTCTTCAGTAATTTAAATGGACTGTAACTTTATGATACTCAGGCATATGAACTAAGGAGTATTTTATTTTTCCAGAAACATTTCATCACGAAGTTATCCTGTTTTGTTTCTTGTAATTACCCAATAGTGTCTTGCAAAGTAGTTGTCATGGAAGGTGCTTGTTAATGGTGGGCTTTTCTTCTTTCTTTTTTTCTTCAGTAAATTAATCATTCCAGGGCAGTGGATACACAGCAGTATATTCAAACATGATTTTTGGAAATCAAACTTGGGAAACCTGATTGTTCTGAGTTTTAAGATCTGATTAACTTACAGTGAAACGTCTTTTCAGCTCTTACGATGGAAAAGTTTGTTATATTTAGAAATCTTCATTAATTTCTGTATTCAACACAACCATCTGGAAAAACGATGGTTGCTTTTGTAGCTTAGCTCATTGTTTGGAGAATATGCTTGATTTATCATAAGTGTGCCTTTCTGTGATTACTGTGAAACCTTTCTGATACTGCTTTAGAAGAGAGAAGTTAGAATACAGGTTTTGTACTTTCCAAAATGTGGAAATGTTTAGATTTAAATAGTCAGTGGCCTAAAATAAGAGAAATATGATATGCCTTTGAGAGACAAAAGGGTATTTCAGTATTTTTCACTGCCTTTTTTTTTCCCCCAAAAGGCAACTTATTTCTGATGAACTTGCTGACAGCAATAATATATAACCAGTTTCGAGGATATCTTCTGGTAAGTAAAATGTTCCCAAATTTTGTGTCCTACCATAATCTTTAAACTGCAAAGTTCTGAGTATTTAAAGTTTAAACTTAAAATAAGCACTATGTCCATTCCTGTTGTGGATATGGTTTCAAGAGACTAAAGGTTCTTTAAACTGGTTAGTAGTCATTCTTTGGACTGGTATAAGTTTCTTCCCCTATACGCTATTATAGCTTGTTCCCTTTCCGTAAGAAAACTACCTGCTTGTACCCTGATGTCTATGCTGAGTACATACAGCTTTGACCATTATAATAAACATAATCAGACTCTTATTAAAAACTGTGTGTGAGCAAGGACTACAAATAATTTAAGCTTGGTCTGTATATGGAGAACCTGTTGTAGTATTTTAATAGCTACTGCTCCAAATCACTGTGCTTAAAATTTCTCTGAGCAGCATGCTATGAGAAGACTTAAATGGTGATTGACATGTCTTTTCCATGTTTTGTCATTTTACGTTGTGCTTACTGGGGTAGCAGGCATGATGACAGAGTGATGAGGGCAGTCTGCCTGTCTAGAAGCTATATTTGAGTCTTGTGCTTGACTTTACCAGAAGCAGTTGCCTATAAGCTATCTGCATGTGGGTACCTGGCCTTTTGAACTAGGATTTCAGAGGAAACCTAGTACAATGATAGTCTGTTCCTTGTGTGCCTCTGCAAACCTTGATCTTTATGGGGTACTTGATGTAATTTGTAGCTAGTTCGAAACCACCAAATTCCTGCAAGATTTGGATTCTCTGGAAGTGCTTAGGCAGCAGATAAGGAACTACTAATCTGTTTTGTTGCTTAATCTTTCTTCCTTTCTTTTTGTGCTATGATATAAAAACGAGCTGCTGCCTGGTGTAGTAATTCTTCTTAGTATTCATTTTCAAATAAAAGGAAACTGTGCTTACTCTCCACATGATGCTGGAGTCATTGGCATAATGCTTTTGGAAGATGCCTGATCATGTGTGATTCTTCCCTTTTTGTAGAATGTCAACTGCATGTGTGGTATAACGGTTTTCTTTTCTTTTCTATATTGGAGGAGTGAACGCTGAGGAAGTGTACTTTGCAAATTGTGCAACTGAGAGTGAAATCTGTGGTGGCAATTGGTTTCTTGGTCTTGAACTCATTAATAAAAGAGTTCCTACTCATTTATTGACAAGATGTGTTGTAGGCTTTGTTGCATTACTTGCACTAGTTGTTTAGTCTTCGTGATGTAATCTGGATTTCCTGTGCAGGAAAGGGTGTGAGTGCTGTTGTTTTCTGGATGAGATAGTGCAGTTGAGCAATCTGAGAGGACTTGTCCTGAAGTGAGGCAAAAATATTTTAGGAAGCAGGGACAACGTAAGTCAAATGACAGATCATCTCAGTTCCAATTGAAAAGGTCCTCCAAGAAGATAAAATTTGTGAATTTCCCCTCTGATACCAGAAAGTAGTAACTGACTGGATGGAGGATTAGGAGGCTGCATGGTGCAGCTGGAGAGCTCCAAAACTGGATTTATCAAAAGCAGTGAATAGAAAACATGTGAGTGCATCACGGTTTAGTGGTTAAAACACACCGGTTAGGAGAATTAACAGAATGTTAGGCTAGATTTTAAAATGCTTGCCACAGTGATGGTACAGAGCTGAATACTGGTCAGGCAGTCATCAGTCAGAGGGACAACTGTCAATCTCTTGCTCCTCAGAACAGACTGAGCTGTGATCTTGCTGAGGTGCCATCTTCCTGTTTTTTTTTTAATTGGGTTTTATAACTTTTTTGAGGTGGAATTTTTCTCTCGAGTCCTTGAATTAGTACAATTTTTCAACAGGTTTGCTTCCACCTGTTTATTTTCTCAATTTCTTCTTGCATAGTTTATGTAGTTTCACAGCTCAAAGCAATATTTTTCATAAGGCTGAGTCAAGGTGCTGGCTGTACTATACAAAATCAGGCCTTGTGTCAGACGGCTAAACCTCTGGGCTGCAGGTTTTGCTTTCTTCCCTTTGTGCCAATATGGTGATGGTATCTGTAGCTTAGAATGAACAGTAGTACCCCGTTGAGTTCATTCTACCTGTTCTTTTGTTATGTTCATTACTTCCTTTGGTTACATTTTTGAAGAACTTTAGATGTGATTGCCCTGTGTGCCCTTTATACATAGTCCTATAGAATTTCTCCAGGCCTTCAGAGCAGTGAACATGGGGGAGAGTAGTGGTGACCAGGGCTTGGGGGAAAGTGGAGGGAAAGCCACTCCAGTAGCAGTCCAGGGTAAGGGTGAGGTTTGTTGGACAGTAAAGCCTTACACAGTGTTAAATAGGAGGAACAGCCTCCATCCTTTTGTGAGAGAGGTATGTAAATGTGCAAAGAAGAATGTGTTTTGCTTTCCTCCTCCTCTACCTGTTCTTTCCCTTCCTCCTCTGTTTTACTTTTCCCCAGGTGAGAGCATGCCACAATCTGACTCCTAGTAAGGTAGTTGAGATGCATATTGAAAGTGATTGCTATGAAAAATTTAAGTACCAAAAAAATTGGTGGATCTGACTTTCCTATTTTGTTAGGATCACAAGCTGTTTAACTGCTGTCTGTTCTTAGTAGTATGCATTTGTTTCTGAAAATTCAAACTTTGCTGATGCTGTTGTCTCTAAAATAGGCCTATTCAGGCCAGAATTAAAAATAAACCATGGCCCGGCTGTTTACTTGAACTTCCTTGCCTGCTTGAGTGCTCTCTTCCTTCCTTCTCTTTAAGCAGAGTTCTTGGAAGGAGCAAGTGCTAGTGACTCTTACTCTGATCTCTAATCACAAGTCTGAGGGGGTGCCAGAGGATCAATTTACCAGCTGATCAGAGGTTCTGATTCTGCAGGGGGAGAGGGGAAGTCCTGTTCTTCCCCAAGTCCTTTTGGTAGGAATGGGCGTCACTGATTTCAGCCTTTGTTTTAGTGGAATTCCTTTAAAATGTAGTGTGTCTATCCAATTGGACCCAGTATCTGGGCAACTAAATGTAGTGCCTGATGATGGGGATTTTGAAAGAGGGAGAAAGAAAGCAGCATCTTGCTTTCCCAAAAAATTATTTATAATTGTACAGATAAGGCCTATTCTGAGGCTTGTAGTAGGTTTTGTCTGAGGACTGGGCAAATAATTTAGAGGTCTTTTCATTCATGTCATCTAGCTGAATTTCTTTTAAAGCAGTGTAAGTTCCTTCTTTCTTGGTGTTTCTACTGTGCAGAAATCGGTTCAGTCTTCCCTCTTCAGGAGACGACTAGGAATCCGGGCTGCATTTGAAGTACTTTGTCCCCTGAAGGAGACTCCTGCTAATGCACAAGAGTAAGTGAAGGATGTTACAACAGTAGCTAATCAAGGATAAAATAGTAGCTTTTTGGTCCTCTTGTTTAATATATTTGCCAAGGATACGTATATGGGGAAGTGACAGTTTGTTGCTTACCTTTTTTTTTTTTTTTTCTTTTCTTCAAGATGCTTATAGCATGCTTTTGAAGTTACCTTTGAGACTTATGGGGTTTGTTTTCTGTTTATTTCTACTTCTAATTTTATCCGTTTGAGGGGGGAAGAAAGGCGGGATTTGCATTTGGAACAGCCTTTTTTTTTTTTTTTTTTTTTTTTTTTTCCTGTCAAGACGGTTGCTGCTCTGTTTCAGGGTATCTAAGCCAATCATTTCTTTTAAATAGGCTGTATGTCAGTGTTGGGGACTTACTTCAAGTGCTGCAGAAAGTTGAAATGGATTCTCGTTGCAAGCAAGCCATCATGAGAGTAAGAACTGAATTTTCTTAATGCTTATGTTGGTGACTATGAAACTTTCTGGTGCAACAGCTGTGGAGACTGAAGTGTCTTTAATGACAGTATAGGTGTAAGTGTTGTAGCTTTCAGCTCAAGCTTCCTCATGCTGCTTTGTTTAGGAGTGCGAACAGAGGCCTAGCTCAGTGTCTTAAGTTTTGGCCTTGGAAGCAAGCTGTCTCCAGTCCACTATCCAAATGGCCTTGAGCTGCAAACTTCTTTTGCTGAAAGACTAATGGACAATCTTCTCTTTTAGCGGGGAGGATTGTGAGATGGCTCTTCGTGTGTGTTAAACACTTTTCTTCACTACTGACAGAGATGATTTTTGAGTCAGGTGGTAGGGACAAAAGGAGGTTCCTTGGTAGCAGCAGCCTGTTTTGTTTTATCCAGTCGTGTCATTAAACCCATGGAATTGAATCCGTGTTCTAAAGAGCTTTTTAAGACTGTCCTGATTTTACCATCAAAAGAGAGAAGCTGTTTAAAAATGCAGTGATCTAGACTAGTTAGTAGACCAACTGAACTTGTGGCTCTCAAATCTCAGAGGCCAATGAGTAATCTTATAACTGCTGCTTCTTCAGCTGGGGTGATGCGGAAGACGTTCCCCTGTAGAGAAGTGAAAGGTAATGAAGACTTCTGTTTTGCAGAGCCAAATTTCTCATTTGCAGTACTTTCTCTCTAGAAGTAATGCGTGTTTCACTGGTCTATAGGTGTTTCACTGGTCTATAGGTGTTTTCTGCAGGAACTCTCTTCTCCCATTTGAAAATGTCTCTTCATTGGATTTAGCTGTTCTCTTCTCTTTGGTATTAAGACTTGTGTCAGGCTACAGGAAGAGTGCTTTTGTTTAGCTGAGGACTTAACTAATGCTTCAGTCCATGCCACAGTTTTCAGAGATTAAAGAAATTAGTTATCCCTAATAGGAGATGTGAGATGCAGAGATTCTTGGTATGATATCTTTGTTATCCAAAAGTAACGTTGCTTTTTAAGAATGCAATTTCAGTAGCTTTTCCTTGCAGCAGCTTTTGGAAGTGTATATCATATGAACTTCTAACCAAAGGTACTGCCAATTTAAGGCTGATGGTCATAGAATGCCAGCAGCTGACAGGCTCTGGTGTGAAGATTGGAAGTGGAATGAAGAGGTTTGTGTGTTGTTGCCCATTATTGTTTGGGACAGGGGTTGTGTGAACAAAGTTGCCTGAAGATAAACATCCTGCTCTGTAGTTATGCCAAGCTGTCCTTTGGATTGTTATTTAGATACTTAAATGCAGTACATGTACTATACTTGCAGTTAGTGTTTAACATGGCTGGTCTCTAGTAGTATGCTATGAAAGTGTCATCTTCATATTATAATCAGTAAAATAATTTAATCCTTTCAGATAATAGTGTCTCTAGAACAGTAGGTCATAACATACAAATGGCAATACTAGATGACACTAAAATTAAAGTGTGTAGTAAGTGATCCAAGAAGATGTGAAAGAGTAAGACAAATTCTACAGTCATTTGGCAGGTTACTGATGAAGCAAAGCATCCTGAAGCTTGCTCTAATACCTCTTGGAGTAGATTGTATTACATCCCCATTTCTAGTTTTTTAAGATAATCTGAGGGTGTTGGCACTGCCTGTAGATATATCTAATGCAGGTGTTGATCTAAATCTTCCCTTTCATATGAAGTCACTCAAAACATGCTCCTGTGACCGGCTGTCAGCTGCCCAGTTTCAGAAGCTCTTTGAAGAACTAGACAAAGATGCCGTTAAACAAGTATGTATTTGACAATTATTTATGAAGTGCCATAAGTTGAGTGGTTTTTGAACAAAAATGAGTTATAGTATTATGCTATAAAGGCATGAAATTAAACAGAATTTAAAATTTTTTAACACAAGCTATGGTAAATTGTCATTGATTTTTAAACTGTTCATGAATTGCTGGTATAGTCACAAATGGCATTGCCTTTGGGGCTTTTACTGAGTTTGGAAATGCCAGGTAATGCTAAATGTACAAAAAAGCATACTGGTTCTTTCTCTCAGCATTTTTAAATGACTTGACTAGACAAAATAGATGAGGTGTGGGGGTGTGCATTTTTGGCTTTTTTGTGTTTAATAGGAAGATTAGTCACAGGAAGAGGAGTTAGGCTTGCAACGTAAAGTTTCTGGAAAGTGTCGTGGACAAATAATGAGAAGTATTAGCGCATAGCCTTAGCGCGTAGCCTTGAAGTTTTGTTTTGAACAGGTCTGTTTCTTTACTCTGAAGCTGTGTGTTTTTTCCTGCATCGTTATTAAAGTGGTTATGCTTAATATCTCAGCAAACCCTTTGTCCTCCTCTTTTCAGCATCCTCCTAGTCCAGAGTACCAATCACATTTTATGCGGAAAATGCAGTTTGCCTTTGGCCATCCTTACTTTGGCTACTTGGGGAATGTTGTAGCCCTTGCAAACATTGTTTCTATCTGTGTAAGTAAGGGATATATATATATTTTTGTCCCTCCCTGCGAATTTCAGTTCTGTTTTTGTTCTTTAGCCTCTGTTCTGAAAACCACTTTTTGCTACAGATGTCCATGTTTGGCATACTTTAATCATGCAAAGTCTTAAGAGAATAGCTACAGTAAAGGAATATGTTCTGAGCTACTTAAAAAGGTCTGTGCAAATATAATAGTATAATAGTGCAAGTATAGCATTATCTTATTCTTGTGCTTAAAAATCTGTTTTGTGCATCAGTAAAACGCTGGGTTCATCAAAGATTTCTTGTTGTTTAAGGTGGTTTTGGTGATGGATGCAGATAAACAGCCTTCTGAAAGAGATGACTTCTTCCTGGGGGTAAGGTGCATCCATATTTCTGTGGTTATTGCTGTTCGCTGAGGTGTTTAATTCTAATCTTATTTACTTATTTTTAATGTAAAGGCTATCAACTGCTTCTTCATCTTGTACTATCTGCTGGAAATGTTGCTGAAAATCTTGGCAATGGGGTTAAAAAGATACTTGTCTTACCCAAGCAATAGATTTGATGGACTTCTGACTGGAATTCTGCTGGTAAGTTTTCTCGTAACTTCTGTATTCCTGGATTTGGTATTTAGGCTGATTATGAATTGGAAGAGCTAGTAGAATTGCGCTTTCTTTTTTTTTTTTTTTTTTTTTTTTAACTTGATGCTTTTCAGTGTACTGAATTAAACTACTATAGTCGATATTCTGTTTTTTGGTGGCTTGATCAATATGGTAATAAATGGTACTCTTAATGTTGCCTTTTTGGAGGCAGACTTTTTGAAATTGAAGAAATGAGCTTTCTTGTAGGCAGCCTTTTAATTTTATTTGGAGAAGTTCAGTTCTGAAAGAAGAACCGTCACATAAGGAAGCCTCTTATGTAGTAAAAGATCATTTTGCTTTTTGGATAAAAAGTAACAGAAGATAAATTACTATTTGGTAAATTTATTATTACTGTTTGGTAAAAGTCTCAAACTCGTATGGCAAGTGGGGCCAAACTGAAATGTAGTGTAATTGATTGTACATCTTTATGTGTTACCACTGAGATGGGTGTGTACATTGGATAATTTGGGGAATTTATAGTAAAAGATGGCAATTTCAGAGTTTTAAAGTGAGTCAAATTGGTGGCTTAAAGCTCTTGAGAATGTTTCCTGTCAAGAAATTTAAATAGTTTTTGAAATGCTAAACTAAAAAACACTGTTTTAACTTTTTTGCCTAACCGAAGATTTTGGAGATTGCCACTTTTGCTGTGTACGGATTTCCTCATCCTGGCTGGTATGTATTCTCCATGAAATGTTGTACTTTTCCTGGGTGATGGGGTGTAGGGTAGGGCAATATGTCACAAATACATATGAACACCGTTTATATACATGTGCACGTGCATGCGCACACAGACTTATGTTACGATTGTCAGCATGATCCATAACTTACCAAACCTAGGAAAAGTTCTCTCATCTTTGTAGTCACTAAAGGCTAGGCAATACAGAGAAGTGAAAGAAAATGATGTTATGATGTTTTCATAAATCTTGAAACTTTATTTAGCTCTTCTGAGAGAAGGATGCATTTATATTACTTGAAATCTAATTTAAAATAATGTCTTGGCAGACACATGCTTATCAAAAGGTGCAAGGGGGAGAATTTGATATAACATACACAAGCAGCTACTAACCTGATATGTTTCGGTATCAGACTCTAAGCCCAATTATATGGACTCCCAAGCAACCAACCAAGCCCCCTCAACTCTGTAGATTAAGTCAAAGTTTTGTTTCATGCTGAAGAACTTAGTTCAAATTCATGGGAATTTTTCTACTGTTTATCTATATTGGAATAGCAAGCAATAGTGTTTTGATTTTCATAAGTTCAAGTAGTACTTTAATAAGTATCTATTTTTCATTGTCAAAATCAGGAAAATCATTGTTTCCCCTCTTAAAACTTGAAAACTGCAGCCACAACAAAAGAGGGAATCAATGCACTTTTGGAAGGCTTCCTTAAATCTTACTTTCGGAGGTGTTATATAACCCATTCTGATACTTGGTTTCTTCACACAAGCTCGCTATTAGTTAAACAGTGGCTCGCTGTGTAACTTTCTTACGTTGTAAGAGAGAGGTGGTCTTAATTTATACTAGTATCCTTAAACAGGAGGTAGCTCCTATAGCTAGAAATTGGTTTAGTTTTGAACACTTGAATTTCCTGTCACTCAGAAGTGATACTGAATGAGCCTTTTGCCATAAAGATGTTAGTCATTTACAATCTAATGGAATTGACTCCATATCTCATTTATAATTGACTGTATTTGGGTTCAGTCTTGCCCTGTGATTCATGAATGCAGAATGTTGTTTTCACTATCTAGAAGTATCTAGAAGCACCAGTAAGACTACTTAAATCCTTATTGTGTCAGTCATTGCGAACAGATTACAATCCGGATGAGTCATCCTGAGTCCTGATGCTGCTTACAGTGTGTGCTGATAGATAATTCTTTAGTCTGTAGATATAATATCTTCAAGGCAGCACTAAGATGTTAGTTTTGTCCTAGAATATGCTTTCTATGCAGTGTTTCCTTAATTTATTTTATGATTTGAGTTGAGTGTCTTTGTGGATTTAGAAATATCCATCTGTGTTACCAAGGAGTCTTGCATTACCATCTTTCCTCCCTACTGCCTGCCTGCGTTCCCAGCAAGAAAAGCACCCAGCATGCCAATGTAAATGTCAGCCAAAACTCAGGCTGAAATTTAAAGTGTATGCATATTGCTTATAGAATACATATGTAAGGAAAAAGGCTGGCAAGCCAGTTTGTTATCCTAGTGCTTTCTTTGAAGCCTAGCTTCAGCCAAACACATCCGGAAGGATTAATGCATGTTCTTTGTTATAGCTAGAAAGTTTGTGAAGTATCTCACTACAGCGCTAATCTTGTTTAGCTTTGTTTTCTGAAGGGACTCTCTTTGGAGCTCCACTGTAAGAAGGAAGGCCAGTTACCTAGGCACATTAGTACAGACATACACTTTCAAGAGCATTATATGCATATTTAAGATCTCAAGCTAAATGGATCTCTTCCGTCATCAGTCATTAGTGTTCACTGTAGCTGAATGTAGCTGAGATTCCTGTTGAGTAAATTGACTTGCTTATACCAATTATAGATTGTACATGGCTATTTCAGGTTTGAAGGGACCTCAGGTCTCTAGTCCAGCCTTCTGCTCAAATCGGGGTCAGCTATGAGATCAGACCGGGTTATTCAAGATTTTGTCCAGTTGGGTCTTAAAAACCTCCAATGAAGACTGCACAACCTCACTGGGCAACTTGTACCACTGTCAGACTGTCCTCATGGTTTAAAAAATTCTTCCTTATAACCAAAGTGAGCCTGTCTTGTTTCAACTAAAGCCCCTTGTTCCTTGCCCTCTTGCCATGCCCCACTGTGAACAGCCTGCCTCCGTTGTCTTCAGGACCTCTTGGTAGGTATTGCAAGGCTGTTGCTAAGTCCCTCCGCAGCCATTCCTTCTCTAGGCTGAACAAGTCCAGCTTCCTGAGCCTCTCCTTGTAGGGCAAGTGATCCAGCCTGAGCATCTTGTTGGCCCTCTATTGACCTTGTGTCAGTTTATCAATCCCCTTCTTCTACTGAGGGGCCTAAAACTGGATGTACTGTTCTGGCGAGTCATAGATTATGAGGAATATTTACATATGGAAATAAAACTTTCTTTTTTACAAAACTTTGAATGTCACAGGTGTTAACTGAAAGTTACGGGGAATTTGCAGCTACCTGCAGCCCAGAAACTTTAACTGTGTGTCTCTGTCATGGGCTGTTTCTCTAACTTGTTGTACTCTTTTGCCTTTCCTAGGAGACCTGAGTTGATGGGCTTGCTATCCCTGTGGGATATGGTTCGGCTGGTGAACATGTTAATTGTGTTCAGGTTCCTGCGGATTATTCCTAATATGAAGGTGTTTGTTTTTCTCCTCCACACTGCTGATTTCTTTATTAGTTGAATGATAAATCTTGTTAAAGCCTCTTAGAATAATATGTAATAGCTTGTAATTCTCTTGTATCTGAGTGGGATTATAAGTCAACAATCTTGGCTCTGATTGTCTGTCCAGACTGTCACATAGCTCCTCATTAACTCACTCTCCCTTCAGCTACTTCTCTGTTGAAATGTCGGGGAAGTTCTGTTGATCTCACTGCAATTGATGCTGGTATTCTAAAGTGGGTAGAGAAATACATCCAGAAATACTTGTAAACCTTATGTTGGGCTCCATTTTTAAATGGATGAGTGTCCTTGAAGACATAGTACTCAGGAGGTGGTAGGTTTCCTTTTGCTTGACATTGCCAGACCTTTTGGTCATGCAAAGGGTTATTTGGGAAGAACTCCTTTTTCCACTTGCTGTTTAGGTTAAAACATGAGTCTGGTTCCAGAATATCCATATTTGAATTGGAAATCACTTGAGTTTGATTATTTGTTACAATCCTGCACCTAGACTTGCTTGAAACCTAAGCCCAGATTCATGTCAGGTACAGGACTTGTATCTTAGTTAATAAAGTATAAGTATCCAGCTGATGTAATTAGAGGTCATAATGTCAGTGAAAAGTGAACTATAAATCATGTGGGTCAGTTGTGGGGCATTTCTGGTTTGATTTACTGTTGTGGCTTCACCCTGCAAATATCCCTTCAGGTTGCGGTACCTGTGTGTACCTAAAATATATCATAATGTGCATGTATGGAAATGAGTGCAGTATTGTTCATTAATTTTACATACCTCAAGGAAATGTCACTGTATGAAAGGTGATTGTGTTTAGATACGCATCATTTTCCTAGTTGATATTTCTTTGTCCTTTTAGGAAAAGTAACTTGGTAAGGCTTGGAAGTTTGACCGTAATACATACAAAATTCTGCTTTGTTTTATTTAGTTCATGGCTTTAGTTGTGACTACACTGCTGGATCTGGTAAAAAACTTGAGAGCCTTTGCAGGAATTCTGGTGGTAAGTTATGATGCAAGATTGTTGCTGCCCTTCTCTCCCTTCCCCACCCCCCTTTTTTTAATAGCATGCTATATAATACAGGTGTGCCTTCGACAAAGTAAACTAGGCTCTTTGGATGAGAATCTATCTCCATGAACAGTAACAATTCACAATAGCCAGCCAGTTCTTAGCATGTCTTACAAAGATGCAACAAACTATTGTTTTGTTGTGGGCAGCAATAACGGGTGCAGCACTATGGGTGGCAGTGCCTAATATATCACTTTCCTTTAGGTTTACTTTTAAAGAACGTTTGAAATGTCTCCTTCAAAGTGCCTGCCTCAGGCTGATACTCTAGTTTCAAGGAAGAGTTCATCTGATTCTAAAAGTAGCTTAGTCTTCCTTACCTTGGCTTGCTTATATGTTAAAGTAAATAACTAAAAATAATTTTAAAGCTGTTTTGCTGAAAAGGTCTTCAGATGGCATGTTGGGACATGAGGATTTTTTGAAAGCCTCTGTGATCCTGTTTTAGGTGTGTCTGGAGTATAGGACATATACTTTGTAAACATGTGATTAAAACTTGGATCACAGTGCATGATGTCCATTACTCGTACTGGTTCTGCATTTCCTAACTCTTGAGTTTCTGGCTTTGCACCTCTGTCTTCCTGACATAGCACATGAGGATGGCTTTTTTTCCGCCTTCCTCCCCTCCTCTCTTTCCTTGTGTTTTAATGCATCTTAAATTGAAGTAATGCTTAGAGACCAGGATTTGCTGTGTATTTGATGTTGTCTAAAAAGTCGTTCTAGTATAAAGAAATGACAACTTTCTTAGCATGCAATTTACCCAGAATACTGGGTTTTGTCACAACTAATCTCTGCTTTTAACTGTTTGTAGGGGAGGGGCTTTAAGTTGCAGCCTGCAGAGGTTTGTGTTGCAATTTCAAGCAAAAATGATGGTTTGGGTAAAGATAACTTTGCCTTGCTGCATAAGTCACGTTTGCCATTGGGAGCACCTCTTGAAACTGAAAAATGCTTCAGGAGTACAGAGACTAGGAAGTTGGTCCTTGTACTGAAAGTATATCTTGGGAGTATGAGTTAAGTACTGATATCGTACAAACTTTTTTTTTTTTAAACAGTATATGGTAGGACCAGCTTTAGTATAATGGAAAACTTTTGATGCTTCTTCAAAATAAATAAATTCAATGCCCATCCAGAACCACCATGGAGAATGTTACTTTGCCTTGTGGTTACTCAGTGTAATTGGCTGTGTAAAGGCTTTGACTGATGCTCTCTGTTAATTTTGCCAGCTCTTGTTTGAGTAAATACACCAGACTGCAGGAGCATACATTTGCTTGTCACTCGTGTCACAGGCTGGCAGGGTGGTGTGATGGGTAGGTGAGGGAAGCATTTATTGACATTGCTGCTGATGAATCTGACAGAGCCCCCAGGAGAGAGCGCTCTTTGGGTGACCTCAGTTGGGCTTGGCACCAGGATCCCAAAGCAATGCTGCTGCTGGCATGGCTGTATGTGTGCTACAGCATTCTTCTGGAAGAATGCTTTCTTCCTTCCTGACAGATATAGCTAGGATGGCAGCAGACTAGTATATGCTTGATTTTATTTTTAGAAATTATGATTTGGCACTTCAGTGTAGAGTCCCTGCCTTTCTATATGGTGCTCTTACATAGTGCTCGCAAAGTGGTTTAAGCATCTGCTGCAGATTAGTCCTTAATGCCAGGAATGTGAATGGTAGTCCTGCACCAATTGTGGGGCAAGTCTCTGGCAGAGAGCTTGCAGTCTAACCGAAGTGTTTGTCACTTCCATTAACTTAATTTGCTTTTACTTGAGTCTAAGGAGAAACTTTTACTGAGCTTATGCTATAGTGAAGTGTGACTCCCATTATTGGCTGATGCAAAACATCTTTTCTAATATTAGCATAGAGCATATGCTGATAAGTTAATGTAACTTATTTTTTAGCTAACTTTTCAGGTAGCGCATGTTTTAGATGTAAAATTTTCTCTCAAACAATAAAGTTGACTTCTTATTGTCAAGGCAGATGCTCCATCTTCTGGTAAGCTGTAGAGTGATAGCTTCAAGTTCTCCAGTAGTGTTTAGGGCATTGTGGTTCTATAGCACAGAGTAGTCTCTCTTCCCCTCCTTTGGGGCCCCCTCTTGGAGATTATTTAGTAGCAAAATACAGAAATGCGACTGATGACACTTTCATTAGAAAACTCATCTTGTTTCAAGCAATCCTGGATGAATGGCTCTTTACTCAGAAGTTAGAAAGTTGTAGGTCTGGACCAGTCTTTGCCTTTAAGATAAAACTTGTTAAATCACCTAGGCAACTGCTGAAGACTGTGAAAGCCAGCCCTTTTAGAAAGTGGGTTTTATTCCTAAAAAGTAATGGAGACCAAAGTTCCAAAATTGTTTGTGCTATTGAAGCCTTTACTTCTAGACTAATCTTTTTTTCTTCCAAAAGTTATGGATATAATATATTTTATTAGCTTATTCTTGCCATTCAGTTAGGTTTTGTAAAAGCTTATTTTCGCTGAATCTAAAACTAACAGAAAGCTCCCTAGATATCTGAAGATTTCTTATACCTATAGGTAATGGGCTTTTTTGTTAAGTCACTGCTCTGCAGTGTTAGTAGCTGAACATCAGCATTCTGAGAAACAACAGTAAAATAGATCATAAAGAAAAATGATTTAATGCATTTTAACAACTAAAAGTTAAATAGAATATTAAAAAGTAAGAGCAAATGTTGAAAAAGTGTGCAGGCTTTAAGAAGTATCTTTCACTTTAGCCTCTGGAATTGTTTTTAACCATATTCCTTCACCTGTAGTGCTAACATAAATTCCATTCCTAACATAATTGCATTGTTTTCTTGTTTAGTCATAGAAATATTCAGAACTAATACTTATGTATGTTCCTTCCAGGTGGTTTTCTATGCATTTGCTATAACTGGCATAATGCTATTTAAAGGTGCTGTTGTTCCTATGGGGAATATCAGGTAATGTTCTAAACATCGTTATTTGGAAAAATTACTTTAGTTTTTCAAAATGCTACTGTAGCTCTGCTACTTTATGTTGCTAAATTATTTACTAAATGCCTCTGCCTTTGTCTCCTTTTCTGTACTCTCTGCCATTGTAGCATATTTTTAGTTTGTCATATGTAAAGCATGTGTATCTCTGAGCTTCTGAGTAGTTTGTGGTTGTTCTTACTGTTGAATCCCTTCCTTTAATACTAAATAGCACAGACCTTATTTGGTACACTTTCAGTTCCTTCTTGCTGTATTGAAATTGCAGATACCTTATTGCTTATCTCAAGGTTGACATTTTACCCAACTGTTGAAATCTGAACTATTTGAACTATTACCCATGTTTTCTGGCCACATGAGGTACTTAACTTCATACAAGGTACTTAAAAAAAATTACTTCTACAGAATAGTGCATAGAAAGCTCTGCTTATGTAAGATCATAATTCTCTTGTAGTATTGTCAATACAACATCTGGTAATGGTAGTCTGCAGTGTGGGACCTATGAGCAGCTGGAATATTGGCCAAACAACTTTGATGACTTTGCTGTGAGTCTGATCATAGAAGAAATCCATCCCCCTCTTCCTCTCTGCTCGTGCTTTCCCCTCATTTTCTGACGCTTTTAAGTATGTAATATAGCCACTGAATTTCTGTTTTCTTTAGGCAGCGGTGGTGACCCTCTGGGATGTGATGGTGGTGAACAACTGGCAAGTCTTTCTGGAAGCATTTTCAAGATATTCAAGTCCGTAAGTAGCAGTAATAACACTGAAACAGTCCCATATACATCTAACTTGTAAAGTGAATGAACAAGAATTACACACACACACACCACAATTCCTACTGTCTGGTAAGAGGAGTGCTGCTTACCCATGTCTTGTATCAACTCAGGTAGCTAGGAAACAAAGCTAATACTTTATGGACATTCTTTAGCTTGTGTAACTTGGTATTTGCGCTGGCTCTTAGATGCCACAAAATCTGTGGTCATGTTTAGAAGAGACTGGAAACTGGCTGGGTAGTCATCTTCTTCCAGAGAAGACTGAATTACTTAAAGTGCATTCTAAATAGGTTTGTGGCATGTATTGGGTAGGTGTTACTGAAGAGCCCATCTCAGAGAAGAGAGATTAGTGAATCACTGTGATCAGTTTTGAGCTGCTTTTCTATTTTCTCAGTGAATATATAGTTTTTTGTAGACTTTAGAGTCTTGGAGGTGTCTTTCATTTGTATTTTATTTTATGGGAATGTTTGAACTGGATAGCCTCTGAGTTCAGTTGTTTTCCAGTGATACTTGGATGGTTAATATTTAATGGGAGTTTTGCTGTTTGATTTCTGTGGAGTCATGATTTCACCCATGTTTTGGAGCTAGCAGTCTGAATCCAGTAGAAGGAAGTGGGTGTTTTTTTTTTTTTTTTAACCAAATGTGTAGCTAAGTTGTGGAATGCCCTTCTGCAGGCAATTGTGTGTGATATAAATGTGGTCCAGGGAAGCAGGGAAGTCTGGGCAAGTCATGAAAAAGAAATCCATTGGAATCTGCAATTAATGGAAATGAGTTCCTCTAGCTCAGGAAATCTCTGAACTGCAAATGGTTGGAGGTTGAGGGATTACTTGGAGGGAGCCTTATAGGTGTTTTGCCACATTGTTACACGTTTTCCTATGCTTCTGTATTTGGAGTCTCAGAGAGAGGGTGCTAGGCTAGATGGATCTCTTGCTGTGACCTAGCATGACTTCTCCTAGGCTGTTTTTCTATCCCTTTAGAACTATATTTAGTGGGGGGAGGGAGAGGAGAGAATCTTCTTGGCTAATTTAATGAAAGGTTTAGGATTTTTGTTCCAGAGCATCCTTTAGATCAAGAAGATAATAATATTAACTTTTAAGGAAAAATGTGATTTCCTGGCTTTCTTCAATCACTTTCAGGCTATGGTTATTTACTATCTATGTTATTTATCTATTGTCTTTTAATCTGATCTGCAGATGGGCAAAGACCTATTTTGTAGCCTGGTGGTTGATCTCCTCTGTCATCTGGGTCAATCTCTTCGTAGCTTTACTTCTAGAGGTAAGGAAATGTGTTTGTCTAATAGATCCTTGAAGACTGTTAATCCTCTTGTAAACCTATGAAAAAACCTGTTTCTGTTTTGTTTGTTTTTTTTTTTTGGGGGGGGGGGTGAAGATGTCAACACTGGGATGAAAAAAAAAGCTACTCATCCTAAAGAGGACCTAATAATGTAACAAAAGCATATATCTAACTAAATGTGGATTGGAGACTATCTGGTTAATAGCCAGCAGTGGGAGGGTAAGACCAGAAATGAAAAAATGAAGTTACCACACAGTTTCTTCATTGTGAGCATCCTTGACTTGCTGCCATTCTTTATGGGCTTGTGAAACTCATATTAGATGAGGCCCTAAATGAAGGTCCTGTCTGCTTTGTGCAGATGTTGAAGAACCCAGGGAAACCAGAGAACTACTTTGGGAAGAGTAGATTGGTTTTTTGTGTGCATACTTATCTTTTCTCTGCCCCACCTTCCCAAACAGACATTGTGGCAGCATTTTCTTTTCTAGATAGCTGTGTATTTTGCTTGAGACTTTGTCACAAATCTTCTTGTTTTTCATTGGTTGTGTACATTTGTCATTATAACTCTCTTGCTATAAAGTGTCTTTATAGTATATGGAAAAAAATTAAAAATAATATAGAATCGCTTGTCTCTTGTATTAACTTTAACACTAGTTATCTGAGCTTCAGTTTTTTTGTGGTTGTTTTGTCAGCAAATTCCCACTTTGCTCTGTATCGTTACCTTCCTACAGAGGCAATCAAACTGACACTAGGAGGGTGAAACTGATAACTTATTTGGAAGAAATTGTCCTCTAGAGCACAAGTGGGTTCTTGAAGTTGTGGAAATCTGGATACCTAAGCAATGCCATGACAAACATGTAGTTTTAATCATCTCTTGCCTCTTTGTACTGTTCTGCAAGTCTAAATGCCTTTGGAATTGTCGACGCTGCGTTTAACATTAATCTTGGCCATCTGTTCCAAGTTAGTTGTCATAGTGTTCTCCTACAAGCAATGGAAGAATTGGAGCACCTCTAGAGGGCACTTCACCCTATCTTAAAACCTGTGAGAAGTACTCTTTCGGAGATGTTTGTTTGTTGTTTTGTTTTGTTTTTTTTCCTTGACTGCATAGAGAACTGAGGTTTACTACTGTAGGCAAAATGGTGAACTTTTAGGCATATAAAATTGAGATGAATTTAATGTTAAGCCTCAGTGTTATCTATGAGCAATTTGAGAGAGACTTTCTAGCTGGGAGTCAACTCTGCAAGTCTTCTGCCTGCTTGCTTCTGCAGCGCTTTGGCCAAAGATTGCTATAATAGCCAAGACGTAACATTGTGGAGCAGGAGAGCAGGCTATCACTGTTCCCCCCCCCCCTCCCCCCGAGAGGAAAATATTCAAAGCAGGTGAACTCTTATGGGTTCTTCAAACAGTTATTGTGAGGAGACAGCTCTTGTGAGTACTTAGACTGCAGGACTATTTTCAGCTCTGCTGTTCTTTCAGGGTGTGATGAGAAAAGTATTTCATTTCTGTACAACAGACTTGAAAAAGTAGTGAACTACAGCCAATAAATGTACTTATTCTGCTGTTAATTTTAATAATCACTGTTCATTTTAGAGGTGTACAGATACAATTTGCCATGAAACAGTAATAACTAACACTTCTACCAGTTGGTTTGTGGCTATGTTCTGCTCATGTGTACAGCCTGTGTTATGTATATGACTTCTTTGTTGCAGCTGTCTATCAGATGCCTGTGAATTTTGTCAGCTTTTAAATTTCAGTGCATTCCAGCTCTCTACTCTGCCGTTCTCTGTAACAAAAACTCCACAAGACCTAAATATATAGACCTCACGTAACCTCTTTTCTGATGTCATTAGAAATAGACTTTAATACTTTTTTTTCTGCTGTCTTTACGTTCCAGAACTTTATTCACAAGTGGGACCGTCGCTGTCATCGGGAACCTCTCTCTGACATTGAATACCAGAGGACAGTTGAACTAATGTTCAGGTGAGTTGTTCTGGGCTTGATGATTGATCTAGTTTTCCAAATGATGTTTAGCTCTCCTTTAAAGATAGTGTGCTGACTGCAAGAGGGTAAAAGGCTCGACTGTTATTCTGTGCCTGTGTCTCATCTGTTGGTGGAAAAGCTCAGTAAGTGCTTTAGTTAGGCCTGCTCTTAGCTGGCTTGATAGCTTAACTTTTATAAACTCTTTGCCCATGTCCCATTGAGAGAAGAGGTGTTGGAGGGGAATGGTGCTGAGAATAAAAGGGAAGATGAAAAAAGTGATGCGCATTCTTGACTTATTGTGAAAATGTGGGTGGTGGTTGATACTTGATCATCGTGCACAAGCAGAACTTCTGGTGCAGATTGGATATTCAGTAGTGTTATTGGGAACATGTTCTCATTTAAGCAGTTTTTTCAGGAAAACAAATCCATTGACCTCCAGTTGTACTGTACTATGTGCAGGAAATTGCTTCTCTGCTCCTTGTGGGAAAACAGCTGCTGGTTTCCACGACACATCTGTAAAAGGATGGATCACTTGCAAGTGGATGCATCTTTAGGGAGCATCAGCTTACTGTGATTTTAATTCCTTGTTTCAGTCTTGAAAAGAGCACATGTTACATTTCAGTATGTGTTGCACAAAAAAAAAAAACATCGCTGAGCTGAGACGTCCCCTATGCTGCCCCTAACAACTCGTGGTTTTTCTTTATAGAGATGTTTTGGAAGAACCTACAGAGGAAGAGCTAATGGAAAGACTGCACCAGCATCCACACCTGCATTTATGTAGGTGACTGATTGGTGGGAAGGACTGATTTATTTAGCCCTTTATTTTGTTGAGGTTGTCAGCTGGAAGAAACTGAATGGATTTTCTGTGAGATGCTGTAATAGGGGCTTGCAGGACAATGTGTAAAGTTTTGGTTGGCAATTCTCTGCAAGAGGAGTTTTTTTATTATTGGCTTACATATTTTTTTCTGGGGAAAAAAAGTATGCGAAGCCTGCTTATTTGACTTGATTTTAAGTTGCAATTTTACAGCAATATTGCAGCCATTATTTTTATAAACTATTGGTACCAGAATATTTTTATTTTCTTTTTTTAAGAAGGGAAAGTGTTAAAATGACAGTGCACTTTAAAACATTGACTTTATAACCACTAAGCCTGCTACTTTTTGCAGCACAAAAATGGAACTGCCTCTTATGGTAGGGGAGTGTGCCAAGGACTGTGCCTTGCAATTCATGAATGGGCTAGGCAGGACTGGAACAAGATCCTTAATCCTTTTTGTAATAATGAAAGTTGAAACACTATTTTTATTAAAACATGACACCAGCATATTTTACTTACTGAATTTTCAGAAGTAGTTAATCACTTTGGAACACAATTAGGTTCAACTCACTGTTGAACTTAACAACAAGGAGTGTCTACCTGGCACCTCCTCTCTTTCTGTGTTTTTGACCTAGGGTTCATGCTGGTTGCATCACACTGATAATTTTGAGAACAGTTATAACTTTGAATGGAACAATTATACTCATGGTTTTCAATGCGATAAAATTGAGCTCTGCTTCAGAGTAAATATTCTCATGTTGCTTTTTAGTAAACTCTTCCTTTTGCTTTCTTCCAAGTCTTGTTCTTTGCTGTATAGTATTCCAAGAAAATGCTGAAGGGAATGAATTTTGGCCAGAATGTAGCATCATGACCACTGTGAGTCTTCCACTTAAAGGTGTGTGTGGGGGGGGAGGTTGAATGGGATGATCAAGTGTTTAGCAGCTCAGATTTCCTTTTGAGTCCCTGGGGCTTGAAAGTGCTTAACCAGTGTTGCAAGATCTTGTTCTTTTATGGCTATGTGGTCACGTGCTCTATGCCACTAAGTTTGGTGACCTGGGTAATACTTGTCAGGTAAATAGCTTTGATAACAAATCTAGAGTCAAGAATTAACACTAAGTTACAAATGCATGTTTTTCATTTATCTCTTAGTGTTCCACCAGAAAAGGTGTTTCTGTTTGGATCTTCATCTCATAACTAGAAACTCACTATGAAGAATAGAATTAATCCCAACTACCATTTTTATGTGTAAAAATGAAATTACCCTCTGTGGTGGTGATTATCATTGTTTGAAGCAGTTGCAACTAAAATAGACTTTATTGGGACCACATCTGCATTGACAAGGGCTTGGGGTGTGTGGGAATGAAGTTAAATTGCTTCTATTTATAAGCTACTTGATCCATTCAGATAATAGTATTTTTGGAAAGCATGCCAGGCAGTCATCCTACTTTTCCAGTTTATTCCCCTCCTCTCAATTCCACCCCCCCCCATCAGTCTCTTCTTTCTTTCCTGTGTTAGAGAGAGGAAATTCTCTGGGATGATGGTCCGTTTGAGCTCAGCAGCATATTTCTGTGTTGTTGTCTGGCTGTTGTTTAGAAGTTATGTGGTGATTCTTGTCTGTTTCTTTACTTGCTGCTTATTTTCCTTGTGCTGTGGAACAAAATACAAGTGGTGGAATTCGCATATGTGTAGAACAAATATGAATTGAGCTCTGAGCCACTCCAGCAATCTCTCCTTACTTCTGTGCTCTTGCTTCTTAGGCCATGTTGTTATTTGTGTGTACTCTCTTGTATCCGTTCTGTAATAATCCACCTAGTTACTCACTTGCACTGGTTTCAGTGGCATTACTGTTTTCTGGGGTCGTGCACTTAGAACACACATCACAGCAAGTAAAGGCATCAGCACAGCATTTTCCTAGATTTTGATTTGTTTCTTTCAGTATAGTTTTATGTCAGGGTGGTTTCTGCTCCTAACATGACTTAATTGATACTACTAATTTATTGGCACCTAATAATGGAGGTTAAATACTCTATTTACCTTCTTGCTCGGAATTTCTTATTTGCTTTGTTTTCTGCCTTTCTGAATTCTTGGAAAAGTAGCTATATTTGCCTTGCTAAACAGGACGTGGCCAGTTCCTATCTGCCTGCAAGTTTCACCTTCTTTGGTTCTTAACCTTTTCTTTGGCCATTACATTCCACTACAATCTACGAAAGCAACATGAATTGGTGTGGCATTATCATAAACCCCATAAGTGTCTCCAGTATGCAGTCTTTTTGCATCTGGACAAATAGGAAGGGAATACTTTTAGTCCTCTGTTTTGCATTTGTGTAATAGACTGAGAATGTAACTAGAAGTTGATACAAAAATGTGTCTAATGTCAATCATACTGTAAGATATAAATGACCACATGATACAAGTCTTATGCAATAATTGTATAAATCATGAAAATGAATGTATGTAACTGGGTAAAGTTTGAGGTCTATATAATTAAAAAAAAAGTTCCTTCTTAAAATATGGAAATCATTGAAATGTTGAAATGATTCTTGTGGTTTATTTTTGTTTCTTTTGCCCAGGTACTGATTTCTGTCATGCTTAGCATCCATGCTCCCCTTATCCTTACTAGTTGGAGGCCCACAAAAGAGGTTACATGCAGGTGGGACATAACAGCCTAGTTTCAAAATGCAAATCTTAAAATACACATCTCAGTTTTTATCCATTTCTAGAGGCACCTGGAATCCTCTGTAGGTACTTGATATGTTTAATTTTCAGGATGAAACTTCTTTGCAACTGAATCTTGAGGGTGCTGGGCAGCTTTTGCACCATTTGCCTTTCAGCCTTGCTGCATCTGCAAACCAGATATTTCTTCGTCTGGCCTTCCTGAAAGTATCAATGCAGTAGGCATTCATGTCAGCTCATATCAAATGGATTGGATTTCACATGTAGTGTAGCAGTCTGTAGCATTCTTTTGAAACAGCTTCTGTTTTAGCAGGTTGGGTTTTTTGTGTTTACAGGACAAAACCAATTCTGTGTCAAGATAAAGGCTTCTTAAGTTTGCTATCCTGTCTCTGACCGTGGCTGTTGTAGATGCTGAGGTGAAGCCTGTCGGCGCCAAAGCAAATATAAGATGATCTTTCTCCTTTGTACCTCTTGCATTTTTCTGACAATTAGCAAGTTTGGAAGTTCCTGAGATTGAAGCTTCATTTGGACCTCACGTTTGATAGTTTATAGTGGACCTATCGTGGTGAAATTTGCCTACTTCCTCTTCTTTTTATCCATTGTCTTGGCCTTCACCACATCCTGTATTGATGAATTCCGCAAGTTACATATTCTGTGGGAGAGTATTTGACAGACAACAGTTTTGATGGCTACGGCATTCACCAGAAAACTGGAAATAGCATAAGTTTTATTCCTGCCTGATGAAATCAGGCTCCCATTTTTCTAACTTTTTTTCTGATTCACTTTGAATTTGCATTACCCAAAGATTCAGTAGTGGAGGGAGAAAGGAAAGACAATTGAAGTGCTACTGTATTTCAGTATTTCTACTGAAAGAAGTGCACCTCACAAGCACACTTAACTACAAAGAAACTTACAAAGATCATTCTGATCAGAGCTGTAAATAGGGCAGCCAGAATAATCTGGTGACTGTGTACAAACTACAGACAAAGGAGAAAACACCCTCTCTTGGGTGTTAAGGGATTATGTAAGTAAAGTACTTGAAACACGTTTTCTCGGCATCTCTGTGTTGTGGTATTCTTGCACATCTGACATGTTCAGAGAATGTTGCTTTTTCATCCCTCCAACTTTTTTTTAGTTTCCAGAAAAATATAGGGGAAAAATGGGGCCTATAGGAAAAATGATGCGAAGTATTCATGAATTATCTCTGAAATAAGAGGCAAAGGTATCTTTTAGCTTGTGTCTGTAAAAGAGTTTATCTTTTCACCTGTTATTATATTGCAGGTAGTAGCACCTGTGCATAGTGTCACTTTTGTGCTATTACTAAACATTCCTGTAGTCAGATGAGGTCATTTTAGTATTTCAACTATCTGTGTCTTGGCTTTTTATTAAAAACAAAATAAAAATAGAAGTCTGCCTGCTTTTTTATATAGGTTTTAATGATCTTTGCTAGGTTTCTTTTTTCCTCAAATAAAAACTGGTTCAACTGATGGAGTTTTCCACAAATCAAGTGAATTTGACTTAATCTGCAGTCCTTATAAACATTGTGACATTAATTATGTGAACTCTATGTAGAAATAATTTGGAGGAGGAGGAGGGATAGGACTTGGTTTATACTTCAACTTTAAGCTGTTCATTTTATAGGATGCTACTAGATTTCAAAATGACCTTGATAAACTAGAGGAAACTGCCAAAAGTATTAATGTAAAATTCAGTAAAGATAAATGTAGACTATTCAACTTTAGAAGCCAAATCTGGAAATACAAAATCGGGATTAAGTGGTATTAGAGAGAGAATCTTACAGTGTTTATAGTATACGACAATCTGAATGATCTGACAGCATCTGAAAGAGATCAAAAGAAAGAAAAGAAATCCTGTTTTCTTCAGAGAAAATTACTTTGCTGTAATAGTATTTGTAATTACAATTGTAATTGTAATTTGTAATAGTACTTCCCTTTAGGCCCCACCATTCCAGTTTTGGTCCCTGCATTTTAAGATAAACAAGTTGGGGGAGGCATTTGTTACAGGAGAGCAATAAAAGGCATAAGAGACTTGGAAGGTGTGCCTTGGGAGGAATTTTGAAGGAAACAATTTCTTCAGTCTTACGGAAGATGAAGGGTTTTAATCAGTTGTCAAGTGTATAAATGATCCTTTGAAAGGAGCAATCTGCGTAAGTTCTGTAAATTCCATGTATGGTGATTGTAGGACAAATTGCAACTAGCTGAGCTTTCCGCAGAAAGATTTGTTAGATATGAGGGATGCTTCCTGCCTCCGAGCATTGGAATCTGGGGGGGGGTGTCACAGAATCCCCTTCACTGAGGGCCTTTTAAGAGGGGGGTTTGACAGTCACCTGCTGTAATTTTGTGTGGATGTTTGTGAACTTGCCTCTGCAGGGGGATGTGTCAGCTGGTCCCTTAGATCCTGTCCCGCCTACCTTTTAATGATTTCATTGAAAAGAATTCCTGTGGCTGTAACAAATCTAGCTTTTGTTGTTACAGCATGTGCTCTTGGTTCTTTCTAATGGCTTACAAATGTTTACAGTGTGCGTGTGTCTTACAAGTAGTGATAGCAAAAAATGTGCTCCTTCAGCTGCCTGTAATCAAGTAACAAAATGAAACTTAGTTGTATATGCTATGTTACTAATATCCAGCCAGCATCCCTGAGTCGCTGGACTACTTCGCCATGGTGTGTGCAGTTCTCCTTGTGGGGTTCCTTTTAATTTGATTTCTTACATCCCAAATCAGATAACCGTTCATCTTTCCCTTGATGAGAACATTTGGGCTTTCTGCTTTACCTTTTTACCAGTTATCACAAATGTGGAAGAGTCACATATTTTTGAGACTTCAGCTCTTTTGTCATACTTGGTTGGAATTCGGCCAGTGAATTTTAAAAGTTATTACCGAGAGACTGATGCCAGTGTGATTCTTAGGATGAAGCAGCTAGAAAAGCTAAGTAGTGCTGCATTATTAGGTATTATGCTGATTAAAATTGGTATTATGTTTCAGTGGAGCCAGAGCAAGTTAAGATTTGAAACCTTTGAATTGAGCACTTGGATTCTGTTGGGGGAGAAAAGGGAATGATCTAGAGACTGAAGTGGCCTCACCATCATTAGTCAGTTTGTAGAAGTGTGGGCTAATGTGCTTCAGAACTGTGAACTAGGCTTTCCTGCATCCTCCAGGGATACCATCAGTGTTTTAAAGATGAAATAGATAATCTATTATTTAAACGACTGAGCTGAGATAATGGGAAATCTGTTCCTAGTCCAGAAATAGACACCAGATCCTCAGACTTTCTTAATCATAAGCCTTATGTTTCTTTCTGTACTAGAATCATTCTCTGTATTTGTAGAGCTGCTATTTTCTCAGCCATAAAGTGAGAGAAAATGTTCATGGAAAAGCCTTAAGGCTGAGATGACATTCCTCAGATACGAAGTACATAGTGATGCGTAGAGTAAACTGCTGAAGTGGCCACCTATAATTATGTCCCATAAAGGGTATGAGAAGAACTTCCAGACTGTGTGTATAAAATGCAATCACAAGGCATAGTAAGTATATGTGGGATTCTAAAAGTGTCTTAATGGAGTAAGAAATTGTTCTAACCCTAGAAGAAAAACTGTGGTGTGCAGTTACCTCCAATGTATGTACATTTGTTTGACAAATATAGCAAACTGCTTTTTCATGTATTACCCATGTAACTTAGAGGGAAGACTGAAATGTCTGTTCTGACTTACAATTCCAACCATTTATGCAGTTCATTTGTGTTGATTTTCATGTCCAGTTCTATACTTTGAAGTCTTCACAGTAATCATATCAAAAATACTTTGTTGATGTTAATCTTTTTGTTTATTCAAACTGTAAGTTAATGAAGCTGATAACAGCTTGTCCTCGTCTTTAGTGCTAGACGTTCCTTGTTACAGTCCCAGTCATCTTTTTTCCATTAAGCTAGCAGAGCAGGTGTTGTCTTTGTTCTGTATGGATACTTTCATGGTCCCCATCATTGCACATATTTGAGTGCCTCCCAAGTACTTTCCTGAAAACATCCTGCTGGGATAGGAAAGTATTACTATCCTTATTTTACAGATGATCAGCTGAGATATTTGGTGATCTGCCTACAGCCAAGCTTGAAATCCGTGGGAGAGTTAATAATGAAACCCAGAGTGCCTGCTTGCTGCCTTCACTGAGAGACAATACTGCCTTCTTTCTTTGCAACAGCTGTGAACTTCAGGTGTATAAGATGTTGACATTTCCATGTTAATCGCTTTATGATCTTAGTATTGCCTGTTCTTGAATGCCTAATGTAACTTTTTTGTTTACTTTGTTTTAAAATGGTAAAAAACATCTTGAAACCTCCAAATCTCACCTCTGCTTATTCCCCATCCTACCAGAAAAGGAGGACTATTACCGATTTGCTATCTGATTTACCAGTACTTAATAGAGATGATCTGGGACTGACACATGTGGTAGAAGTTTACTAAATGTTAGTAAACTGCAGAATTCCAGTAACTTATGTGCTACTGTATCTCATACTAAAAAAAAAAAAAACAATACAGGACGAACATCCCAAATGCCAGTTGTTATCTGACAGCTCCTATTTTCACTGCCTTCAGACCTGAAACTCACTTTGACAGTGCTTAAGCCTTTGTTCAGGCTCATCTCCCTTCATATTGCTTTTACTCTGTTCTCTGAGATAAGTGAGACAAAAGTGAAGGATCTGATTTCTCCAACTGGTGAGTGCCTGCAACCCCATATTGAATTTTGAAAAGTATATCCCAAATGGCCAGTTGTCCTGCATGATCTAGCTAAAAAAGGATCATCTTCATCATTTGAGAGAATGAAAGATGATGTCAAAATAGAAATGGAGTACATCTTTAACACAAAGTTCAGTACTGTAGCAGGAGCATGTGTGTCTTTGTAATGTAAAATGCAATCTCTAATATGACTGCAGGTTGCTGGGCTGAATGCAGAAATTACTGAGTCAAATTATAAGGATTATGTTACACAGCCTATCGCATTGGGTAAGTGTAAAAATCTCTTCTAGTCCTAAAACTTAAACTATTCTTTCTGATTCTGTCTAAAATCAGATTGGATTCTGTTAGCCTTCAGAAAAGAACTCCTGGTTTTGAGTGTGATGCAAAACTGAAACACTATACTGTTGAACTTGGCCTGATAGTGTCACAGTGATCTTGTACAATGAGTGTCCTACAGAGTTGAGTCAGAAAGGCAGTCTAGCCTATATTATTTTGTTATGTTAGGTCTCCTTTCTGCATTTTGGGTTGAATTGGTCCCAAAGGTAATGTGCTGAGCTGTTGCCAGTCCTTTTTTTTAATTATTTTTTTTATTCAGTAATGATCTTAGAAAGTAAAACTTAAGTCTTTTAATGTGGCTTCACTTACCTATTTGATACCGGTGAGAATAATCTTTTATTTCACCAAAAGTACAAGTGTTGAGTTTCCAGCATCCTGGATAATTAGTGGTTTCTCTGAAAACACCTGAGCAATTGCTTGCTGTAGAAAAACCACTGTAAAGAGCTTTTCTGTAAAATTAAAGGTAAGGGTGTTAAACCCAGACAATAAAACTTGGATCAAAGTAGCCAACAGAAGGGGCCATAAGAAGAGCAGATTGTCTTTTAAACTTCGCCATGTTGTGCAAGGTATTACTTCTCTCCCTGTAATCAGATTTCATGAAAAAGCAAAGCTATTCTTTCCTGATGTAATTCAATCAGAGCCCAAAGCTAGATCAGCAGGAAGAGCACCTGCTGTGCTTGCTTTAGATTTGGATGACAGACCCTAGTTTTCTGATAGCAGTTGGTTAATCCATAACCTAAGTATGTGGCCACAGCAACACCTGCCATGCAGGTGAGTTTTTAGCTTTGTTAATATACAAATATAATACAGATTTTTGTATTAAACTTGCACACATATGTACCCAGTAGTGATCTCATAAGTAGGAGAATTTAATAAAATGAGATCATAGATGTCTAATTGTTTTGTTGTTGTTGAGCAATCAAATTGCCCATATGTAATTGAGGTTTGAAGTTAACTTGCTTGCGAGGGACTCTGTAGGGTAGATTACATTGACTAATAGAGCGTATTTAAAAAAAAAAATTTTTTTTTGTGCTCTTTCTTTCTCCCTTTTTGTCCACTGGCCTTTCCCCCTTAACTCTGTTTTGGGTTGGTGCCCACTATAATATCTTCTGCCATCAAACTCATGCTTTTAAATTAGGCACACATTTGAAACATCTGCATGATTGAGACCCTCCGCAGTGACTGTTGAGCTTTTTTGTCTCTGACACTTTCCAAAATCCTTGCTTCTCCTCTAGCCTCCTGAGTGATCCTGATATAGTCCCCTGGAGGTCTGTAAAGCAGGGTCCTGTATTTCTTAATTGTGCAGGTACTGGAAACTGAACTGTGAGTTGAGAGTTTGGATCTAGGCTCAAACTTTATAAAACTTCGAACATAGTTTAGTTTGATTTATATTGTATATGGGGTCACTGTGAAATTTGTCTGGAGGACCTTAGAATGGAGATTCAGTTCTGCCCCAAAGTTTGATGCATGCAATTTCTGATTTGTACACAGATTGAGGTGTTACCTGGCTTTTCACCAGGCACTCCTGAACAAGTGCATGAGGAGGACTGTGTCTCACCCACTAAGTGAGAAGAAGGTTTAGGTTAAATCCCATATAGCTAAGATGATAGTTCAGGTAAGAAAATGGTTTGTGAGCCATGGATGTATACAAGAATCCCACGGGGAGGCAGGCAGTTTCATCTTCAAGAAGGGTTTGTTCCAAATATACGGCGTTACAGCTATGTTTTCAGTGGCTACCAGTGTGTTAACGAGCAAACAGACTTACCAGAAAACATTTTACAGAACAAAGCCCTAACTGCATATTTGCGGGGATCACCTCTGCAACCTCATTGCTGCAGTTGCTGTTTCCCCCAGGAATTTCATATTAACGTGTGTGTCTCATGAGAGTATGAAGGGGTGTTATGGTGCCTTGCAACCTGCCCTGACACTGCTTTTCCATGGCCTTTGGCGATGGCTCCACAGTTTTGCTTTATGATTGAGATAATTACCTTCCCTTATAAGAGATGCTTTGAGGAATATCATATCATTAGATCTGATTGATGTCTGTCTTGTGCCTTTTGGTGGTGCTCAGGCTCAAGTGAGATATGTGTAAAATGCTGCCATTTGAATTTGTAAGTGCCTTACTGTAGAGCTGGGCTTAGCAGTGGCGTTAGTGGGGCTGGAGCCCTCTGATTAGCATCATCTGCTCTGCTGTGCATGCTTCAAGTCCTGTTATGGGGTTATGGTCACAGCACTGCACAGTCTTTCTATCTGTCCCGTATCATCTTAGCTGATTGCTAAGATGTGACAGTTGTGACTTTGAAATTAATACCCCTGTGGAAGACCGTGGGGAGAGTTGGACCCAGTGCTCTACAAATACTTCTGAGATAAATTGTAAAAAGCAATCTAAATGCTATTTGTTGGTGTTAATAGTATTGATAATAGCTAATGATTAAATACAGCGGGTTTTTTTTTTGTTTTTTTGGGGTTTTTTTGTTTGTTTGTTTTTTGAGCCCCTTTAAAACTGCAATAGGAGGTACTGGTGCTGGGCAATTTTAAATTGAGGAAGGCCTTAGAGAATGCTGAATAGAATCTTATTATCTATGGAGATACTATAGTTATGGAAAATCATATCTATAACTTCAGACATTGCACTTTCACCTCTGTTTAGTTGGAAGGCCAAACTAACAAAAGAATATGAAAATGAATATGCATGTCTCAGCCTGAACTAATTCTGTGATTCAGTTTCTGTGGTGCTTAGATCATATAAATGTTAAAAGTGGGTAGGAATTGAGCCCACTGTGTTCTTCCTGTTCTTGTTTCCATTTTTAGGGTATGAATGAGTGCATAGAAATAAATAAAACAAAAGTGTATCTTATATTCTACTAGATCAAGGTTTAAAAAGTAACACGAAGAAGCAGTTTAGGCAGTACTGTAGTGGTTTTGTTAATGTTGCACTTGGTTTATTGCTTGTGTGGTATTATACAAACAAGAGAATTACATTAGGAAATGGTAAGTCAGCAGCTGAGTTATGTGACTGATTGTGGAAGGTGCTGGAGGGACAGAGACTGCTCTGTAAGCTGCTTGGGGCAGAAATTGTATCTCTTGCAATACATGAAGGGAGGAAGACAAGGGAAGATTGCTCTTTCCATTTTCCAGAGAAGGAACTAAGACAAAAGGTATTTGATTGGGCACAATCATTTCTGTATCAGGACAGGGACTGAACCCAAATCTCTCACCTGTGCTTTGTGGGAGCAACAGGTGGGAGTTCTCCTTTCAGGTATTGTAATCTCACTTCCCACCACCATCTTTCAGAGGTCAGTAGGCTTCAGGTAGCAGGACAGTAGGGTGGGTACATCTGAGTGCTGGCAAACGCAACGGAAAATTCAGCCATGTAGAGGAGCAGCCTTGCCTCTTTCCCCTGCCCAGGGAAGAGGTAGGAAGCCAGAACAGTCTTTTCTTCTGGAAGCAGAACCACTAAAGGTGCCCCTCCAAGGGGAGGCCAGCTGTGGGTGGGTGAATGCAGGGCCTGACAGTGCTTGTTGGGAGAGTGCAAAGGGAGGTGTGAGGAGATAGCAGCTGGAGAGGAGAGCAGCTATATATAGAGAAGCTAAGGCTTGCCTTTGTGTGTTCATATTTAGTGTGCGTTTATAAGCTTGAGTTGCAACACTAACTATGAAAAAAGTGAGGAAGAGCAGGGAGGAAGCAGGAAGACAGAATAAAAACCGGAGGACAGAATTAAAAAATTAAAATGTGCAAAGACAACCTCATGCTTGGCCAAACAAACAAAAGAGGCGTTTTACTACTTTCGGGGCATCACAGGGTGTTTCTTTTCTTCTATAGCTGTGGCTTTTGCCAGCAGAGGGAGTTCAAGATGCCATTTTAGGCCTAGTATGTGCTGTTTGGGCTGTATGATCAGCACTCCTGGATGTCTTTGATGGAACATTCTCAGCATAGGCACTGAGGCCTGAATTGAAGGGTTGAGATACAATGAAATTAAGTTTTATTTGGCCAAACCTAAGAAGATATGTTTTGAGGCAATGAATTATCAGTACTAAGCATCTGTTTGTACTGAAAGTCTGCAGCTTAAACGCTTCTGTGTTGTGCTTGGAGTATGAAAATCAGAAACTCCTTGCACACTGACTAATCTGGTTTCATCGTCCCATATGAATGAAATGTAGGTAAATAGCATAAACTGCATCTGAGTCTCAAAGCAATCTCTTTGCTTTGAGAATCTCAGAAAGTAACATTGAACATATGTCTTGAAATTATCAGCCCCTAAATTTTAACACAGTCATCAGATTTTCTTGTACCGTTAAGAGAAAGAAATTGTTTTCTTTCTTTAGGTTTTTAATGCATATTCCAGGACCTGTATGTTCTGGTGGCACGGACATCCTACGATTTCTTTTGTTCCAAAACAAGAATAGTAATGAAATACGTGAAAATAAGCACTGCTGGGCTTCCTTCAAACCTATGAGTGTGGTTCCTCTGTTTTTTGACAGTGAGCTCTCAACTGAGTGTTTATCCATTGATCTGCCAGGTCTTACAGCATCTTCAGCTGGTCATTGAAAATGTAAAGTACATTTTTAATCAATTCATTGTATAAACTGCTCTTGTAAATTTAAATTATACTAATTTGAGGAGATATGCCTGTTGCTGCCCTAGTAATATGGACAAACTCTTCAGAATTGAGTGGCTTGTTTTTTGTGTGTAAATACATACTGATACAAAATTTTTTCCTGGTTCCTGGAGTACTCTGCAACTTTATTGCAAGGAAAGCTAGAGTGTTTAATCATTTGAAGACTTCTCTTAATTGTAGGTGGCATGAATCTCAAGATGCAAGTAACAGCGTTTCCCTCTTTTGCTTAAACCTGATGGGATACCACTTGTGTTTATATACCATTGCAAACTTAATCTAAATGTAGTAGTACAGTCTAAAACAAGTTATGCTTTGTAAAGAAACCAAAGAAAGCAACTGAACAGTGTTTGAGTGAAAATAGTGAGGGAATCGGCGTGTCTGGCATTGACATAATACTGCGAAATCAATGCTTTGATCAACTGTAAAGCATAACAGCTGTGTGAAAGGTTTGCTGTGGTTAGCTGGCATTATCTCTTGTGTAAAGGAAAGTACATTGTAAACCAGTAAAAATTAACTGCCAGAGCACAAAGCTGTTTTTGTGACTGGGAATTCAGATAAAGTTTTGCTTCTGTTGGCAGAATAATAAAAAGAAGTGGGGCCATTTGCATACAGGTGAAGAGAGGCAGTGATCTCCCATGTTCCATGGAGTGCAAGTCACCACAGGTATGCAAAGTGCTTTGACTCTAAGCGCTGTTCTTAATCTAACTTTTTTTTTTTTTAAAACCTGGTTAGTTATGGAGTGGAAAGAGGCTTAGGAAATGGGCAGTACCAAGAAAAGTCATTGGGTGGCAGCAGAGTATTTACCACTTACTATGCCATCCAACAAAGTGAAGGCAGAAAGGACTGTAATTCTGAGTAATTTTAATGTAGATAACTGAAAACAAGCCTTGTACTCTAAAACAAGATCTTAGAATGGTACATATGGTGAGAGAGGTCTCTGTTAAGACAATAAACATCTTTTCAAAAAATTTTTTCAACATCTTTTCAGCTTGTGTGTTTGTGTATATATGCATATGTATATGTGTGCATGTGTGTATGCATATATATAAATTGTATTTGTGTGTAAACATATATGTCCCCGTGTGGCTTCTGCAGGTTTTAGCTCTGTGACAGGGTAGCGAGCAGTTATAATGCGATTGCTAAACCTCCCAGCTCCAGAATTAGGTCCCATATCCCTGACAGTTCAAGCTTGTTTCTTAGGTACATAGTTAGGTGGTGTGAGTGAAGCCATGGAATGGTTCTAAATTATTTTTCTGCTAGAGAGAACCAAGTAGGTTCTCTGAATGTGGCCAGCATCAGCTAGTTTTACTTCCTGAAAGCTACTAATGTGTGGGGTTTTTTTTTGTTTTTTTGTTTTGTTTTTTTTTGGGGGGGGGAGTAAAACTGGCAAAGACTGGCTCTTTGTAAGAAAAGCATGAAAAGAAAGATGGTACCTTTTCTCCCTATAGGAAAAAGGAATGTTTGGGAGGTCCCACTAACAATTCATGCTTGAAGCAATCCTGTGAGAAGCAGAGGCTGAACAGTGATGTGTGCAGTGCTATGTCATAGAGACACATTTTATTTTGAAGACATAGCCAGTTCTGGGGGAAATGCCCATATTTAGGGTGCTTGAAGGAAATGTAAGCTGCTGCCCTGACTGACTTCCAGCAGGTACCTTGGACAGGCTGCCTTGAGAATGGCTTGCCCCTGTGGCAGGCAGGGTTTTGGTCCACAGCTGCTACTGGGTTCTGGGCTGAATGTGAGCCACCAGGTCAGTACTCTCTGAAATCAAGATCTTTACCTCTGTACTGGTGAGATCTTCTGAACTGCACTGGTTTCAGTTTGGTTCAGAAATCAGCTGGATGTGGTAGCCCTTGCTGAAGCAAAAGCCCACAACCCACAGGAAGAAAGGAGCTGTTCCTGTTTCCAGGCTCTCACTGAGCTCAAAATTCAGTAATTGCCCCTGCATCTAGGGCAATTACTAGGTAGTGTTTCCTGGATTCCAGCTCCTGAGGAGCCTTAAACCTTTGCGAACTGGTTGCATATGGCTTCTGTGGGGGATAAAGGCTTTTGCCTCGTGCTGCATTTCACAGAGCCTCTTTTTACACCCCATTTTGAGCACTGTTGGGAACTTTGTGAAAAATGGTGACTCTAAAATGATACTACCATCCTCGTTGCACGTATTACTGCTGGAGATGGTTATTACAAGTTAATAAGCAAGACATAAGCTTTTCAGGGCAGAGGACATCTTACAAAATGATTTGGGCAAGATGAAATGTGGGAAACTAAATTTATTCAGTTACAGAAAGGTCTAGTTATTGTTTTCTTTGGTTAGTTTTACACACTCATCCCAAGAAGTAGGCTCTTACCTGTGTAAATGTTGCAGTTAAAACAGTTGTTGAATGCAACAGTCTAAAGAGTAGCAAGTTTTCTGTAAGCCATAGATTCTCAGCATGCCAGCCAGTAATCTCCTCTTCCTTTCCCCGCTAGAAAAAGCCCTAGAGAACATGTGGGTCTCACAGTGTGACCTGGTGGTCAGCTCTGTGAAAACCCAAAGCAGGAAGCAGATTCCACAACTTCAGTCTCCACCAAGTGCACCCTGCCTTTGTCCTTTGTGGTTAAACCATATGCCGATATGGTTGTGCCTCTGTGTATGGGAAGCCGAGATGGCGAGAGGGAGTCAGGGAAAGCACAGGTGCTTCAGGTGATCCTGACCGTCATGGTAACACAGAGAGAGGGGGCAGGCTTTGACACATCAGCATAGGTCAAAATGAGTACATCTCGCAGTAATTATGTAATAAGCTTTCTGTGAGAAATGTAAACTACCACATTGCTTGGAGAGCTTCTAGGAGATGGATATTCTAGTCAAAGGAGCTGCTAAATGGAAGGCACAAAATACAGAACAGATGACAAACGACAGTATTAAGGCAGTGAGATTTCATTGCTTATATTTGGGCCATACAAAACATCAGAGGTTACATTAGATGATCTTGTTCATTATATCTGCAGTGATTTAATTATAGTGAAATCAGTTCATCCTTCACATTTTACATTAGCTAAAGTAGTCAGTTTCTGGATCCACACAATTCTGTGCGTATTGAATTTGCCCGTACAGTGGGCAGATGTCCCCTTGAGCAGTGTTTCATTATTCTGTTCCATGCTCTGTGATTGACTTTTGCAGAGCGTTGAGGTACAAACTGGAAATGATGGGAATGATGGTACTGAGGCTTAACTGTACAAACTCTTACGATACCTCTCTGTGGCGCTGACTAACACTCATGCTAAGGATACAGTCATCAGTAAGAACAGGATGGTAAAAACAGCACTGAGGTTTGTGTCTTGGGAGGATTTATTTGAAGCCATTTTAGGATTATGTCAGCCTGTGGCGAGGGAATGGATTGAGGATAGAAATGTAAGGTGACTAGTGGAGATCCTATCAATTTTTGTTTGCAGTGCATGTGGCAGAACTTTATTTTCTGTTTGACAAAGACAGTGTCTGGGGAGAGAAGGGTTGATACTGGGAAAAAGTTAAGGCAATTTGAAGTCTATTATAACTGATTGCTCTAGTATTGATGTGTCATGTCCTTTTCAAGACTGTGTTCTGTCTCTGTCTTCTTGAGGAGTCAACCCTCTATATCTCAGCTTTGCAGCCCTTAGTTAATTAATAGTTTTTTGGAACAGATCGTTTCTGACTTTCTTTTTTTCCCCATTCAGGAATCTGTCAACCTGACTGCAGAAAAAACACAGTACCTATTGTCCTGTGCCTGTTTTACATGCTGACAATGGTAAAACTTATTTTCCCACAAGTTTACATTGACATTCTCATCTTCTCTAGGGGTTACTTCAAGAGGATAACACCATTTCCTGGCAGTTAAGCTTCCTCATGTCAAAGATATTTGATGGTTTCCAGTGGGTGGAGAAGGACAGCTGGCAGGCTGATAATTGCATGTGTACCTCTGCAGGCTGTTGTGAAAGATGCTATCTTAGGACAAATCTCCAGGAGATGTAAAAAACCAATGTTTTTTAAAAAAATAGCATGAAGATCTGTAAGATGAGTGCTGCCTAATGTATAGAGTCCTTACAGATTTAGCGGCTGCAACCAAAAGTCAGATCTGCTAGTAACGTTAGCAGGAATTCCTGAAGGTTCCCTTGGATCTGCCTTGGATTCAGTCAAAGTGCATCAAACCTGACATGTTTCAGAGAGTATTTTTGGGCTCAGTGACTTGTCTTTTTTAATGAAAGATCATTTAAGCTATGAAGCTTCTGACTGTAATTAGGAAAGTCTCTACAGAAGTTTTTGAGCAAACAAACAGGAAGGAAGGTACTGTCATTTTGGAGAAGGTCAACATAAGCCTTCAAAGTATTTATATATTTTGGGGGCACTTTGAGATTTAATGCAGTTACTCTAAAGTGACCTGTCTATGTAGACAGGAGATCAGCAGTGCAATACATGTGTAACCACATAAGCACTATTAATCTAGCAGGTTGGGGTGTCTTAGTGTTCTGGTATGTGTACTGTACTCATGGCGGAAGTGATTTCCCAGTAAAATTGAAACATGAAATTGTAAAGAGTAGTTCAGCTTCATTGTACGCTGGGTACAAGCTATAATCTTGGCAGGTAGTGATACAGTTATCACTGCATATGGTAAATATTTGTTGATAATCCTTGTGATTGTATTAATACAATCTAGAACCCTTCAGGCAAATTCTGATTGTAGATGCCTGAAGAAGCATCTCTGCTTCTCTTTCTTCAGCACTATGAATGTTCTTGTTTAAGTGCTGACTCACCATCCTCATTCACTAGTAAATTAGATGCTTGAGGTGGCTCAGTTACATATCAGGTTTTTGTGCCTCATTTCAAGTGTAGCACAGACCTTTGGAATTTCATGTGGTCTTGTATAAAAGTAAATTAATGATTATGTATTATTTATAAAATATTTCCACCATTTTGTCTCTTTTCCCCTCCATAAAATCACCGGTAGAGGGCTGAAGGATTTGCTTATGTTCATGAATGAGCTACTTGAACTCCCCTCCCAAAAGAACTGTTCCTGCCATGTTTTGATTGTAGTTCTAAAACATTCTGCACTTTCTGAATGCATGATTCGTGCTGCATAGCCTGCTAAGCTGGGAGGTGCATCCTCTCCGTATCTGAGTGGTGTTCACATAAGAAGCTTCAGATGTCGCTTTTTAAGCAGTATGTCATTTTGGAGTGTTACTGTTTTAGTTCTGAGCTGCCAAGTACATGTCTTTCTGAAGTGAGCCGTCTTAAGCTTTTTAGATCTGCCTGATACCTTTTGGCCCACAGAAGGGAGAGATAAGTCTTCATCTTGATCTGAAATTGACGTGTCTTTCCATAGTAGCACTGGCAGATTGCTCAGCATGCACTTGGGGTAGGTTCTTCCACTCTCCTTGTTGCATGCCCTACTGAGTTGGGTTAAAAGGAAGACTTTGTAGTCTGAGAACATAGCCAAAGGTGGACGCTTGAGCTGCATGGGAAGGAAAACCAGTCCTTTTGGCATCTCAAAATGGGATAGTGCTTGCAATAAACCCACTAAACTTATTTCCAGAAGACTGGGATTCTGAGATCCTGCTTTAAGAGTGGTAGAAATTCATGTGTTACTCTGCAAAATTTGTGCTTAAATTGCTTTTGAGCTGTTGTGTAGAAAATGGAATTAGTTCCTGATTTGAAGTCCACTGAAGAGACTGAAAGATTTCCACTGATTTCAGTGGCCTTTGGTAAGACATGTGATGTATTATGAAAATAGCAGAGAATATCACTGTGGGTTTTTGACCCTAAAAAGCAGGTTGGCAACATACCTATAACCTAGCTTTTCATATTTTCCAAGTGTTTTGCTACTAAAAAAATTAAATACATCGTTGTTATGAAGTTATCAGTTAAAAAATATTTAGATGGTGGACATTCAGAAAAGGTTTTATAAATTTATAAAAATGATTTTCAGAATTAAGTGTCTTCCTGAGTCTTTTGCAATTTTTCTATATCCAAATGTGGCATTTCATGTTAATTTTTTTACAAGTGGAATGTTTTCCTAATTATATCCAGGCAGCTCTATGCAGGGAAGGAGCAACTGTGAACAGGTGTAAATCACTGCTGAGTACTCTGAAATGATAAATGAGCAAGACTTGAATAAAAACAAATTTGTCACCATGATTTACTATTTCAGAGATGCCAAGAATGAATTACTGATTACATTTCATGATACAAAATTTGAAATAAGTATTTTTCAGAAGTATTGGTGGTCTATATTATATAACATTTTGTATGTTTATCATGTGCTTTCTAGGGTTTCTTTTGCAAAGATGGATAAATATGATTGATCTCACTCTGGAGAGTATATACCTAGAGCAAAGGCAGTTTCTTCTTATCCTTAGCTTTTTTTCCAGTAGTGACTAAAGCCTTGTCAAGATTGGGCCTGTGTTGTACCAAAGTTCTGTGAGTACACAGAACAGAAGTGATCCCTGTCCTAAAGAACCTGTCCTCTGAATAGACGGGACGGCATGAGGAAAGGGACATTTAGAAGGTAAGGGTTTGCATTTTCAGTATGTCACAAGTGTTATAGTCTGACCTCTTCAAAAATTTGGTTAATCTCCCCCTCATTCTTTGGGGTGGGGTGGGGAAAAAGCAGATGAGCCAGGGACTTTCTTGAATTTCAAAAACCAAAACACACAAAGGCCTGTTCTCTTCTCAGTAAGCATCTTTGCTGAAGTGCTCAGATAAAACATGAGGGCATGAAACACTAGATTTTTTTCCTGCAGATTGGAGATGGGTTAGGAATTATTTTTTTATTTAGCCAGAAAGGTTGATTATCATTAATAATGCTACCTCTAATGTTTCACTGTAATCTTATTTTAAGGAAATGTTTAAGCATTAAGCATTGTCCCACAGCAGTGAAACAATGTACCTTTCCCTGCCAAAGATCATTCACGTATATCCTCCTCATTCCTGTAGCTGGAAGGTAAAGTTTGGAATTGTTTCAGTAGCCAAGCTGCTAGTTTACCATCATTGATTGTTATTGGAAATCATTTGACTGAGGTATCTGATGTATAGCAAAGTGTGGTGTTGGCGGTGTGTGATACATTAGGTCTTTCAGGTCTTGGAGTCCTGCTGGTACGGATTTCTGTATGGCTGCCCTTTGTATTTGCTGAGAGATATCTCCTATGATATAATTAAGTTTTAGTGCATTGATAGTTGGTGTGCGTGTGATGTGGGTTGGGGAAAAAGAGTTTATTGGCACCCATACTGTAAACAGAATACCTAATCTGACTCCTTGGCACTCAGTGGAAGTTCAGCTATTGAATTCAGTGAGAGGAGGTATGTGCCCAACGCTCTTTCTACTTAATATACGACTCTCAATGTCCCCAAAATATTACAGTTTCTGTTAAGAAAAGTATTAGAAGGTTGTTTATTGTATGCATTTATTATAATTTCTCAAACACTGAAGTGGGGAAAAATGAAAACAAAGTCTACTTGAAGCTCTTATTTCGGTTGAAAAGAAATGACATCTTTGTGTTGTGAAGGTACCTCATGGTATTTAGTACCTTAGAGTTTACTAGTAAGTGAGGTTGCAAGAACTTGCCAGATCATGATAATGTACGAGATGCTGCAAGTGCTCTGGACAATGATTTGAATCAATTTCTAAAAGCAACTTTTGATCACTAGTGACAGTTTCTTTCATGACAGCTAAGCACTTAAACTGTGCATCGTATTTTGCACCAATGCCTTACTTCAACAGTACAGATCGTAAGCTAAGATACAGAACCAGAAGAAATTAAAAAAAAAAAATTGATCTTATTTTATGATCCTTCTATTTTGATTTAGTGATGCCTGTTTCATTTTGAGTTTTTCACTTCAGCATTGTTAAGATTACATATGCCATAGGAGAATTTGTTTAAACTCCATTTTTATTGGAAGTAAAATAAAAACTGGAAATCTTTCTGTTATTCTAAGCCTTTATAATAGCTTGTTTGTACAAAGTCTAAACTTAGGGCCAAATTTGCCTTGTCCTTTAAAACAATAATAACCTCAGAATACTGCTAATAAATGCTGGAAGATTTGTCAGTGTTCAAACAAGTTTGAAGACATCGATTTGTTTGCCATACTTAGCCTTTACGTTGATGGAGTTCGAGCTAGAATTTATGAGTCTGTATTTTCTATTATTCTATTTTCTGTTATTCTATTATTTTCTAAATAATAGATCATTTATTATTAGATATGTAATGGTTATTGTTCATAGCTGTTCATATTTTTAAAATTTCCATGACCTATTAATCATTTATTAACCCTTTATAAACCATTTATAAATGTACCCTGAATAAAAAGTGTGACCAATTTAGTTTTTTCTTCAAGTTTAATATTAAAGGCAAGTCCAAGGTCAAGATGGGCATAGGGAGGCTTTCGGGAGCTAGTGTAGTTTATATTTTGGCCAGTCAGCTGAGGAACCACGTGGAACTAAAATTAGTAAAGTGTGTGCAGTGAAGAAAGTTCACACGGTGTAATATGCTGTGGGCAGTATTAGCGTTGATTTACCCAATCTGTTAATGGTATGGTCTGTGTAGACCTTTGGAACATTCCTTAGCTCCTTATTTAATGTAGGAAGAATCATTCTAAAATTAGCATATAAATTATCCAGTCAGCAGCCCTTTAAAACAGTGTTATACCCTTGTCATGGCACAGTAACTATTTTAAAAAACAGATTCCCAATCAGGCACAATATCATGAAGAAGCTCTCAGCTTTAGATTGCGTGCTGAAAAGAGAGCATAAACCTGAGAAAAAATTTTTTTTTTTAAGTATAAAATGGGGAAATGGTCAGGATTTGATTTGGGTAAGTTTTGTTCATTTAGTTGTGTTAATAAGTGAAGTATATTATGATAAGGAAACATCTGACAAGGTCTATTTAAAATCACGTAGAAGACTTACATATATGGAGGGTTTTCTGATTTTGACATGATTTTTTTTTTTTTTTTTTCTTCCTTGGTCTTCCGCGCAGTTTGTATGTAAGCCATGCTGTATGTTGCCTTCATTCAAGGGCTCAGTCCAGCTAGGGCTCCTATGAGAACAAATCTGCTCCTGGTACTGAACACCAAGTTGCTAGAGAAAGGGGGTGCCGTGAACCTGTCAGAAGCAAATCCTCCTCCCCAACTTGTTTTTTTGTTAGCTATTCTGAGGCTCGGTACTTACTTGTTCCCAGTTTAGGTGCCAAGAGTAACATCCAGTGCCCTGGTCTTAGGTTATTATTTTTGAGGAAAGATAACATAGCATGGATTCAGCTTGTGAATTTGTGCAGGGATTAGGAACTTGCTTTTTAAAAAGAGTATATTTGTATACAGAGACAAAAAATAAATGACGATATGGTATGGTAGGTTTATTTGGCTTGAATCTGAGATGACCACACTGAGCAGTGAAGCCAGTAAAATCTTTGTACTACAACATCATGTGTTCTGAACATGCCATGTACTTTGCAGAAAAACTATTCCAGGAATGTTGCTAGAGAGTTTTATACATTTATTTAATACTTATTTTTTGTCTCCCCCTCTCCAAAAGCCAGGTGCTTTAAGCATAATGAAATAAACTGCCTAGGCCACAGAGAAAAAGAAATGGAAAGTAACATTCTTACAGAAACTCCTAAAAATGATCTAAAATAACATTTCTGTATATAACTGAATAATAATTTTAAGTAGGGATATTTCCTTGCCTCCCAAGGGTTAATGCTGAATTTGTTACTGAAAATGCCTTATTGAAAAGCTCTTTCCAGTCCAGAAAAGTTTGGCTTGTAGCCAAGAAAGGCTCCAAGATACTGGGTCTTAAATTTGTCATGGTCCCTGTGTCCATCCTGTACGTCATCCTGGTGTTCTGAAGAAAGCATATGTTTCAGGGAAGGGGGAAAGAGAAGCTTTTTTCTAGTAGATTGTAAAGAATGGTTTGAAAAGGGGGAAGAATCCAAAACCAGCTCCCCCAAAACAAAAGAAGTTATCTGATGCTAGAATGAGGCATAGGAAGAGTCATTTTGTCCCATCTTCTGTTCAAGTGACTTTAAATTTCTCTTGTATGTGGACAGCCCATTGACCCTCTGATTGCTATGGCGCAACTTCATGTGCAGTTGAGAGTCTTTGTACCTGTATTAGTAGTCTGCCTGGCTGGTGACTGGGCCATAAGCTTGGTGCAAAATAAAAATCACAATAAGAATATGGCAGGAAAACAGTAGGTCTTGAAGGAGAACATGGAAGTCCTGGGTTTTATTTGCAAGATCCAGTCAGGGTGAGACGAGTACCCTCAGCCTTTCTGCTAGAGTGAGCAATAGTAGTATTTTGTGACTGTGAACTTTCTAAATGAAGAGCTGCATTTATTTCACAGGCTTTAGAAACTCTCTGATCCAAAGAAAGCCATGCTCAAAAGCGTCCAAATGTACTGGATGCATCAGTATATGCAGTTTATGCAAATGGGAGGCTGACTACAGTGCTTTTGAACAGGCAGAGGTTTGAGAGGTGCTATTCAAAAATCTTAACGCTCCTCTCTGCACACCTACCCCACCTCTGCTGTGCCTCGCTGGAGAGCTATGTCTGCCAGATTTGTGATGGTAATTGTGATTTTAACAAGTACTTCTTAGGGCCAGACTTGGGATTATTTCGCTGACTGTGTGTGTGACCCACGTCAAACGTGATCCTGCCATTATGTTCACTACAGTGATGCATGGTGTTTGTGGGGAAGGGGCACAGAGTTAGGTTCTTGCAGCAAGCATCTCATAATAGCCACATATTGTGTGTAGTCCCCCTGTGGAAAAAGGTCTTTGAATTTCCTTATCTGTGCTCCTCTCAAATGTTTTGTAGCTTGTGGTAAATGCTGTGTGCTTGCTTGTTTTTATGTTTTCCTTTTAAAATATTTCTGCTTCAGTGGCACTTTAAATGTTTGAAGGGTTGCCCCCCTCCCTTATTACTCAATTTAATTGGAATTATGGTGCCCATCAAAAAATATTACTGCAAGGTGACCTGGAAATAATCATTTCCTTTCATCTATACCAAACATTTGTAGATCGTTAAAATGTCACAAATAAAAAAAGTCTGAATCACAAAGAAATGGCTTTATATGAGCACAGTAAAATATGAGATTTCATTATATACAAAAAGGCTATGTTTTGTGTTCCTGGTTCACAGAGCAAACGTCCAACACATGTGGAATGTGTGGCAGGATGTAGGACCCTCTAAAGGCTGCGTACAGATACATGAAGGGGAACGGGGGAAAAGAAAAGCACTTGTGGGTCTGAGGAAACGACCCCTTTCAGTAACAAATGGAGCATGTGCTCTGGGTCTCTGGGAGGATTTGTGTGGGGATCTTACTCTCCATGTGCGCACATTCCTCTGAATCAGACAGGTGTTAAGTGAAATGGTGCCCAGAGGACGCAGCACCCTCCTATGCTATCAGCAGCCTGACCACATGACGGATCCAAAAGCAGCCAAGCACAACTGCTGTGGGGTTTGCCAAGGGGTTAGATGCCAAATGCTGAGAGAGAGTATCCTTGCCAGCTTGGCACCTTTAGGCCATGTGGCTGCGCCTGGCATGGAGCTGTTATTGTAATGTGCTGGAGAGAATGTAACCAGAAGCTCTGTCTTAATAGTTGCTTGTGAATGAAGATATCTTATTGTGAATATAAAATATTAATTACCTTACAAATGTGTTTGGGAGGCTGCACATGGCTTTGGCATCTGTCCAGGGTTTATAGTGGCGAAATCAGAGGATTGCCTCCTGGCAGTTGAATTTGTTTGCCCCCTGGCATCTTGCACTGGAAATGAATGAGAGGAACTATTTGAAAACAATTGACATCTGGGGAAAGATGTTCATTGGCTTTTGGGATTTGGATCAGTCCCTGAGCTGATGCCTTAGGAGTGGATTTAACCAATGCCATAATCTTTTGGCACCTGTTGCAGTTTTTGGCAGTGGCATAGGGCTGCTTTGATAGGAGTAGTGAGCATATGTCTGATGCCCATCCCAGAAAGAACAACTTAGTGCCCTTAACGCCTTTCCCATTGTTTTTCTTCTGCTTTCTCTTCTTACTTTCTCTTATTCTTCAAACTGCTGGTAGTGGTTATCACTATGTGCAGACAAGCATCTGTCAGCATCTCCAAAGTAAACAAACAAAAGACAAAGCAAGAGAGCGGGAATAAGGACAGTTCTGTGTGGTTGTCAGATTTCAACTGCTTTTTGCATTTGATTTTAGAATTGTTCGTCTGGCCCTGAATTTTAAGTGCAGTAAACAAAGGGCTTCAGGCAAAATGATACATGTGCTGGTGTCTGAGATGTAATCATAGGAGGAGTATTTTGTTTTGTAAGTATGCTAATGAAAATAACCAAATATGTATCTTCAAGAAGAGAATTCAGTGGACCCATTAAAGGAAGTCTCTGCCTACATGTCTCTGTACTGATTGTACATCTGTAAATGGCTGCCATCCAGCAAAGCTCTTAAGTGCATGCTTAACTCTCAGCACAGCTTGGCTACAGCAATGTTACTAACTTCAGCATGTGAGCTTTTGTGCATTTGGGGCATTCACATGCCTGGTGTTAAGCACATGCTTATGTGCTGTTCTGGATAACTAACTCTTCATTGTGTCTTACAGGCCTGTAGCCAGGAGTGCGGGTCCCGTTTCAGCCTTGTTTTCCTGCTCCTGTAGAAGGAATCGAAGATGAGAGTAGGGCCACACGTCATTCTTCTACAGCACTGAGGTTTTTACCCTTCATTTGAATATCACTGAAGTACAGAGGTATGGATCCCTGAATAACGTAATGAAGCCTACTGGCACAGTGTGTACTTTACCTTTTGTGGTCCTTTGGAAACAGCCTAAGGCTTCCCAGGGGTCTGTAGAACAGTCTAAAAACTGTTAATCAAAACGAATTGCTTGCTTTTCTGAAGGAGTCTGGCTGTAAGCCGCTCCAGTCACCAGAGCTGTTTCATTGGGCTCTGATGGGCAGACACCCTTCCTACAGACTGGATTAGTAGGTGGGCTAGATATGATGATTTTGTCCAAAAAGGCCCCCACGCTTACTAGTTATTTAGTACTGTTTGTTGAAAGTGAGTCCTTAAGTAACCCATGCAAAATTGCAGCAGGGGCGGAGAGCATAATGGGACAGTGGGGGTATCGTATGTCACCCTCGCATGCTTACAATCCGCATTGCTGTATCACAGTTATGTGTGTTTGTACTAACATATTTGGAAAGTTGTATGCATTAAAATTTATCATTGTATTTGCTGCGTTGTGAGAAGTCAGCATTGAGAGATGGGATGATTAGATTAGAAGAGCAACTCCACTAATCCTTTTGGTAGCTTCTGGAATTACAGCTCGGCTTTGTTGTCTAGAAAGTCAATAGAGGACCTTAGGCTTCCTTTCTGCCTACAGAGTACAAGTGAGATGAACATCGGTAAAGGCAGCCCAACTGTTAAAACTCTTAAATGATATTCAAAGATTTATTAACTGTAATCTAACAGTCATAGTTCAGAGATCTCACTGAGTACCTCTGTCAACATACCTGGTTAAAAAAAGAATAAAAAGGGAAAGAAAGAATCCCATCAGTAACAAGGAACTATATTCACAGATAAAGCCTAAGTGAGCAAACACTGCAAAATATTTTAGTGTACACACTTCAGAGTCCACTCAGGTATTTTCAGGACTACCGTCTGCATCAGAAAGTTACTGGACGAATAACTGATTCTCTCCAGTAGTTTCTTGGTATGCATGGGGTGTGGTTCCAAAAGAGGAGTAGCTGGCAGGTTTGGGGAGGGTTTCCTGTTTTGCTTTTACTTTCACCAAAGCCTGCTGGTCTCACAAGGATCAGAGTGCATCTCTGGTCTTTGGGATTTACTTATTTTAAGAAGGTTCATTTCTTGGTGTTCATTAAAAATCTAGATGGGGAAAAAAATATCCTGTTGTGAGGATGTTCTTATCTGCTGCATTTGAGTACTTGAAAATGGCTTGCTGAAGAGTCCAAAGAAATTCACTTTTGGGCTAAGACCCACAATTCCTTTAAAAATGGCAGAAAACGCAAGTTCGAGAAATATTTTAAAGTATCTTTGTCCAGCTTTTTGCCCCAGGAGGAGGAAGAGAGAAATTTAGAAAGCACCACATTTGACAGATGCTGCTCAAGATGCTTAAGACATTACTGAAAGATGCTCTGTAACCATCATGTTGTGAGTAATGAAAGAATGTGAATGGGTTGGAAGAGAACAGTCCAGATTTACTGTAACCACATCTGTAGCCTCGTCACTCTCACGTGGTGTAGAGAGGTCAGCAAACTTCTGCCAGTTTCTGGAGTACGACTAAATATATCTCTGCAGTGCAAGGCAACATCATATTAGAGAACCCCCAAGTTACCTCCAAGTGAGCTGGCATGTCTGTAGTAGATTACCACACAGGGATACAAGCTTCAGTGCCAGAAACAGTAAAGCTCTGTTACTGCCATACATAGTTAATTAGCTCGGGTGTCACACCGAGCAAACACAGCTATATTGCTTCTGGTTCTGCGGCTAAGTTAATTGATGCTGGCTTGGGGATCTTTGCCCCAGTGTGCAGTGCAGACATACCCAGGAATGCACTGCTATTGTTGATTGAATACTGTTTTTTCTCATAAATGTGGCAGGAGTACAATTGCAGGGTGGGAAAAGAAGGCCAATATACATTCACTTCACTTTAGAAACTAAATTAAACCTTTGACTTAACCCACTTCTATACCAGCTCCCTGCAGGCATTTCTACAGGCTTCATTAGAGCCAACCTAGAGGCCATGGAAAAGGTCTTACAAAAGACTAGCCAGGAAGCCAGTCACAGACCCAGATCCTGCTGCTACAGAATACAATCTGCCTCTTGGCACCTCGGGCTTGCAGCTGCCAGGCACTCTCCTTATGTGGCCACTGGTGTTGGCTCGGAGGCTGGAGCAGATAGGCGAGGAGGACGAAGGGGGAACACATTCATCACTGCCAGCAATGAGTGGAGGCAGTGCCAAGTCACTATGTAACCAGGCGCATGTGCCAATTTGCTCGGTAATTGGATTGCTATTTGAAAAATTAAAGTGATGTCTAGAAAATTCTAACCTTCGCGTTTATGTATGAAGTTTGCAGTTGAGTGGACTGAACAGGAAGAATGAAGGTGACCAAACATAGGTGTTTAGGAAGGCAAATGTAGGAAGTGATCCGATTGCTTTCCGAAGTGCTACGCTAGCCTCAAAAACAGCCACTCTGTACCAGAGGGACAAAGAGCAAGATAGAGTGCAATGAAAAGCTGTAACAGTATGGACAAGCTGTAACCCCTTGCTTACTAAAGAAAATTGGTGCAGACTTGTCACCTGAAAGTGATTTATATAAAGAAAGAAATATAATTAGGGGGAAGGGTTTAATATACCTGCTATAATTTTTTTTCCAAAAAGGGGAAAAAAACTGTTGGCATTACTTTATCTTTGCCATTTATTCTGAGCTTGCAAATTTGTTGTTTCTCTATGTCTATAAAATATATTCCGCTCAAATACATTTGCTGAACAAATCCTATGCACTAATATTAAGTGTAAATTATATTGAATGGTCCAGGTACACAGAGAATTTCTTATTCAAGAGTATGCCTGTGCCACAAAGCCATTTCTGCTCCCCCTGAAGTCAAATTCAGACCTTGCTTTGACTTCAGTAGAAGCCTAACTATATCCAAAAATATAGATACCTAAATTGTCCTTCAGGCATTTCACTATTCTTTGCAGCTGAGCTCACTGGCCACCCTTGTTCAGCTAAAAATTTTGAGCATATGCATAAAATGGATTATAAGTTGTCCCCAAGACAGTACTTGTAGTTTAAAGTACAATGTAGTTGCTAGTAGACGTATAAAAGTAGCGCCTGTGTTCTTCATCACTGTTAAGCGGAAACTCAAGCTGGAAGCTCTGTATTTAAAATAATAAAAAGTAAAAATCTATAGACTCATACTGAAGAACAACTATTTGGAACTTCTGTGAAATGTCTGATTATTTCTCATGCGCTCAGTCCTGGCAGAATGAGGTTAACACATGTCAAAGGAAAAGCTTAGGAAACTTTGGATTACATTTCTGCCCCTAGATGGAGTATTCTGCACACTGGTATTTTTGATATTTGGGGAGAATGGAGCTGTGTGTTAGAAGCCTTGAAATGCCTCTTGTTCTGAATTCCCTTTATAGTGTATCAAGTGCTGCCTATTGGGGCTAGAGTAACTGGGTCCATGAGACCATTTAGAAGAGGAAAATCAAAATAGGATTTGTTTGTATAATTGATTAGATATTATAAAGGGCATTGCAATTTCTTAGTGTCTCTTATTTGTTGGTTAGTAATAGATATATATGTAAAAAAGCAAGAAACCTATTCTTTTACAAAGTGTCACTAATTACTATGAAGCATCTGATATTTACAGCTTGCAGTGCTTAATGTTTCTGTGATATTCGTGGTATTCCTTTTTCTTAGTATCCTGTGAATACCATGGTAACGTTAACTGCTTGTAAAACATTGTAATAGTGACCACTGTAATATAGTGGTCATGTGCAAACAGCATGCACCATTGATTCAGAGGTGTTTGTAACATTTTCGTTTTGTCACAATCGGAATAAAATGTTGCCAGATTTCCAGACCTGAATCTTAAACTTGCTCCCACGTAGGGAGCTGAAAGTAAGTTCTGCTCTTCTACAGCTTCTGTCTTTGATAAATCTCTGGAGTTTCATTGGTACATTCCTACCCAGCGCTCACAAGCTTAGTGAACCGTGGGTCCAGAAAGCAGGGAGCTGCTTGGGAAAAGCACTTTGCTGCAGACACTGTATTTTGGGGGAAGGGAAGGGAACAGTGAAGATGGTGGAGTTAGAGGCCTCTTTTTGGGAAACCTAGATCATTCTATATGTGTGAATGAGAATTCAGCTGTGGGCTCTTAGCTCAGGTATATTCATATGTGGGCTTATGGTTTAGCCCACTGTGACAGGAGGGACCAGCTGCAAAGTTTGTTCCTGGACTGGAAGCTGAATTCCTGCAGAATCCAGGATTTTGTTTTGGACCTTTTTTAATATGATGTAAATGCCAGCAGCTTCCTAACAACTGTTCTTCAAGCTCAGAGCAGAATTTAGAGCAGACCCTTGTGAGTTAGGAAATTGCACAAGATATCCCTTCTCAGGGTGGGGGGGTGGGGGTGGGGTGGGGGGACAAAAACCAACTACAAAACCCAAGCCATCTGACTAGAGTCCTGAGAAATGCTTTCCAGCTTTCAAAGAAAGAAAAGGTCTTAATTCAGATTTGCCGGAATCGTCTAATTAGTCCCTTTAATGCCATGCACCTTATAGTCTGTGCCACCGGATTCGTCCTATAAATGAGACGATGGGCTAATTCATCTTGGCAGCAGTCAACAGACCTTGTGATTGTCCTCCTTACAAACACCGGCCTGATTTTAGGAAAACGCTTTGACCAAGCCTGTGTCCCTGCTTCCCCCACCCCTTTTCCGAGCGCTGCCTATGCTTCTTGCCCTCCTTCTTCCCCACCGACCCAACCCACCCCGTCTCTCACACAGTGACATACCTCACACATTTGCCACTGCTAACAACAACCTGTCAACTCTTTCTTTGCACCGTGCTAGGCGCCCTTTGTTTCTGCAGCCCAGCAAGCCTTGCAGCTGTTGTCCGAGGCCTGCTCCGACAGCCTGTGATCAGTCAGCTGCAAAATCCTCCCTGAACAACTCGGTATTCACAGCTCTAATCGGGCCAGCGGACTGTTTCCTCCTCTCTCGCAGTAAATCTTTATCACTTGCGCTCTGCTCGTCAGTTAGTGGCGCCAGCTCTTTGGGCTGCCCTATCCCTTTCCCATACTCTGCTGCGCTGTGTGCTCTGAATGCTAACTCCAGCCTTGTTTAGACTCAGTGCTGCCTCAGTGCTGCAATCCACATGTTGGGAAGGTCCGAATTCCTGCTCCTTCCCTCCCCATCTTTAAAGCTGCACGTACAGCAAGTTTATATCTCTCCGAAGGCAAAGATACTCGAAGGCTCACACTGCCTATTTCATATTTTACCCATATAAGTTAATTATGTGATATCTATCTTGTTTCTCCCCAGCAGTCTGTTATGCTTCTGTTTCAGAGCTGTTTTTGGTAGGAAGATGAGGGTGAGCTGCCCAGCCTAGGGAAGCTGGTGATGGCAAGGGAAACCCTGGGGAAACTGGCAAAAACTTTAATTTGATCGCATGCCCAGGGCTATTAACCTTCCTCCTAATGGTTCCCCCACGGACGGAAACACATTTCCCTCCATCCTGTCCCTGACTTGATGCCATCTCAGTCTTTTAAAAGATTTACATCAAAGATGTTGAATTGTGAAGCAGATTTTTAGAAAAAGGATCAAAGTTTGCTTTCTTAGTGTCCCAGCTGAGTTGAGGAGAGTCCCTGGAGCTTTTAGATGAGGTTTCTGTCAATCTGAAATTACTGTGGATTGATGTTTGTGAGGCTGAAAGCACAACTCTGTCTGGGCCTGTTGCTGCTTCTACAACAGCATGAAAACTGCTGCCTCTTTTGTCAAAACCTTGTGGGTTTTTTTTTCCTGTGTGCTATGTTCGGACCTGGAATTTTAGATGATGGAGAGTGTAATTAAAACTCAGTTAAATAGCATTTTTTGCAAAGAGACTCAACTTGTGTTTAAGGAGAGCTTGCTTAGGATTACTTTTAAAAATAAATTATTCAAGACAGAGAGGGTTATTTCAGTTTGTAAGGAAATTGAGAAGCTCTTGCCTGAACACTCGATTGAGGACCAGGAACTACTGAGTTTTAACCTTATCTCTGAAGCTGAGTCCATCTTTGGCACTGGAATACCTACTTCTCTTTCTGCATCAGCTCTCCCCACCTTTTAAGTCCTTATGTTTCAGTTGTTCCAGGTGTGTGTGTGTTTGGGGTACGTGTGAAGATTAACCAAATACAGAAATATTCCTTTAAGAGGAAAACATGAACTGGCCTTAAAAATATGTTGTTGCTATTAATTCTGAGAGACAGCTGTAAAGTAGATGTTGCTTGGAAAATCTGGGTTCATTTCTACTCAGGCTTTCTATCCCTCAGTTCTTCATCAATAAAGTGGAAAATGTATTTGCTTGGTCAAAGATAAGTTCACGTACATGTATATAGGATGCTCGTATATTTGGTGTTGGTGGTAAGGTTGAGCCTGGAGAGGGAACTTAACACACAGTGAATTTAATGGTAATGTCAGTCGATTTGCTGTGCAGAGGAGCAATGCAATTAGACCTTATTATGCAGGTATGTCCAGTAATATGCAAGCAATGTGTGGCACTGCTTATTCGCTGAGCTCAAAATTTTAGTTTGACAGCTTTGGGAATATACCTGTCTCCTGTGTATTTATAGCAGTCTGCAACCGTGTTCACTTTCTGGCCCTCCTGGTAGTTTTCTGTTGGCGTGCCCTTTTTAAACAGCTCCCACACACGATTCCAGATGGGAGGTGTTTTGCTGCTGTGTAACCTGACCTACAGACACACTTTAGGCTTGATTTAAGAAAATAGCTGAGATTTTGCTGGTATTTGCTCTAGAAGCATTCTTCTGTCTCAGCATGTTCTTCAGTGAAATTGAATACACCTAAACAGAATTTGAATATTGGCCCTTTTTCTGTAGATTGCCTACAAGGACAGCAGCAGAAGCGTGCTCTTGAATAACAGTGTGTCACACAAACAGGCTGATTGTACCATGCGTTGGGGAAAGCATTCTTGTTGAAACTGCTATTATGATCAGGGTCAGTTTGGTGGAACATAAGAGAATACAGCATACATCTTTTCCCATTTTCCAATTTACTTTCTCATACTGCTCTTCTCAGTTCCTTCCTTCGTGTCTGAGAGTTTTACCTGTGTTCTTTTAGTGATCTTCTTTCAGAGCTGCCTCCAAAATCCCAGTGGCTAGTGTGGGACTAGTGCAGTGACTTGAGTTTTACAGTTTGGGTCTCATGACTCTTGGGACAAGTGATGAAATAATATTTCTTATCTAGTCAACCACCCATGCTTTCTCTGTACTTGTAAGTGAGTCTTATCTATCCTGTGAGCCTTGTTGGAGCTCTGTGCCTGCAGTTTGATAACTGTATCCTTTGGGGGAGGTAGTGGTTGTGTTCCCTGAGTCCTACCAGCTAGAAGTATAATAACAGAATTTGGCCAATTTTTTTTCTGTAAGACAGTGTGTTACCAGGCAAAGTTATTTTGTGGTGTGAATGTTTTCCGTTTCCTAAAATGCTGGTGCTCCAGCATGTTCGGGGAAAAAAATCCATCTAGCATCCTCTGCACAAAAAGCAGTTGATCTTACAGTTCCTCAAGAACTCAATGTCCTTTGAAGAATCAATATTTTGTACAACCTAATTTTTCTTTTAGAAAACTCTTGATAGCTAGGAATTTACACGTAACCTGGTACAGTGGAAGGAAATATTCTGGCTTCTGAATTACAAAGGAAGGGAGATGGTTCAGTCACTTCTAACAGTCTAAAATCATAGTGAATAGAACGAAAAGACGACTTTCTCAAAGGAATTTTTTAAAGTGAAAACAACCCAAAACACAGTACAGTATTTTGTGTCTCTCTACACAGAAAGAAGTGAGGTTTGGCACAGCCCAATATATGCTGTCCTGAACGTGTGTCCCAGTTCTCTTGATTGTCTGGTGATGTTTCTGCCTTAAAGTGAGGGTCTGTTGCAGGATGCAGCTGGGGTTTACTTTGGTTTGGTTGTATTTCCGTGATGCTCAGTGATGTGGGCTTAGAATAATCACTTAAAAATGCTTGAAGTTATGACAGAAAATGTTTATCTGCTCTGTTATCAAGAACTTTGTACTGCAAGGGAAACCTCCTTGTAGGAGGTAAATATTCATAATGGGAATGTAATATTGTTTGAAGTATCTTGTCTTGGCTCTCTATTTTGAAGAGGTAACTTCAGTTACCTTAGTCTCTGCCCAGACCTACATAAAAGACTTCCTTAATATTTTTTTTTTATTCGGTTGCTGCTAGAAGAGGACATGTCCATGGCTGTAGGATGAACAGATGAGAAAAAGTTAAGAACAGCTTAACCATTTTCTATTCCAAATTGAAAGTGGATTTGATTTGCCTTTCCTAACATAAATAGACATCTGGATGCATATACAGGAGTGGGATACTTTATTTCTCTTCTTTTTTGTTTTTAAGGAGCAATATCAATGTTTTTCTAGCTCTTCCTCTGGCCTTAAACCCAACAAAACAAAACAAAAAACCAAAAACCACTCAGACCCCAGCAACCTTCTATTTGATTCCCCCCGCAAGTTACTGATAATGTACTTACACAGTGATTCCATCTTAGAAGAATTTTAGTCTAGGAATTTCCTTGCCTGATTTGTCACAGACTTTCCAGAAAAATTCTACCTTGGCATAAAGTTTGCACCTGTGAAAGTTCTAAGAAATCAGTTTAGCTTTTGCTAAATGAGGAAGGATTCTGCCAAAATTGGGCTTATAATAAAAGGCTAGTTTGACTATGGACAAACTAGTTTCTTCATAATTATTAGGCAATATTAATGTATCATGTCTCAGAATGAAAAAATATGAGTAAATGGATTTTATTTTGCTTATGAAAATGAATTCTTGTTTCTTCTTGGGCTACTGAAGGGAGAATGTTTGATATTAACTCTTCCTTGTTTAATTTTGTGAGGCACTTGTGTGCAAATTTCCTGTGCATCTTGAACAAAAGCATGTAAAGGATGAACAAAGAATGAGGGGAAAATTATAAATGGATTCATGTGACTGCCTCTTCTCTAGGCTTTTTTTTTTTTTTTCTCACTTAAGAAGTTGAGAGGGAATGCAGGCCACACAGTGTTTGTTAAAGCTGATGGAATATCTTTCTCCCTCAGGGTATTTCTTTAATCAATGTTTCTTTATACCATTAGGTCATCTCCTCTTTTTTATTTATTTCTTTCTGAAGAATCCTTGTTTTGTACATTTTCATGCATCCTGACATTTATTCTCAGAATTATGGCCTGATCACTTCCTCTCTTTCCCTCAAAATTTTCCTCCGTTTTATCTATTTTAAGTGCTTAAGCACAAAGATAACTCCATCATAGTTGTCCCATTTTCCCCAGCAGTTCTCCCCCGCCCAGTGAAAAATGAAAGGTCTCATGGTCTTACAGATTTTCTTTATGCTTATTTTGGCCTATTTGCAACCCAAATACATCACCATGCTATAAGACGGCTCTCTAAGGCTCTTGGATCAATTAAAGGTAGCCCTATTCATTGCCAGTACAAACCTTTGCCTATTAACTCTTTCAAAGGGCATTTGTCATCGCAAAAAGCTGTGAATGCCGTCTGGGTTCATTGATTAAAAAAAGGTATTGTTTTAAGGCTGCTGAATATCTTAATTAGTTGTAATCAGAGGGTAGCTTGTGTCTGTAAAGTGATACAGTTACCTTTCACCTACTTGCTTTATTTTCAGGGTTTTTAAAAGGAAAAAAAATCTTAAATCTTAAATTCAAGCATGCTGTTTTTAGGGTTGCAGAAGAGTGTGTTTGCTGATCAAACTATAATTTATGGCATTACTTTGTAAAGCCAGATATTTAATGTTTTAACCCAGAATATGTCTCATTGGCCTATGAGCAGCCGTGAGAGGCTAAGTGGACTGGTGCTGCTCATTGCCAGTTATCATCCTCCCTCCTCCACTCAGAAATCCAACATCTGTATTCTGGAAACGTAGAAATCTACCCCAATTCTGCAAGCACTCACACGTGTGCTTAGCTTGAGCACATGAATAGTCCTATTAAGATATAGCATATACACAACTGTTTGACAGATCAAGGTAGAACGGAGTAACGTTCTTTTAGACCAGTAGTTTATTTGCCACAAATGTGGCCTCCAACTGTGAAGATATTTGTGAATTTGTACCAAAACTGGCAAGTTGTTTTAGCTGGAAAAATCTCTCTTCTGCTCTCCCTTGAACCAAAATATTTCTTTAAGTGGTTAATAATACAAATCTGTTTGTTTCTTACTTAGAGATCCTTCTGAAAATTAAAATAAACACTTTTCTTTGGGCTTTATGAAAATTTTGGTTGCACATTTGTTGCTTTTTTGGTTTATTTTGCAGAGAAAACAAAATGGTTTATATTTCCTCTAAAACATTTTACTCAAATCAAATGGTTATTTATGTGCCTCTCATGGAGGCATTGGGGTGTAAACAGATCCCTTCCACTGGCATGTCCTAAGGATGTGGCAAAGAACTTGCATAATTTGGCCCTCACACTCTGGAGATGCACTTCCAGAGAAGATGGTATAGAGATGTATGCTTTCCTTTCCCTACTTGTACAAATACCTTTTTATAGGGAGGAAAAGCTACTGGACGGAGAATCTTACAGTAAGTCACAGTTTGGTATAAATTGTTTTTTTAGCACTTGAATAAGATACTGCATATGGTGATAATAGTAAGTGGCATTTAAGTTGTTTGATTATGGAAAGGGGAAGAGGTACAAATGGTGACTTTTGGAGACCCCCCTTATCTGTGACAAAAAGTCTTTAGAAAATACCAACACTCTAACCACGTATATCAAATTGCTTGTATGGTTTGGTCATCTGGAAGATCGGGCAGTGTCATGTCTGGGAGCCACCGGAGTCATGAATCCATAGCACTCGCACTCATCTTGCGGTTTACTTGATGAATTTCATTATGAGAAGTCCATGCATGCACCAACAGGGTCTCAAGGTACCAGTGCAGAGTTCTGAAAATGCTAGCAGTATTCCATTCTGTTAATTTGGAAGTGAATACATGTTTATTAGATAATAAATGGTTTGTGGTTAAAATATACTTGTGATTTTTTTTTTTCAGCACTCAAAATGATATATACAATTCTCTTGCAAGATGGTTTTGCTAAACATGCCTGGATTCTGCTGGAAGTACTTCTTGTGAGTCCTTTCTCTCTCTCTCTCTCTCCCTCTCTCTCTCTCTCTCTCTCACTCACTTCTTGTGAGTCCTTTCTCTCTTGCGCGCGCGCTCTCTCTCTCTCTCTCTCTTTTTTTTTTTTAAGAATCCAAATGCTTCAGAAAGACTAATTAGTTTTGTTTTCAACTGACTGTATAGATAAGAGTCTACTATCACTTCCATTTTGTAGATGGGGAAAAAGATTCTGATTTAAAAAAAAAATCCTATTTCAGGGAACTGTGAAAAGGACATGTTTAAGTGTTTCTGTGATTTTGGCATAAATGATTCTGAAAAGTCTCTCTGGGAACCTTTCAGATGCAAAAATAGAATATAGATTTGAGTTGCAGACAGTACCTCAGCCATAGTATTCCTTGCTGTGCTATGTTGACATAAGAATTTTTCTTTTATGCTTCGTAATAAATGTGAAGTATGGCATGATCTTATTGGAAAGAGATTTTTTTTTAATAGTCAATTACTTAACTCGGTGATTTATATACTACAATATCAAGGTTCATTTGGTTGGGTAAACCAATGCAATTTTAACCTTTAGCTTTGTACATTTTCATAGACATATGCGGCACCTTTTCTTTGGGCAGGTGACTTGGAAATAAATTTGAACAAATAAGTATGCACATTTCTGCTATAGCTGTGATGTGCCTATGTACTTATATATAATTGTAGTGTGTGTGTTGCTCTATATAACATTTTTAGGTGTCTGTACAAGTATAAGATGATTTATGAAGTGTGACTCATTTTTCCTTCTCCACACTGTTCCAGTGGAAGAGCTGAGACTGCGATGAGAAAAACTAGTACACGTTATTAAGAATTCCGATAAAGTAGGCTGAATAAATTTGTTTTCTTTGTGAGCCTTAATCCTGTGTTGTATTGGCTTCTTGGACATGGCTAATTTATTTGGAATTCCATTCTGTTCCTGACAGCATTCCTGATTAGCAGTTTGATCACCCGGAGCAAAGTTACATACCAGCTTTCAACTCTTGTAATCTAGCAGTGTAATTTTTTCAAATGGACTCTTTTCTTTCCTTCTTTGCCCCAGCTCTCCTTCTGTTTGTGTGCAAAGAGACTTTAAAAATAAGCAGGATAAAATGAAAAATTTGTTCAAAACAAACAATATAGTTTGCTGAATGCCCTACTTGGGTCTGGCCACAAAGCCTCTGATGTAAAGTTCAGATTGGAATATGGAAACTTCCAAATTCATAGCCAGTCAGATCAGTCTGTGTTTATTGTGAGTTTAGTGTTCTGTAACTATCAAAAATGAGATTTAAGAAAACAAATGATTAAGGAAAGTCAAAATATAAACCCTAAGCCATGCAATCCTACATCTTTTTTTTTTAATTAGTGTGATAGTGGTAGATCTGGTAATTCATTACTACTCTCATGACTTTAAATAGCTTCGAATTTTCTTCTTAAAATAAAACATGTATTTAATAAGGACCTTGTTGAATGCAACCATATTTTTGATCATCTATCTTCAAAGTTTTCAAGACCCCATTAATTTATGAGTAAAGCTTTATAAGAAGTATTTCAAATAATGCAATTTCACTTTTAAATAGAATTTGTTTAAATTAGAATTTGTGCCAGTGCTGCATGTGAAATATTAACCTTCCATCACTAATGGAAGATAGCCATTTTTTCAATAACTGCATTTTGTGGGTGGCATGATATCAAGTTCTCTCTGTGATCTGTAGTTTGCCAAGGCAGATCTTGCCTATAGTGGATTTTAGAAACGTTTTATACATATTCAGTAGTTAAGTCTGTTGCATACTAGACCTTGTATGGAAATTGCAATTGTGATATGGTTCACTCCTATCAGTACTGGCTTATGCTGTCAAAATAAATGATGAATGAGAAACCCAGATTTAATTGTAAATAAAAATCAGGTTTTGACCTGCTCTCTTTTTTGGTAGGGAGCAGGAGGAGCATTCTTGGAGTTAAGCTAGAGGAAATGTAGCATGTAGCAGCCCCTTCCACAAGTGCACAATCTGCCAAAGACGTGTAGTTACAGATGAGAGGGATCCGGGTTTTCCATCTCATGGCATTTCTTAAGGTTCCAGTCTGGTTTTGGGCACAGTGAGAAGAAGATGAAGTTTCCAAGTCAGGAGAGACCCAGGAATAGCCCAAAGATAGGTGGCAGCAGCACTTGTCAAGAGACTCAAACTGTGTTTTTATGCATGAGTGCCTTGACTGTCTAATGTTTTGAAGAAGTTGATTTGTTTTTCTGTTTTCATTTGATCATAAATTTTATGGATCTGAAAAACAGCTCGTGACAAATATTTCATGCAAGCTGGTACATATTTTGTCAGACTTCTGGTTTTGACAGACTGCCATTTCAGTTGAAACACTATTTTGTCAAAAAACAGTAATAATAAAATTCTTGACTAGCTTGACATGTCATGCCATGAATTCAGTGGAAAAAAAAAAGTTATCCACTGATAAAAGCAGAGCATTGATGAAGTGATGGTTTAGGACTCGATCCGTTCTGTCCACCTGAATTCAGTGATACTCCTTAATTTTACCAGCATCTTTTCAAGCGCTAAAATTACATAGCTAACTTGTCTGTGAAAACTTAGGCAAGGTGTGTACTTTCTCTGACAACTAAAGAGGGAAATGGGCATAACAATTGCTTGATAACAAGCTATTTTGACCTTTGTAACACAAATTCTCAATATTTATCTGAGACTTATTTTCCTTTGAGTAACTAGATACTTTTTGTATTTCTGTGCTCCTTCACCATGACGTGGACTTTATGGATATTACTTTTCTTCATTGATGTGATTAAATATCATGGCATATACATAATATATTCTGCTGCTTCTCGGTGCTATTCTAATCATACTCATGGAAAAAAAATTCTGAAAAGGAAGGGAAATAAGATGTCTCCTACCGAGTATTGTAGCATACAGCAGCACATGGAGCTGACAGTGCAGTGACAACTGCAAAGGTCTCCCCAAGTCTTTCTTTAAATACAGATTTCTTTAGGTAATCACTTTTAAGACAGATTTGAGAGTTTCATTTTATTTCCTCCTAGTCTCTTCACCTACTTTTATTATTGTCTCTCCTATATGCTTTTCTTTTTTTAATATTTGTTTTTGTCTCACTTTTGACTGTGAGGCCTTGAGGATGGGCCTGAGTTCTACAAGCTCTTCTGGTTTTATGGACACTGAAGTTACTCTTGAGACAATAAATTTGTATAAATCAAGCTTCTTATTTCTATCATTGTTTTTCATGGTCATGGAAATGGGTGTATTGAACTTACTGTAGTGGGAGGAATATGTTTGCTGGGGACTTTCCAGTAGAAAGCTAATGGGGCGGGTGTTTGTACTTTTCTTTGACTCAATGTAATGCTGAACGATCTTGATATGTGCATATAATCACGAGTAATTTGAGGCGAGAATTGACTTTAGAGGACAAAATATGACATTCAAAGCTGTGAATGAATACCTTGATCTGGCTCTCTTTAAGTGCTGTTTTATTTTCAGTGTGATATAGAATGCTTGTTCAGGAGGGTTCACAAATGTAAACTGGAACAAGGTGCCTTTTTTAACTCTGATAACTATAGCAGGCACATGATTTTGAGAGATAAGTGCTGGTCCTGCTCCCCACCCCCACCTTATACAATGAACTGGAAACTTCTTGCTAGCCATGTTGACACCTGCAACTCTTTGCCGCTTTCCTTTGTAGGTATCCTGACTCTTGGATACGTGGCAAATGCAGTAAGTCAACCTATTTTCTAATTCTAGTTTATTTATATTTTGAGATATATTTCAAACTGGTGATTACAGCAGGTGTTACATGATTGTTGTATTGCCTCCTTATTGCTTGTAATTTCACTGGATATTTTAAAATAATTTTAGGAAGATAATGATATTTTCAGAAGTAGACAGCCTTATAAGTAGAACTTGAAAATTAGATGTGAAATCTTTTGTTTTACATTTTAAAGGTCAACAAGAATGCATAATATGTAATCTGTTTGCTAAGTTACCATTCAGTGGGCACTGATTATCAGGACAATTAATTACCTGATGATAATTTAAAAGGAAAATATTACTTCAGAATAAATACTGAATTTGTCTTGGAAATAGTTTTGAATTAGAAAATTTTAATAAATAGTTACAGCAGGAGAGTGTAATGATACAGCCTATTGGAAAACATGTGTTAATAAGAAAGTACCACCCATCAAGAATACTGTTCTATCATGTCTTTATTCTCTTAAGAGGTAATTAGTTGAAAAATGATTTTAACAAAATAAACTGAACAGAGAGAGGATGTTTTTATATGTGATGCAGTGTACATCCTTTGAAAAGGTAAGTCATTAAAAACAATGCCAGGCATTGGGAACATCTGTTGCTTGGAAAGATACATTTGGGAAAATCCAAATAGTGATTAATATATAGGCTTTAAATAGTGCTTTTCTGTAGTGAGTCTCGAAATACTTCACAAAGGTGGGAAGAACAGCTATCCATGTTAATCTGTCTCCTACAGTCTAGCTGCAGAATGTTTCCATCTGGCATGTAGAATCTTCTTGCTTATGTTATACCTTTTTTTTTTTTGCATAGTCCTAAAAACTGAAAACTAAGTAGAAAAATACTATCCTTCCATCTTCAGCAATTGAAACGCAATATTCCTTTGTGCGAGTGAATGTGGTGCATACGAGGAGTGCAGAGTTGCCAGCCATGGCGTAGCAAGCCATGGAGCAGCTATTGACGAGGCGGCGGGAGCGGCAGCCCACCTGGTCAGCCTGCCCCGAGGACAGCCCTGCGCCAGGCGCGAGGGCTGCACCGTCTCCCTTCCGGCTTTGATGCCTGTCGGGGACCGCTGGGGATGGCACAGGTGGCAGCACTTGTGTGCCTGCGGAGGGGACACCCCTGGAGCAAGAGCGTCGCTTCATTCCTCAGGTGCCCCTGTGTAGCTACTGAACTTCTGGCTACTAGCGAGTTGAACTGGACCTCAGGGCCAAGGTACAGGATATGCTGTGTTTCACGACAGTCCCACTGGCTAACGTTGAGCTCAGCAACATCCTGCTGCTGGTTTTCAGCAAATCTGCTAGAGTATGGACAGCAGGATTGCACTGAGGTAAAGGGAGATGATTGTCACAAAAGATAAGTTTTTAGATATGGCCAAGACAGACCTCCAGAGGTCCAGACTTGTGCTTTTCTGAACAAAGGCAGGTATCATTGCTTCAACCGTGTGTTACGTATTTGCAGTCACAAAGTGCACCAGTTGCCCAAGCAAGAATGTAATGTAGAGCCACTGACTGACTGTAGGTTTATAGTGGCTGTATTGATAGAGCCACTGAACAGTTTGTCATACTGTTTCCTCTGCTTAAATCCCTTTCAGATGAGATGAAGATTTCCTTTCTTCTCATCTGTGTGGATGGTGGTCTTTTAAAGAACAGGTTAGAGAAACAGCTGTCACGAATGACGTGGTTGATCTTGCTTTAGGGCAAGCTGAAAGACCTTTTTGCGCCCCTTTCATCCTTTCTTTCTATAACTGGAGGTGGCCCTAGCAAAATAAAAATATATATTTATGTATTTATATATAATCTATATAAATGCATGTATATATTTGTTCTTTCCAGCCTCCTGCATTTTTCAGCAAAATCTAAACTAGCTGAAGGAGTAGTCCCTTTAAATGCAGCATCTTTTGAAGTCTGTAGGTATAAAAAGACAGTCATTGTTCGGTGCACCTCCACAAAGAATCCTTCTTAATCCTGATTGTGTGTATTCATCCCTTGGTTGAGCTTTCCCATGCAGAGGAATTTGAGTTGATTCACATTCCTTCATAAATGCACATAGGGTAATACATCAGACTTTCTTTCCTTTTAAGCAATCTGATCAGTTCTGACACTTTCTAACTCCATTAAAAATGCCTATAGTAGTTAAGAACACCCATTAGTGCGAACAAACTCCTGAAGCCCTTTAGAGTATTTGCTTTGCCATGCCATTAAATTGTTTACAAAGCCTGGAGCTTTACTCCCAATATACAGTCGGTACAACTTAAGGAATAGATGGAGATTTTTTTTTCTGGTATTAAAGTGTATTTGTGTTGTCCTAAAGGACAATGTCTTGAATCGCATGAGATTATCCCAGTCGGAGCAATTTTGACTAGAAAATGGTCCTGGAAGAGAGTTTTTGAGACTCAGAATTTTGATATGCAGTTTGGTATAATGCAGTCTTGAAAAATAAGGGAAACAGTCCTGACACTGTGCTATTACTTGGACTTTGTCCAAGTCATTTCTCTTACTGCTGCCCCTTCTTGTTTTTTGCCCTCACAGCTCTGCTTGTCCAGTTCCAATTGCTTAAATCCGGACCCAGTCAAGGTATTACTTAAACATTTATATAAGTTCCTTTAAGTGTTCCCTTCCTGAACTGGGTCCTAGAGTTTGTCATTGTTCCAGTGGGGACTTGGCATCAGCTGGGACCTCAAGGTGTTACAGTACCTATTCCCTGATCGTAAAGTAAAAAGAATGCAAATTTCACAGAGGCTCTGAATCAGACTTTAATCTCTCTGTTAGATGGAGAAAACAGTTTCTGGGGAAAGGAGCTTGCTAGCTGAGTCTGGTTCAAAAAGATCGTAGCAGTTCCAGTAATTACTCATTTCATCAATCCATCTAAATTTAAAGTGAGCTAAACCAAGTTCTTTCCTATAATGTCTCCTTCAAATAATGCTGCTTTACATTTGGACTGCCAAATAAGGAAATAGACCATAATCTTCCAGGAGTTTCTTTCCCTTTTAGTTTGTATAACGCAGAGACTTGCTGTAACAAGAGCCCTTCTTTCTGTGAAACCTGTTTAACATACTGGACTAAACAAACTATCTCCTCAAGAAAGTACGAGCATTTTTTGTGTGCACCTTGCTCTAGCATTGGCTCTTGAGGACATTTCTGCATTTGTTGATTTATTAATTGAGCAATGCATTTTGGACAGCTTCTGTGTTCTGATTTGTTTTGTTGTGCTTTTTTTTTTCCTCCCTCCCTTCTTCCCCTTTTAATTTGTCTAGGCAAAAAAAAGCCCCTCCAGTGTTGTTTCCTGCAAAGACCATTCTTAAGAGCTCGTTGGACAGCGCAGGGCTCTTGAAGTGATAGCTAATTGGTGAAAGAAAGGCCCTGATTGTCTTGAGGGAGCTGGAAAGTGCTGCGTGTGCTGCTGAAAGGGACTAGGGAGAAGGTGCCTGGTTTCGCTGAGCAGCTGCTGCTGGAGATGTTTGGAGATTACATCAGCATTGGAAAAAAGGGGCAAAAAAAAAAGTCCAACTTCACAGAGACGGAGTTTATGGAGTTTTTTTCCCTTCCAAAGGTCTTCTGACAATACCGGCATTGTCAATATAAGAGTTGTTAATTCTTTATGAATAGCACATGGGGCCTCTTGACTAAATAGTACGTTACATGTCCCAAATCTGTCAGCTGGACTCTTCTCTCACATGCTAGTGAGATCACTTTGATTGGAATGTTACAGGAATTGCTGGGCTGGCCGCACAGCACTGAATACTGCATTATATAATTAGATCTCCCAGGGTATTTTTTTCGCATTACCTCATTATTCTAGCTTAAATATGGAATCAGTCCTTTTGATGATTTTACTGGTCATAATTATATTAATACGATTCATTTTATGGTCCTGTCTCAGTGCTTATATAGATTATAAATTGTCCCAAAGGTTTCCTGACAAGACAAAAGCGGACTAGGAGACTTCAAAAGGCTTGTTAAGATTTGAATTGACAATGGAGAGAACTGGGCGAGGTAAATGGAGCTAGAGCAGATTTTACCTTGCGATCTGATGAGAGAGAAATGACCTGTTGAGACTACAATTCAATGAAGATTCTTCAGAAGGCCTCATGCTGACAGAGGGGGAAAGAAAAGAAAAAACATGACAACTGATTGAGTCAAATGACTTCCTATTAAACTAGGGCATGAATTTTTTGTTGGGAACAGGCTTGTGGACTTTTGCCAATTAAATGATCTGGACAAAGCTGGAAGGAGTCCTATTATTGGGCAGTCCAAGACTGCCAGTGGCCCAGTCTTGATAAGTGAAACGTGATGGCTTACTGCCTGCTGGACAAGCTGCTGATCTGCACGTTAAGATGTCAGCTGCAGAGCCTGCCCGTATGCAACAACTGAGTGCGCCTGAATGAATATGAAGATTACTGGCCCTGCTCAGCATCCATGTGTCACACTACAGACTTGAAGAAGGAGTGGGGTTTTACCCGGCTGGCTGATTTGTTACCGAGTTCCTCTTGTGGTTCCTCCTAGTCAGTTGTAGCTGAAAGTGACTGAATGTTTTAACTGACTATAGTATGTGGATGTTTGCATTTTTTGTCAAGTGACATGTCTGAGTAATAGAACTAGCTGGCCACCATCAGTGAATTAGTCACTGGAACGATCTGTTCCATGAAAAACAGATCTGTGCATCAGCGAGTGTCTGGCTGACTCTAGCTGAGCTTCAGCAGTGCACAGGGGTGGGAGCTCATGGCAGCATGGCATGCAGCAAGGTTTTTAATCCTAAACCCCTACAGGGTAGTTTCATTTCCTTGTCTTTAAGAAGCAGCTAATAGGACACTAAAGGATTTGACTACTTGCCGAAGGCCATAGCGACAGGATTTTTTGGTTAAGCCACCTTGCAGAATAAGACGGGTGGCTCCAAATGGACTGTCTGCTTTGAAATGGATGTTACACTAAGTCAGACATCCCAAATCTTACTGCATATAAAGCTCAGTTTAGCCTCTGCTTTTAAGAACTCCATTTTTTATACAGTAGAAGTAGGAAAAATCGTATGGGCTTGCCTGAGAAACAGGTTTGAAATTCAGTGTGCTTGGCTCAGTCACCTTAAAAAAAAAAATGTTCTGGCTGGGTTGGTGACTTTCTATGTCATGTAAAAGTGAAGGCTGCCACTTCATAAGCTGGCTTCTATATCTCTTGATAGCTCACATAATGATACCAGAGTTCAGCCTAGGTAAAAAATCACAGCATTCCCATTAAGAGTTTCTTGCCCACTTATGACTCTCACACTCCTACAAGCTGTCTCATTAGTTACTGTTAATCAGCTCTTATCAGTCTGTCTTTTGAAGCCTCCTAAAACTCAGGCATGAGAGGTGGTACGTGTTCATGCTGCAAAACAGGGTAAATGTCAAGTCAATTGATCTCAGCCTCAGATTTTATTTATGGTGGATGACTGGTTTACAAAACAGTCCATGGTGTCTGAAGACACACATTATTGGCTTGAAATCTAGCCTGCTAACGATAAATTAAATATAGACTTAACTAACCACCCCTATCAGTTTCTGTGGTTCCTATTTGTCTAATGATGATTCTGTTCTTTTTTTGCTCCTCAGCGCCGCCAGACCACAAAGGGAAAGTGAAATGTTGTCTACTTGATGTGCAGACATACCTTTGATGATAATTAACAGGAAAAATGGAAACACTTGACCCATTTTTCTTCTTTCAGTTAATCTTCGCTATTCTTAGCTGTCGTATGCATTTCTGTGAGGAAAATGAAGTTTATAGATAAATTGATAGGTCCTTTGGGAAAAAAACCAAATCTTCTATTGTCATCCTTTCAGTTATTGTATTCAAATTATATTTGACAGCATCATGTTCATACTAATCATTTAAAAATGTGGATGTAAAGAGGATTGGTACAGGTGAAGTGCGGATTAATGCCTCTGACATTCAGTGATATCTCCAACTGATGCTGATACGGGATTTACATCTTTGATTCCTTTATCCCAGCAGAAGAGCATCTCACATTTTCCAAACAAATAAGAGATCGTGATCTTGTTATAGACCTTACTCCTATACAGGCCAGATTTGCATTGACCCCTATGGCACAGTTTGTAGGGCTGGTGGGAGGGAATCGTCAGAACGTTATAGTGCATGAGGTACTCTGACTGCTCTCCTTAATGACCTCGGCAGGGGGAAAAAGAGGGCCGGTAGTGGATGAACTTGCTGATTTGTAGGAGTAGTGAATGGTAGATATATATCCGGTGGACAACCGCTGTCCCAAAAGTCAGCATTGGCCAAATATGGAGAACAGTCTGTCAGTGGGCCAGTTCTGTTTGTATTTGTCTAAATCCTTTAATTTTGGCCTTACGTGGGTTACATGGATTTCAATCTGATTTTAGGAATGGTGTGGTTAACGTTTGGCATAATATTGCTCTGTATTCTATACAGGCAAAATTGGCTGAAGCATTAAAGAATTTATTAGAACATTAAAAGTTTTGAGCCAGATATATTCAATTTAATAAAATATATTTATTTTGACTACAGAATTTATTTGGATGACTCAAATGCCCTTCATAAAAAACCTTGTTGTCTATTAAAGTCCATATGCAGTCAAGGTAATTTTAATGTCTTGTTTAATTTTCTGTGCATATATACTGTTTTTATCCAGTGCTACCGGACTCTTTCAAAATGGGAGGCCATACTGTTTACATAGCCACTATGAAATTAGGGCTATCCCTTTTTGAATGTGCAAAGTATAAGGGAAATGAGGATTTTCTTTATTCTCTTAAGGATGTGCCTGTTCTCTTTTCATGGAGATAATCTAAATCTAGGCCCTGTGAAAGCTGATGTGGTATGACATAGAGGTGTCTATCAGTGTTTCCTGCCATGCTGCTGTGGATGTCTGAACAGAGAGAGGTAATGGGCCCCCCTCGGTTTCCTTCGAGGGAAGCTACGGCACACCTTGGGTTGGGCATCCCGTCTATGCAGGGTGCTGTACGGCGTCGCCTCGGCAAACCGGCTGCGTTGGCCATGCAGTGGTGCGCCCTGCCCTGCTCTGCCCTGTCGTTGTCCACACACGCTGTAACGGTGAGCAGCCAAGGTGGGCCTGGGCCCTCACTCTCACGTTGTGGGGAACAGAGCGGGTTCAGGGAGCATTCGGGCTGCAGAACGGCTGCTGGAGGCTGCTCTGGGCCCCCAAAAGGGGCATCTGGAGCGTGGGGGTCCGGCACGGATGAGCAGCATCCCGTGGTCTTGCGGGGTGGTGCCACTGATTGATTTGTCCTCTTGTACTCCAATTTAACCGTATTTCTTTTTCCCTTCAGGAAAATACTTTATAAACATAATAATGAATAAGGTTAAAATATTTTTTTTTAAATTGAAAAGCTGGGTGGTGCCTGTCCTCACCAGTTATTTTCCGTTTACAAGACAGCGTAGTGAAAGAAAAATTTTGGAGAATAACTGCTTTGTGTCAAGTATACTTGTGCTTTATGTAGGATCCATCTCGAAGTCTGTATTTCAGTCGGAGTTTAACAGGATTGACTGGAAATCACTCTACAGTCTGTTAAAATTCATTCAGTTTCAGGTTGGTTTTAAGCAGGTACTTATGCCCCACTGATTTTGTTTGTGTTTAAGCATGTATGTAAAGATAAGCACGTGCTTAACAGCTGTTTAGAACTATGAATAATGTCAATGAAGACTGCAGTATGGAGACTTCAAGACAAGAAACAAAGGTGTATATGTATAGGAAGAAATGGAAAAACAATAGAAAAATACTGTGATTTTAAAATTCCTTACTAGTGTAAAATTAATTGTAATTATATAGCTGAAAATCCATTATATCTAAATATATTCTATATATATTTATTAATTTATAGGATTAATATGCTACACATTTACGGAAATGGCAATAAAACCTATTGAAAGAACACTTTCTGCTTTAAGGCATTATCCCAAAGAACCTCTGTTCTATTTTTTTGAAAAGCAAATTTTTGTAAATCTGCTGATGGAAATAATGATAGATTTTTGTCCCAAACTGTGTTCAATACTGTGCTGCTGTTATAGCCAAGAACTAGCTTTGGCCTGTTGGGTCAGTACTAAAAGCAGGTGTAATTACAGAAGCTTATAAGCCACCTCTAATGCAGTTAAAAAAAAACCCTCTAATATTCCACTGTTACTGAGAAAGATTTTCCTTTGTGTTACATGGTTTCTTGAATACAGATGTATATAAATATAGCTACCCATATAAAATGCTATATATAAATATATTTTTATATAAAAATAACAGGCAAACAAATGTGGGCCCATATGATGTATGGATGCTGAACTGTTACTATGAAATTTTAACTGCATGTTTATGTTTATAGGGTTAAGTTTTGTTTTGGTTTTAGCTAATGATTGGAACAAAAGTATCACTCAGTACTTAAGTACTATTTCTAATTTTGTGACTACCTTAGGAAGGTTATCATAACGGCTCGTATCTGAATTTTCTCCTGTGTAAAATCAGTGTTATATACACTTGGTTGTAAGTGTGAACAGATATGTGTGTGGGTATGTGCCCTTTGCGCTTTGTTATGCTCTTCAGTCTTTCATAGTTCTGAAAGAAAAATGGCTAGGTTTAGCAGCTTAAGTAGCTGAGGTTGCAAAACGATATTTGTATTGATGTATATTAGGACTGTGTTAATTTACAGTGGTCATTCTCCTGGTACAAGTGCTACCAGTGTATTTTTTCCCAATTTGCTCCCAGACCACATACCGTTTTTAAATTCCACAATTGATACTTTGTGATTTTTTTTTTTCCAGGGCTCAGACTTTCTGACCTGTAAAAGCACAACTGATTGTAAATCTCCTGTCCTCTGCAAATGTAATTGCTGTCTGACGTTCTGTAGTGTGCACAAAGTTGGCATTATGGACTGCATTATGGTATGGAGAACTAATTACAGATAAGCTCATGCTCTGATGAGCATATAATTATATTTATTGATTAAAATAAATCTACAATTTTATTTTGCAGTGTCATTACAATGGCATCCACTTAAACAATTACTGTCAAACCATGTAAACCCAACTGCAGTAGGACTCCCTTAAATGGATCTGGCGATGCAACAGGTGGTCTAATTACTTTAGGTAGGTCCATTACAGCAAACTCTGGAGTGGAGAAGCTGAAGAGACAAGTAGGGATACAATTATGTTGACTCTCGCAGAAGGAATCTGAACAGCTGAGGGCCCCGTGGCTTGTCCATCAACTGCTTACAATGAACTGCTGCACCACCAAGTAAGGCTCAGGGGAAATCTTGCAACTGGCTAGCACTCCTACCCTGGTTCATACACTAAGGCACAGCTCGAAGGAATGGAAAAATACTGTTAGAATCGCTCTATCTAGATTCATCAAGTCATTGAACTGTAAGACAATTAAAGGACAGAAGCCTTGTCACAGTAATGCCAGCAGAAACTCTTGAGTAACTTCATAAAATGTGTTTGTTTCATGCTTGATTGTCACTAAAGCGGGTGACCTTATAGTGTGGCCCTTTGAGTCTCGGCATAGGCAGAGCTAGTAACACCATCTTTTGATAAAGGTGCCAAGCACTTCCAGTTCTAAGGCCCTATATTCAGCTGTTCAAAACTTTTTCAAAGTAGCTGTTAAAGCTAGAATTTTCCATGTTGTGTTGGGTGTCTGCCTCAGGCTGAATTCTCTTCAGAAAGTTTCAGCCAGAACAGTTTAGCCTCTTCCAAGAACAAGGCTAGAGAAAAATACATTGTTTTACCCATTCTAAAAAAAAAAAAAAAAAAAATCACTGCCAATATTTTTCTTTGAAAAGATGTAGTCCTCCCATTCCAGGACATGAAATTTGTCTGGGATTTTTTTTGTTTGTTTGTTTTTGTCTTCCGTCAGGGATAGATGACTCTTGTTCACATGAAGGAAACTACCTACTTCAAATTGAGGGGGGACAAGGCCAGATCTGATTTGGGGTAATGAGAGTTAGGAACCTATCTGGAAAAAAAGAAACTAGAATGAGGCTTAGATGAGCAAAGGGGGAAAGTGGACCTATGCACAGATGGTGCTGGACTGAACCATGTAGGAAGACTGGTGCTAAGAGTGAAGGATAGAGATGAGAGCGTGGATGGGAGCTGCTGGATGGGTGGTGGGAATCAAGGGCTGTTCAGGCAAAGAGTCTGGGGCAAAGAAATTATGGGATGCTGGGAGGCTGCGCGTATTGATCTGAGAAGGAAGAGCAGCATAGCAGGGAGAGTGGGAATAAAGTACACAGTGATGCTGAAACCAGACCAGGAAGTGGGGAGATGAACATTGATACTGGACACAGGGGCTGAAACCCGGGTAGAAGCAGGTAAATGGTTGACTGAAGGCCATGCTGAGGCAGGAGACAGACTGAATGAAATTAGGATTGTTCGTGCTAGGAGCCAGGGCAAAAGTGTGGGCTGGGAGAATATATCCATGCATAGTGGAGGCTGAAATGGATGGTGAGGCTGGGGCTGGGAGGCTTGGATTTACTGAGCAAAGCAATTTGATGTGGAACAAGAAAACCAAGGAAGTGCAGAAGTGTGCGCTCCGCATTGCAGAAGTAAAGAGGATGGGACTAAGATGGAGGACTAGAATAGGTTGGGAATGGCAAGGCCAAAGGAATGAGAGCTGGATAAAATGTCTGCTAGACCTATAAATCCTGGGGCTAAAGCTTCATCATTCTTTGTCCAAAAGCAAATTTCTGTGAAAACTACTGTCAAAAATTCCTCCTTCCCTGCTACTACTCATCTTCCAGCACAAAGTGCTCTGGACCTGCGTACTCAGTTTTGTTGGTAGCATGTGGAAGTGTCAGTGCAGAATTAGATGCTGAGCATTTACAGGGCCTTATTAATACAATGTAGCAAAGTCAAGCTGAGATTGAGACAGTGACGGAATTAAGGCTTTCTGTAAAAGTTATGTTCTGCTCCCTGGGCATGATGATATAGTCTTACATTGCATTTTTCCACAAGTTCCTTTATCATTTACTGCACAGATAAAATGCTCTGGGGTTGAAGTTTGCAGGACAAATGCTTTGAATATTAAAGAAATTGGAAGATGGAGTGTGAAAGAGCTTTGGGAACACTAAGGTAAATCATGAGGAAATTAATTCTATCTTTGCCTGCTACTGAGTTCTGAGTGAAAACATTCAGACGTATGCTTTTTTTTTTTGGCTGCTTACCTGGAAATCCTGGGTCTAATTTGCTTGTGCACCAAGCATTTACAGGTGCAGATACTGGTGCTTAATGCAAATACACTGAGAATTCAGTTCTTGAGAGTCTGAAGTGAGATACCTATGATAAGCAGATGCTAATAGAGTAGTTCTTCTGTGCCTTGATTTCTCATTGCAAACTTAACAAGGATATTTCAAAAACTTTAGTCAACAGCTGCAAAACATATAAACATTAAAGGATATTCAGAAGGAAATAAATTATTCTTGTGCAGGGGACCAAACATTGACAATGAGCAAAACATGGGAACATATTAAGGGAGCACTGTCCATCCTGTCCACTGAATGTGGCAGGAATCCAATGGAAGAAATAATCTACTTGGTAACTGAATATTAAAAAAATGGAGAGGAAATAACTCTTCATACTCCCCTTGTGTACCAGAAGAAATTTCTAGTTGCTTCTATCAAATCTGGTAGTGGACTCTTAACATGTCCAGTGGGTTAAGCTACCCAAGCAAGATAAGCAGAGGGATATGTCCAGTACAGTTTAGTTTCTAGATCCTCTTTCCACTTTGAGTGCAATAGATGAGAAGCTTCCAGCTCAGAGATGCAAGTGCTCTGAATATATGCGGAAGAAAAAATTTAAAGAGAATTAAATTTGGAAAGGGAGACATCCATAGCATTTAGGTATATTTGGGAGGTTTCTAGCTTTGCACTGTTGGCCTTAGACACCAAGACTGCATATCGGTGGTGGGTGTTTAAATCCTTTTATTGAATGAGCCCAGGTGAATTTGTAGCCCAAGTCTCTTATTTATAGGAATGTCTGAACTTAAGACCAGCCTGCATGACTTAAGAGGCCAAATTCCACAAGTCCTGGCTGACTCCTTTTTGAAAATAGGCTCTGAAGCCAGTGAAGCAGCCTTAAGATTCTTCATCAGTGTTTCTAATTGACCATCTGTAAGGTGAATGGTCTCTCTTTTCTTTAATTTCAAGAACTCTAATAAATTTAATTTTTCTTCACCCCTAGGTTATAAAAAGTCAAAATAGTTACTGCTGCATTTGAGGAATTATTAGCAAATAATAAAATGTAGATGTGGATATTTCTTCTCCCTAGTCTTTATGTTAAGACAAATTCATGGAAGAATCATCCATCCAGGACTATTAAATGTAGGATATCTCTGTGTTACAGACTGGATGCTGGGAGAGGATATTCAAGAAGCATCACTATATGCTTGTCTTATTGTTATTCTCTACTTAGACATCCACCGTTGATCATGATGAGACACAGGGTGCAGTGTTAACTGGTCTGATCCAGCAAGGTGTACTGGTCCATGACCCTTCCTTTGCATATGAAAAACTTGAATCTGTCCATTACATTTTTTAGAATAGAATTTAGATGCTTTCAGAGGGGCAGGAAGAACTGACTTCTACTGTCTGTGTCCTCAAAAAAGTGGTGTCCTGACAAAAGGATGAAGAGAAAGATGGCAGTCAGAATTATGAGATACTGGAAGGTACATGACTTTTAATATCTTTTACACCAACACCAGGGCCAGGCACTTCCAGTAGCATGCCTTTGTGGCTCTGGTAGTTGATGAGATATCTGATTTTATGTCTATGCTCACTGGCTGTTTCTTTAGACATGCTTTCTTTGGCTTACGTCTCAGACCAAATATAGGAACTTCCAGATTTTCAGTCCCTGCTAAATGTCTCCCACCACACCTACATTTAAAAGGGCACAGGATCTAGCTAGCTAATTTGTTCCTAGGCAGTTAAACTACTTTATGTGAGCTCCAGACCACAAAGTAGATTTAACATACCATTTTAAGAATACGACCTGTGTTGTATAGGGGGACATGTCTGTATCTGTGTCAGAGCGATAATCTAATTGGAGGTCGTCCTTTCTGTAACCCTGCTAAAATTTTAGGTTATTTTGGGAAACCCTGTGGCCCAAGTACTATGGAATGTAGTTAGGAAAAACAGTGTTTTCTCAAATATTTCAGATGTGGAATATTTATTTTGTAGCCAGAGAAACTTGTTTTGTTGCCAAGCAACTGACCATGAGCAGGATCAACTGCCAACTGTGCTTGAAAAGAGGAAAAAACCCAGTTACCTCTCCTCAGTCTGCATGTGATCATAAGAGCATTTACAATGCAGTGAGGAGTAATTTTAAAATAAAATCTGGGCTACAGGATTCACTGTTCCTAGCCTCTGGTCAATAATACCTTTCCCCTCCACCTTCCCCCAAGTTGTATGTAATCGTCATTAGTAACCAACAGAAGAAACCAGTAACATTGGTGCAGGAAAACAGGCCACTTTCAGAAGCCTTTCATTCTGAAGTCTGCTCCTCCAGAGCCCTCAATAATCAAATTTGGTCTTTAGTTCTTTGCTGAGCTTCTGGTCCAAGATCAGGGCAAAGTCCTTAGGTAAATCTCAGAATTCTGCTTAGATTATTTTATTGACTTGATAGCTTGAGCAAGCCTCCATTGCACAAGTCTGCCGAGTGAAAAGCAGCTACTTGGGGAGTCATCTGTTTTTATAGAAGTCTGTTATATACTGGACTTGAGAAAAGTGAACAGAGTCATTCTGGATTAACCTCAATGTTACTGACATTCATTCCCTGCAGCGGTTACGCTTGTAACAAATGCTTCCACCTCTGCTTCTGGACTGGGGCTTTAATCGGCCAAAGCAATGGACTGCCGAGTGCTCCTTCGGGAAGATACTCTCCTGGGGAAACAGGAAAAGGGGAGAAACAATGTCATTTAATAAGAATTAGGTTTGTATCTAAGTCTTACAGAGAAGCACGCCTAGAAACTTTAAAAACAGGACAGAGCTGTGAAATATGAGGGTTTGAGAGGAGTCTCAGTGAAATTTTGGAGCTCTTGGTGGGGTATATGTGTACAGCTTCTCATAGCATGAATCTCTTTGGTTTCTCAGATCCATGAAATATGTGTTTATCTGCACTTCCAGTGTGTATTAGTTCATCTGTTCTTTGGAGCACGTATGCTGTACTGCCATGCTGCACTGCCTACTTTGGAGATGCTTGCTTGGATTTCTGCTGGGAGAGCACAGATGTCAAATTCTTGTATGCTTTCAAGCACAAAAGGAGCTTGCCTGTGAGGCTGCTGTTCAGTTTCCTAAAGCTTCCTCTCCAACCTTGTCTCTTCTTTCCACCTTGTCTTTCTGCTTCAGAATAATGCATGTTAGTTGACCTCGCTAAACTGTCAAGGCTCCACATGGTGGCATTGCCTACATTGTTTGCCATCACCTCGTGCAGTTTGATCTTTAGCTGCTGGTGGAGATTGACTATATGTGCACATGTTAGTTTGGCTAATTTCTGTGGCCACAGTTTATTTTTAAATTATAAAGTTACATGAGGTATTTTAGTGGCTCTTGTGGATTAAACGCAAAGCTGAAGTAGTGGATCACTTCAAAGTCACTCTCTATTTCAGGTTTACTTCAATGCGAATGGTTATCATTCTTCAACAAGGCAAGAAAAGATAAACTGAACATGAAGATAAAGATGCTTAATGTATCCCTGGTGCTTTGAGGGGAATCAGTCTCCTCCCAATTTTCCTCATTATGTTTTTCTCCAGTGAAGAGTATGTGTGCTGATGAGTCTGATATTTTTATTAATATAGATTTATTTGGGAAAATTTTTTAGGTTTTAGGCTGGATTCCAGAAACTTTTAATTTTTCAAAATGTAGGTTTTCATCATAAAAGATGGCTAAATTTACTGTTGATGCAAGCTAGTGCATGAATATCAGTGATGAACTCCATTTCTCTCCTGTGAGTGTAACTGTAGTGTGGGCAAGAAGATAAGATCAGCAGTCTATAGTGAGCTCTGAAATGTGTAACTTTTTCATACGTTTACATGCACAAATGCATCTATACAGTTTACAGGCTGTGACATAGGTTGGACAGCTTGTGATAATTTTTTTTATTATTGTTACTTTGAAAAGTTTCCAAAGAGCAGTGTTGAGCACTGTGAGATCTCCTAAATGTAATGATAATTTTTGTGACAGTAGTTACTATGTGACTCAGACCAAAAATCCTCTATGTTAAGCCCTCCATACATATATGTATGTGGAAAAAAAGAAAAATATATGTGTTTAATAGTATTTTTGTTGGAGTATCTCAGGCTCTGAAAACATTAGGTGCTGATGTATGAGCTGCAGTGATGCTGAAGTTTATAGCTTCAATGAGTACTACAGTAGAGTCGACTTCTTTGCTAGTGAATTATACACTGGCTTGCCCAGTGGCCTGCAATGCAACTCATCTGAGTAGTTACCAAGAGAGAGAATAAGGAAATGCCTTCCTTTCCTTTGAGCCTTGTCGCTCTGCAGTAGCACAGCTCAGGATCAGCAGCTCAATGTGCAGGAAACAAGTTGTGACTGTGCAAATCAAACTGAGAAGGGACAGCGAGGTGAGCTGAAAGGACTCGTGTGAGAGATGTCTGGCTCTGGATGGTGGCCAGAGGCTTTCAAAAAGCCTTCTTCACAGGCAAATACTGACCTGTCAAATTCAGAACGTGGAAAAGTTGCTATAAAAAAGTTTGGAAAAGTTTGGAAAGATTTCTTTGTTTCCAACCTAGAGTTTCTGCTAAGAAGGAGTGCCTCAGGACTCTGGGGTGGTTACTGCACTCCCCCATGCAGCCACCTGGGATTTGGCAGACCCAAGTCCCGACCGCTACTACTCCATCTTGCTCATGTGAGAGATTGATACCTGACACTACCCAAGGTGAGTCCCTTACTTGTGAATTTTTAGCCATGCTGAGGTCTATCACTCTCTTTTAATCAAAAATTTGAAAGATGTTTATATATGGTGTAAAAGGATGATTTTTTTCTTTTAAATATTAACCTTTTGTTAACAGAACTGGAGCAGTGGTTCCTGCCGAGTTCTCTCTCAGGCACTACTTGGGAAGTGTATCTCCATGAGGTACCTCACAAGCTGAGATTAATGCTTCAGTCCAGTCTTGTGTGTGGAAAGAGGGGAGCCTCCCTTGAATATTTTTGTTTCCTTTTAGTTCTTCAAGTTACACTGATGTCATTTAGAGACTGGCTAGAAATCTGTGTCAGTTCTTATGCAAATAATAGTTTGTTGCAGTCCTTACGTGACCAACGTTGGTGAAAAATATGATCTTATTGTCAGTTATTTCCTGACGTTTACTTTCATCAGCAGAAATCATAATATACCACAGGCTGTATTTTAGGTAGCTACGTATACCAACTATGAATAGCCTCCCACAACAGTATTGTGTTGCTGATGGTAGTAGAATTATTTCTGATCCACAACAGGAAGTATTTCTAGAAGGATGGAGTATTCCTTCCTTCCATTCAATTCTTTTTCTAATACAAGAGATATAGTTTCCCAGATTAAATTAAATGTTGACCTATCTGTAGTATGTACTAAATATCAAAATTTTCGGTAAGCCATTTTACGTCTTGACCTCAATAGTATAAGTATGTGAAGAATTTGGACCTCTACTTTGTATCTAATAAGTAAAGAACTTGTTTGCTCCATTTGCATGGATGTTAGAACTAAGTGAACACTAAAGAAAACATAACAATATTTTTAATAACGTTCACGATATTTCGGTGTATTTCCTGCAAACATTAGTTCACCAGCCAAAACAGCAGAAATCTTTCAAATAATCTGCAGACCGTGGTTGCCTAAAGATTCAGCCTGGAAATACAGTTCAGCCATTTTGAAATCTTTCCTGTAAGCATCACGTAGTTCTATGATGAGGGAAGAGAGGCAATACTGATTTTGCTGTCTAGTCATATAACAGGCATAACAGCTGGTGACGGTTCCAGTTTAGTGTTTTGCCACGAACCCACAGTCAGAAATATGTTTGCACATATTTTGTATTAGGTAGTTCGAATTACGGGCATGATAGGTTTTGTAAGATGGGGGACTGCGTACTCCCTCTTTTGATCACAAAAGCTATTAAATACATTATCAGTTGAAGTTTGCTTCCCCGGCTCTAGTATGTGCACAACATAGTGGCTGTGGTATATTACGTACTATTTTGTTTGAAAACCTTTTGTACCTTGCACTCTGTATGTGCAGTGGCTGCTCAGAAGGTCATTATTAGTCATCCTGGCCCTGGTTCTTGGCTATGCTCTAGTTAGTTTGCACTGGTCTACTGCATCTATACAGTGAAAGATTATGAGCAAGGAAATCTTTTGCTGTCACACTGTTGCCATAACAGTTCCTGTGCTACATAGGATGCAAAACTATAAGCAAAGGATTATGGTCAAAACATCCCAACAATGCCCGAAAACTGCAATAGCCTTCAGTCACTGACAGCCGATGTAAAGCAGAGCAGCTCTGAAGATGCTCCACTTTATGTTAGGGTTTGACCTGGCAGATAGTCTCATGGTCTGGGGAGCACTGGTTGTGTCCACTTACCTTGGCTCCGCTCTGGGCTCTTTTTGTACAGTTCGAACGCTACTGAGAGCCTGCCTCAGTGAGTACGTAGTGGCTAAGCTGAGACTCATTTTCTGAGTGCTCATGTGTGTTGCATGAACATTGCTTAGGCTGGGGGCTGTGATGAATATATGTATAAGCTATAGCTGGCAAGCGCGCAGCTTGCCAGAAGAAATAGAAGTGAGTCAAGTACTAGAAATGTGCTTTCAGACTTCTCATGGTTTGCAAATATTACTAACCACATGTTTTATAATAAAACTTACTAGTGCACTTCATGCAAAAACAATATTAAATCATGTATCTGCTGAAGCTCTACAGTTTTTTTCCAGGACTGGAAAGTACCCAAGTGTTTTTATTTTCCATAGAAGATAGTGTTCAAGGGTAGGGATAGTCCATTAACAGACATTTGCAGTTACTTGTTCTGCCCCGTTCTCACTTTTTTGCCTCTCCTACTGAGGTGCGAAAATGGGCTATGCAGCCTTAACGGTCACCTGTGGAATAGTTAGAGCAAAGTGAAATATTCTGAGCCTCCACTTTCCCAAGGCTTCCTGAAGGAATCTCTGTTTATCATTCAGCCTGCAGTGGCTGTATTGGGTTACGCTAGGAATGTGGAAAGCTATATGGGAAAATCTGTCAGGCTGTGAAAAGATCTTAGGCTTTGAAACTTTACGGTCCACGCTTGCTAATGCACATTCCATATTTCAGAGTGTCTGGCTGCCCTCAGTCCTTGTAAGGATGTGACGTACATCATAGAGCGTACGTGTATGTTTGTTACAAGCACGACTGAACTGATAAGCAAGGCCACAGACCTAGGGAGTCACAGGGAGAGGAAATCCCACTAGAGGATAAACTATAGTGACACCTACTAGTGTTGGTACAGTTAAGGGTCAGTCACCATTTACAAACCACGATCTCTAATATGGTTAAGAATATCAGTATAACTCCTCCACAAAAGACTTCCAGTAAAATCCAAATTCAGGATTGGGGCCTGTATTTCTCCTAAATACAAATCATTATGAAAGACTGGTCTACAGGTTAGATCTTCAGCTGCTATAGATCAATTTTATGTTCAAAAGAGGATCTAGTTTCATCTATTTCAGCAGGACCTGAATTTGCAAGTCTTCGAGCCCTGTTAATAGGACTTTGGTCATGTCTTGAGTATGTTCAGTTGCTCATCTGTAACTAAAGTGCAAGTAACGTTTCCCTTTGTAAAATAAAACAAAAAAAAATTCCATTTGCTCACGAAACTACCATTTGCACATACAAGATACTGTTCAAACAGTTTCAAGAACCTGAAACTGTGGACTCTACTAGAGAGGCTTTTTTCCCTAATTTTAAATTTTGATTTGTCATGTAGAATTACCTACATGTGCTGGTAAGATAATTAGGAAAAAAAAAAAAAACACAAAACCTCCCAAATCAACAACTTAGGAAATGGAAGGAATTTCCTAATTAGAAAGTTGCAACAAAGCATAATTGTTAAAATGTTTTCCTCTTTTCCCTGTCTGCTGAGTGTACCTATCAAGCTGGTCAGCTTCCCTAATTATCCATTCAAAAGATGGGATTTGCTGTATGTGCAGAGGGCTGACAAATTGGATTATCTTTATGTGTGCTTATGGAGAGGGAGGTATGAATTCCAACACTGAAGGAGTGTGTGTACACAGTCAAGTCCATCACTGTTTCTAGAAAGCGCACGACTCCAGGTTTGGGAAGGCAACGTAGAGGCAAAGTCAGTCCCTTGAGCAGGCAGATCTAAAGCCATTTTAGGATTTTCTATATTAAAACCAAGGTGGTGAACTCCACTCGGAGGGCAGTTGGTAGCTATTCCATGTATTTTCAATGTCTTGTGGTTTTAGGGAGATACCTACTTAATAAACATTCCTCTATATATGCATAGAAGATTAGTTTGCCTATTGGATGAAATTCTGTGACCTGGCTTATGCAGATCAGACCCAATTATCATAATTTGATTGGGAAATTAATGACAATTTATTTCTTGCATACTCTGGCTTCTTTTTCAGTAGCCCTCTATTTTAAACAACAATACCTTAGAAGTTGCTAGGTTTTTCTTCACCCAGAAAAAAAAATTCTGATCCTTGGCAGCTGCTGCTCCCATTAAAAGTCACGGCATAGAATAAAATTGTGATCCATGTGAAGGACCATGGATTTCACCCATGTTGCCTAGATAGGTATGGGCCAGTTTGAATCCCCAGCAACATCTAAGCTTAAGCATGTAGGTTCATGGGTTGCATTAAGGGGTGACGGATTAGGGACACCTTTCCCTGACATTTGTGTTGTTTTGTTGGGCTTATATCCAGACCTTAGGGTTATTCAAACCTCATAGTTTTTGTTTAAAATATGAAGCAAATACATTGTGAAACTGATATATTTCCAAATAATTTTGTCATCAGGCAATTAAAATATCATGTGCTATAAACATCTCTAAGACTCTATGGATGGGAAAGTTGCCAGTTTCACAAGTCACATTGCCTTCAAAAGTACAATGAATGTACAGTACTCTGAATAGTCTGGAAAGAAAAGTCATTTTCCAGTTCTTAAAATCTTTTTTTAGCTTTTTGCAGTGCTCTGAAGTCAAATTCTGATGATTCTAAGGGCAGAACCGTTAAGCACCAATGATTTGTCAGTACTGGTGCATTTAAATTCCAAACAACATACATGAACCCATGTTTAATATTTTAATTGCATATATAAAATGCTTTTAAAGAAAAGGTAGCTAGGAAATGTGTGCCTCTCATAAAAACTATTAATTATCTTCATTATATTTGAAAAAAATTCAAGTAACTTGTACTTTTTTTTTTACTTCATTGTTGCTGTTTTGGCTAAGAATGTGACCATGAAGACTAGGAGTTTAAAAGATGTCTGTAGTAGTTGACTCTTCAGTTCAAGTGTAAGCATCAAATTATCATCCTTGGCTTTGAAAACTTCATCTCTAATTGGCTTGAACAAATTGATTTCAATTTATAAAACATTAAAAAGCATTTCTTGAAGCAATCTGTTGGCTTTAACAGAAAAAGTTTTGAGCCCAATGCCTTAGAAATTTAGTTAGAAGTCTGAATGTGAAGCGATTAATTTCAGGCATCTTGATTTATTATTACTCGAATATCTCCATGCCTCAGCTTACCCAACTGCAGGATGAAGACAATGTTGTTGTGCCTCGCACAAGGTATGAAGTTTGGTGCTGCTTCTATAGCCAAGGAAGAAAGATGCATTGAGGCGCTAATGTTGTACAGAGAGAGCCAGGTCCTGTTCCCTGCCTCACTGCTGCTGACCTGGGTGCTTCTAGGGGAGTCATTTAGGCTCAGATCCACAAGAGTATTTAGGCATTTCTTTCACAAGGAAAGTAAAAGGAGCTCTGTTTTTCATTGCTCTGACTCCAACTCTTTCTGCATCTCTGTCCTCACATGTAAAGTAAAGATAATAGCCATTTCTATGCAGGGCATATGTATGAATAAATACGCTGAAGACTGACAGTTTCAATAAAGGAAAGGAGCAGGGCAGTGAAATTTAGTGGATTAGAAATGCTATTTTTCAAATCAGCATAGAAATATAGGCCTCACTGACTGACTGATGTTCCTAAATCTCTAAGGTAATCTAGAAACATGCCCCCTGAAGGTGGATTGAGACCCTTAAGAGAAAGGCATAATATAACTTTATTTTTGGCTTTATCAATTTACCACTAAAAATAAATATTACATATTCCCTGAAAATTGTGATCATGAAGATCTTCAATGTAATGTATTTGAAAAAAGAAATAACATTCTAGAGTTTGTAATCATTAGCTGAAAAAAGAAAAAACAACGTGACAATGTTAATGGCCGGTTCCAAAGTAATGAAAGTTCCTGTGGTCTATTGTTGCTCCTTAGGAATAAGAATTCCAAGGGGAAAACCCCAGACAAGTGCTAACAATTGGAAAATTTTACCTAAAAAATTAAGATAGTAATATAATCATTTGGAAAGAGCAGCAGAGCGCATATGCTTTTTATGCTGACATTCTAAATATATGTATAATTTACATTGGATAGTGTGCTGATGACCCTCTAGAAGGCTATCTCAGCATAGGAAACTTTTAATAGTCTCTTTCTTCCACCAGTACATCCAGCGGAACAGAAATCAAGGCTGTGCCTTGATCGGTTGTGCCCCAGTGCAGTCCTGCAGCTGCAGGGAGCATCCTTGCTGCCGTTTGCTTGGGAAATTGAGGTTTGCTGGCATACAGGTGAGGGCAAAATGCTGTTATGTGTCCCAATATTGTGGCAGCAAAATGTAAAATTTCTTGTGCTGTGGAGAAGCAATGAGCCTCTTCTATCCACTCCTGTAAATCAGTACATCTCCAATAACACTGAAGCAGTTGCACATATTTATGCCAGGTGCAAATTTGTCCCACAGTAATATCCACAGAAATGGATCCCATGGCTTTTCTCATTTAGGGGACTGATATTATTCAGATGAAGACTTAACCTGAGTGGCTGAACTGGTGTCTTGGTGGAAGCGTTAGGCACCCGTGAACATTTGCCATTTTCTATTTTATAGGTTGTGTGTGTATAGAGACACTGTCTTGTTGGGAGAGGTATTCTCGGATGATACAGGGGTCACAGAATGGGATATTTTGAGAACTACAGTACTGCAGAAAGGGAACTTCAATACAATTTTCTAGTGTTCCTTTAGTAAAATATATATATATATTTAAAATGGTAGTATTTTCAGACACATAAAGAACAACTTCAGTATTTTCAAATGAAGAGGATATTTATGCAGTGGCACCTTTTTCTCTCATTTATATTAACTAATCTCTCCTTTTACTCTGTTTTAGCAGTGTGAAAGAACCCTTTTAAATGAGGGTGTATTGAACACTACTGCCACTAGTGCCACATTGCACTTCCAGGATAGCATAAGGGGGAGGCAGGTAATTATGGATGTGTGTGGAAAGTGTTATTAACCGTTGCATTCTGAGCTGCCGTTCTATGTAAGTTCACACCTGAATTTTTGCTGGAAACCCTATCTGGAGAAAAAGCAGTAAGTCTTTCTTTTCTGATGCTCACTAATGTGGTATATAAATATGACTTGAAGGAATGAGTGTAAGATTTCACTGCAAGGACTGAGGGAATAATGGATGGGAATTAGTAAAAGAATAGCAGGAATGAATGAGGATATCTAATGAATGTTTATTCGCTTTGAAAGATGATCTCTTTGGCTGAGGCTTGGAGTTACTAAATAGCTAATGGCTGATACAAATGGTTGTAGGTAGGGTAGATGGCCTGAAGATTGATGGCTGACTGTTGTTGGTCTAGCTTTTTAATCCAGGCTTCTGCTGGAATGCGAAGTTCCTAGCTTGAGATCAATTATACAAGGACATAAGAAGAAAAAGATAGCCATGGTATTTGTCTGCTTCTCAAACTACCCAAGGTGTGAAACCATTTTTGCTTGCAGCGACATGCCTGTTAATGCCAGGCAATGTAATGCTTTCTTATTACAATGATTTGCTTGCAGTTACAAGTAAAAACTTTTCTGAAACATTACAATTTCTTGTACTTTTCAAAGAATTATGATTATGTTGTCTACACCGATAAAATGGGGAGTTGAGATGTCACTGTAACAATGCAAAAGGTGCCTGAGTCACTTGGAGTAGGCAGTAGGCCAGTAGCCGTGCTGTTAATCTAAATTCGTTTCATCACACTGCAGAAGTACCAGAATTCACCCAGAATACAACAGAGGACCAAAGCAGAATTATGTACTAACAAGGAGAGATGGGCCTGCATCAATTGCTACTACTGAATTAGGAGAAATTTTCATCTGAGTTCATATCTGAAACATACAGCTTGTCTTCATTGCTGTTAAAAAGGCAGAGGCTGGTGCAAGGAACGGAGCATTGGGTAATGTAAGAAGTGTGCTTCCATGCTGGAAGACATACTTAGATAATGACCGTGAAGCAGTTGTCTCATGTATAAAAGATTCTTTATAATAACACCTGTTGAACTTGCTTTGATTTTTCCATTAACTAAATACCAGTGGAGAGGTATATGAACATGGAAGGCTGAGAAAAAGATAGAGCTGTAACATTTTAAAGGTAATTTTAAAAAATAGTAATTCTAAAAGAATGTATGCTGTTATTTTTATTTGCTTTAAGTTTCTGGTTGTTCCTGTAGTATACAGAGCATAAAAAATAGGATAAATGTTCTGTGCACAACTACATGCAGCTAATTTTGAAAATGTGATTTAACTGCTCCTCTGACAGCTCTTTGCCCATTGGATATCATCCTATGAAGAAGAGGAAAACATTTCTGCTCGGGTGAAAGGTGAAACAGCAAATTGCAGACAATTAATGCTGGTGATGTTATTTAAGATGACATGAGTGGCAATTGGTACAAATATGACTTTGAGTTTCCATAGAAGGAAGAGATATTAATTGAATAACTTAAAGACAACACTGAAAGTCAGTAGATGATTCACGATTAGAAAAGGGAACTAAATTAACTGAACACATGAATTATTAACTACTTGGTCAATTTTAGTTAAAATGAATGAAAATGCTGGTTGTTAATTTTTAATGAAAGCTTCCATCCAAGTGTCCAACGCTGTGACTCCCCACACGTCTATATTCAACCAGCTATGGGTGTAATTCTGTACAAGCCGAGGACTAAATTTTTAAATATGAAATTAGAAGAAAATGTTTATTTTTGTCACTTTACAGCTACTGAAGAACTTCCTAATCCAGCAGAAAACTAATGTTTTTTTCTGTTTTTCTGCTCCTTATTGTGCCCTATTAAGTCACAAGAATAGTCATCTTCGGAGAGTGTAACAATTACACCTGACCGCTACATGTATAGCTTTGATGGTATCCTTGCCCTCCTCTTGGAAAGAAAGGCGTGAGCTACTTTCTCTGCCCTCTCTGCCTCATAGTGGCGCCTTAATTCGTAAGCTTTAGCTACGAGACAAGACATCCTGTGTGATTTCAGCAAGTCCATATGGTTCTCTAATGCTTTTCCCAAGGTGAGGATTAGAGAACATCAAATGCCGTTTGAGGGAGAGAGGAAATCTCATGTAATGCTTTTGTTCTGCTAACATCTATGTAAAGAGCTGCCTGGGAGTTTTGGAATGGAATCTGTCATCACCGTAATCCCATTCTGGAAAATTGTGATGGAGACAGCACAGGGAGTGATGTCATTGACCGTCTGACACAATCATTGCCGGCAGCAAACTCATCTCCTTACCAAACTTTCCTCTGTCTCCGACATTCAAATGCCCAATTGGCAAGATTATTGGTGTTGCCTCTTCTTCTTCTTCTTCTTTTTTTTTCTTTTTCCACAGCTGTGTTAAAATTCAAAACACAGATATGCAAGAAATAGGCTAATACAGAAGAGGGTCTGTTCAACGCTCTCTGCAGGCTTCAGAGGAATTTTTGTGCACGCTGCTTTCAGTGTCATGTGCAGGAAATTCTTTGGTCTGTACAATGCAATAAACAAACCTCCTGTGTATTAGCTTTAGCTTTTAGTGCTTCTCTCTCAGTCTATGATGAGTGGTAAAACTGTAGGGAAGAAGTCTTTTGCTTTATACAGCTTCTGCCCTACTGTTGTTCTCACATATACCTATTTGTCCACCTATTACGATGTAGGGCAATGGTAGTTGTATGACATAATGCAAAAATGCTATCCATATATTCTGCACTAGTAATTGAGTGAAACAATTAGATTTTATTATGCTTCCTGCCTTTTATAATTGATCCATCAGTGATGAGAAACATTGTGATCTACAAGACTGGATGTGAGATGGCAGCCTGTATTGTAATTCTGTGTTAAATGTGGATTGCCTTTTGTCCTGGGTGAGTTACATATTGTGTATGTGCACCCTTGTCTGTAAGGTAGTGTTGCCATGTTTCTCAAATTAATGATGTCTTTATATTTACACATCTTTAGATATGTGCTGAATTGTTGTTTTAAAGATATTAGCTTTACTTATCCTCTTCTGTAACATAATCTCTTATTTTTAGAGATGGTCATCACCAAGAATCACAGGATTTTGATTATGGCTATGAGTGCCCAGTATCATTGAAATTAAGCCCACAGAGATTATATTTCAGTGTATCCAGAATATACTTTATTCACATAATTACTGCTTAAGCATCATCCATGTAAGTAAGAACCTCCAAAGTGTTAAGCTTGTACTTAAAATGTGGTTTCTGCATGTGTTTTTCGGCTTTTATATCAGCCTGTGTGTCCTGGTTGCATCCCAGTTCCATGAATCAGCAACAGACTTGGGCAGATTTGGCAGGGATCAAAGGCCGTCCTTCATGCTGGCCAAAGGCCCTCTCTTCCATTGGCATAGAAAATGCAGTAGGCATAACTTCATTTTGATTTTAGTTCCAGGCCTTCTAACATGTTTAATTTCCTTTTTTTGCAATCTTTGAGCTGGGGACAGCTTATATAGGAAAGGATTATTTTCCTCAGTGGCATATTAGAGTAAAAGTGCGAAGATCATGTGATTAAAGGTAAAAGTGAAGTTATTAAAAACGGATTATTATATACAGAGCTTATTTTCTAAAGGAGTCACAAAATATAGCATGATAATAGCATGTAGAATAAGATGGGAGAAAGGGATGCTGATGGCATTAATGTACTCTACTCACCATATCATGTAATTAGTGTTTGCCACAGACAGGCAGTATAAGACAGTAACTGTAGATATTTTTCTTTTTAAAAAGCGTGGAGAAATTGTGGAATCTGAGATATTACATTCATGACTGTTGACAACTGCCAGCTTTTTAAGACTGACCACAGAAAATCTGGAGCCCAGACTTACTTTATTGCCCAGATGAACTTTCCAAATCATCCTTTATTTTATTTATTGTTTCATGAAAAAATTGTCATGAAATAGGACATAGTGTCCTCTTTTCCACCAGGTTCATAGTAGAACTTTTCTATAAATTTTTTATAGAAAGAAAGAGTAGGGAAAGGGAAAAGAGAAAGAAAAGAGACAATGTGTACAGAAAAATACGTGACTAGCTTGTAATATCAAATAGTTGTTTCCTTTCAGTGTTCTTAACCTCAGATGATGAAGCTATTGAACACCAGACTGCACTGTCAGATAACCTCCCTCCTAGATACTTGACTGGCTAGTTGGATTTTTTTGTATTTTGGACTTTATTTGCAGGTTTTCTGAGTGTAAGCTTACCACTGAAATGTATTACTTTATTTTTTCAACCTGATTCTTCTGTTAGCATTGTGTTTCTTTGACTAGACCACTGAATAACATTAGAGAGGTGTGGGAGAGAAGCAGGAGTGAAATATGACCCATTTCTACGAAGGGCCTAGCTTTTTTCCATGGACTGGAGCAAAACCTCTAATGAATGAACACTCTTCAGTGGCTGAAATAGTGTGGCTCCCACACACAATGTGTAGGTTAACTGGGTTTGGAACCCGCAGCTGAAATGTGTTTACTTCTCTTTTTTAGAGAAAATTAGATAGATTGCTTGGATTCATCAGGCAGAGTCCAGCGGAGAAGGAGATGGACCAACACTATCTACAACAGTGCTACCACCACCCAGAGAGATTATTGCTACCTGAGTGCAAAGAAATTGTTTCCTGCCAGAATCTGAGACACAGGAGCGAGGGCCTGGGATGGATAGAAGTTGTTTTTCCTTTGTTCAAAGTGAAAGCATAACTGATAACTTCTCGAGGAGCTTGATCAAGTGGCAAAGTTTATTTAACCCTGAGAGATGTCTAGGTCTGTTGCAGAGCCTGTTTGCCTGGCACTAAGGAAGCTTGTCTTTAATCCTGCTTCTAAGCAGTGTCCCACTCTGTGAATGTGGAAAGTCAGCTCAGCTTTAAAATGGAGGTAAGTACCAGAAACTTTTGAGATCTGTAGATGAAAAGTGCTGCATCAGTGTTTCAGTATGAGACAAATCTGTGTTCTGTACTGAGATCAGAAATGTCACATTGCATGCTGGCACTTTATAAATGCTGGAATTTTTCCTATACATAGTGTTTCTGTTCACTATGGTTGGAAGGAAGTTCCACTGAAGCAGTCTGGGGCTGAAATATAAGGTGAAGCACACAGCAAGAATTTATCAGAAGCAGGACTGACTGTGTTCTTAAATGCAGTGTGTAGAGAACAACAGATAGCCACGCTCTCTGTTGGAAACATTGCATTAGATTTCGAGTATTTACATTTATAACTTGTGCATAATTCCTGAAATCTTTAATGGCGTCACTAATTATTTGTGAAATATGCCTGTCAGTGACAGATTTTTTTCTTAAATAGCACTGATTCCCCTTCCACATGGACAGTGCATTTTCCTGCTTTGGTTTTGATGCTCTGGGGGGAAGGGGAGCTGAACTGCCAACTGGGAATCTTCAACACAAAAACTATTAAGGGGTGATAAATCATTGGAGGCCCAGCATGTGATTAAAAGCTGTGGCCACCAGCAGTGACCCATGGGGATGGAGGTATCAGTGACAGAGAGCAGGGGGAGGTGTTTGGCATTCCTGTTCAGAGGCCTAACCAGGGCATCAGGGTTTGTTTATGTTTCTGTTCCACTGACTCCTGTGAAATGCCCTCTGTCTGTACAGGGAACACACAGCGAGTTAGAGAAAGTATCCCTGGTATTTCTTGAAATGTCAAGGCATGGATACTTGAAAGTAATGTGTGAGGAGAATTACTTGGGATTACAGAGTGAAAAACAAACCTTTGGTCAGTTCAGGGCTCTGTGAATCAACAGTCAGCATCGCGTATTTAATGTAATTTCAGGTAAGCTTTATGCAGATGCATAAAATATTGTAAGTACGACTCTTTTTCCCCTTATCTAAGTGCTTGTCCATCTAGAAAAATTAATGTTTATTGGACCAGGCAGGGGAACATCCAGTCTCAGGTTCTACTTTGTTCTTGGCTTAACAGAAAGCTAGATTAAATAAGAGCCATGAAAAATTCGGGGGAAAAAAACATTAGAATTTGGCCAATTCTGATATGTAACAACAGTATGCTTTGTTGCTGTCCACAATGCAGCAGAGATGTAATTTCTATATATTATTTTATTTATCAGCTATTTGCTGGTAATCAGTGTGCTAGGCAGTTTACAAACAAGTGCAAAGGTGCAGTTCCAGTTGCAGAGTGCTGGCAAGACAGAGCAGCAGTGAATGAAGGGACGGCTTTGGAAGGCAGCAGAGAACAGGATGAATGAGAGATCCAAGCCCTTATGTGGTAGTCTCTGAGTTACAGTGGTAGACAACTCCAGGGCCAGGAGTGGAGAAGGCTTGGTTTGGTTAGTGCAAGAGGTCATGAGAATGGACAGAGGAAAAGTCGCAAAAACTTAGCGAATGAGGTGCCTTTGAAGACCAAAGGAATTTATTACAGTGAAAAGGCTGCAGAATCATTTTTATTGAATGCCACAGTGTTTTGATAGACTCTGTTACTGTTTAGAGACATCCTTCTTTCCCATACATATTTATTCTACCATGTGTGAAAGATGCTCATATTGTGCCTAAAAGTACTGTAGGGATTGCCTTATGGGCATGTCATGTTATGTTTGTGACAGCAGCAACCACAAAATGCTTCAAAGGAACATTCAAGAAACCTCACATCAAGTAGGTGTGAATATATGTGAGGGCTTCTTCTCACCCTGTGTAGGTAGAGATCAGCTTAAAGCCCAAACCAGAAGATTCTATGTTCCTTTCTATGCTCTTTTTATTAGCCTGGACTGGATATTCTCAACAGCTGTGCAATTCTGGACAACTGAGAAGCAACTCACTGCAAAGCGCTTGACTTTTCATCAGCACCAGGAATATCTTAAACGTTTTATTGTGCTACAGATAAGAAGGTGATTTCTATATAATTCATCCTGCTGAACGGCATAAACGTGACAGATATGGGTACACCTTGTAAAGAAAGAACGTAACACAAGGAAGTAGGCAATAATTTGCTGTAAAAGGCTGATAAGGACTCTTAGCTAGCTTGGAAACATTATGGTTACCAGATGTGCTCTCCCAGATGTCAGGATTTCCTATTATATGCTACTTCCGGTCAGGAGAGGGGATGGGAGAAGCAGCTCCCATGATGATGTTTTAGAGCCTTTGAGACATGAGGGTAGCCCAACCCTGAAAATTAATCCTACAACTTTTGTTGCAGAATTTGCTTATTATTAAAGACTGCAATTCTTCACATCCTCTTGTGCATGAAGGGATAGCAAGATATCAGCCAAACAGAGGAAACTGATGCTGAAAACCGGAAGATGAACTTCATTTCTAGGCAGAAGACCATGGTCTATGCAGCGATTAACTCCCAGCACAGCCTTTGGCCCTTTAGAAATGTGCTTTACACAGCCTTGCAGTTGTCCTTCAAAGGTGCTTCCCAGTCAGTGACTTAGTACAGTCACTGTGCCTATTGCATCCAAGTGCCTCACTGTAATGTGGTGTAACTTGAGCTGACATCAGACCCTAATACTAGTTTGGTTCCTTTCTCTTTTGACTTCCCCAAAACTGTACCCAGATGTTTGCTAATCAGTTATCATCTGCTGTGAGAAGGAGTTTACTGAAGTGATGTTATGCATCAGCTGAAATGAAACCAAGTCTTTATCATTACCCCACAGCTTCTTCAGACTCTTTCTAGACATAACAGTGCCTCCTAAAACTCAATTTCTGTTACCTCAAGCCATGTGACTTCAAAAGTCGGTGCTTCTCTCTGTCGCTGCAGATAGCTGCAGTTATTTGACTTGCCCAGTCCCGTTTGACCTTGGTCCTTTCTGAATCCCTGGATGCATCCCCCTCTCAGGTACTGCCACTCATTCTTGTGCAAAGGCTGCAGGCCCACAGATCTCTTGGGGCTGCAACTCCTTCCTGGCAGGGAAGGTCTGTGAGGCCCCTTTTGGACTCAGGGTCGGACTTCATCTGAGTTTTGCCTTTCTGGATCCTTTGAAGCATCAGGATCCTTCTGGGCTGAGTTCAGTCACCGTTCCAATGGCAGGTCAGTTACCTGGGACTTGATGGCAATGCACATGAGATGTCTTAATCCAAATCATTACAGCGGCCTGTATTTCAAATGTTAGTGGGCAAATTCAGTGTTTTCTTGCAGTTCATTTTTGCTAGCTAGAAATGTGTGTATTTGTCCCACAGCCCTTTTCCCTCTGAGGAAGGCTACCAGCATAGTTTTCACAGAGCAGTTTCTCTAACTTTGTTCCATTTTTGCAACACTTTCTCTCATTTTGCAGAAGGTGGGAATTCTACGGCAAGTCGGGGCTGATGAAAGTAAGAAGTAAGAAGAGAGGAGGAAGAAGTCAGGAGGGAACATGTTCTGTTCCCTTACCTTGTTGCACAGAACTGATTAATATTGGTCTCTGACTGCCAATAGCAGAAATGCAAGCTTCCTCTCTGTACTAGTTACAGTGAGAAGGCAGGGTTTAAGCTTTCACCCAAGAGCTTTCTGAGAAAGTCACCTACAGCAAATAGGGAACTCTAATGAGCAAATAAAATGACCATAGGAAGTCCTTGGTAAAAGCAAGAACTGCATGCAGGTCTCCTGCACCTTGACTCAGTCCTTTATCCACAAGGCACACATGAAATACTTTTATAATATCTAACTTCCATTCCCAATTACAGCTCCACAGATGATCATTACTGACTACTTCATTTAATGAATCTATGTATATTTGTAACTTGTATTCCAGTATCTTGTGATTTTCTTCAGTTCTTTCCTACTTTAAAAGATAGAGAAATAGGGCTAGAAGGGACATCAGATGATCACATAAACAGCACAATGCTTCCAGCTGCATCAGTCATACTAATCTATTCCTAAAAGGTATCTGTTAACCTGTGAATGCTCACTGGGCCAGAGGATGCTCTGAGGATGCCAGAGGATGAGCCAACAGACTGGGCACTCGGGAAAAGGGCAGAGCAGCAATTGGAGCCTGGCTTACGTGTAAGGGAATCATCCAAAGCCAGTTACTGCCTGTTCTGGCTATCCCAGGAGATATAAAGGCTACCTGCAAAAGAGATGGTAGGATCTCAGCAGTTTTCCAGATAACCAGAATTCATTCAAATAAATGAGTTTCCAGTTACATTGTCAAGGGGAAAATGTTTTCAGTGTGAAGGTAACCAACGCATGGCTGTCTGCCTGAGTTTGCAGAGAGTCTGAAGCAATAATTCTGAGTCGGTGAAGACAACTTAAATGGCAACACTTGCCAGTTCATGGAAAGAATCAAGAACCATATTATAAGGAGTTCCACCTGCATGTCAGAAAATATGTAGTATGAACCATCAACCATGTGAGAGATGTGAAGGATCAGCAAATTAGGAAAATTTCATTTTCCTGGACATGAAATCAAGCTTGCAAAAGTCTGGGAAAATACAGGTCAGCCTTGAGGATTTCCTATAGATGGCATATCCCACAGCTGACCTCTCTTTGTGACGCATATTTCACGCGTCTTTGCTTCTTGACTCGACGGGTCAGTATGTTTGTGTCACAGAATTAGCCCTTCTGACTAGTGTTTTTTTCTTTTTTCTTTCTTTTTTTTTCCTTCGGTAAGGCTCGAGCATCATGGAGAAGGGTTTAGGGGTTGAATCCAATGTTGTTATGAAAGATACTGCTGATATACTCTCAGTGGCAATCCTATCCAGTGCTTCACATTTCAGCCCAGGCTACCGCTGGGAGCGCATGATGCTATCTCTTTGTAGATAGTTATCTGTACATGGCCACTTCAGAATTATTGGGTTCGATTATTTATACATAGACTTTTAAAAAATTGCCTGTTTAAAAGACAGCCTGCATTTGTGGTAAAGGGTCCTCTGGCTTTCTGTGCTCCCTCTAGCAAAGTGACTCAGCCTGATTATGGGTAGGCCAGCAATGGTGCTGTGCAAAACAGCTCTTTGCAGACCCACAGGGTCAAAGCAGTAGCCTGGAAATGCATTGGGGTCACCATGCAGACAGGAGAGACCTTTAACAATTACATTTAATTTGACTTGCAATCAAACAGAAGTAGATGGCAAAGCAGGAAATAGTATCTTCAGGCATGACATGAAATAGTGTTGCTGTCAACTTGAATAAGAAAACCTGACTTTTTTTTTAAGCAACTACATATTTAAATAGCCCGTAGGGTCAAACAGCCTTTCCTACAGCCCTTGGATTGCTGGCCTGATAACAGCATATACGCTATAAATATCCTAAATCAATAACCCTGTATCACTGCTGAAAGCAGGCATGTTCACATATCACAGCAGATGGGAAGAAAGCAAATAATATTTGTCTTGCCTTTCAAATTGATTTCCTGTTTTTAGCAAGCCAGAGTGTGTCCGTATGTTAATCAGATTGCTAAGAAAGATAGCAGGGCTCAGGGCAGCAAATTTCTACTGGACCTGCTGGGAGAAGGGGGTGCAAGGAGGGGAGGAGGAAGTCCTCCAAGGCCCTAAATATCTGCGGCAGAAGCAGTTTTTACAAATAGTTATGCAAATGATTGTGCTTGCCTGGCTTCTCCTGGGCCGTGCTGCATGGCCCCCCACCCTCCTTAGCCAGGGGAGCTTCGTGGTGCTCAGTATACTGCAGAATTGGGCCCATTCACTGAGGGTTTCTTAATCCATGCTTTCTTTTGCCTTGGAGAATATTTGCCACGATGAAACTCCAGTGTCCTGATGTTGGGAAGAAAAAGCTGATGTCCCGGGAAGCACAACGATGGCAGCCCTCCTCCACCGCCTTGCCTTGCCTTTCCCCACCGTCACTTCTCTGCTCTTCCACGCTTGCACCAACACACGCTGCCACAGAGCACATAATGGCTTTCAAATGCACTCTCAGGTCGTATTGTTCTTCTCTTCAGACAGGAGATTTTAATTAACTTTAATGACAAATAGTTCAGGGATCATTTGTGCACACGTAAACTCTAATGATGTTTATGAGCAATATACAATTGCATGGGAGGAAATGATGGTACGCTTTGTGTTCTGGACATACTTCACTGTGGAAGACATTTATGTACGTTCGGCCAGCTCTTCAGTTTTATCCTGTTTTATAAGTCCCAGATTTCTAAAACATCTTTGTTATGACAGTGTCAAGAGAATGATTTCAGTGAGCATTTAGTCAAAACATACAGTCTACTAGAAAGTTCATGTGGCAGCTGCAGTCCTACAGAAGTTGTTCCAGCGTTCATGCCAATATGGAATACTTGTGTTATAATAAATACCAAAATCATACCAAATATATAGAACATATTCTATGTTGTCAAATATAGAATAAATAAAAAAGTTACTGATAACACCCAAAATTAGTATACATTGGGTGTTTTAAGCTTGGCTGCTTAGAGTTGTTACAAGATGATCCCAGCATCCACATGGAGTCCCAGTGACCTCCTTAAATCTTTTGTGAGGAGGGCTGGTCCAAAGGGCAAGGCACTAGCTTTGATTTAGCAGACGACTTTCAAAAGCCTACCTTTGTGTCTGATTTTAGCAAGTTTCTGATCTATACTTTTGTTCCCCATTTGTTGATGAAGAACAGTACTTCCTGCCATGTAGATTTGAAAATCTACACTAAAGACTGGGATGTGGTCAGATTCCACAAAGATACCTAAAAGAAGCAGGTGTGCCAAACAGATTAGCTTCAGCATCAAGTCCTAATTTATGTTGCTTGCTCTTTGGGAGCGTGGAGGGGAAGGAACAGGATGAGAATGAAGCTGCTAGTTTCTTTCCTGAATTCAGCGTGCATTGGCTGTGTTCAAAAGGCATCTAGGAAGTCCAAATGCAGGGAGGACCAGAGATGATCATTCCTTATATTTCTGAAGTTAAAAGACAAAAACAGAAGACCACCCCTTCCTGTAGCAGTGTTTATTATTAGAAAAGAAAAGTAATTTTTTGGAGAGGAAGGATGATTTTATGGAGCTGGAAGCCAGATGATCTCACTTCTAATTCTGGTGTTGACACAGATTTTCCTGTGTGACCTTGGAAAAATCTCTTGCTGCGTTCCAGTTTCCAATCAGTGAAATGCAACAATCATTCTTTGTTATCTCCGAGGAGCACTCTGCAGTTAATAATGCATGGTTGCTACACAGATTTTGACACATGCTTAGGTGCTTAAAGATGGTGTTTGGTATGCAATGTTTTTTTAAAGCAATTAAAGAAGTTAGATGCCTAACTCTTATGGCAGTTTATGGGCTTAATTTCTATCTACATCAGTATGTACCTTAATCGCTTTCAAGGTCATTTGTCATGTACTAATGTGCTGGCATAATATAAAAGCTCTAGAAATAAATCAAGTCTTTAATGAGTTTATTAGTAATTCTGTTAAGAGAAATAAGCACATGTAATCAAGAAACCTGTTAAAATATTTTGAAGTCACTTTGAATGCTGCTTTGGTTATTTCTTGTATTATTGGAATAACACTTTAAGACCTATCACACTAAACTCTGTACTTGTGGGATCAGCTCCATCTCCAAATAAAGATCTGGGGATAAAGCAAGAGCATCTCCCCACCTCTTGGCATGGCTATTCCAGCTGAGCACAGGGTTGGCATTTTAATTCTCTGCTATAAACAATGTGAGTCCCCAAGAAACATTTAGAAGCAGGGCCCTAAATTTTCTGTAATGTGTAATCAACTGACTTCTTGGCTAAGAACCCATCCAAGCTCACTACTACCAGCTCTTTCATCTCTCCTGGAAAAACAAGCCCCAATACTTCTGGGAGTTGCTGTGCCTTCTGACAACAATTTGCAGGAGTCAGGTGATCTGTGCTAATGTCAGTATTTGTGCACCCTACATACTGTAGTTGCACCAGCTCAGCTGGTTCATGGTAACCAGTGGAAATCCTTCAGATCCTTTGGACAACTTTGACATTAGGATGGCCATGCCAGATTGGCCATGGAGTTCTCTGGAGTAGTTGGTGTGCAATGTTCTCCAAAAGACAATTTTTAAACTTTTTTAAACCTGCCATTTGCCTTTGTCATGAAAAGGAAATATTTATACTGTATGAAGGTCTCAGTTCTGAACCCCTTTTTGGGTAATTGTGTTTTGTCTTAGATTAATGCCTTGAGCCTCAGCAAAGATCAGGACCACTTTGCAGCAGCCACCGTGACAAGAGTAAGAGAGAAGCCAGAGATGAAGTGACATGGCCAAGGTTGTTCAGGGAGCAGTTCAGCACCCAAGGCAGGAGCAGATTACAGACCTCCTGATCCCAAGGTAGTGCCTTAGCTTCCAATTTATGTCAGTTGTCTAATATCCAATATTAGACATTTATCTATATCCTTACTGCATGTTTAACTGGGTAGTGGGCAGCACTTCCCTTTTCATTTTCAAAGTAATCAGCATTTAAAAATCAGTGCCAATATTTGTTGTTCCTCTCATTTACTTGGAATCTTCTTGACTGCACATTTGATTCTTAGTAGACACAGGTACTGTAATTTATATGCTGTTATCTGATCTATTTTCTACAGTGTGTGTAGCTGTTTTTGAAAGCAAATAAAAAGTAATCCAGTTAGACTTTGTTTAAATCCACTCAGTAGGAACAATTATCTCAAGTGCTCCAGCTTCTGACATTCATCATGCTAGAAAAGGACACAAAGATGTGTATAAAAATATGACCGTTTAACTGAAGTGGTGCTTTGAGGACATAATAATAGAATCATTCTATTGCATTAAATAATATTATGCAATTCAAATGTGGTAACAAGTCTTGATTATGGCCATTAATTTTTGTGTGTAATAAGGAAGGTCTAATAAAGGTACTCTCAGAAGTTACCAAATATTACTAGGAGTTTCTTTGCTGTTTACACCAGCGAGTATTTTAGGTAGAGAAAAAAATCGTTAAGTGTTGGCTGTTAATCTTGGGTGAATGTAATAGATTCAGTTATGTAATGTGACAATGAATTTCTTCTGCTTTGCCTTGGGTTAGAATTTAAGCTTTTCCCCTTCAGGTTTATTCAGATTGTTAAGTGGCTGCTGAGAAGCTGGAACCTTGTCAAACAAACTTGGCTTTAAATTTTAAATTATTTTTAATCAATATGTGAAGAGGCCAAGCGCTGCCATATGTTACTCACCATCCATTAGTTGGTAGCTAGTCGTTAAACTCTCACTAAGGTTTCCTAACTGTGACTATTGTGGTGATTTTTTTTCTCTCTTTGTAGAGTATGGGCAAAGGGGAGCATTCGTGGCAGATTGCCTTGAGGACAATAAAAACTCTCATGTAGTATGGTTGTTTGTTCAGACACAAACAATAGAGACATTTTGCTATTACCATTTGCCAGCTATCAAGGGGTTTTGAACCCCCTCCCCCTTGGTGCCTACAACTCAAAACAGATGCAAAATCTTTCTTTTCAGCCCCCTTGAAATGACCTGTGGTGGTGCAGTGTCATTTAGAGGAGAAATTATTGGAGTGAGAGTGGCTGGTAACAATAGGGGCCTTGTGCCAGGCACATGACAGAGCAGCGAGGGGGCTGTTGGTGACTTTATTGGGGAGGAGAGGGGCGATCTGGCAGGTGCTGCCATTGTTAAAGGTCTCCGCTCCTAGACAGTGGTCACAGATGAGTTCATGTCACTTTGTTCAAACTCTTTACGCGGAGTTCAGTGATGTGACACTGGTCAAGGAGCCAGTCTAGCTTTTCTGAACTCCTCAACGTGGTGCCTTCTGTAACACAAGCCCGTATTGCCGAGATATGTCAACATGCTTCTCGGCCATATGGCTTCAAGCTAGAGTAACTTTTGTACTTTCTGAAAGGAGCATAACAACTTAATGTTTACTCTGCTAATACAGGCCTGGTACTCGCTACGGATCCTGGCATTATTCTGTGGAGATGTCATCCAGAAAACCAATTAAAGTGTATTGATACAAGGTAGATCCATTGGTTTAATGCTGAATTTTACGGCAACAGAGATTGTTGCTTCTCAGCTAAAAGCTCCCGCTGACTATATTTAGAAGTGTGTGTTCTCAATGTAATTCTTTTTATAGGCATAACAGTGCAGTGTTCTGGTGGTGTGACTGCAGACTGGCAAACGAGGGTGCAGAAGTTTAAATTTTTTTACACTCGAAAGAATAACACAGGTGATGGTAAGAAGAAAAGGTCAAGCGCATTGAAATAAATGTATTAATGCAGTAGTTTTACTCAGGCTGTCCCTTGTCTCAAAGCACCAGGCCATGCTATAATAGCTACATCTGCTTCTGTTGTACATATTGTTTAGTTCTAGTTTTTTGGCTCAGAGAATAGAAACCGGTCTTTCTGTGGGGGAAACAAAGAATTTGTTTTTGTAAATGGCCATTTTTTTTCTGAATAAATCATGAAAAACTTGGCAGATTGAACAGATCAGCCATATGGAAATTGGCAAATTTTAGTCTGCTAAGGATAATTAAACAGGGATGTTATGTATTCTAATGGCATACATGTTTGTGGTACCGCAAGAAGCAAAGAGAGACGAAAATGAGGAACTAGTGCTCAGAAGAAAAGTTACAACTTTAGATAGGATTTGAACTGTTAACATATGAGAAATCTGAAGTTTTTTCAGAACCTCTTAACAGGCTGGGATAGACGGTTCTTATCCAAAGAGTGTCTGTACATCCAAAATGACAGCCAAAAATTCCACCTAAGGGATATATTCTTTTTTTTAACAAACACAGAAGACTGCTTTTTTACTAACAGCGCTTATATGTTAAGAGACAGAGCAAAGACTTCATAATATGGGAAGGAACTCTGGCCATATAAAGCCATTTGCACTGCTGATGAATTTTATTGTTGTTATTAGACACTTGTGACTATCTTTCGATTGTTGGCACAAATGAAAAATAAATCAACCTGCAAAGAAAAGTCTTAACAATTTAACACTGAAATGTAGTCTAAATGAACTACAGTAATTGCATCAGATAGAGAACTAAACTTCAAAAATAATCAAGAAAGATAACTTTGTAGAAAAAGAGAACTCTGTAGTTCCTGCTAGTGACAAAGCTAAATCAAGTACTGCAGGCCTTTTGAAATGTGAACCCTCATAAAACACCAGTGTCAGAGGCCTTTCAAATTTCACCTCCTTTGTTGAAATGCTGAGAGTACTGTATTTTGTCCTACATTTTAAATGGTTATCCAGGGGATCTTCTGAAAAGCTACTGAGGCCTCTAGTTAAAATAAACGGGTAGCATAGAAAGGAAGTAACTTCTAGAATAAGATTTACAATCCATAAGCCAGGAACATAATAAGAAAAGGCATTATGGTTTATAGGAATGTTTAATATCAATGTAATGGGAAATGACTCAAGTATGCAACCAACCTAGCCAAACTCTCCACAAACAAACAAGCTCTTCCACCTCATCCCCCAAAAATAACAATGTGAAAAGCAAACTGAAAACAAATCCAAGGGGGAGTAACGAAGGGTGTGGGAGAATGACCTGCTAAAAGAATATCACTAAATTTTCCAAACTGCACTATCCGTTAATTCTCAGCTCAGGGAAAGGAAGTCCCATCTTTGGGTGTGCTGTTCACTCACATTGTGACCTTTAAATGGAGTAAACCTCTGTTTTCTTATCTGTATCACAAGTAGTAAAAGGGAAGAGATTGCTGCCCAGATGCGGGCAGGTTCTCCTTCGGTTCAGTAATGCACTCTGACCCTTTGGATGACAGAGCCAAAAATACTCTGGGAGGTGAGGGCACACAACATACAGTTTGTGAAATTGAGCCAAGTACTCCAGGCTGTCCCCGCGCTGTGACAGGGGCTTGTGTGGTGGGTTGGTCAAAGAATCCGCTTGCTGCAAACCAAAGACTTTTGTAGCTTGATGGAGCCATGGAATATGCATTTTTGCTACTATATGCACAAAACAACGTTAACAGAACTTTACAATGTCAAAACTAACCTTTCAAGCTTTAAGAAATGCCAGACTTAAGGTTACCTGTTCAACATGAATTGGCTCCGCCTGTGTGGATGCAATAGGATGCAGTTTCTAATGGTGTGGTCACGTATTGCGTTTTACAGGGCCTTTGTTTCTTTCAACTGACAGGACAGACCTGCTGAAGGATGAGTTTTCCGAGTGCCCAGCCTATCTAGGTTGGGCTCTTACCTGCACAAAGATTGGGCATTCAGGTTTGCAGTTGAAACCAGAGGATGCTGTATGTGCCACAGGGCTATAGTCTTGTCAGTGGGGTAGGTGGTCTTTGCAGTCTATAGTAGGTGATCAGATTATCCATTCATAGGGAGAGCTTAATTAAGGTTGCAGGACCAACCTTAATTCTGACTTTTCCTTCATTTTGAGAGATTGATTTTGCAGCCTTTATAATGCTCTCTACCTTTATAATGTTTAGAGGTTCCATAAGTGAACTGGTATGCAATCTCCTACATTTAAAAAAGTAAACTGCATAATTACAACTTCCACCCTGAGACAGCCTCAGGATCATGAGCATAGCTTGAATTTTTATATGCAGTGCACAAACTAGTCATGTTACAGAGATTCTGGTCATAACAGCATATTGTTACCTTCTAGGTGGAACATATCCAGAGAGAGCTCAAACACAGGCATCTCTGTGAGGTTTGCAGACGTTTGCTGACCGCACTGAGCCTCAGGATGGCAGTCATGTGGGAACTGCGTTATTGTCATCTCAGGCTAGTTTGTCCATCTTGTAGTTTCTCTTTTGACACGTGCTCTAATCCGTTCTAGTACTGTCAGTTCTCCACTCCTGCTCCTCACCCTGCTTCTCGTCTCTTTAGTCAGCTTGTCTTTATCCCTGATCTCCCCATTTAGGCCTGGCTGTCTCCTGTCCTAGTGTTCTTGCCCAGCTGGACCCAGTTAACCCTCCATGTTTGCAGTCTTCAAGTGGTAGTAAGCCCAGTTTCACCACAGTTGCAGGTGCTGAGTTTGAGTTGAGGGACAAATCAGTCTCAGTCTGTTCTCCAGCTCTAAATGTGAGTCTGATTAACTTTAAACTGATTAGTTTAAGGGATTACATTTACAAGCAGGAATTTTTTTGTTAATTACATTGCCAGAACTGTCCTAAAATTACAGGTTATATTCCTTAGATGGTCTTATCTGTAGTTTCCCCTTTCTGGTTCAGTAGACTTGATTATTGTAGGGAATTACTGAGAATATAAGAAATGTATAATTTGTGTACCTATGAAATTATTTCTTTTAAGTTTTATAGTGTAAAATCCCACTGTGACAATGATTGGTTTATACTCATAGACTTTTTTTTTCTTTTTGCTTCAGAGTTTGCTGAAAAAGAAACACCACTTAAATGACATGATGCCTGGTGTGACACCCTGGTGCGATGCTAATTTTTAACCAGTGTATTTGACATGGAGAAAAGCTGAAGTTAACATCTCTCATTTACTATTAACATTAACTATTAACTTTAAAGTCTAGATGTCATATAAATAATGTTGTCTTTAGTATCTGTCCAGGGTTCTTCCTAAGCATTTGGAAGAAGCAAGCGTTTTCTTCCATTGCTCATGCATCAAGTAGCTCAGTTTCCTGCAGAACTGAGACTCTGCCCTCAGAAAACTCAGCAGGAGAGTGCAGAACTGTGGCTGCAAAATTAGCTGAAGAGGAGGCACTCAAATAAGTTAACAGATTGTTTACTTAAAGTCTACACTGATGATCTATCCATAGGTACATTATCCTGAATTTTAGCCTCACATACCTATCTGGGACCGAAGCCAAAACTTATATATGTGACAGGATGTATTTTCTTCAAGTTTGCATGTAGTATTACTGTAGATACGTGTTTCGGTAGAGTACAGTTCATTCAGAACACTAAGATATAGTTATCTCAAGTTCTCATATAATAGATGGAACAAAATGAAAAATTAAATTAAAATCTTTAATCTTTCTCTTAAAAACACCTAGCCAGAAAACAGCTAAGAAGCTGACGTTAGAAACGTGACACAAGGAGTCTGACCATCATCACAATATAGCCTTATCTTTAGAATCAGATGCGAAGAAACAAGCACGTAAGCAGTCTATACAGTATGATATAAAATATTTGGGACAAATTCAAAGAGAGATAGCAAGAAACATCAGGCTTCATTCTCATCTTATCTGATCTGCAGGAATTAATGTTGAAGAGGATAAAACTATGCCTTCTATTTTGCAACCAAATTTTCTTTCTTTTGCTCCCCCCTCCCCAAAAATACAATTTAATATTTTTGAACTGGAAGTAGTAAGCACCAACAGACTCTCTTGAATTAAAAAAGCAGAACTAGGGTATTCTCCAGTGAGTAAAGCTCATTCACAACTGACGGAGTTGCTGATGGGTGAAGAGATAGGCAGGACAGGTGACTCTCAGAAGTCATAGGTGGAAACATCCCCCAGAGATCTGCTTGAGCTGAAGAGCAACCACTGATGTGTTGCTGAAAAGAGAATCAGGTAGATAACTGAAGGTAGCATGGTGGCACCACTCCTTGCAGCACGTGCCCTTTAGAGAGAGTAATGGACACTGGACCAGTGAGAATTCTTACTCCTGCTGAGGGGCTACGAGAAGGGCTGGAAAACAAGAAGTGTGAAGTGTTTGTTTGTTTTTTAGAGCAAGAACAACCTGTTAACATTTTAATATTTGTTTTTTGTCACAAGGAGAAAGGAAGATTAGAAATACAGAATAGCCATGAAAGCACTAGATTGAAAATGGGAAATAAATAGTGAGGAATAATCTTGCAGAAACGTTATGCTGTGACAGCTAGGGAAACAGATGAAGTATGGGAATGAGCTAGAGTCATATTGTGCTTTCCAAGACCATTTTAACAATAGACAAGAGACAAGGTGCTACAGTGTGTTGCCATTCAAGGATAGAGGCACTTGATATCAGGAGAAAATGCAGGAGTACTGCTTTTAGCTCACCAAAAAGTTGGTGTCCTCTGTACCTAGCAGAGGTGAGGTACTGCCAACAGGGCAGGAGCTGCTGCCTCTTACGGGAGAAAGGGTCTGTGTGAGAGGCAGGGCGTCCCGTGGAGTCCAGGATCTTGCTAGCTCAAAACTTGAGGTGGGAGCTTTTAGTCACGCTGAGCTCAGAGCAGTGTCAGCTGTGAGGCAGTCTCCCATCCTGTGCAGCAAGGTACACAGCCCCATAGCTGCTGCAGTGCTGGCACCACTTGCTGTGTTCCCTCCGGCGCTCTCAGCACAGCTGTTTTCCATGGTGGAAGTATGCTTATCTGAAATTAGAAGTTAAAAGGTAGCTTTAAAATTAAAAGGTGCCCTTACTGCTGCATGCCAATCCCCTTCAGGTACTGCTTCTTAGAAATAAAGTGTCACTTTGTCTTAGTAACAGCAATGTAAATCATAAGTGAGGTCACCAAGGCTTGCTCATAGGAGAACTGAATGCGCACTACAAGTTTCTTGGTCTTTTTATGATGTCAGTATAAGTTCTTGTCTTCTATTGCTGATGATAACGGCTTTATTCGTTCCCTGTCTGTGAAATCACATTTTCCTGTTGGCTTTTTACTTGCAGCTGCATCTTTTTTTTTGCTAAGGAGTGAAAGCTGGAAAGCAAAACTGAGGAGATAGAAACAGCAGGCCACTGCCAAAGCACAATGAAAAAACAAAGAGTAAATTAGCAGTAGTGTTAAAAAATTTAAACTGATTTGTTTTTTAAAAATATTATTTATAACTTAGAAAGAATTACTATTACAAAAACTGATAATTATTTTTAAAGATTATTTTTGTAGCCGAAGGGCAAGAACGGTGGCTCTTTTATTTGGGCAGGCTAGCAGTCCTGGGAATATTCTATTCCTCTTCTGCTTGGTAAAGAGTACATCTGAAGAGATAATAACAGCAAGGAACATATCATAGCTTTATGATCACTCAGCAACTTTGGGGAGTCTGTGAAATGAAAGGCCCCCCAGACCGGACAAGGTTGAAAGGTTGAGGCTATAACCAGACTTTTTGTTCCTGAGACGACCAGAGCCATTACTGAACAACGGACAACAGTGAATAGATTATGGGCATCTTTGCTTTGTTGCTGCTCCCTGGTTTAAGGATACTCTTGTCCTCCTTCTGCCCCTTCTATATTTGACAAGTTTGCTTTCAACAGATATGACAGGCACTGGTGGGGGTCACTGGCCCAATTCCACATTTCCACACTTGGCTTGCTCCAAGTTCAGTGGCCTGAACTAATGTCTCCAATGGAGGTCGTACTACTGAACATTATGAGTTTTATATATTAAACATGCATTAGTGGTTTTACCCTGCTTATCTGACAGCTGTAGAAAAATAAAGAAAATTCAGTTTGAACTTTAAAAAGCAGGGCTTAATTTATGTTCACTACTTTTGTTCCCCACTTTCTTTTTCATTTGCCAATTGCAAAGCTCAAGGGAGATAATAAAATGGAGGAGCTGCTACTTTAAACTTCCACGTGCCTCGCAGTGCCTGTGCCTTACTGGTTGAGCTAAATCTAAAACTAGGAAAAGAGTTTTCAGATGGAAATTTGATTAAACAATACAATCATCTGTCTCACAATCTGTTTTTTTTAATAAGGAAAGTATTTTTTTTTCCAGGGGGAATTTTCTTTCAGAGGGTTTTGTATGAAAAGGCAGACGTCATGAATACTGATGGGAAGGGCTCAGTGTTTTGTTATTTCTGTGTAACAAAGACAAAATGCTTTAATAAAATCAGAAAACACAGATGTTACTTTGAGTATATTTTGCATCTTTTTTTAAATTTATTTTTAAGTTGGGAACAATCCCTCCCTCAGACTGACAATAGCAGCTCATGACAGACAAAATTAGCAGCTGGAAACTTAGCCAAAAGTTTAAGCTTTTTAGTTTGTTGTTATTGTTTGGGATTTTCTTAGATGGTGAAAGGCATGCTTGAAGGAAGAGGCATGGATGAATTGGAAGCCCTTGTTTCCCAGTTTCAGTATAGTTTGACTGGATTTTAGTTTTTATAAACAGTTTAAAATGAGAAAATGTGCACCACTTTGTTTAGAAATGACCCTGTTGTGGGTTTTTTCCTTTTTTGTGTGAAGACTTTAGGGGGAAATTCGTGTGGTTTGATAATGTATATTTTTCATATTTATTTCAAGATAGCACATTTTTACTGCTAAAAAAAATCAGAACAGTAACACTGATCTTGTAGCTAATTCAAGCAGTGTCTCAGGGTTCAGGTGAGGGTTTCTGTAGGTCAGTGGAAAAGTTATGTGCCTCTACTTTTCCACATCTCTATTTCTAGGGATGAAGCTAGAGATACCCGATGTCAGAGTCGTGACTGAATAATGAACAAAGTGACTTGATTTCATTCTTGTATGCTCAGTAATTCTGTGGTGTCACAGTAGTTTTATATTCTGTGCATTGTACAAGAGCAAAGATGGCTGCAAGAGCCATTTCATAGCACAGAAGAAATCTGCCTGCATGGTTTGTTGCTGGTGGTGTCTCTTCTCTTTCGTGCCTACTGCCTTGCTCCCTGCCTCTAAAGCTGGATGTGAGCAGGGTGGCCCTCGCGTGCCTGGAGTCGGGAGGCATCCTGGTTGGGGTCTGCCCCCAAGTCCCCCTAGTTGTCTGCAGGGCTAAGTTAGCGCAGCCATCAAGAGCCCAAACTTCCCCAGGGCCAGGAGACTCTGAACCAGAAAACCACTTCATCAGAGACTACTGTTTGTACGATGTTTAAATGTTTCTGGATGCAGTGGAGGAGCATACTAACCTCCCTGTGAAGTCTAGTGGGGATATATTTAGTCAGTGCTAGGGGTGGCAGTCATGGGGCAAGGTGACGTGAGTGGTTTTCATGTGCTTTTGATACATCTTGGATCTCTGCTGATGGGGCTATAATTTGGAATGAGCTACTTCAGAATGGCCTCTAGATACTTCTCTATTGAAGTATGTTTTGCTCTAAGAAGCAAAAAACAAAGATATTTTCTGTTCAAGAAGCATTGGATTAAGAGGCAGGATTACAGGCTTCCTGGCTCTTTCACAGGTGTGGTATCTCTCCTTTGCTGGAGCTACCTGGGAATTTTCTAATGAAGCACTCTTTCTCGGGATCACTGGGTGGCCAGTCATTGCTCGCCCAGCATATTTGTATATGGATCTTTTGGTTATGCTGTCTTTTGTTCTTTCAGGGTAAAAGCTCTTCAGAGTATGGATCATACCTTTGGATTCATGTTGCATATAAGTAATTGTGGGGAATACTGGGAAACTCCACCTGCCACCACTGAAAGATAATATCATGTTCAAGGTGAGGTATTAGGTTTCAGGAGATTTGGGTTCTATTTTTCAAATGAACAGTGACCTTAAGCAAGTCTTTGGGACAAAAATGTCTGTTAAGTGTATGGCAAGGGAAGGGAACACTTTGACATGATTATATCTTCATTGCAGGACAGTAATGGCATCTGCTGAATGCATATCAACATAACAAATGTGAGTAAGAAATGATGCTGTAATAAGAAGGGATCACAGAGTAGAAGAAGAAATACCACTGTCTTCATTCCATTTGAAAGGTAAATTGATGTTATATTCTTATGTCAAACTGCCTAGGATGTAAGCATTTCTTCTCAAAGGAGATATGTTAACTGTGATATAATTCAACAAAGTAGCTAGATCTGTTTTCCAAGAACACTCTCTGAAATACTCCATGATCTCTAGGGTGCAACTGCTGGGAAAAAAGGGAGTTGGTTGTATTGGGAGAATATCCCAAGTTCTGTTGCACAAGGAAATGTACTAGTTTGGCGTGATTCTGTCCTTCCAGCCAGCTTTGAATTCCTCCAGGGTGACTTGGAGCAGGACTGCTCGTGGCCTCCTGTTCTTCACCTGGTGTGTTTTAACTCGTCTTCTAATCCATTCCAGGGACTTTATGTTTCACTTAGTGATTCCATGGTTTCCTGGATTCCCAATAATATACAACTTCAGGAAAATCATTTTGAAGGTTGGAACAAATAATATCCACTGGGTCTACCTGTACATGCTGTGTTTAGTAAGGAATCCCTTTAAAAAGGAAAAATGATTTCTGGTTCTGATATGGGTGATATTTCTTTACTTCAGCACCATTTTCTGTTGAAATTTTACAGAAATTTGTTCCCACGCTAATAACGTAGTGCTGCCTTGTATATAATACTATGATTGCTTCCTTGTAATAGTACTCCTGAGACAGGAGAATCTGGTTGATGAAATTTTGCTTTTTCAGGGTATTAAATCTAACTTTTGAAAAGCAGTAGAATAGCATTAGAGATCCCAGTTATAATTGAAAATGCAGGGTATTAGTGAGCTGCCATGTGGTCCATACCCACTGCTGGAGAATCAAATTTTGAAGAAACAGCCTTTTTTCCTGGGCTTTTGAGAGGATTTGGAAAATGTTTGTCCACAGAATAGCAGAATTCAGGCGGTGGTGGAGGGGGGAGAAGGAAGCCTTGCCTGGAAACGCATGATAAGGAAAATATTATTTTGCATTGGAGAACATCTTGTATGCAGAAAGTACAGTACAAGGTACTGTGAGAAACTCAGTACTGAGGTTTCTGGCTTTTCACACAGCTTGTTAATAAAGACCATTCCCTATTATTTCCATTTGGAAGCATTACTTCACACTTGCAACTGCGCAAGAGCAAATGGAGCAGAAGAGCCTAATTAAAGTTACAGGGGCTTCTTTATAACAGAGCAAATGTTAGTTTAATGATACAGTTACAAATCACAAAGAAATCAGAGCAGACGCCCCAAGTTTTATACATTTTTGGCAAAGCGAATGGGAAACTATGTGCTAAAGTGAGGTCAACAGATGGAGAAAGAGAGGTGCAGGAGGGGAAGAAAGCTACACCCATGTACAAAACCAAAAAAGCCCCCCAAAACTCAAACAAACAAACAAACAAAAAGAACTAAAGAGAAACCTTGGAAGAAACAGATTTTTAAACAAAGTTTGCCAAATAAGCAAACTTTTTTTCTTGAGGGCAGATGCAGAGTGCCTTTTCAGTTCATTTTGGACAGAAATAAGTGAACACATGCTGTGCTTTAATAAATCTTGGTGCAGCCACAATAGGCAAACTCAAACCTTGATGAACAATTCTGTCTTGGGGTTTGATGATACTCACCAAACCTCTTTGCGTTCTTGCTCTTTTTTGGAACAAACATTATCAGTGATATGCAGAGCTCCATTTCTGTCCTAGCTGAGGACACAAACAGGGTATGTAGATGATATTCATAACATCTACAGCATATCTAGTATTTTGAAATCTATTATTTTGGATGTGGGGCCAGAAGTCAGAACTCAACAGTTCAAAATCCTAACCCCTTCTTGGTAAATGGCCCTGCTAACTGACCTTGGACAAGAAGTTAGTTTAGTTTACATTTTCAAAATTCTCTGTCCAGAGACCTTCTTAAATTTCTTCTCAGGAATGCAGCTCCTAAATTTCCTTCTTAAATTCCTTCTTTGGCTGCTAAGTAATCAATTTTCGTAAGTAGCAAACCATTAACGCTAACTGCTGTGCATTCTGATTTTCCCTTTTATGAAATGGGCAATACAGTGACTGACACTTTATTCTACTCTTCTCTATTTTTGGTCATTATTTTATTTGCTTCAAAATGCTCAGCAATCTTTCATAATAAGTTTGCATAACCATGTAGTCCTGTCTCTGGGTTTGCTATCATCTCTTCTCACCCTCCCAGCGTTGTGCTGTCTATTGGTTATTTTAATGTTTTATTAAGACAGGCAACAGGAATGAAATCTCAGCTCTGTCAAAACCAGTGACAACAACCCCAGTCTTCAAAGGAATCAAGATTTTATCCCAAATGTTTTTATTTGCCTAGCACACTTGGATAATTCATTAATTATAATAATAGTTAGCATGTATCATGATCTGATCCCTGCCAAGCATTCCAGATAAAGACTTAATACATTCGGTAAATCTGGGGTATGCTTAGTCTTAAGCTATTATAACTGCATCTAGCAAGGACACAGAGTGCACAGGGGAGTATTATCCAAACTGCAGTTGTGTTGACATTGGTGAGCCTTAAGACACATCACACATTTATACAAGTGCCTAAAGTTTAGTAAAATATACACTTGGCAAATTCCTGCCAGTCCACTTTTCTGGGCTGCCATAACCTTTTTGGAGAACAGTTTTAACACACAGAATGGGTTGAACACACAAATTTCACTACGTTTCCAACGCTTGGATTTTGTACAAATGCTGTGATACATGAATCAAAGCTATCAAGAGATCACAGACAGCGTGAACAGGGAATGTCTGACATATACAAATCTTCCAAGTGCTTTACTGTATTTACCAGGAAAGGCTTGCAAAATTCTGGGTATACATACTTTACAGCTTGCTAACAGCTGACCTTGTAAGTATTACTGAAAGCCAGAGAAGTCACCTTGGTTAAAGGGAGGGTTTTTCTGAGCTAGTTCTGCTGTGTTGTATGGTTGTGGCTTAACTTTTTCTTAGTGATATTTTTATATGAGGTCATAGTTCACTGTTCAAATACCTATGAAAAATATTCAGGCACATCTTCTTTTGGAGTACTTGGAACACCTCTGTTGATGCCAATGATCATGCTTGCTGGAGAGTAAGGCTTTCATCTAGATGTAGAGGTATAAAAAGCATCAGCTCTTCTCTTTCCAGGCACTTTGACAGAGACAGAATTTACCCCCAAAGGAAATGTTTTTTGCCACCCCCACAATCATTCAAAAGCTCCATGAAATTCATTTTGGTGGAAACTATGTGGTTAATATGCACTGTAAAGTTGCTAATGTGAACTGATGTCATGAAAAGACTGATCTTTTCCACTTACAGCCAGTGCAGGTAACGGACCCTCCTTAATTTTGTTACTGTATATTAAATTGGTCTTGAGCCATTGTTTCCACATGGTACACACAGCATCTAATCATATATGTGATGCCAGGGCTAAAATAAAGTATTTGCTTAAGTTGTTCTTTGAATTAGGATAATATTAGGACCATGATGAGAACTGACAGGAAAAATTTCCTCTCAGTTTCTCCTTGTTATGAAGCTGACACAGTGCATGTGTGTTCTGTGGGTGTCTGTGTGTGAAATGATCATTAAGCTGTGACTGAGAAAGGGTAAAGGTATGAATGATCTGAAAGCTGAGGATTAGAAAACAGAAGGTCAGATACAATTTTACATTCATGAATTCTTTCCATTCAGTTTCAGTTGGAAGAGGGGACTATTTGTAAATTGCTCTTTGCAGGAAGGAAAACACTTTAGTGCAGTCTTGGGTACCCACATTAGACTAAGTGTTTCAGAACTGGCCCTTTTCATAAATCTCCTCTGGTATTAGCATCAAAAACAAGATAATTACTTATTTCTTGGCCAAAAATAGATGAATTGACTGGGACTTAAAATATTTATGTTCACTTTAATTAATGGGTTGAGTTAAAAGAAATTAAATACTTCCTTCTCTGATTGTCGTCTATTTTTGTCAGGTACGCTTGGTTTTTCACCTATCTGGCCTACTTGTAACCTGTAATCAATTTTCTATATTTGGGCTTTAACTATTTAATACAGGGAACTGCTTGTTTGGCTTTCAATGAAAGGGTTCATTCAAAACTAGTTTTCATTCTGTATTGTAGATTTATTGGCACAGAGGTCAGCTATTCATTACCAATAAAATATCAGCAATGGAAAGATTTAAACACAACTATGATCTGCCAATGATAGAAAAGGAGGAGCAGGTACAGTCTGTTTGTCAGAGCAGTTGTTCAATATGTCAAATTATCCCTCAGCATAAATCATATATTGCACTTAATATGCTGAAAAAGATTAAACATGGCTTTGATGTCTTCCCTTTACCTTTCACATTATACTGAACCTCTTTGCTTTCACTTGAAGACTGCCCAAACACATACCTATCTATCTGTTTTCCTTATGGAGTGTGGAAATAACGTAAAGATCGTGCTTGCAAAGGTAGCTCTTGCACCACTGGGACGCTGTGTCTGAGCAAATTTGTTAAATGAGGCTACTGTGTGGACTACCAGCTTACTCAGAGCTGCTCTAGATGGTTGCAGTGCACTCGCCAGGTGAGCTAGACGTCAGCTATGTTCTTCCCCCTGCTCTGTTGTGTTCACCTGCCTAAAGCTTTGTCTGAACGGCTCCCATTTTCCCCACGTTACACTGTTGTTTCCTATCTGTTTGAAGGGAAGTCATAAAATTTTTCTATACACCCCTCTCTTTCTATTGCTACACATGTGTGTGTGCGCAAAAGCTAGGATGGTTTGGTATGATATAAGAAGTTTACCAGGATGAAGCTGAGGGTTTACATACGTGAAAAATTAGCCATGATGCTTCTAAAATCCCAGTACAATTCCTCAGCTTCTCAGTGTTTTTTATTTTATTTTACAAGGCATATTTTAGGACCAACTGTCTGAGAACTGTTTTAGGACTTTAAAACATACACATTCTTCTGCCACTCTACCTGTAAAGCTAGATGGTCCTTCATTAACAGCCTGATTCTACAGACTGTACAGAACAACTATAGCAGAAGTTGACTCTAAAGCATTTTGACTCTGAAATGAAACATCTACTAGCTAGATGAAGTTAGGCACTTGTGCCATATACACAAGGCCAATCAGCTAGAAATTTGCTATTCTAGTTTGAAGACACTGTGCTATACCAGACCTTAAATTATCACTAGTCCTGAAATGCGTATCACTCGTTTTGTACCAGTATACCATTCTTCTACTGGAAAACAGAGAGTAGTGGATGGAAATTATCTGTTGAGGAGGAAAGAATTAAATCACTCTTAGTTGCTATTTTGGAAACTGTGGTTCTTCAAGACGTGGGCCTAGCAGCTGAAATGTTCAAAAGCCCAGAACAGTATGTATTAATTCACTTAGTGTAAAAAAGATGGTCAGAACACTATAATGAAGTCATTTTGACAAAGATCATGCAATTTGATCTGTGGATTTCACAGCCATGCATGTAAAAAGTGTGTGTATTGTGTGAATGTAAGTGTGTATGTGTGTACAGATATGCGCCCTTAGGCAGTTATATCCACTTTTGCATGTGAAGGCACTTAAATACACAGTTACTACTGATTTAATCAAATATCAGCTTCTCTTTCAGTTTCCATTTATATGCTGACAATAAGACTAATGTATAAAACCTGTGAATATGGGGGAAGTCAAAGCAGAGGAAATCTTGAGAGGAAATCTTGGGGAGTGGAGATATGGATAGATATGGAATGTGCAAAGTGATGATAAGAAAACATACAATATACACCTTGAACTGTTGCTATATTAAAAGAACTTTTCTTTCTTAGGCTCTGAAAAAAACCTTAATAAAATAAATCACCTTGTGGCCTCTGAAACTTGTCAGAAACAAGTTTTGCTATTAAGGACAACACTCTAACTTCAGAGATCTTAGTTGAATAATATTGTCACATTCTCTCGGTCTTTTTTTTTTTAAATTTTGCTTTCTTGGGAAACTTCTGTTTCTGCTGGTTTGTATTCATAGGGAATAAATGGATGCAGAAGGATGTAGATAGGGCTCTAGATCACAGTTCTGATAGGTAAGGGGAGGCTTGCAGTGTTACAGAAAGTCAACCAAAGCTCTGGGCAGCAAACCTGGATATGGGAAGGAAAAATTCTGGTGTATTTTTGGACTGAAGTCTGGAAACATTCTACCTATGATCATGTAAGTCGTATCTAACTGCTCAGCATATATTACCATTTGCCATTTTGTGTGCTTATTCGGTCTCTGGAGAAGTCTGAGCCTAATGAATAGTGAGGGAAACCTTCTTAGTTTTGCTTTTCGGGTATTCTTTACAGAGGATAATGAGTTTTATCATTTACTGTGCTCCAGTGACTCAAAACTTCCTTATTCTCCTTTTGGCTGTGATTTTTATTGTGACCTGCAAATTGAGACACTTGCAATTCCATCTTCTGCCAGTGAAGAACAATATTGTTCTTTGCTACGCATCTGTCAGCAACTGAGCCAGGACAAACCTGCAGAGACCGATTTAAAAAAGCTTATGTTATGGCAGTGCTATACATAAGCTATGTTTTTATTTACATGTTAGTGATAGCTATATCTGGGAACACCTGCATGTTTTGCCAGGTACTGTGGTACCTGGTAGCTACTATGTCTTTCCACCAATAGTTAGCGGACTCCCGCCAAGCTCTTTTTCTTTTGTTATGAAAGAGATAAAAATAAAAAGGGCTGGACCTTGATCAAGAAATGATTTTAGATACAGCTTGGCAACAGAAGTAGACCCTCAGCAACATTTTCCATTGTACAGTCATTTTTTTTTCTTAACTGGGCAGTATGATAAATTGTTGATTTCAGGTCATGCAGCTTAAAGTGCAGAACAAAAACAATGACACCATGGAAAATAAAAAGGGTGTCCAGCATATTGAGTTTAAATTTAAATCTGTCTGTCTCAGGAAGCAGACTTTAACAGCAAAGATGGAACCACCTCAGATGAATATGTCTAAAGTCGAATGAACAGGAATATCTTTCAAAATTTATCAAAAAAAGCAAGATAAATCCTTTCTTCTGAAAGATGAATGAACAAAAACTGATTTTTTCTTCAGCTCTCCCCCTTTATACAGCAATAATTCTGTTATGTCTGATTAATTAGTTCTTTTTTTTCTTTCCAGTTCACCAAGTCTCTGTTTCCTATTTTTAAGGTGTTAACTTGACAGCAATAAAATTAATTGCCTCTTTATATATATCGTGGTCTCACAGAATAAAAATGTTAGAAACGGTCTCAAACTGGTAGACCTTCTTGTCTATTCCCTGTCTGTACCAGTCTTTACCAATATTATGAAGTATTTCAGAAATGGTTACCGGGCATTTGCCAGCCTTTTCAGAAATGTCTAAACAAGTTAGGTGTTTAGATCCCATTAAATATAATGGGAGTTACAAATCTCTTAGTAACTGCAGATGTCCAAATACCTATAAACATTTAACTGCTAGTTTTTAACTCACTAAAATCAATGAGAGCTCAGTACCCAGTATTACGAAATCATTGTAAATATGATTTTGGGCTCTTCAGTCTCTCTTGAAACTGAAACTGGGCTGCTTAATCATGAACATAGTTTTGAAGAATTTGTCTTGAAGGTTGCTATGCCCTACTCCTGTGGGACACATCACCACTGTTTCAAAGGTTTCATTGTCAAGTCAGTATTTTTTCGCAGTATTTGACACATGAATCCTGTATACCTGTGTTCAGTATCTTAAATTATTTGTCCTCAGTGATTTTAGTCTTGAATATTAGAAGATGTGGCCACAACTGTAGTTGTTTTAAAAGGTATGTAAATAATCAGAAATTTGCTGAATCAAAATATGCCAATTTAGCTACTGAAACCTTTCCTATCAAGTCAGCTTCCTTATGATTCTTATTGCACTTCTCTGAACAGCTTGCAGTGTGACAAGATCTTGTTGATGGTGAAATATAAGAAGTGAATGCAAAATTCCAAATGTGATTGCATTACAGTCCTGTGGTGAGGGACTATTAAATCTCTGCTCTGTGGTGTGATAAAACTACTACTTCCTGCCTGCGTAAGTAGTCAAAAAGTCTTTTTCCTTTTTTCTACACTTTATCACATGGCAAACTCATGTCTAATTTACTATTCATTACCATATTGAGATTTTCTAGGTTTTTGCCTCCAATGGAATAACAAAGTTTAGATGATTTCCCTGAGTTAAGACTTAGAGTGACCATCTGTGAGGCTGAAAGAGTCATTAAGTTTCCATGTTATTTCCACCCATTGTCTTCCTTTAGGCTACCCATAAGGGTTCTAGTTAGTACCAAATGTAACGATGGGTTGGCTTTTTGTGTCATGGGAACACCTGTCCATTAGAAAGAAAACTGAGGCTTCCAACTTTTTCAAGTAGATCAGTGTCAGTTGTAGTCAGTTGGCAACATTTGGTCACTAGCAATTTGGTATGGGCTGCTTCAAATCCGTGACCAAAAACTGAAAGATGGTGTTGCCTGATCAACCTGCCTCTTCAGGGAAGACAATTTTGGCTACATCAAAATTTTCTTTATCAGGTCATGAAACAGCACTTTTATAGCTTTAAGATATACTTGACTATTGTGTTAATGGAGAATTCTCATTTATACTTAACTTAGCTTTTAAAATGAGTGTGTGTATCTGGTGTGGAATTAGGGTATATCTCTCATGTGGATCAAAATGATTATTTCACTGCAGGAAGAACCCCTCTTCTGGTCTGTTAGCTGACTTAATAACAAAGTGGCAAATCCAAAGTGGGAGAGAACCATATTTATGTATGTTTTACATTTGGGTTTCCCATGAAAAAGTGATTGATTTTCCTATTTAAGGTTCAGAGAAATGCTTTGCATTTAGTACCTGTATAGCTGATTTCTTTTTTCTCAGGGGTTGGTGTGTCACTAGTGAATTTCAGCTCTACTGATGAATTCTTTTTATCAGTTAATCCTCCTGTGTTTTTGCTCAGTTGTTCTCATCTTTACTATTGCCCTAAAATGCTGTTCAGTGTCCTTTGTTTAGAGGAGCTGTGTTCTACCACTGCATTAGCTGCATTTCAGGGATGGGGTTTTGTGTTCTTTTTGGTGTATAATTTTTGGGTTGAAATAAGGAAAATACAACTGTCAGCATGCACATGATTACAAGTGCTCTATAGAAATAATCCAAAGCCTATTTCCCTGCCCAAAGGACTTTTCAACCAGTTTTTAAGAGTGGTGTAGTAAGTGGAATCAAAAAATAGTATGGAAAACATGGAGAGGAATTATTTCATTTGACTTATCAGTTCAGATGCATGCACATCTTAGTTCCACCAGAAAGGTTTTCTTGCAGCTGTGATTATTATTACTAAGTGACTCTTGTGAATACTGTGGAAAAGATTAGTGATTAAAGTAAGAAAAAGGCAATGGCTTTTTGGAGCAATACTAAAAAGTGTAGCCCTAATTCATCAAGTTGTTTTAGTATGTGCCTGTCTTTTAGGTGTATGACTAAACTGATGAAGACTCTGGGACTTTCAGAAAGTAAGGTCTGTGTTGAAGACCCTTGGTGAAAATGGGACTCTGTACCAAGGCTGAGAGAGGAATAAACTACTGTAGCTCATTATTATCACATCCTGCACCCCAAAAAGATGAAGAAAAGCTCCCATTGAAGATTAACTATTTCTTTTTAATTTGCAGTTGATCTGGTTTTCTTGAGGGTTTTCTTGAGGTCTCGCATGAGAGACAAGGCAAAAGTTCTATGAAAGCTAAGCTTTTCTGAACAGATTGACTTCTCTAAGTGGCTGCTGTAATTCTGTAATAAGACCTTCTTTGAAACTTCCTGATGGATCTCTTCTGATTGAGATTGGAAGAAATCAGGCTTAGAAATTCAGAAGAAATAAAACTAAGATTTGATTCAACTTTTTGGTTTTGGAACCAAAAGCAATGGACAATGTTTTAGTACTCTTTTCCCTTGTCGCAGCTGTAATTTATGGTAATTGGCCTCTGAACTGACTGATTTACTATGGTGCATGATGTTTGACCCTTAATGCCAGTGTAATAAGACGTGCAGTGGAAGGCTTGAGAATTTTCCATTGTTTTTAGCCTTGTGTTGTTGCAAGGCATCATGTTCCTTTCCATTTTATTCTTTTTTTTCATTTTTTGATTCATGCATGCTTTCTTTTGGCAAACAGCTTTGCATTTCCTTCTCTTTTGTAGGCTATGTGGCCACACAGTTACCAGCTATAAAAAGGCAAGAGCAGGAAAGCTTGTCCTTGACATACCAGTGGAATAAAAAAGTAAACAATTTCCTCTTACTTTGTTCTGTTAGTAACTGCTGTAGGTTGCCAAAAGGAACAGTGTCTGTCTTCAGGTCAGGATGGTAAACTGCAGTGTCCTGCCATACTAAAGAAAGTACAGTTTTTATTTCCTGCAGAATGAGGTAGAGCGGATATGACTTCTGACAGCTAACCTTGTCAACAGGGTGAGCTGCAGATGAGTATGCAAGGTCTGTGTTGAAAGTGGATGAGTACAGCAAGCGAGAGAGAACAGCAGGATGAGGAGTTGGCCACTGCTTTTTTAAGGGGCTCTATAGCTTGCAATACTCTGGGGAGTTTCACAATTCAAAAAATTAAGCTTTTGGGCTAGACTAGTTGTCTAACATCCTGGCACTGTGAAAGGAAAGAAAATGACAGAACCAGTTCCAGAAACGTAATACCTTAAAGTCAGTAATAGCTTCATACTGCAGACATTTATTGTTGGATAAGGTGAATCATCCTTTAGAAACACTCACCTCCCTCCATTGACTCTAGAGAGAGCCTAGATGGCAGGTGTGGGCTTTCTGGCTAACTTGTACAGTGGCTAAAATTCAGTCAGGCAAATTTCACTCTGCCTGTTTTTCCTACTCTGTGAAAACGTGGAGAACTGACATTTAGCCACAAGTAAAATGCATTATTGATTACACCAACCCCGTGCTCTCGTTACAATTTTTGGTGCAACATTGCATGACTTCAGATCCTAGGCATGGACAAGATTGTTTTGTGCTAACTGCTATACAAAACAGAGCAAAAAGATGGTCCCTGCTCTAAAGAGCTTCTGGTCTAAATGTGAGAGACATCAGACACATGCAGCCTGACCACTGGATAACTATGAACTATTGCAGAGCTGGAGAATAATTTCTTTTGAGATGAATTTATAAACTTTCCACCTATTTACTCTCTTCTCCCTCTTCTCATAGCTAGCTGCCTTTGGATTTGGATGTTTTAAGGCTTTATGAATTAAGGGTTTATTTTACTGTTCATATAATCGTCTTGCAGGATGGATGACACCAAGTTAGAATGTCCATCAGGTTATTCATGAGGCATTTCTACTGATGAACTTTAATCTGAAAGACCTACCTTTACAAGGCTTTGTCTTGCTCACCAGTGAGCACAAGGTAGCTTTGTAAATTGTTTTAGAATAGGTGGTGCTTTCAGGGGCTAGATAGAGAAATGTTTCCATTCTTTAAATTGTTTTATCTCTATGAAGAATTCTTTGGGATAAGGGTGTTATTATATGAGGGGTTTCATGGACACTGCTTTCCTTGAACTACACCTGAACCTTGGGTATTAGGTGGGAAACCTACTTCACCAAAAATTCCCATGCGTATTCTGCTGTGGGACAGCACTGTGTCTTCAGGACAACAGAGTTAAAGGGTCAAAACATGCCCTCTGACAATGTGAACTTGTTTGCCAAGCAGAAGCTAGTATTTTAGAGAATGGGAAGGAGAAGGGGCCAAGTTCATATTTTGCAATTTTAAATTCCGGGAAAAGGAGCTTCTGTGGGCTCACACATTCCTTGCTAAAGTCCTCTTAAGTTGAATCAAGTAATTATTTCTGAGGACTGAAAAAGTAGCTGTAAGACTGGACCAGACAAGAAAATGAGAAATGAAAGAAAGCTTCTTCTATACATGAAAGGGGATATATTTTCAGAATAATATTGTGTAAATATAATTAATTCAACAGTAATCAATCTAATAGTAACACTATAATAATACAGTCGTCTGGCTTCTGACTAGCTTGAATCATCATTATGAAAATCAGCTAGAGCTTTACAGAATTTTGCTGTTCAGGAATGGAAGTTCAAAATTCTTTGACAGTTTTCTAGTCCCTTGATTTTCATAGTAATATGCCTCATGGATTCTGATGAATTAGAGAGGGAAAGCGATACTGACTTTGTGTCCTGTCTTGTTCTGAGACTATCAGTCATAGACTGTAAATTAGTCCCAAAGGCTGTAGAGTTCTGCTTTAAAACTTACAAAGCCCAGCATGACTTGCAGTGAATTTTTCTGAACGGCAGATTTGTAATACATACTAAACTAAAATAGATCAATTTTTATTATAGTCTGCATCACTGTTACTACTGATAGTTGTTACACATTTATATCAATATATTAATTCTCAATCAATATTATCAAAATACTGGCTACTTCTTTTAGACTCTTTTGGTTTAAAGACAAGGCTTAGCACTTTTGAACTGAAACTGTTTTGCTTTGGTGGACTCCTGATGGACCAAAGAACCCTAGATGATATTTGATTGAATATTGCCAACATCAGCTGTTCTTGTGAGTTATACCCTCAGAAAGGGTGAGACTAGCTTAAAAATCATGAGAGAAAAAGTGTGGAGCAGTTGCATTTGTTTTCGGGGTTTAAACATTTTCAAGCTTTGAAACTTGTGAGGGCTAGGTATTGAACAACAAAAGACTGAAGTCTGGAACTATCAGAAAATAACCTTCACAAAAATTTGTGAAAATTGATACCACTTACACTTCTAACTGATGTCTGCAAGGCTGTGTAGAGACAGATGCAAGATCCCAGCAAGGAGGATGCTGGGACAACTAGGCTCACAAGAGTGACTGCATGGGAAAGGCTCACAAGCTTTTGCCATAATTGCCAGGTCTGCATACTCCATCCGCTTTAAGGGACAGGAAAAGCAACTGAATACGACTGATGCTGCCTTCAGTTAGTTGGAACATTCTCAGACCTCAGGGACAACAGGATCACGCCACATATGCCAGGAAAGCGCACAGCATGTTTACAGTGGCGCCTAGATAATAATGTTAGTAAACTATGATGGGTTAAAGCAGAGGGACTGGGGAAAAAAGATAGCAATCTTCTCTCTTGCCTGGTTTATAGAAGAAGCACTTCCTTTTGTGTTTCCCCATTTTCTTGGCTAGGGAACTCAGAGCTCTTTGTTTCAGTCGTCTTTAATCACTGCTAATAAGGAAATTGCTCTGTGTTCTTCCACCACTTACACTCAGGATACAGAATATCTAGCTAATGCTCCATGGCTCATTAGCTCTGTGGTGTTAAGGAAAAATTTGAAGTTGATAGGTTATATTTCTTTCCTATATAGGTAGAAAATCTGACCTGGCTGCATAAAAAAGTACAGTCTTAAGGCTCCTCGTTTTTGTCCTAGAAAATGAGCAGTGGCAAACTCCAACCTCCCAGCACCTTTTCTGTGTGCCTAGCATTACAGGCTGAGATACCTACCAATGGATGTTGAAACTTTCTGCACCATCTCTTCTGGAAGGATAATCTCTTTTTTATATGCCAAACATCCCTAAAAGGAGGACTGTACTTGTAGCTTCTGCGTACAGTTGTTTCGTAGCTTCTGCGTACAGTTGTTTCATGGCTTCTCAGCAGCAAAGACAAACCTGAAAAGTCAGCTTACCTCTCCTGTTGCCCGTGGGGTAATGGGAAGAGGTGGGTCAGTGCTTGAGGCTGTCGAGGGGAACCAGCCTTCTGACAGCAGCTGCTGCCCTGTATGTGCTCATCATCTCCTGCAGCAGTTGCAGCCAGTTTGGTTTGCTGGGGTTGTGCTATAGTAGAGAACAAAGATGTGGCTATTTGGCCATTTCCTGCCTTATGTTATATCTAATAATAGCAGCAGTAGTACCAGCGGTATCAGTATTAATCTGCCCATAATAAGGAGAGCTAAATGATTAAAATAATATAAATCCAGAAAATGGAGTATTTTGAATAAAATGTTGCGCTGCTTTCTGTTAGTTTATATGGTATTTGAAATTTTGCAAACAAATTGATGCTTCTACAGGGTGAACAATAAGTTTTATCAAGTTTTTCTACTAGCTGTCAAAATAAGAATGTTGCTACTTAGGCTGCCTTTGTCTTGATGTGCATCTGCTAATCAGTATGAATTCATGGAGCACTGCAGATCCCTTTCGTATACCAGCCATTGCCACTTGTAATTGCAACCAGTAATTGCAAGAAGGTAGGCATTTGGATAGTATATTGTGAACATATTTAAAATCCTTGGTTAGCCATTTTTTTCCCTAAGGGAAACACTGATGATATAAAGTACAGATACCCAGGAGATCAAACACAACTGCCACAAAACCTATAGAACAAGAACAGTACAGACGATGGCAGTACAAATTACTGAAATGAATACAGTGAAGGTCTTTGTTGACTCCAAGTAAGAATTAAAAGATATTTCCGTAATTACTTCACACATTTCACACTAGAGAAATGATTGTTAACTGGTGTTCAGTGATGACGGCAGTTTTTTTCTTGTGTTCTGAACATATCTTTGAAATACTGGTTCACTTCAGGTAGACCACTCAACAGTCATCAAATGGGAATGATTTGCAGGTCGATCATTCAACAGCCTTTGAATGGAATGATTGTTAATTTGGGTCAGATTCACACTGTTGATGCAGTGGTTTGTAGCCTCTTACCAGCCTCCAGGACCTTATGGTAATTCGTATAGTCTTTTTAGTACAATTTCCTACATGGATTTTTTTTTTTTACCAATTATTTTTGCAATTCTCATTATGCTTAAAAGAGGAAAAAAACTCTCTTTCTGTGTCAGTTCAGAAGTGTGTAGAGAGATCAAGAGGCTTTGAGAGTGTATTGCCTCTGAGCTTAAACATGAGCTTAACTTTAAGCACATCAATAGAGTCACTGATGTCAGTAGGGTTACTCATGTGCCTATATTTAAGCATGGCTGAAATACTTTTATGAATCTGAACATAGGGCCTGAGATCTTAAATATAAAAGAAGAAATTTGCTGGCTGGGGTACTCCCAAGTTCAAACTAAAATCCTGCCATGATCCTTTTAAATAACTCATTATATTTTAAATAACCCATTATATTTTAATCCATTATATTTTTGTTTTCCTTTGCTGACCATGTTTTATTCTTGTGAAGTCCAAAGCTGAATTCTAAAAAAATAAAATTCTGCTCCCATTGCCTATTGCTGTTAGTTTAGGCTGTCTAATCTGTGGGTGCTTTGGTATGGCATCACTGTGGTCTATCATGGCTCCCCTGTGCTGATTCCAGTCCCTTTTTTTTCTTTTACAATGGGTGAGATGTGTTTAATTTATTGTAGGAAACTCTTAAAGATGCAAGATCCTTTTTAGAGGCTTCTACAATAGCCGTGAAGCACTTATTTAATCCCATTGAATGGAAGCTAGATTTACTAGCTGGGCTAGACATGATTTTTGTTCAGGAGTCATCTCGGAGTACATCGAAGTTTAAAGATCTTTGCAGAAAAAACAAGGAGAAACAAAAGGAGTAAATTTTAAAAAGAACTTTGTCAAGGAGTTTTAGATGTTAAACAGATAGAAAAACCATGGTGGCTTGACTGAAATGAGTGTTGGGTTAGCAGAATCATTACTGATCCAGTGAGACATGCTAATGAGGCACTTTAAATGCAAGTTTGATGGAAAAAGGGGCAATTTCATACCAAAGTGCAGCAAGGTTACTGAATCAAAGAAGGTGCACTCCAGTTCTGCAAAAGGGGACAATACTCCATTGTCAGATCCTTTTTCTTTTGACTTTAAACATGTTTTAACTACACTATTTACTAAATTGTACAATGTGCCTTGCCCACTGATTGAGAATTTATGACCAGAAACAAACCTGTTAGGAAAAAAGAAAAATGGAGTGTGATCCTTACTGTAGCTGCATAAAATAGTTTGAGTGAACTTAACCTGAGCACTGTGGGGGGTGCACAATATGTTTTTCAAGCCCAGGGGCCTAGGATCTGAGTTCAAATGGAATTTCGTTTTTCAATAACAATTAATAAAAGGGAGAGTGTTTGGAGACATCTGTGGCCTCTCAACCTGTGTTAATATAGATGTGTCAGTTTTGTCTTAAAAAGCCTACTTCAGAATCATGCCCTGTCAACCCATCCAGCATGTGAAATTCTTTAGGCTGCATCATGCTTGAAATTCACAAATATCTCGTTTTATTTTCAGTCATTACAGCCCTTGTGGTCATTAAAATAAGGACTAACAATATCAGTGCTTGCTCTTGCTGCCATGAAAAAACAGTGCACAAATCTTTCACTTCCATGAGGCAGGATTCAGGCTCTCTTATGAGATTTATTGAACAGCTTTTGGGCAAGATGACTACCCACAAACACAATGAAATGGCCTAATTTTGCCATGCTGTTTGTCAAAAGAATGAACAAAATTCAGTGGAAGTGAAGAACAGGCTTTTTCCTCATCTAGTGTAACAGAATTGCACTGGATGGATTATAAAACCTGTTAGTCTATCCTGCCATAAAGGAGCCCCAGATGTAGTTAGAGACTCTGGGATGGATGGTAGTATGAATAGTTAATAAGAAGTTTTCGGTTATGGGCAATTCTTCTTTTCAAATGTTGAACCTGCCTGTGGCAATATATTTAATATTTCACATATAGTGAAAGGTTGCTCACTTGGGTTCTGATTTTAACCTGCAACTCACACTGGTTCCCACAGATGATCCTAGCCAGAGTCAGAAACCACACAGCTAGCATAAAAACAAGATGGACACTAGAACAGAGAATCCTTACAGTGTCTTTTTCAGACCTCAAAATGGAATTTTCTATGAAGTTTCAAAAATGGCTTTAATTGCTCCATGTTTCTCTACCTTTTATTGACAAGCTTGTAGTTCATATCTTTGTCTAAAAAGACTGACATTGATATGGCAAAATGTATCCCAGTATCAAGGTTCTCTTTGTACTTAAAATGAAAAATACATGAAATCTCACTGAGGAGCCTTATCTTGTAGACCTTCCTGCCAGATTTTGGTTATACGCCTGTATTAAGTGGGAAACTTTTATTTGTCAATTACAATGAAAAATGGTTATTTTAAATAGAAGTAACAGTGTCTGCTGACAAAGATCAGCTGGAGATCTATATTTTCACAGATTTCCATGATGCCGCATACTAGGCTTTTGTTTTGAACCTGCACAGCAAAATTGTGAGTTGGGTTCTTATGCTGTTTTTGTATTTGGGATTGATAATGATTTATTCCTAATATTTATTCCAAATGTTTGCATCCAGATGCATGTAGATTCACTCAGTAAAGTGTTTGTCATTGCACAACTTTGTACTGTTCAAATATATCACCGAATACATATCATATGACTAAAATCTAAAATTTCTGGTTATATGTACATACCTTTTTACTGTTGAAAACTCTAAAGTCTAGATAATATAATTTGAAAACTAGGTGGCAGTAATACCCAGCCACATAGAGCTCTCTTATGAGCAATGATGGGATGACTCATACTTTTCTTAGGAATTCTAAGTGTGCTGCAGTCCCATACTGAATGGCTTAGCTATTAACAAACATTTAGAAAAAGTAGAGGACTAAGCCTTCATATAGGTTCATTCACTTAAAAAAACAGTTATAACATGATCTCCTGTAACTGAAAAGGAATAACAAGAAGAACTGAAGTGCATACTATGGGAGGACTAACTAATATAACTGGGCTTGTTTAGTTATTATGTACATTAGAAGCAATTTCCTTCCTACTTGCTTTGAGTGAGAGAAGAGGAGGAGCCAAGATCACTTCTGAAACTCTTGTTTCTTGTGGTTGTGGCCGGTGTCCAGCAAGTTTTCTGAAGTCCATAAGCAGATTGCTGTTCACATCAGATGGTTATATTTAGTCTATGGGATGGGTATTCCTCTCATGCCAGTGTAAGCTAAAAGCGACATGACTAAAATCAATGGAATTAGTGTAGCGGGACTACCAGCTTTAAAGCTCTCAGGGATTCATGATGAACATCTTCATTTATTCAGAGGCATGGACTGAGGCTACAGTCCTAGAAGAATTAGACAACTGTAAGGTTTACTGTCTGGTTTCATTGTTTAAATGCTATATGCTCTCCTTAGATACATACAATTTAATGGCACGTGCAAAGAAGAATGTGGTGTCCCTCTCTGCTTAGTTGAATTGCTTGTATGACAGGACCATATGCAAAGGTTTGGGGAATCCTGCCTGATGGAAGTGATTCTCTGACAGTACGGGAAATGTGTAGTATTTGCTCTATTCCCAAGATTTGTTTGAAACTGAGTCACCTACACATTCTCAGAGCTGTCTGCGCTGCCACAAACTCATCTTATTTCAGTGGATAGTGCAGAGATTAGTTCTGTATTTGATTAGCACGTCTGCAGCTCTGTCTATGACAAAGATCTTTTCATATCTGCTGCTTCTCCCACAAATAGTTCTGCACTTTGCAAGATCTTTTTGTATGGGCTCAAACTCAGAATAAGTCAGTGGTGTTCCTGTCTGTAATATAATTAGAGCTGATGTGCTTCCTCTTACTTTACAATGAGAAATATTAAACACAATTTATTGCTTTTTTCTGTGCCATTTGGGGTGTAACTGGGGTGTACCAATGAACTCAATGCAGACACTTGCTTTTTTACAGATATTTTCACAAAAGTCTTTCTATTACTACTTCTGCCCTTCTGAAACACATGTAAGAGGATATGATGAGATCATAACTATCACTTACGGGGAAAAAAGGGTCTCTTTCACAGAGTATTCACAAAAAAATACCTCTGCACAGACCTAGCAGCAATAGGCAATTATCTTAGCTGTAGGATCACTTCATAGTGGTGGTACAAGTTACAGGATGACCTGCTACCTTTTTATATAACAATTAATGATGAAGTTTTATCTTAAAGCTAATTGTTCATTTTATTCTAAACTACTCATTTTCCAAAGCCCCCATATTCACTCTCCCTGACTGACTCTACATTTGCATAATAGCGAAGCCTATCAAGCCAGTATTTGAAGTGCTTTGTGAAAAGTGTGATAAGATTATTTTATTTATATATTTTTTGCATATGTTCAGTTGTTCATTATATTATGAAAAAATTTTTAAGTCTTTTGTACCTGAGCCAAAGTCACTCTAACCTCTGATAAACTAAGTCTCCTGAAGGGATGGAAGAAGAAGTTTTGACCTCTTTCTAAGGACACGAGGAATAAGATAGGCTTTGGGGTAACTTACTACTTCTGTGAGTCTTGTAAATAAGCACAGCTGGGGCCCAGCATAAATTTCTGCCTGCCTGGAGTATCTTAAGCCGCTGTCCTCACTTTTATGGGTATGTGGCCAGTTGTATGTATCTCACCTCAGTAGGTGGGAGTTTGCCTGTAAGCACCAAAAACATACTTGTTTTTTTGTTTATACACATCTTATAGGTTGAAGTGCTCTTGATGATGGACTGTAGGCTTGTTCTTGCTCTCCTGGAGTCCTAGAGGAAAACTTTTCTGTGACACTGGTGGCATAGGGTCAAACGTAGTGAATACATTTGTTTGTGGAATTTTGACCCTGGCATAGGTATCAGCAGCAAGACACTGTCTTCTTTCGATGAACAAAGCCAGGGGCCAATTGGATATGTTCCAATGTTTTAAACTTTTTTTTTTAAATTACTTTTACAGAATTATATTGCCTAGAGTTCCTGTTGCTTACAAGAATGTGATTAAAAAACAAACAGACCAGACTGTGATAGGTATAGCTATCAGCAATGCAAAAGAGTTCCTAGCAATTACTTTTATAACATCAGAGATCTGCTGTGGGTAATTAACATGTATTGCCTTAAGATCGCAGCCACTTTACAATCGCATCATAAACAATAGGATATCTGTGATCTCTTTCATGTCCGTGAGTCTGCTTTTGCTTTCACATAAAGTGTTAACCAGATGACACTTTCTGTCCCGTAATTTATTCTAACAGCCTCTCGAATGCCAAAGCTCCTGTTGATGGAAACTTTGTCTAAGGAAGGAAAAAATGGGTAAATATAATCTCTGTGTGAATTTACTGAATTGTGTTCTCTTCCAAACTCCATAGAAGTATATCTTGCAGAAGTCAGTGTTACCTTTCCCTCCAGAGGGGGATTGCAGAATCGTGCATAACAAAGGGGAATTAAAGAGGATTCTTTAGCCCTTCTGGGAAAAGCAGCAATACCTTTCTTATTTACAGGAAACCAAAAGTAAATATTTAACTTTGAAGACTTGGAAGTGAAAATACTATTTGGATCTATATATGCTAAGGGCCAAAAATCAGTAGTATATAGGAAGGAAAATATGTTTCTATGCACTATTTTCCCAGTTAAACTGCATAAATTAGTAAAGAAAGGACTCTCTGTTTCAGATAGCAAGTTGTGCATGACTTTGAAGGAAATGAATATACCTGCCTTAAAATGCAACATGTATCTTCACTTTTTGAATCTTCTAATGAGTTCAGAGACTTCTAACTTGCATGTCTGGAAGTCAAAGACTCTTTTGCCTTTCATTTCAGTAGGGTCAGGATTGTACCCAAGTGTCAGATTTCTACAGAAGTCACTTGTGCATTACATGAAAAGGAAGACTAGAAGTTTTACAGAAAAAGAAATATTTGTTTTTAAACTAGTCTTTTTTGGCCCTGGTTCTGTCAACATGTAAGCATATTTTTCAAATGCACAGGAATCTTTAGGGTCAAGGACAATAGCCCTTAAAATCTTTTTTTCATATGGTGTAAGACTAAGGTAAGAATCCTGTCAATACTGCGAATGGTATACACTGATTACTATGAATGCTTTATATATTCCAGGCAGGAAGGAGGCAATTCCTATTTCTATTTACAGAAACATTAATCTGCAAGCTTTCAAACCGTTCTGCACATGCTTTGTTTTAAGCACGTATTCACCATGGTAAGCCTACATGCAGGCATAATATTAATAAACTAGCATTTGCAGGATTGGAAGCCCTAATCTAAATGTATACTAATGCTGTCATTGTCTTCATGGGAGCTTTTTTCTACAAAATGTTTCTCTGAACTATTCTTCTAAGACAGTATAATATTCATAGTGATGCATGTGTAACATTTTATACAGTTGTGTAAGTCTTTCACGATAAATGATCCCAAACACTTGCACATGTAAGAGTACCTTTACCTGCAACAGTAATCCATGTTTTTCCTGGGATGGCCACAGCACGTGACAAACGAGATTGTCAGAAGAAGTGAAATTACTAGTGCAGGGCAGGGTTTCCGAAAGGAGAAGCTGGTCAGGATCCTTAGGTTAACTTTCCCATTTCCTATGCAAAATATGAAAGCATCAGGTCTTAATGATCATGTGTGGATAGGATGTAGGATTGTTGCTCAATCTGAAAGGGCCCAAGTCCTCATGAGTAATAAAAAGGCAGTGATAGCAAAGGCTGAACAAAGTTTGTGGTAAACATTCTTTTTGTGTTGACTGAACAATTGCTGTTATCAACTTTTTTCTTTTTTTTTTTCTTAAGTACTAAATACAGATGAGCCATTAATGCAGATGTAGTTAAACAAAACTAAAGAAGTCCTGTGTAACTTTTACTCCCTTTTGAACAGATTTAGCTATACATGCCTAAAGCAACTTTTACACCACTCTAACTGTGGTATAAACAAAGTCTACTAAGATACACTGTATTATGCACATCTCTTTAACTTTACTAGCATTCTTTGGTATATAAATGTTACAGTCAGGTCCTGAAAACCTTTCTCACTCCACTGGAATCTGGATTTTCAGGCTGGAGGATTGTCTTTCAAAAATCTAAAGATAATACCAAGCCGTATGGTAGTAGGAAGTCATCTTTAGGCAATCAGAGTAAGAAATGTACTTCTTTTTGAAATTCAGAACATCTATAGATTTTTCATATACTTACATAAAAGAATTAGTAGTCAGGTAAAGTCTCATTTGGCTCATTTATACTATCTAAAAGGCTGACCCTTACAAGTGACTTTATGGATTCAAAAGGCTCTAAAATTTCTCTTCTGTTACTTCAATTTTTAATGTATCATATGTTTTATGAAGTTTTCCAGCAGAAATATTGTGTGGAAACTGTATGAGATCTATATTGGTTTCTTGAATGATGTGGCCAATAGGTGTATTACAACTTTTTTATGTATTTCCCAGGGAACTTGATAATCATTATAACCTCGTAATTTTGTGTATAGAAAGGTATATAGGGATCTGACATTCATTGATTTTGTTGTAAGCTATTGTAGTTACATGGATATCTGTTGAGTTCACGCATGTAAAACTCAGCCTTATATTGTACTTCTTATGTTGTACCTCTTATTAGGCCACTCAGACACTATTTTTGGGGACTGATCCATGAGTTGTGATACTGGCTCCTGCACAGACCATGAACAAGATGGAGCACAGCAATGTAAGCTTCATTATTCAGCCTCCTGACGGTGCTTCAGTTCTGCTCTAGATCAGTCACCCTTCAGAGTAAGAGGGCATAGCCTAACCTACTTATCTGCATATTACCCTGTAGGCTCCTGCGCATTAACCTCCCACCAAATCCAGCAAGAGGAGGGTTCACAGCCTCTCTCAGGGCTGCATCTGACAAGAAGAGTGAAAAAAATACTTGATGAGAAAGGTGGGCGAAGAGTAAGGGGAAAGCTGTGAGTAATCATAAGGAGGGAATGAATATTTGTCTTTACTGTGGGAGAAGCTACTTTTGCACATGCTTGGTTGTTTGTTTTACCCTATGCCCAGACTAAACTTGTTTAGCATTTTCAGATGTTTTTTGTAGAGTTTTTTTCCTCCTGATTTTTTTGTCCTGATCAGAAATGGCAAAAAAATGCAATCTCTTGTTAAAACATAGTGGCCTTTCATTTTGATCGGTTTTTTTCAGTATTTTATACTTTGGGTGCTTACCCAAACTGATGGAGTGTCTACTCAGTCTGCTTTTCTGTTGTTCTGCGCTTTAGGTCTGGCTTTCAAGCAAAATGCTCCTCATTCTTCACTGCTAGGGCTCTACACCAACTTTCACAGCTCATTTCACATTTGCCTAATATACAGTATATGCATATATATAAATGACTGATCTCAGTTTTCACTTCTGTGTTGCCTTACCTTTAAGGATACCAAAGAGCCTTACAGATTGTAATAAAGTATACCCCTGAATGTCTGTATGGAATGTGAGAGGCATTGGTCTAATCTTACAAATGATGATTCCCCTACAGAAAATTACAATAGAATTTGATCAAATTAATAATGTTTCTATACATTTCTGTAGAATAAAATAGTGATATTTCTTGAAAGATGTTCCAAAGTTGGTTAAAAACTGGAAAACATTAAAAATGGAAAACATTCTCTGTTAGGCTATATATATGTTTAGAGAATGATACATATATAACTCTATACATTTCTACACATCAGCTGAAACCTTATTGCAATCTAATACATCTTATGCAGAAGGGAAACAAGACACAGACAAAAAGACTTTCTAAAAAACACAGAGATACTTTGTGATACTGGCAGGAACAGAAATCTCCCTTCTCTTCTCTTTCCTTGCATCAGGAGGAACTTCCTGACACATTCAAATCTCAGTCCTATGCATTGCTAACATTTTGCTGCTGTATATTTAAATCAGTGTGATATGGCTCCTTGGAACAAATTCTTTGAGCGTCACTTATGTGCTGAAGAAAACCACCTCTCATGAATATCTTCTAGAGGTGGATGATATTGGTAAAGGATACTGGGTTTGGAATTTGATGCCCTGAGGACATGAGCATGTTTGTCAGCAGCACCTCTTCCATACCAGCAGCCATGCCACCCCAGCCCTTTTTTTCAGGAGAGTTCGGCCTTGACAACACAACAACTGCCTGTAACTTTTACTCCTTGGCCTCCACTGCTGCTTCTAGGCAGTAGCAGAGGGCAGAGCAGGGGGGCTGGGAGAGGCACTGCCTCTTAGAAGCATTTATATCTACTCTCTGCAGAGCCCACCCAGCTCTGAGCAGCAGGTCTCCAAGGAAGCCTGCTCCCCATGCGCTTCGTACAGCTGCTCTTACAGGTGCAAAGGCAGCCTGAACAGGTTTGTCTACACCTCATTCCCTTGGAGTGTGAGGAGGGTGGAGGTGAAAGTAGTCACTGAGCAAAGTTATTACAATGACTGTTTTCTGTGGAATGTGTCCCCTTGAGAATACCAAATGTCAATTTTCAAATGGAAAATATTCCATGTGCTACCACATAATACAGATACTGCAGAGTTACGGAACATTGCTCTTGAAATCTGTCATGAAATAAATATATATGTGAGGTTATAAAAATGGGTTTTGTATAAACTGCCCTCTTTTAGCAAACATTTCACTTCCTATAATTGTGTGTGCTTTTGTTTGAACTTATCAAATATGTCATTGTTCTCCTTCTCCTTCAGGGAGATAAGAAATACACCCTCAGGATATGCAGAATGATGTTGTTGTAATCATTCTTCAAAGGGAGATCCACAGTAAACAAATGTTGTTAGCATGTCGCCTCTGCAGCTTCTTTTGGTGAGCTGCAGAACTTCATGAAAAAGCTGGAACTAAAGAGAAGAGAGCTTTAGCTGAGTAGATATTTTTCCTGTTTCCAGTCCCGGGAAAGATCAAAATTTTTAGGTTCATGTAAGAATATTCACTTCAAAAATATTTTTATATAAATTTTTCAAGCAGAAAATACTTTGCCTCAGAATAGGTAGATTCTTTGAAGCCTGCCAGCATTGCTATAAGCCAGCAACACTGGGAAACAAAATTTTACCTGAAAAAAAAGTGCTTGGACCATATAACACTATATAACAGCAATAGGACTTCAAGGTTTGAGGTACATAAAGAATTTTACTGTTGTTGTTATGCCTGCCAAAATCACCCCCCCCCCCCATCGCTACTTCTGTGGTGACATGATTTGTAAATGCAGACTATGACTTACAGACATCTTTTTTCTTTTTTCCTGCAAAGCTAATGCTCCTAAATATTATCAGATCAACCCTAAGGAATCAAAATGTTCCAGTCCAGTTAACAAGTTCAGTGGTACGAGTGTGCAAGGGTTCCCAGCCTGTCCAGTAGGTGTGTTTCAGCTTTGTCATGAGGAGACTGTCTCTGAACTGAAGAACCCAGCCTCTCCAGTCTTCCACTCTAGGCCTTTTGGTTTGAAACTCCTAACAAAACCATGCAATGTTAATGTAGATGTGGTCACTTTTTGTACTGTGGACACAGTTGAAACAGGATAGGGTGAGGGTCACTGCCTTACTGTGCTGAGGGTTGAATCCTCGGGAGGGCAGATGCAGAACATTTGTGAGCGCAAGATCAGACATGATAAGTAGGAAAGAAAATGCTTTTGTTCATAAGGTACCTATATTCTTTCCCCATGAAAAACTGTTGCTTTTTGCATAAGCATGATGGGCAATAGAATAGAGCTAGCCAGCGTGGAGGTGCTTGGTTCATTTCTGTATTCTGTATGTAGTCAGACTTGCGTTAGTATGCAACAGATTTCTGCTCACAGCTGCTTACCACTCAAGTTGAAAGCCCAAAAGCCATGTATAGTACAAATCCTTGTTTGTTAATATTGTCTTCTACTGGAATAGATGGAAATCTGCTCTTTGGTTTCTTACCCAGCACCTCAGATTTGTAAAAATTGGAGAGATCTCTCTTTAGTTCTTATAAACTGTTAAGAGAACAAAATCCAGGGATTATAAATTAGAGGTTTGAAATGATTTATTGTCACATGGTTTGAATTCTTATCTGAACTGGATCTATAATTCTGAAACTTCTGAGGTTTGCTGATCCCTAATATAATCCCTAATCCATAATATAGATCTTTAAGGTCAAACTGAAATCACTGAAGTTAAATAGTGCTTAATGCATGGATAATAAAAGCCAGAAGGTGATTCATATATTGTAGGATTAAGCTACATTTGCTGCATAATAAGTGTGGGAAGAATCATCTATTCTTTTCAAATTTTGAGCTCTTTCTGACAACTGTAGCTGAAAAGGGTTGTACAGTAAATCAGAGAGAGAGAGAGAGGAAAACATTCAGTGCCATTGTCAGCACTTACCAGATTTTGGTCTCAGTTAGAAAAGCACTTGCCTAATTTTACTGCTATTCATGAAAGTGCTTCTGGTTATGCTTAATCTTAGCATGCTTAAAGCCACCATGAGTTGAAATGTTTTCCTGAATCTGGGCCTCAGATCTTGCAATATCTCCTTGCCTCCAGTTCTGTTATGTACATTTTAACCTGTGCCAGGTTTCTAGAATTGAAACAAGCAACTGCTGCTCACAGTGTTTGTGCTCTATTTGAAACAGAGAGGTTGGAGTCATACACAAGGATTCATCTTTTTGCAAAAGGAATGGAAAGTGTGGAATTACAGTCTTAAAATTTTCAATTGCTAGTGCTAGTACACACGGTAACAGCTGGAACCACTGCAACAGAGTATTGTATGCTTTACTGAGAAGATGAATTGTGAAATATTATCATCTTTATGAAAGTCTTTCTATCTTCCCTTTTTCTAATCCTCCTCCTGAAAAGCATTAGAAACATTGAACTTATTTACATTTGAAAAAGTCCTAACCAAGGAAAGCAAATTTACACATATGCTTTGAGTTAAGCATATGCTTGTGTGTTTTGCAGATTAATCTTATTATTTTGCACTTTAATTTTATGATTTCCTGCTGTACCTTTGGTTAGAAATCTCTACCTACAACTAGAACCTGTCTGCTAATATTAAAGGGCTCATGTATTCTCAATGATTGTCATTCCCCCAGTGCTCAGATCAAACAAATCCATTAGAAAATGTAAATCCAAGTTGATTTTTCTTGCTTTGGAAACAAAGGCTCAATTGTTAGAATCCAAGTGTGTCTTCTATTATCTAAGCATTTTTTTGCAGAACGTACATGGATTCATATCCCTCAGCATAGTGCATCCTTTGTTTGATTTTCTTTCAGGGTTTTTGATGCAGATGATTTTCCTTTTTTCTTTTCTGTGCTAAGAAAGGTAGTTTCATTTTTCATCACTTCTTTTCCAAAGAATAAAATGTTTGTCTTTACAAAGCTTTCATCAAATGATAATCTATAGCATATTAACTATTAATTCATTGGAAGGATATTTGGTGACTGCAATAGTGAAATATAAACTTTGTCTTTATGGAATCAAGATTTCCTCTGTTTTTTACAATGGTGCTATTACCTCAAGATCAACAGGTAAGAGTAAACACTTTCAAAATTAAATCCACATCTGAGCGCCTTCACCAAATCAAATTTCCAACTATTTAGCACATCCAAATCCTGCCCAAGTCAGTGGGAGCTGTAGGGGCTCAGCAATTTCAAAAACAGACTATTGTTTTCAAGGTGCTTAAAGGTGGATTAAGGAGGCTAAATATAAACACCAAGACTGAAAATGTTGGCTTTTATTTTCTTTGTGCCAAACTAATTTCACTGTCTGTGATAAAATGAGGTGCTGGAAGTTATGGCTGCTATTATTCAATAAGTCTGTGGATATTAGAATCTAGCCCTTCTATGACCATAGAAGTTTTGTAATGTTTGGTAACTTGCTGAAGTTATCTTGGACACTAAAAGACCATAAAAATGCCATTTTTAATTGTCTCTTTGCAGTGGTACCTTTAGATGCAGAAGGGCCTTAAGTAGCTGCATGTCTTCTATTTGAATTTACTTGAATGAAGGAACATTAACTCCCATACAGCTACGGATGTCCATTCTCAAAGAAATTCCATTGAACATATATAACCCTAGCTGTTGCATTTAAAGTTTTCTTGAGAATCCATTGCTTTCTTCTTGGCACTCCCTTTCAAATTGCTCATGTCTACTTTTGAAAATTAACTTGTGTCGATACGATGTTCTTATTTGCCTCATATTTTAATTCTGGCACAAAGAAAACTAAGAAAAGAAATCTATTTACTCCACTGCTGTAAGAGAATTTGTTCAAAGCTTAAATTTCACATACCCTTTATGATTAGGTTTGCAGTGTCTTGTTTGGCTGACTATTGGCTGATACTGCAAGAAAAAAGCAAGAGCACATGCTAGTATTCTTAGCTACCATTTTGAATAAAAATCTAAAGCATGTAGGAATAATTAACCAGTGTGAAAATCAAATTGGTCAGTCTTTGTTAGGAAACAATCAGTAAAAGGAATACAAGTAAACTTTGTAATGGTTTGAACTCACCATGACCCAGGTACAGTACATGCAAATATTCGTAACACTTTCTCATGCTCATTCTCATGTTCTTCTGTTTTCTAGGCAGGCGTTCTCTCAGGAACAATCCCTGCTTAGATGAGTTCCTGGATGCTTCCACCCATATGAGAGAGGAGAAAGCTACAGGTGTGCATATTGTACAAAAGCACTGCCAGAAATAATTATGTCTGACAGCTCTAAATCCACAATCTAGTTAGAGTACCTGGCTAGATATGCTACAGACAAAATACCACATGTTTTGGTTAAATGCTGAAATGTTCTGTGAATTCTACCCTCTTGATAACCATTTAACCAAGTGGCAGTATTTATATGCACCTTTGAGAAGTAGGGTTTAATTAATATAAGACTTAACTAAGATCTACAATAGCAAGGATAGACAGCACATTGTTAACTGCAAAAACCACAATCACCAGAAAGACTTTTTGTTTTGTTGACTAACCCAAACCACAGGAATTCTCTCATTACTTTCTTTCTGTTCATGCAGATACCGTATCAGGATGGCCAAGCTTTCTTCAGCTAAGCAAATTAATCTGTAGAGAAACAAAGCAAAATGCAAGTTAACAGGTTTCTGGTTTTGCCTATGAAAATGAGCTGCAAGCCCGAGGTTGTGATCTATGTAAATTAAATGTAACCCTTCAGTATCAGAAGATAACTCCACTTGGGCCACTTAAGGACAAAAAACAAGGACAAAAATGTGCCAAGGGTCCATGCTGTAACACCAGATTAAGGTACCTGTTGTGTGAGAAATAAATAATAATAATTTTACAAGCTTCTGTGTCCTCCATCTGTTACTTGAAATTAGAAGAAACAAAACCTCTAGTGTAATGATTTCTCTCTTTGCTTTCACAGTGCTAGCTTGGAGCTGCTTTTCGCCACTGAAGTTTATTGCTCACTTGGACTTTAAATTGGTTCCTTCTGAGTGAAGCAAAGATTGTACTGGCCTAAATGTCACTTGAATTAATGTATTCTTGTTTCAGTCTCTGTTTTTCTCTTGGAGCCACTTCTAGTTTAAATTACCTTGTATTTCAGGGCTTGAAGACAAGGTCAAAGAATTAGAAGCATGGGACATTTCAAGTTTGCTTTCAGTATTTTAAGAGAAACAAGTTCCAACACAATTATTCCTGAGTTTAGAAAATGAAATAACTATAGCAGTAATAATAGTGATCATTATTACATAAAGTCACTCAGTGATGTATTCTTCAGCAAAAGTGAGGAGGAGTGACTAGCCAAGCCATATAAAGAACAATGTGTAAATCATACTTGGAGCTGGAGAACTCCTCTGCCATGAGTAAGTCTGCCGAGGATTTTCATCTCATTTTTCTGATGAACAGTCATTCCATTTGCAGAGACCACAGCCGTCCTGAGTCTAACTGCACTGCCACATAGCCTCCACACAATAATACTTGGTCTGTCAGCTGTTCGAGAGTGAAATATTACAACTCACTATGCAGTTGTGCTGGTTAGAATCATGGCTCTCCTGGCATGCATCTGAGCACTCAGTAGAAAAACAAAATATTAGTGTCTAGTATCCAGGAATATTCTTCAGGGAGAATATGCACAATTATTAATCTAAGTTCACTTTCTACAATAATAACCAAGTTATTGCATTCTGCTGGTTATGTGCTCATGGCAATTTTCCTGGAAAACAAAGGCAAGGGGTGTAATCTAGCATAAGCAGGGTTTTTCTAAGAAGTGGACTCTGAAATTTTGCAGCATTCTTGTAGCTCCAGCATTATTCTGTGTGCTCTGAGGTTTTTCAAAGTTTGATGCTACAACAACAATATTAGCATATTAGCAAAGCAGCGTCAGGGTTTTCTCACATTATGGGAAATAATTGTTTGTGCATGACAACTTTCAGTCACACTTGTGTAAATCCCAGGGACTGAAAAGCTGGAGAAACTGGGAATAGGTATGAGTGTATACCACAGAATGACCAGGGTAGAGGATAAATTAACAGAAGCAATTACTACGATAAAGAACATCAGTGAGGTCCAAGCAGACTGTGCATAACAAGCAGACTAAGAACAGTAGAAAGTAAGGCTTGAATTTTCAAGACTGGTCCACCCTATCAGGCCACAAAAAATCTTGAAAACTTGAGATTTTGGTAGTGTTGAATGAAGTCCTCTTCCTTGGTTTTTGTCAGCAGCACCATTTCAGAGGTGTGAACTTCAAATGGACCAAACAAAGGAAAACACTACGCTGTCCAAGAGAATTTCAATTTCATTTCTGGACACTTTATATTTTACAGGTGCTAAATATAATATGCAAAAGGGAAAAAGAGCCCTACAACTATCATTTTAGTCAAATATTAAATAAGATTAGTTTCCTTAAATAAAGCTTATATTAATATCTGCTATAAATCCATTACATAATGTCATGCTTCCTCGTCGTTAAATGTCCAAACAGAGGTTTGTACAACCTCAGGGATGCAGAAATGCACTATAACTAAGCCAGGTACTATTTATGCCACAATTCTCCAGCAGCATTTTCTTCTATTGTCCTTCCATAGACCAGACAAATTCACCTATTGTACAACCTTCTGTGAAATAAACAGACAAAATGAGTAAAAATAGCTAAGGAAGAAAAAGAAAGACATATAAACCAGACAAAAGGAGATACTTCAGAATCATTGATAAATCATTGAGTGTGAACCTTCAGTCTCTGGAGGAAGAACATAATATACAAGGCAATAGGGAAGAACTCGGCTATTGCTTATTTTTTTCTTTTGTTTATATTTGTCTACTTACTATCTAGGCCTCTTTCTTGTCTCTTAGAATGTATTTCACTTTCCTTATTGTTTTTCTGATGCTGCTTATGGAGAGAGTTCCATATGCTGAATACTTTCTGTGTTACTTATGATGTCTAAATGGACTTTCTGCTCTCAACTTCCACCATCTAGAAATTACAAACTTAGCTGCTTGCTATGTTCTCCTGAAATACGGGCAGCTGGGACAATGAAAGCCCTAATCAAACTCCATTTTGATTCATAACCTATTCCTCTTGCTTGTCACTCTCTGTTTTCTCAGCTAGCATAGTTATCATGCAGATTTCAGAAGGTTAATTCATTATTGCAGACTCCAATAAATTGCTTATAATCTTAGCTTCTAAATGGTTTTTACACTTGGAATACACCCCCTCTTTGAGAGAGGCTTTCAACAGCTGTTAATAATTTTTTTATGGACACTTGTTTAGCAGAACATTAAATGAAAAATAGAAAGTGATTTGAAAATATGTCCATTTTAATCTTTATGTTTTGCTTATAAGGTGCTCATAAAAATTAGGAAGTGATTTGGAAAATTATCAAATAGCAAAAATCTGGTCATTCAATTATTTGCATAGGGCAATGTGAAATGATTTGCATAAGCTGTTCTGAATAGAAAATGCTGTAATGCTGATCATTCTGGATGCACGAGGAGAACTGGCAGGTCTGTGCTTACTGTAAATTTGATATGTGCCTCGGATTAGAGTCAGAAAAAAGCTGGAGTAAAATGTTTTTCATGTCCTGTTCCTTAAGGAGTTGGGTGGGTCCAACATCTAACAGTCCTATAAAGGAAAGCTCTCATGTTATTTGCAGCAAATCCAAAGCTTGAGCTAAAAGTTGTGGCTTATCAAACTCCTAAGTGCAGTATTCAGGGAAATATGATGTTGTAATACACATTACATCAGTACTGTAGACACTGTACACTTGGTACTGCTGTTGCTTGAAATTGCTGACTTGCAGTTTTTCTTTTGGATCAACTGAGTCAGCAAGTTCAGTGTATTTGAAGCTGTTTTATTTCCACAGCAATTCTGCTTTCAAGTGGTTGCAATGAAAATACATCACAACATTTCCTGCATTCCTTAGCAAAAGCCATTGTTTTTAATTTTGCTTTTCTGTTTTGTGTACAGCTGCAACCCCTGGAAAAGGAGGAATCCTCTTTACATATTTTTGACAAGCAGTAGAGTCTATGTGTTAACAAACACCAGGGCAGTATTTGACCGCACTAAATGTGATAAACAGAGGTAGTTGCAGGGTCCTTCCTATTCGTTCTTTTTGGACTTGGGATTTTGCATGGCGTCACCACTCCGCATTTGAGCTAGGATAGCCCATAACATCAGACTGCTATGATACAGATCAGAACCTGGATGAAGACGCAAACACCTGGTCTTGGTTTATCTCCGTTCAGACCTGAGCTGTGTTCTCAAAAGCCATTTCTTAATGATACAGTGAAGGGCCTGCATTTCACCCTGCTCAACCATTTATGATGTATAGGATGAGGAAAAGTGAGGTGAGGGCATGGAATAAGACCAAATGAAGATTAGCTTTACATACTATGATAGAGAGGTGCAGGGAGGGACACAGATTCAACCTGGTTGCATGCCCTGGCCATGTAATCAGGTTATCAAGGCTTCCTGCCTTCTTTTCCCTTTGGACCACATGAGGAGCCTCATAGCACACAGCTCCCTTGCGGTCTGGACATAGCCTGGAGTGGCATAGACTGACGAGTCTGGCTAGAGGGCATGAACATTTGAATTTTATATACAGAGAGGCAACTTGGAGGACTAACCAGAGTTGGAAGATCTGTGCCCACATGAGAGTGGCTGCAGAAAAAGAGATGTCTTGCAAGACCTGGGGAAATGAAAATGAATGCTGTATAACATAAAATGGTTACAGCCAGAGAGAAAAGGCCAGGCTTATGAAAGTCATTAATGCTGAAGAAACAGACAAATGCGTGGCAGCTATGTGGGAGGAGAAGAGCTCACATCAGACATCGAGTGGAGGGAGAAGAGAGCAGAGAAACAACTAATTGCAGAGAAATGCAGTAGAGCAGAATAGTCTGCTAACCTATGGCGCTAATACACTGATCAGTGAAGGATTTTTAAGTTATTTTGTTGGTCTTTTTGTAAAGGATACATGCAAAGTAAACATGCAAATAATACTTTCTTTGTTAGAACAAGAAAGCATTTAAGCTTGGTGCATATGTCACAAAATATTTGAGACTATTCAAGAATAATTACAGCTTCATAAATCACCAAGTTAGTAAGAACTGCAGATACCAACGTGAGGGAAAAAGCCTGTATATTCACTTGGCAAAAGGTGGGAACATATTTGTAAAGATGGTTTAAAAGTTTCTGGCATGCAGCAGCGCATAGACTCAGAGTAAATATATTCCATACATCACTGGAGTTTAACTTGCAGGCTGGCAAATGTCCTGCAGGCTTGAGTTGGAGTTTTAAATTTGATCTTTCACTTGTATGTTACTTGTGATTATATAGTTGTCATCTGACCCCTTTTAAGCATTTCATGTCTTGTGTGATTTCAGGTGGCATCCTCTCTGTACTGGGACTACAAGAGGATCTCCTAGTCTGATAATTTTTGGTGAAAGCTACAGAGGTCTTCCTATTTAGCAACCCTCAAAAGGCTGAGAGCCTGGTGAGTGAAAGATGTTCAAATAGCAGAAATAAGAAGCCTCCAGATTTTGTTTCCTTGTATGAATTGAATCTGAACTCTCATAGATCTCAAATCTGCCAATCACTTGTAATATTTAACTAGAAAATGTTTGGCTTAGTCATAGTGGACATGATTTTTAAAAGGTAGTTATATATGCCTCATCTGTTGTACGTAATTAGAGGAAATCAAAGCTCTGTTGCGATGATTTTTGTATTTGCTTTCATAGCTTCAACTTTCTTGCACTTTCCTCAAAAACAGCTGGTGCTGGCCACTGCCCTTCACAGAGTAGTGGGCTAGATGGGCCACAGCTGTGGTCGAGGATGCAGATAGAGAAGAAGCACCTGTGGAAAAAACGGTGGGAGAAGCATAGGCAGCATTTTTCTGCATGTTTGGGTCAGGCCACTTGCCATTTCTGGAGCAAGAAAAGAAGTTGCACCAAGCGATGCAAAGCATTAGATAAGGTTTGAGACATAATAATGGGGAAATAGAGCTATTCAAAGTATTCCTTCTGTGGGGGCTAGATGGCGCAGGAGGTCAATGCTCCAGCCTTTTATCTGGGGCTGTTCTGGGGCAAACCCAGTTTGGTCAGGTAACAACTTAGCAATTAATTTGCTTGTGGGAATTTAGGCCTAGATCAAAAAAGATACTCAGACTCTTTAAATCTTTCTGGGTATCTAGCCTCTGGTGGACATCAACAAGAATTTAGACATCTAATTAGAATCATACTATTATGAGCTGGGCCATAGCCTTTAATGGACATTTGTTCTTGCTGCAACATGAACCACTTACTTGCCTGATTGTTAGAATCTAAAAAGACAGATGACTCAATTAGCAGAAATTATGCCTTTGCTGCTGGCACTGCACCTGAATTTAATCTCTGCTCATCAGCCACAAACTTTTGTTTTTTTACAGTCACTTAAGTGAAAAAAAGGAAAAGTAAGAAACCAACAACCCATAATTCCCCTGACAGCCATGAGATGTATTTCCGGTTTTTCAGGCTATTTCTGTTGTGTTGTTAAAGGATACTTGCCTGGAATCATCCAAACTTTCCACTGAACTATAAAAAACAAAAAAGCACAATAGAATAAACTGGAAAGTACATCTCTGTGCACAAATGTCAGCACACTTGGACACAGGATTCGTATTCAGACGAAGTCTTGCTCTTTCTTTTTGTGGGAAAAAGGAGTCCTGCTTAAAAACAAATGGCATATAAAACAATGCAAAAAGACTGGGGAAGACCACTTTTTCGATGGGAGCAGCCACAGGACAGTTTAGAGGGTGACTAGTGGGGAATGGAGACAGCCTAACGGAGGTTAAATACCCAGCTCAGGCAGAAACACTGAATTGTTCTGTGACTGATGCCAAATAAATTCAGCAATAACCATACTGTTCCAGTGACTATAAACTCGCCATCCCCCAACCCTGCACCACCATCATTGGCCCCAGTGGTTAGCAGAAAGAACACTGAATAATTGGCCTAGGAAATGAGTTATCCTTTCACTTCCAGAGAGGTTGAGAAACAACGATGTCATCATCAGTCTCAGCTCTGTGAATATGTAAAGAGCCTCGACAATCGGTTGAAATGAAAGTCAGAGTTCAGATGTGCGTGGCATGTTCAGTGTTCTGACCAGAGTTTTTTCAGCTTTCCTCTCTGGGGCATCTGGTACCATTTACAATTAGAAGTGCAGCCATCAGAACGAGGGCGGTAAGATGGGAGATCCAGACCCCATCACTGCAACCGGAGACGAGCCGTTGCACCCTTCTGCGGCTCTGTTTCCCCTCCCATCCTTTCTCTTTGGCCTATTTAACATGCAGGCTGTCGGAGCCCTGAGCTTTTTGCTTGTTTGTTCAGCAATCAGTACAATAGGGCTCTGATCCACCACGTGCTACCACGATACAAATAATTGCTTTCAAGTTTCTAAAAAAAAGGGAAAGAAAAATAGTATCACTTAGACAAAATACCTTGGGAAGAAGCTCACAAGTTTTGTTCCAACAAAAAAAGATGTGTCTATTTATTGACGTAAGAGAGAAGCAGTATTGAAGGGACAAATGTTCATTACGGGGCACATTCTTAAAGCTTTATTTCTTCTTCCTATTTTTTTTTTCTGACATTTGCTGTGTTTTATACTCTCTGGCAACCAGCAGAGTTCCACTGATGCTGACTTGCAGAGTGCATAGAGATACTAAGGAAATATTTTTCCTAGCAACAAGCAGCACATGAAAACACGAAGAAATGCTTCCCCTGCTCATATTTCCTTTCAGTTTTTTTAGTCATCTGGTGCTGAGATAAGAGTTGGGTGGTTAAACCTGCTGCTAGTTTGTATTTTTTCAGGCAATCTGGAAAATAGAGGAGTGCGTAAAATCTTTATGCCTATCATTAGTGCAGTGCAGGAGAGGCCTGGCTGAAACCGTGGTGCAGCTGTGCTGGGCAGCGTAGGGACACATAACAGTATGCTGCCCGCCCACCGAAATGCTTACGGCCGGCGACTCCCGCGGCCAGGCTGCCGCCTACCCCTGCCCACGTGCTGCCGCTGCCCACGCTGCCTTGGAAACCAGCTCAGCCGGCATCACGCAGTGCCATTCTGTAGACACTGGCAAACTGGCCTAAAACTATTTTGTTCTGATTGATCTTTCTGAGACTCTTTACTGACTTTATACTGATACGTAACATTGTCTTAAGATGCTGGCAGAGCGTCCAGTCCTGGTGGTATGGCAATTAAAACGAAATCGTGTCTTCTGACACGGGGGTTTGCCTGTGAGGTCTCAGCGGCCTCGAAATACAGGCAGCCTCCTGCAATGAACGCATGAAGTTTCTATCGCTAGAGAGCTCAAACTCAGATGAGGCCGTTGGATGTTTCTTTAGTAAAATAAGCAATTAGTAATGGCTGGAAGCAAATACTTCTGCCTGCCCCGGGGACAGGGAGCCGGGCTCTCTGCCTCCCGCAGCAGCAGGGCTGGGCAGGAGGAGCTCCCCCATTTTCTGTCAGCGAGGAACGACCGTTGCTGCCGCCTCGCGGGGCGGGGCGCAACGGCCGCCGCGCGCCCACCGGCCGCCTGCCCCGAGCCCCTCGGGTAACTGCTCCGCGCGAGGGAAACGGGCACGGCCGCCGCGTGCGGCCCCGGCGCCTCCCGCCGCCGCGCCCGGCCCTGCTCGGCGCGGCGCGGCGCCCTCGGTGGTGGCAGGTGCCTGCGCAGACGGCCCTGTATTTTAGTGCTTCGCTTACCGTTGCGCGGTTACGCTGGTGTTTCTTTTAAGGTGGTGACCGTGCACGGGGGTTGCTTGCTTTGCTGCCAGCCCTAGTTTCCTCCTTCAGAAATACTGCGGGTCTAAATCTGAATCAGTGGCGTGCCTTTTTTAACAGCGCGACTGCTCATGGTGCGGCGGGTGCTGTAGCTAGTATGTTAGGTTGTGCATGTCGAGGGTTTCATATGCTCCTGTGTATTTTGTGGTGCAGTGCGTGCCTCTCTGTAAGTGTACTTCTGAGGTAGAAGAGGGATGATAGTGGTTTGTGCTTGCGCGGCTTTTGAAGGGAGCCCGAGGGTGGTGGGGCACCCCGTCTCCCTGGGCTGAAAGGTGGGCGTCTTGTGGGCCGAGAGGGCCTGCAACGCGAAACCCGGCAGGCCGGGGCGCCTCGGAGGCACAGCCCCAGAGGGCCGGGCACAGCGAGCCATGGCGGTTTAAGCCTGTGGACCTCGGTGTGGTGTTTAACAGAGATATTCCAGTACATTTGCTCTCCTGAAACAGTTTTCCTGAGTGTGACTGAAACTTGTCTGGGTAGACAGAGGGATGGTAATTTTGGGGAGGCAGTTAAGAGGAAGAAAAATGCAGTGGGTAACTGGGGCCCAGGTGTGACTCTCTGAGCTGAATACGGTCCTTGGAAACAGATTTGAATTTCGGTGTGAGCACATGAAGCGTAGACACTTACCATTCTCTTCATTTTTTCCAAAAACCTAAGAAGGGGACTAGGGACAGTGCTTCATCCTGAAATGCCTCTATTTTCTGTTTTCTGCCTGCTAGTGGAACATAGCTAAAGTGTTAATATTACTTTAACTGAAGTGTTATTTTCTGGGTTTGAATTATTAGCCATGTGGGGGCAATGACTGATACTTGTGTCTGCTTGTGAATAACTCCCCCTTATTTTCTGTCCTTGCTCAGCCATGCTGAAACAGCATTTGCAGATGTGAGGCCAACAGAATGCTGCAGTGGCAGAAAGGCTTTGTCAACACCAGCAAATCACTGTTTCTACCTCTGCAAGGTCAGCTTCAGAAGGGAACGTGTCTGAGACCACAGCTCTAAGACCGGTGAGGAACATGAATGGTCAGAAAGCATTTAGAAATTACATAGTATTGGGAGGTAGGCAGAAAGCCTTCTTATGGGAGAGCTTGCCTTCGAATTTGAGGACAGCCTTGCATCTACAGGGTGGATATTTTATGAGTAACTTCAGTGGGTTTAGGATGAGGCCCAAGAGGTTCTTACTCTTCTCTTGATAGGTTATTGACAAGAGGAATATCTGCAGAACACGTTACCATGTCATCCGTGTATTTTCTGGATTTGCTCTCTAATATTTTGAAATAATTTATCACACTATAATGATCTGAAAGGCCTTGTCTGCGGTGGAGCATCAATGTCTGTAGTTGTTTAGAAATAGCATGCATAACAATAGGAACGTGTTTGTAAGACTGGTTTGAGAGCCACATGTAGGTAACAGAGTACAGACTCAAGGCAGATGTATACGTCCCAAGATAAGCATCTATCCTGTAGACTTGAATTGGAGATCTAAACGTCGTATTTCGCCTGAATGTATCTCAGAGTTACAACTGATTCCTACAGGCCCTGCTCAGTGGTCTCATGGCTCCTGTGTGCTGAGCTGGGTTTTTTGCAATGAAACTGAAGATAGTCGCCAATTATGATTTAGCAAACCTTAAAAGAAAAATGAAAGGATAAAGTTTTAAAATTAAGCTTTCAGTTGTTTTTCTATTTTTAAGCTGAACTCGAACTGTTACATGTTTCAGATATGCCAGTCACTATTAGTAATTTATGCAGGACATGTATTACAGTGAACATCCTAACATGTAGGACAAGGTAGAGGACCTAAAGACTCTTGTGTGTTAGGAAGGCCATATTCTTTGCTTTATCCTGTGCATTGGAAAGAAAAGCAGTGTGAGGAAGTGGTGTGTTGAGCAGGATGTTGTACATACCGTGCCCTATAGAATGAGAGCCGTAGAGCAGTGGCATTCTATCAATTCAAATAATGTATTAGAGGTAGATTGGTAAGGCATGTACCGTGCTCCATACAGTGCTTAATGGCTTGTTATTACTTATATCTGAGCTTGTGCTGAAATATTCCTAGTATCAGTCAGAGTAAATTCAAAAGCATGAAGTTATTTCAGGATAGAAATGGAAACATGCCCTCCTTGCAGCTAATAATAGGATTGACATTGTTAAACAATTAAATTGAAAAATATTAATAATAGGTCCTTCATGCATGTTAAGCAAAACCTCAATAAGCACTCTGTTTTATTGTTTAACTGTATGTATGAGTCATAAGGAAAGTGTTAATGTTCAGGATCGGATATGAATCATGTATTTGTGAACAATCTTCCAAGGCCAGCACTGAAACCCCAAGCACTCTTATTTTTTGTAGTCTCTGTACTTGGATACTGAAAGTGTAATCAAAGTGAGAGTTTGTTTATTAACTAGCGGATGTGCATCTTATTTACACAGATTGATAATGGTGGTGACAAATAAGGATAAAGCTGCTAGTACATGGAGCACTGTGTCCCTAGGGTACAAATCACAAAAGGAACCTGAGCAGCAGTAGCACTAGCCATTAAATGCTGAAAGCACTCTGACTTTAAAAGGAAATCCCATTTTCATGAAGGGAATCCATATGGCACCCTATTCCTGAGGAGAGCTGCCCCATTCTCTTAAAAGCTGACTTGCAGCATTTATTGTTTTGAGTGTTTTAGCATTAGGGTGAGAGAATTCACTTCATGGGAAAGGAGGCTTAGTCACATACAAAACGAAGTGGAGTAACTTGGGTTTTATAATACATTGTATTGATTTGCATTACAGATAGAGAATTGGGATTACTGAACTACAAACTCTTTGTGCTGGCTGTATTTGAGCATACTAAAGAAATCAGGTTCTTGGTGGAAAGTAATCTCACCTGGTAATTACTTCCAATCATTGGTAATAAGTATGTTCCTAATTGCTTTGTTTCCGGAAAGGCATGGAGAGAAAGCAAGGTTTGTTTGCCTCTTCTGGAGCAGGGACAGAGGTAACTACCATAACTCATCTACAATATTCTCGGATAAGAAAATTTTCTGAATGCAAACTGTGCTTTAGGGGAGACCTCTTGAAATCTAGTTTGGCCTCTGATATTGTCTAACCTTGAGTAAACTGGTTTTCATGTCTGCCTGTTTTCCCATCTGTCAAATGGATCCCCAAAAGCATTATATCAAGTTGTCTACAGTGCAATACACAATCTCTCCCATACTCGGGGAATTAGCATGGAATTTTAGTTATGCTGGGTGCATATGATTTATGACATTATAGCATATAGCATGAAACAGCTTTGGGATATGACTGAAAATGAAGTTTCAGTGTGGCTTTTGCAAAGGTGTGTGTTTATTTATCTAGGTCTGTGGTGATATTTTAATCATTTTAAAATGTACTTTCAGCAATAATGAAAGTTTCCATGTTTGTAACTGTATTTATCTGAGGGTGATGTAACATTGCCAGTCTAATCTTGTAAGATCATAAAATTCTGGGTATTAATAATTACATTAAAAGGAAGCAAAAAGTAGTTTAAATAACTTGACAAGGCTTTGGCTGAACCTGCATTCAAATGGAGAATTCCTGGCCCTATACTTCTACCACTAAACCTTACTTACAGATAAGAAATGACATATACTCACAAAATGTGTTCATATACAGACCATTCTGCTTGAGAGCCTGACTAACTGGTTTTGCCACTGAAATATGACTTGTGCTCTCAGGTGACAGGATGTTTGGGTTCACAGCTGGCACACACCAGGCATGTTCTGAGCCTTTTTTGGAGGGTGCTGTAGTCATCTGTGTGTCGTCCCATGGCTTGGGACATGCATTTGAAATTCTGTGGAGAGAAGTGTGGTTTTCTTTGACTTCTAGTTTAAAGGATGTAACGGTTAATGTGCTACTGAAGGGAGGGCTAATTAAAGTGAGATTTGGTGGTGAGTGAGTGACCAAGCAGAAAGAAGTCAGAAGTACAATTCAGCTGTGACTTTACCTTTAAACTTAATTTCCCAGTAACTTTTTAGTCTGACTCGTTCTCTGTGTATAAAACTCTCTTCACATTCTAACATGTTAACACTGATCACTCACATTGTTTAAAGCCAGGCGTTTGCACAAGGTTTACAAGAATAGAACCAAAATACATAAATAAGAGCCAGTTCGTTTAGCTATTGAGGTCTGTATTGATTTTGAGATTAAATAGTTGTCTTTTTCAAGTAGGGGTAGACCTAGGTATAGAGCTAACTATCACTGCTGATTTCTTCTGTTGCAGAAACATAAATTGACATTTGATGAGGAATGCTTCCTCCCTCAGCCTGTGTTGATTTCTCTGTTTATAAGCTCTATGTCCAATCTTTTCTGCTTACATAGGAGTAGGGAATTTCTACTCTTAAAATAAAGTAAACCAAACCCTCTGCACATTATTAAATTTAGTCTCTTTAAGCTGGTGCCACTGTATAGGTCTCATCTTCCTTAGGCAGTTTCAGTTAGAGTGTAAAATAAACTGTACAAACCAATGGCCTGTTGTTGCTTTATAGCAAAGTACTTGCTGGAGGCCGAAGTTACGATCCCACATGTGTTAGAACTTAAACATCCTCTTACAGTTACAGAATCAATCTGTCTGACTGTGCTGACAAAATTAATTTTATTGCTTGATATCAAATAATGTCCCTGAATGATGATATCTCTGAGCGTACATATGTTTGTTTGTAACTAAGTACCTGCAGTTACGTGCTATAGCAGAGATCATGAAGGTGAGTACAGAGAGCACTTCCACTGCAAATCAGTGTGAGCTGATCCCTCTCTCTCGCTTGTATGTTTGGGACTGCCTGGAGTGAGGACACAGCACAGGGCTGTTCGTACCCTCTTCTTTTAATGTCTATCCTTGTTATTGATGTTGAAACGTGCCCAGAAAAAGGGATGGAGCTGATGTGCTGTTATTCTGTCAATGTCATCATCGTTTTTAGCCTGGAGGAGTTTAAACAGGTCTTAAAACCTTTTCTGTTATTGCCCTTCTGAGTTGTGCTGTGCAGTTCATATCCATAATTTAGGATGTAGTCTGGTGTTTTTCCTTATTTGTGGCTTTAGCAGTAGGTCAGATTTATTGAATTTTTTTCTCATTAGGAGATTAAGTTTGTCTGCCATTTCTTGTCTACAAAGAGTCTTTCAGATTTCTGCCTGCCTTTAGCAGGGTCAGCTGGCAAAGCCTGCCGCCTTCTCAAGGTTGAAAATTTAAACTTTGCTGCCATACATTGTCTGCGGGTTAAATAATGACTGTGCTGAGCTGATTAACAGAGAACATTCAGTTTCCTTATTGCTGATGAAAGGGCTGGAATACGTGTCCAAATCCCATTAGTGGAAATCTAGTCATTGCTGAACTATGCAAGATTTTCAGAACTCATGTAGTAGAAATGTACAAATATGAGGTACGAAAGAGGAAAAAGGAGCTGAATTTTAAGCTGATTCTGCACTGTTGCAGGGTTGTTGTTGTAGTTGTTTTTTTAATAGAGAGAGAGAATTGGCCATAATCTTTGCTGCTGGGAGTCAAATAATTGTTACTTAGCCTTTTGTAGTTCAAAGGCACATACAGTAACTATATAACAAAGTAGATATACACCTTACCCTAACCATCTTCAGACCTTCATGAGGAAGTACATACCTGTAAAAATACCACCAAAACCAAACGCTCACTCTCAGTGATGGGACTGTAGATAGAGGCAAGCTAAAAATAGCCCCATTCTGGGTTGTACTTTCAAATATTTATATTTAGTGGTGCTCAGCTACTTACAGGAGTTGCTGAGCACCTGAATATATCAGGCCCTGTGATTCTGAGGGAATGGAATGAGCTGTTCTTTTATTTCCTGTACCTATTAAGTGATCACTTGTTCAGCACTCCTTTAAGACTGAATGAAATATTCACACTTGTGCTTTACAGTGGTTATCCAGGAAGAGGGAGAAGGACTGTCCCTTTGTGAAAATTCTTAAGGCTGCTTCAGCCAGTGTGTAACACCTTCACTGCAGTATCCAGACTTCAGGGTTGGGGCCCTGAATTAGATTAAAAATGTACTTTTTCTTTCCCCCCTAGAAATACAGACATTGCTGTTAGGTGCAATTATTATGGAATGTGTAATACTCCGTTACAAGAAACTGTTTGAATTCTCTTAGGCTGAGAATAAAATAAAGGGTGGAATTAGGTACAAATTGAGAGCAGTGGAAAAGATACTTGTTGACTTTAAGCATTTGCATGCTATTCTCAGTACCCAGTAAGAAAAAATCCACATCAGAGGCATATATTGTTTACTTAGGTTAAAAGCTGTATACAATGTGCTGATTACAAAGCCTGCTTTACTGAAAGAGGTAAAAGTACCAGTGGCGTATAGGTATGAAAATGAGTATATTAATAATTCTATATTCTGCTTTTTCAACTGACCTTTATTCTGATTGTTGGATTTATTGGGTCATGTTCATTTACTAGCTAAACTCTTTCCTAGAAATACAAATATATTACTTTTATATGGCAAAATTACTACTGTGTTCTAAAATAGTAGCTTAAAGAATTGTGTATTTTAGACCAATTAGTCTTTCAGAAAGTTCTTTAATCTGTAGGAAGAGAGGTACAATATGAGAAAACAATACATCCATACATAGTTGTTGTAGTCCCTATCAAAAAAGGCATGTGGGGCCATAGAGGGACCAGAAAGGAGATTTGGCTCCTTTGTACAGATCGTTTGTTCCCTGGAGAGTTTTCCTCAACACTGGAAATGTTTCAGGCAGCCTCCAAACATCAACAACAGTGACAATGTTGAGAAACATGATTAGGATGGGAAGTTATTTCCCCCCTCCCCTCACCCCCAGTGCACATGCCCATTTGCTGGCAGCATAAAACTAACTGGTGTGTGGCCCAAGTATTTTAAATATTGGAATTAGTGCATTGGGTTCACATTCCCATAGTTCCCTGCAGTTGATACCTTTCACTGGACTATTGATAATCACTGTTTTTTGTTTGCTTCTTCCCCTTCAGCAGCTTTGTGGTATGAGTAGCTGTTTGTATAGTATTATTAACTTAACAGCTCACATATGCCACTAGCCTGTCATTGTGGGCAATTATTTCATATTCATGTACTTTTATTATCACTCTCTTACAGCCTGCTTGTCAGTTTTTAGGCGGGGAAATGTACTTTGCTGAATGGCAGAGAAAGGTACTGATACTAGAAAACAACTCATGGATACTTAATAGCTGAGAATAGTTTATAGTGGCAGGTGTAAGAGATAAAAGAGGAGTGTCATGTTTACTAGGATACGAGATTCTAGTGAGTGCCATAAAATCTGACCCAGGGCATCAGAGCAGAAAGTAGGTTATTTTGTGATCCCCCTCCCCTCTTTTTTTTTTTTTTTTAAGCTTAATACACCCAACATTAGTATTTTGAAGTACATTTGTCTGCCCTGTGCTTTTATATTGTCTTCAGATTTGCACAGTCGTAACATTCTTTCCCTCAAAACTAGAAACACAGACAAAATGCTGATTACACTGAGTAAGAAGTAGAAAAAAACCTTACAAATATTGTGAGAACAGTTTAGAATATATTTGGATCCAATCTGTTCTTTCTTAAACACTGAAATATCTCTGGAGAGGTGTATGCCAGATTAAGGGTTCAAAGCTACTCCAGGGTGCGGGTTTGAGCTCTGACTTGGAGAACTGGAGGCAGCTAACAGTTGTTCTTATAAGAATTGGAGAAATTTGGTGTGCTTAAAAAAATCTCAGGTAGTCAAATTCAAGACAACTGTATTGGCCCCTAATTGCCCTTGACTGAAATTAGGGCCTATTTTATAATGATAGATACAGTTCCTAAACAGGAATTCTATTCTTGCTTTCCCAAGACTGAAAGGCGCTTTTAACAAATACTCTGGGTTTGGCTCATCTTTCTTGGAAAGGGACTTTTGCAGGATTCGTTATCTTTGAATCCTTTTAGATCACACTGGAAAACATTTACAAGCCATACTTCATTATACCAGTAATTGGAAATGTAAAGGCAAGAGTTTTACGCTGAAGATAGTATGTGTCTCTTCTCTTCTGTAGTTCCCCCCTCTGCTTCCCTGAAAGAAAGTGGATTTAAGTAGCCAAAACCCATTTTGGATAGATGTTTTGTGTCATGGCTCTCTATTTAGAAATTTTTAGGCAGTTAAACCCCTGTATGTTTGAAAGGAATACAGCTCACTTCTCTAGTTTTGTGGCTGTTCCCTTCAGATTATTTCCTCATTACATCGAGACTATACTGGCTCAAACCTGCCACTATGTTTAACAGGACATATAATAATCCATCTAAAATTTAATACATTTATCACTTTGCACAGATCAAAGGTGCGTGGCTTCAAAGGCTCTAATTAAATTGTGATGATATAGAAGGCAGGCTTTATTTATAGTTTACTTTACAGACGGGGGTTTTGGGTTTGGTTTTTTTTTTTTTAATACCCATTGAGTTCAACATTGCAAAAGTTCTTTAAAGACATTTTCCATCACTGCAGATGATAATGATGTTAAAATAAATCCAGAGTTTCCCAGTAGATCTTTTCCTTTTGCCTAGCTAGTAGAATGTATTATATAAACTCTTCTTTTTGTATAAATCATGCTATTAATGTCCTTCCTTTTCCTGTTGTCTCAGCCTTCCATCTCCCTTGTTTGCTGTCCAAGTTCCAATAGCTTCCTTTCTCTGACTTTGGTAAATGCTGGAGCTTTCTAAGCCTTTTACAAGACTACCACAGACCAGAAGTGCATCGGTTTCTAATTCAGTTTTGGAGGTGGAATTCAAGCCATAATAGGTCAGAATGTGACCACGTACTGGAGTCAATAGGATAATGCAGAAGCGCTGCCTTGAACCAGGGCTTCTTCAAGGTTTTGGGTTGAAATTAAACCCAACTTAATGGTTTGCAAAGTTTTGATCAGTGATTTTTAGAGATGGTTAGGAATAGTGTGAACATGGTAGGTGGGAACCAAATCAGTTAATACTTAAAGGGTAACAAACTCTGAATAGAACCTGTTGATTTTACACAGCGCTGTTTAGATACAACCAAAACCATTTTATTCAGGAAAATAGAGTTAATTATAATTCGTCATTGTCTACCATCTCTACAAATCGTCTCAGAAGTATATGTATAAGTACTGTTAATTTAGAGAGATGGATACTAAGCTTATTTCACTTGGAAGAAGATACATAGGCAGATAGCATTGAACTGCTGGATTAAAAGTAAGAAAAAGAAATGGTGTAAGAGAGTGTGAAAAAGTCTTCCTGTGTTGAATTTAAAACAGGTTAGGTGCTAAACCAGTTAAAAAGTCAAAATACAGGTAACAGAGGTTAGGATTGTGAAATACAGGGGAAAGTCTGTATGTTTATTAGAAGTCAAATTCATCCTCAGTGCACTCCTCTGAAGCCTGTGGAGTTGCGCCCAATTAAGACAGGTATAATTTTAATTTTATAACAGAAATATTGGCAAAACAGAGGAATTAGTTGCAGCCAAATGCAGGACAGACTCCTTTGCTATAAATGACAGTACATCACTGAAAGGAAAATGTTAAAGAATGAGGTCATCTGTGGCATTTTGACACAGTCAAGTGTATGCTGCCAGAGAGAATGGTTCTGGGATAGTAAAGGTGTTTCCTGAAAGTAGGACGCCCAACACCTTGGTTCTGCAATTTAATCATAATTAATAATAAACTCAGTATTGGCTGGTTTTTGTGGTCAGCTGTTTAGAAAAGATGGTGAGGATAAAGTGATGGTGGAAATACTAATTTCTGTAAAAATGAGATATGGATTTTCTATTTGATTTCATAGGCGTGTTTGCTAATTTCTCAGAGGTGATGAAGTTCTCCTAAATATAAGGGATAAGCAGCTTTTTCTCGTATCCTTTTTTCCTTAGGGGTAGACAGGACCATATGTTCTACTTGTCTGTGATCAATGGATCACCATTTGCTTCAGACTGCCATGTAAAATGACATATTCATCTAAGTCTTGTGTGGAAAAACAGAGGTCCTGTCTTGCAAGCTTGCATGAGCAACCATACTCGAGTGAACCGTTTTGTTTAATTCAATGGAAACGCTCACATGCATTTTAGCAAGATCAGGCACACCAGATGATAAGCTGTGATTTATTACCACATACCCTATGCTTTGACCAGTATAAAACAGTGAAGTTTTGAGATCTTTTTTTTCTTTTTCTTTTTTTTTTTTGGCAAAAACTTCACTGATATTCAGAAATCTGGAAAGCAGATACTATATAAATAATAATTCACTATTTCAGTATGAAGGGAGGAGAAGCAGATTTATTAGAATTTTCCTCACAGCATATTTAAATTTGGTATGTATGGTCTTAAAAAGAGCATAAGTGAGAGCTAACTGCCTACAGAGAACTCTTTTTCTCTTTTTTGGAGCCTTTTCTTTCAGTGCAGCCAAGTCATCTCTAGTAGTAAACTGCTGAGTCAATACATTTAAAAACCTACCAACTGTTTCTTATTTCTGTATAGTTAACTGATAAGGACCTGTTTAAGGGTTACACCCTTCCGTATTTACAGTGTTAAGGCAAACATGGTTATAGGAAGCAATTACTTTTAAAATTTACAGTGTATGTTATATGGTGTCACAGTATTCTATTGGTGTATTTAATTTAATTTGTATGTGTGTGTGCAAATGTAGTGCTAGAAGCTGGAGAGCTGGGTTTGTAATGAAAGATACTGCAGACAGCTGCTGAGCAGCTTCCCCCCAGAACCTCCTTGCAGCCCTTAAATTGTCCTAATCCTCTATGCTTCTAGAAATAGGAGAGTCCTTCAGTCCCCCTTGCTATTTCACATTCTGGCTTGAAAAAGAAGCTGCTGTTTATTGAAATGAGGATACAAATCATCCCAGAAATGGCACTCCCAGCCATGGGAAATAATTCAGTTTCCCCATTGTGTATTAGTGTCCCTTCTGTAAGGCAAAATGACAGCAGCAACTCTCTGTGTGGGATTTTTGGAGATTGTTAAGTGGATGTCAGAGAAACATGGAGAGGTGCTCTGAGTTCCAGGTACAGCATGAGCTCTGTGCAGTTATGGGGGAATTCTGCTGAAACGACAAGAACAACCGTCTGTAAAGTTTATAAAAATTACTCCATAAACATATGGGATGAAATGGAAACAGTGATTCTTTGAAAAGCCTTTAAAGCATTCTGCAAAATTTAATAGATAATTTTAGATAGAAGTGTCAGTGCGAATACATATAGAGTAAGGTGATTTTTTGTTTTGCATCAAAACTATAAGCCATAACCCCCTGGCATATAAAAAGATCTCTGAAAGCTCTATTTTGGATTCCTAAAATTTGAACGTCAAAGATGAAATAATAAATATCTTGCGGTTTGGGTGTTTAATTGTAAACAGTCAAGAACCTTCACCCCATCATCCCTCCTCTTTTCCTACTCTCATGGATGATGTTCAGCCAAAGCCAAAAGAAGTTCTAAATAGCACTGTTTCCACGCTCCCTCTGTCTCCTTCTTTCACCTTTTGGATACTTAAGAAAAAGCAGCTTTTGTAAAGGGTGACAAAATTCAAGAACTATCTCTGGGACAGGGCAGGCTTAAAACAATGTGGAACATACAATTTCTTTGTAGGATGAACTGCTAGAGGGAAGATCTGAGACCAAGATTATAGTTAGGAAAGAATGCTTTTTTTTCAATAGATAAAATAGAAGACTGGAAATCAGGTTTTCTGATGTCTTTCCTCTTAGTTTTCTGTCTGATTTCTTCTGTCTTCTTACCTTTAGGATAAATGTTCCAGCTACTGAATTCAGTTATAAAATGGATTGGGGTCACTGGTGTCGCAGTTTTTCTTCCTCTTATTATAAACCTAAATAGTAACCATTGCAAATTAATTTTATGAGATGTGTCATTGAAGTGTATATTAGGAATAATCAAAGAAAACCCACCAAATGGAAGCCTCTCAGTCCAGACAGACAAAAGAAGACATAATCTCTGGACTCAGGCTAGGTTTGGCTACAACATATGCTCTGAATTCTTCAGCCCTGTCAAGACTGAGGTCTTTGGTGAGTGTATGTGTAGAACAGAATTTCAGATGATGACATATTTCATGTCCAGAGCTGAGGCTGAGGCACCAGTAGTCAGGCAACAGCTCAAGTAAGTTTTGGGGGTTCCAGTTCTGCTCTCAAAGATCTGCTCAAGATCTGCTTGTAGTATTTATCTCTTTTTCTGTGTATAATTTCCTCCTTCACACTGACTTTCACAGGGAGCTGGGCACTCTGATAACCTTTATGCCTTTGAAAATCTCCCCCAATAATACTTACCTAATGTGCAATCCATTCAAAGGGTATTATGAATTTTGACTTGACTGCCTCTAGGCCTTTTGAAAACTTTGGATTATAAAAAAGCTAATAATTATCAGTTGCTTTATTGTGAGCTCATTTGCAATTTTTTGCCTAGGCAAAGAGTAGTGTGCTTTTCTTTTTCTTTTTTTTCTTTTTTTTTTTTTTTTTGCGTTGCTTATGTTTTCTACTTGGAATATCAAGCTTAGGCTGATTTTTGGGAATGTTATGGGAAGAGTCCAACTGTTTCTCAGAATGAGAACAAAATGACATTTTGGTTGCCAATGTCAAAAATAATCTGATCATGTTTTTTATTTTATTAAATGTACTAATGCTTGAAGCCTGAATTGAATTTGGGTTTTAAAATCTGGCGGGATTGTGGACCTTCTGTGAAGGACTGTCTTTTTTGCCATAGCTGTGAACAGCACCAGCTTTTAAGTCTTGAGCAGAAAAACAAGCCATAATTTGGATGTGCTTAGTAGAGATCTGTGATACTCTCGTTGTTTCATTCCTTGAATTGTGCCAAATGTAGTTAGACTCTTAAAGTCCAGAGCTGAATAGGATCTTCCTAGATCTAATTGCAACTTTAGATGACTGTCTCATTATTAAGTATGAACAAGTGATCCTGCAAAGTGTGAAGGAACAGTCTGCCTGATTGTACTGCAGATGGGGCATGGAGATAGAGGGGAGAGATGAAAACCAGAATCTGGAAGTTAGTTTAAGGGATTAGAAATTGCAGTTGAGGGAAGGGAACAGTGTTTAGAGGTGTGGTGTCAGAGTAAAACAATTTGGACAAGAGACATAGGTCAGGGAACCAATGGGATAATTGATAAGAAAGATTTGTGGGAGGACTTGAGCTTGAAAGGAGAAGTAGGAATGCAGTAAGGAGCCTGGTATCTGGGGACATTAACAGACAGATGGTAAAGGGGAACTAGAAGATGGCACAAGAGGAAGCAAGAAGGGATGTTGTGACTGCAGAGAAGAGGATAGAAGTTTTGCTGGGGTGAAGCTTCTACCTTCCTGAGTAGAAAGACTGGGACAGGGATAAGGAAAAGAGACAGAATGGGAGCTGGGGTAGGGTACTGTAGATAGGGAGTGTGGAGCCTGATTGGGTAAAAAGTTAAGAAAAGGGAAGTGAGGCTAAGTCTGTAATAAGGCTAGGCTGCAATGAAGCACCCAAGGAATGGAGCCTGGGGCAGAGTGCGCTGCACTGCTTTGGGAGTGAGGAGGAGAGAGAACTGAGAAAAATGTTGAAGGGAATGGGACAAAACCATTAAACAGGGCAGAAATATATATGAGGGTTTTTCCTCCATTACATAGAATGAAAGGAAAGGAACCAAGTCTTTCGCTTTATACAGATATGTTTCCAGAACACATTCATATGAAAACTGTATCTTGTAACCTCTCCTGTTGGTCCATGTAGCCATAAAAACTAGTCACCTATTATTTTGCTCCAGTGTCAGATACTAGTAACAGGAATCTAAGAATTGCAAATCTACCGACGTCCCTGGCAGATGTCATTTCATTTCATCATGAAAATAAATTCTGTTCAGTTCTATAAAGAAATGATGTGTTAGTGCTACTAAGCAGTTCCATGTCTTGACCAGCATCCTGATTATGGCACGTCTAGAACTGAAGGTGAGTAACCTGACTTTGGAAGTGGAGGGTGGAGAGAAAGGGTCTTCCTATGTAGTCCTTCTGTATTCTCTGACTGCCTCTTGTTCTTTTGTACTGCTGTGAAGTCAGACCACAAACACCTGCCCTGTTTTTAGTGTTAGTAGAGTAAGATTGTATTCTTTCGTCATCTTATTACATTTATTTATTTATTTTGCCCCCAAACTGCAACAAATAATTTCTGCAGGATTGCTGGTGACTCAGTGTGAATTAGAATCATGGAGTTTGACTCATATGTATGACCCTTCTGTCTTTAAAGAAATGCACTTTGGTGTAACACAGCACTATGACAGGACACATTAGGTGGACCAGCAGCTTTTGCATTGAGCAATGCTAGCTGCTTATCCCCTTCACAAAGGAACACCAGTATTTCATTTTCATGCCTCCAGTCTGTACTGAGCATGGTTCTGCAAAAGGACAGAGCCCTGCCATCCAAAAGCAGCAGCAGGTATAAGGGATGGCCATATTGCTACTGTAACTGTGCCCATCTCTTTGTAACCAAAAGGGTTTCCCACTCAGCTGCAAACTGCATCTCAATCAGTGCAGGGACATGCTTTGGCAGAGAAGGTGAGGATTTGCGTAATGGCTCGAGCCTGAAATGGATGAGGGGAATCTTTCCATTTGGTTAACAATTGTAGGGGATACTCCCAGAATGTCTGGCTGCTGCTTGCAAATGCAGAATGAAGCATCAGTGAGCCTGGTTGTTTGTGTGGCACTTCTGAGCTGAATCATCAGCATTAGAAACCACATTCAATGCTTTACTCAGAGCGCGCGTGGTATTTCTATAAGGGAAGTTACAGTCACGCTGGGTGGAGTAACCTCCCTGTCTAGCTATGGGGATAGTGAATACAAGGAAATGTTTGCGGTTCTGGACATGATGGCATCTTTTGGTATTTCTCTGCTATTTTTTGCACTGATGCATTTAATTTGGCAGTTCAGAATTTCATAGCACACACTCTGTAAGATGCAAGCACTCTGTTCCAATTTTTTATGTTTTGGAATGTTGATTTTTTTTTTTTTCCTTCTCTCTCCCTGCTGAATGTTTCTTTTTCTTGTGGAGGTAAAGCTGTATGTGAACTGCATACTGAGGGGGGCTGCTGTCCTCACTGAGGCAGGCACGCACACTTTTAGTGTTTCTGAGCATCATGAGTGGACTCTGGGAGCAGATTGCAACCCCTCCTGCACAAGACTGGAGTATACTTTCCTTTCTCCTCTCCCTAAACATTGTGCAATATGCATATGATCTCCAAAGTGTTTCTTAAAATTCAGATGAGGAAAATCATTATTTATTCTGGTCAGCAGCCATGTAGGCACTGGAAAATAGACAGTGCTCTGCTTTACATTCTGCCACAATTGCCACCTCCTTTTTCCCTCATCCCAGCAGTTTCAGCTGAGGGTGAGAAATACTTGATGCCCGCAGTCTCTGTTCATGTTCTATCTTTAATGAGACATTTGGGATCTGTAAGGAATGTTTTGTGGGACTCAGTAAGTGTAAGTTCCCATGTATTGTGATGAGAAGTGCATATTACTTAAATTTTTGTGGGCGTCATTGTATTGGCCTAAACTTTGACCCTATACCACTATGACTGAGCTTCCTGGCAACTTCTGAATCGAGGCCCTTTCATCCCAGCTGTGTGATAGATCCCAAGCAGGAGCGTGGAGTAAATGTGGTTTCTTATTCATGAATTAAGCCTTAAATGAATTGAGCAACACTGATGTATTGTAAAAGGCAAGGAAAGATTGAAAAGGGCTTTTTAGAGGACCAGTGCTCAAGGTGTTTGGATTGAGACAGAATAACTCGGAGGAGTTACAGCTGGGCAGATCAGTTTATTATTTCTTCAGATTTTAAGGCCTCCTTTCAATTATTAATAAATTCTAGTCCACTATCTTTACCTATATAATTTTGAAGGAAAATAAAAATGATCTGTGGCGCAGTTCTCCTTTCTTTAGTCCTTGTTCATGAAAGGAGTGCTTACACACAGCTTAAATAACAAAGACTACCAATGTACACTATTTATGTTACCTCTTGTCTATACATATGCTTTAATGAAAACGAAACTTGACTGAATATACTGTTCATTTCCTCTTCAGTATTTCCTTAATGCAGGAGCACAGTTTATTGAGTTTTACACAGAACAAAACGCGACCCTGAAATGAAATTAGTCTCTTTTGAAATTGGAAAACTAAGATATAATTCCTTTTGCTTTCTATGTCATTGAGTCTGGGAACAGACAGTAGGTTTGACTTTTAAAATATTTCTGTGAAGTGTGACAAGTCCTCAATTTATCTTTCAGAAATAATGAACAGCCACCATTGCTCTCACTGATTTCTTAAACTTGGGGGCGTTTGTTGCCTGAGAAAATCCATTCTCTTTTTTTGAGAAAGACATTTATTTAAGATAGTGGTATCCTGTAGCCATTGCGTAAGACAGAGAAACCTTACCTAGTTAAGAAACGAGTGGAAGTACACAAGCAAAAGAACAGCTATATAGTACCATGTGCCAGTTACTGGTTGTAAGCACCACGGTTGGTTGTGTGGCTGGAATGCCTTCAAACATTGATTGTCTCCAGAATTTTGGGCTGGGCTTGGTTACTGCTCTGCTGCTAAGAGCTATTAAAATGCTAGCCAATATTTGGATTGCACCCAGCCTGCCTGTTTCAGGTAACTAATGTTCCTGTTATAGACTTATTGTCATGTTTTCAGTAGAGTTTAAGCTGCATCTGATATGTGCACTTGAATAAACAGAACTCCCTCCCTAGCCCCTGGTGGACTTCTGTCCACTGGAATGGGTAGTTTTAAAGTCATTTATAGTTTTAAATACGTTTTATAAACTTATGTTGATAAAGTGTGTACTTACATTTTCAAGATGGCTGTGTATATATTCTAGTTCATGTTCCTGCATTGGCATATGGATGCCTTAAAAACAAACAAAACAAACAAAAAAACCCCAAACAAACTAACACATGTGTGCACACACCGGCACGCACGCGCACACACACACACACACACTTCTAGATGGTAGTTTTGTATGGTTCATCCATGTTTTTAAATATGTGACTCCAAGGTACTTAGGGGAGGTGAATATTTGACCTGATTATTATGTTTTACTCCTAATAGCAGGATTTGCTGAAGTGTATGTGTAGCACTAGTGGGACATAAGTCATTTCCGAAGCGGTACGTGGAACGCTGCCTGTTGCCTTTTTCAGAGATAAGATGGGGAACAGCTGTCTGGAGAGCAAACGCTGCCTCAGCAGCTAAACATTTCCTCCTGCATGTGGCCTGTGGAGAGCCTGGACCTGTCATGGCCATGCCCGGCTCTTGGTGGGCAGGGGTGGTTGGGCCAGGGCCCTGGCGCTCGCCAGGGACTGGCTGCGGTCATGGTGGCACAAGGCGGTTGTTTCTGTCAGGGACTGTGCGTGCAAACCGCATAGGGGTTCCTGCTCCAGAGGACTGCACTTGCGTGGTTCTACCTGACTTCTCTCCTGAAAGAAGGCACCAAAGCTCACGCAGACATACATGAGGCCATTCTGCTCCTGCAAGGAGCTTTTGGCTTTAGGGTTTAACTGGTAGGGAGTTTTAATCAAAATGTCTTCTCTCGTCATTATTTGATGTTTTATAACAAACAGTTAAGTAGTGTGAGAATTCTTCTCTTGGTTCAGTGTGTCTCAGCTGAGTTAGTGATGCAATACTCTGGGGAACTCTGAGTTTAAAATACGCTATTGCTGTCATTATAGCCTTATATTCCATGTATTTTCACACTGTTCTCAGTCTGTGCCTTTCCAGCCACTGATGCCACACAAAGCTTTCCCTTGGGAAAGTGACCAGAAATAGTCTGTAGTTGACATCAGGGACCTCTGGGGAGAAAAACAGAGAAATGGAAACTGAGTGTAGCATGAACAATTTCTTGATTCTTGAAACAGATATTCTGTGGAAAGTGTTTTTTGGTTGTTTGTTTTTTGTGTGTATGTGTTGGTTTTTTTTTTCCTCCACACACAAACTTTCCCCTCTAATGCTACTACTGTAGCAAAGCTATTTGTTAGTGGTAGGAAGAAAAATTTTCAGTGTAATTGACGCAGACCTGTCTCTGAGCTTCACAGGTGTTATTCAGATATAATTTGGCAAGTAAAGACGAAGTAATTGCACACTAAATGTTTAAAGATTCGATCCTGTGAAAACATAGGATAAAAATAAACCAAATTCATTATATTGACAATAATAACTCTTCTAAGTAGACTTTGGAGAGACTATTATTTTACCAGCAATTAGTAAAAGAGAAGGTGATGCAGCTAGGATTAAAGTGTCTTTCCTCTTGCATATGAGTGCAGTATGCACTTAACTTGGTGGAAATCATACATACATACAAGGAAAGAATATTTCCTGTGCAGTTTATTTCAATAAACTATTGTGTATCAGAATAGATGCCTGCATTCCATTGCAATTTAGTTTTCAGCAGTTTGTTCTAAGAAAAATAGAAGATGAAATAGAGGAAATATCTAACTTCCATATATCAGGAAATCATATGTATAAGTGTTGTTATTGCTGGCTTATCCCAATCTGCTGTTAGCCCTGAATGCTTGTTAGTGACCTGATGAGACCGGATTTCATCCCTTCTACCTGCTGGGTGGAAATGCATGTCACAGCAGCAAAAGCATCTGCTTCCTCTAGTTCAAAGCTTTGGCGGTGTTGTGTTTGATTTTTAAATTGGTCTTAGAAGTTGTTTGGCAAGTGTGTGCTTAGTCATCTGTATTTTTTATTTTTAGTTCATATCACTCAGCAGCAGCTCTTGGTTACATTCTTCCATTAAATATGCACAGGTTTGCTTTCTTTTATAACTTTGAATGTCTCTGAGTTTGTATGGTTAACGCCCTGAACACCTGGGTGGCAATAAGAAATGAAGAAGCTTTTAATTCATAAAACCAGAATGATTGATATGTGCACCAATAGCTCCCTTGCCTTCTCAAAGAAAAAAAAATTATGAATGGGTGAGTCATGTTGGTGCAGATGGTGATATCAAAAATATCTAGTCAAGGATAAATATTTAAAGTGACTTTCACCTGTGTACAAATACACCAGGTGCCTTTCAGGAAGCAGAACACTGTAACAGCCAGAAAGATGTGCAACTTGCAGGTTATTTGATTGAGTGGTACAGAAAGTACTTCTTAGTCTCTCCAAGTTTCAGGGCTGTTTGCAAACAAAATATTTCACCGTTCTTCTGCTTGTGTTGACCATATATTCACTACCCTTTGGGCTATTCATTCTACTTAGTAGAAAAGGCTCCCTTTGGTACTAGGTCTGTAACTCCAGAAGCAGCTCTTTCCTTTGCGACTTTAATTAAATTAGCCTATGTTGCATACAACTCTTGCAGGAACATAACTGGTAGAAGGCAAGTTTTTTCCACATTGCAAAAGAATGTGATAAGGTTCTGAACTAGCACAGATGAGCCAAGTAATGTAGTTATTATTCAAGAAAGAAAAATCACACTGAGGTTTTATTTGAACAGAGCTTTGGTCAAAATTAACTATGAATAGGAGGGTGCTCGTTGTTTTGCCCAGCCAAAACTCCCCAGTCCTTTTAGAGAGGTTGAGAGTGGGGATTATACCTAATGCCAAATCTATTCTTGGCTTTTACAGTACAGTCTGACAAGTAGAGAATATTCATTGATGTCTATTACAGCTTTTAAAAATACTATGTGTTTCCAGTAGTGGCTGCAAGGAGACCATTAGATAGTTTGACTGGCCACTGAGGAGTACATTTTGTCTTTCTAACCAAGTGAAAACTCAGAACCTGGCCAGTGTTCAGTGGAGGAGCTGAATTTCCCTAATATTTCTGAGAGGAAGAAGGACTTTAGAATTGTACTGACATAAGCTCCTCTTTAAAGCTCAGCATGAGTATAGAAAAGCATATAAATATATAAAATATATAAAACTGTATCTGCTAAAGGAAGAAGATTACACTAAGTGGCTTAGGCTTTTGTCTTAGATGGAAAACTCTTCAAAGTAAAGGCAATACCTTTCATTTATGCAGCGCAAAGAGAAATGGGAACATTACAACCCTGAAGACATTGGGTGCTATTGGAGCACTGGTAAATAAACCAGTAATTTCTTTATCTTGATTCTTTTGCAGCTTCATAGTAATTCACACTTAGTATTCACACTTAAACAGATATGCATATTGTCAAATAGTAACTAAAATACTTAAAAAATCCCTATAGATGTAATTTTATTTTGTCCATCATGTAGCTGGAGAAATAGTGACAGAAAGATTAAATTATATAGGTTGTATTTACATGTAAACAATGCTTATAATTAGTCTTCTTTTTCTTGGTTTCTAGCCTTATGGCAGTTCTCTTTGCTTCCAGTGCCTCTACTACACTAATAGGGATTTAAGGGTGACTTTGTTTTATAAAACAAAATGTGGCCATTATGAAGAGAGACATGAAGACCCACTAAGTAACAGAAAAGACATGACTGGTCACTAAGTAATAGAAAAGACATGACTGGTCACCTGTTCCAAAGTCATGGCATGTTACTTACTTAGTATACTGTCTTGTGGGCACAGGTAAAATTCTGAGTTCAGTGGAAGAGCTGCCTCTGAAATTTGGTATTTTGTAGATGGGGAGCACAAGACACTGATTTGGCTAGCTTGTCATACTGCAAAAATATTTGCAGTAGTTAGAAAGGTCTAGTATCTTTTGTGGAAAGATTATTTGCCCTCTCTTTTACATCTTTCCCTCCTCTACCCCCCCCCCCCCCAAGAAAAAAAGCCTAATTAGTGATGGGGGAACTTACTGGATGTAGATAACTGACCTATTTTTGATTCTGCTGTCATGTCATGGAGATCGCTAATCATGAGAAGCTTCATCTTGCTGTGAGATATAATAAGGGCCATTGAACTCCTCTAAAAATGTAATGTCACAGAAAAAGAATGTGTTTGTACTATTTCCTATTAGCTGTGTTGACGGCACTATAAAAGGTTCTGTACATATTGCACTGTTTTTTGTTTTAGTTGCAAACAGAAGACAGTGCTCATTAGAGAAATGGGAATATCAAAATAGCATTTTAAAATAATTTTGATGAAAACATTCATGGACTGTATTATCCATATGTAAATAACACTAATAGCACTCTTCATTCTGGCCTTCTTTCTAAGGAAGAAGTTATTCCTTTATACAGTGAACTTTGAAACTAGGCAGGATTGAAAGGCAAAAGGATAGAAATTGCTAAACTGCAAAAGAAGCGGGAATTCTTTTAAAAATAAACTTGGAGTATGGGGACACTGTGAAAAATGGCAGCACAGTTTATAATGGCCCTCAGTGTAATACTTATGAATCAATTATTTGCGTATAAATCTTATGAAGCATTTTATACTTGCAGCTGTACCTGCACATGCTTGGGTCCTCTTAGCTGAGAGCTCTTTGCTCTTCTATCACCCTGGGTCAGTTCTCTCACAAGAGATCGCTGAAGGACCTATCATGCTGTGAAGGGCTGTGCTGTCCTTCAGGAAAATAAAACTAGCTGGGGTTTCCTTACGGATTTTGGCCACTGTTGTAGTACTACAAGTTGCTAGTTCTGGATAGGATGTAAAATGGAGATCCTCAGCAATTTTTGATCCTACTGTGAGGCCTAAGACTTCTAATGCCCCCTTGTCTGGGACAGCACGTAAATTACCCCATATGACTTCAGTAATTTGGAGCTGACTGGGCAGATCCAGCAGGCCAGGCCTCTGGTACACATCTCATAGAGGTAGGCACATGGTAGTTGGAAATAGTCACAGAATCAGAGTTTTCTAATAACTCTTCTGTATGAAGAAAATATTATTTTAGCAGGGTTACCTGTGTAGGGACAAAATGGGTCTGATGAAAATATAAGCAGTTCAGGACTTGCAAGTATAAAAGGTTGATTTATCTCTGGATTGGTGGAAGGCTATGTGATTGCAAAGCTGTAAATGCCGATTAAGCATATGGATACGTTTATTTGCTTTTTTGTACAATTATGTCAGTATAATACAATTCACAAAATTATAAAATATTCAGTTAAGTCATTTTATGGACTTCATTAACCTATCCAAACAAGAATTTGTTATTTAAGTGTTAGGACTGTGATTGTACCATTTTCCATTATTGGAGTACCTTCCTTATGTGAACCCTGGGATGCCTTCACTTCAAGGTCTGTCTATGAAGGAATGACTTGGGCAACCAGCTTTCTTTTTGACCTGATATGGGTAGCCCAGCTTCAGTTTGCCACTGCTGGTCTGCCTGGCTCCTAAGGGCAATTGTCAGGGAGCAGCTGGCAGATGAAACATAGATCAAGTTGGAAAACATGAATCACCGCTTTCCCCTCTGTCAGGTAAGATTCGCCATTTTTGTGGGCTGAAAAAAGAGAGAAATAAGTGCAATTACAGCTCTTGTAAATCTCTCAGCTTTAGCTGAGCTAATTTTTAAGAAGTTATAGGTGCTGAAATAGCCAGTCAGCAGGAAACAAAGTACCAAAAAGGGTGTTATTTCAGTTGGCCCACTGCTACATAACTTACAAGTTAATCAATGTTTCTGAGTTCAAAAGAGAGGAAGGTCAACATGGATTCTGGTAAAGTTTGTTTATCTCACATCAATAAGTTTAGAGACTGAAGAGGGAAAATGAAACGGACACTTTTAATTGTATAGTAATTCCCAAAAGTTCGGTTAAGAGGATGAGATAATGCTGAGCTGTGGCAAAGATCATGCGGTGAGTTACTTTGAGAAAAGAAGAGGCGTAGAAGGTGTAGTGCAGACAGTTATAGCTCCATGTTTTCAGTATTTCTACCTTCATTCTTGTGGATAGACTCCAAAAGGTAAAACATGCACACATCCCCACGCACACTGCTGTTGTAACTGAGAAAGCAAGTCTTTTAAGAATTCAAAACTCTTTAATTCCTTTTGAAGTTAAGCGGCTTGTTTAATTCAGATGAATTGAGCACCATGCTAGAAACAAAAAGTGATGAAATCCAAAGCCCATTAAAGCCAATGGAATTTTCCCAGGCTTTTGCTAAGGACCTTCTCCACTTACAAGTAGTTCACCTTATTTGATTTGTTAAGATTCTGTTGCTGATTCACTCATGGTTTAGAGTGCACTATTCAGCAGGGAAAAAAAAATTATATCTTAGCAGACAAGCAGTTTCCATTTCAGCATCAGAAGAAAACATGTCTGAAGAGTCTTTCACATACAGTATGAAATGGATAATTGCATGTGTTGCAGCATTTTGCAGGAAGATACACCTGGAGATGCTGCAAGCAATGCTTTTCATTACTAGGAAAAGAGAACTTCAGAAAACCTGATCTTTTGCAGTTTGGGCATTCAGTACTGAAAGTTGTTTTGACAACAAATGTATTTCCCAAATGAAATTTTTAGCAGGAAATATTATAGTTGATACAAAAGTTCGAATGATGTCAGAAAATGTGGAATGTGCTGTTAACCTAGAGTTCAAAGATTCACATACAGAGACCAATATAACAGAGACCGTATTGGCTTGCAGGGATGATTCTAGAAGATTTTTTTTTTGGGGGGGGGGGGGGGGGGGGGGAGAACACAGGCTGGCTCAAATACATTTTTTTTTTCTTGGCCATGTGGAGGTATATGGGGAAAATACAGTTCATTAAGAATATTGATATTGGCACATAATGTTAGAGGTACTGGCAAGTCTCTCTTTGTAATTATACTGTATTTCTCTAGGTTTCTCCTCTTATTTCTTCAGAGTTGTATATTTTCCAGCTAAAATTGACATCAGTTAGTAGCTGAAATAAACTGAAGCAGTTTAGGTTAGTTGTGATTTTAAATGTACTTAATCATTAGTAAATTACTGTCCCATACAAAAACATGGACTTTATTAATATCTAGAGATGAGTTTATTTAACTTAGGACTTGAATCTCTATTGTTCAGATTGTTGTTTTGGAGGAGTTATGATCTAAAATAGGATTTTTTTCTTTTTAATGCGAAGTGGAAAATCTGTTAATTTTTTCCACTAAAATGACAAATTTATCTAACATTTGTTTTTTTTTCTTAAATCAAAACTGTCACCAGTTTGTTCTGATTTATTCTTTGAGGTTCCATGAAAATTTGACTAAATATGAAAAACAATTGCCTCAACTGTTAATTTCAGTTTGCTACAGACAGTGTTTGCTTTGAGGCTTGCTTTAGCTGTAGTAACATGAAATTACTAGACTGCTATTTTATAAAAACCTTGAGGAGGTGCTGTCTCCAAAGCTGCACGTCTTTTGCGTTTGTGTAGCAGAGAGAGATTGATCTGTTCAGAGGCAAGTGGATTTAGTTGAAAGTTGATCTCCCTCTCTACCATATTGTGAAACAGATGGATTTTTTTGGCCAATTAGTTGGGCATAATTTCTTGCAGAATTCCCTAAATAACTAGACTCCCTGGCCAGAGGTGGTTGCTATGTTTTAAGCCAGGAGGGGCTGTTCAGACCGTTCGGGTTGGCCAACACTCGCTGCTGCTGAGCCAACCTGCTGAGATGGCTGCTGGGCTCCCCAGTCCCACTGTTGCTGTGCCAGATCTTCTGTGGTCTCCTGCTTTCAGAAGTGATCAGCCGTGACCACGCTTCTAACGCTGCTTGCGCTAGCACCTTGTCTGCAGCATGATCAAGTTTCTTGAGCTTCAACATCTAAATGGTTAAAGAAATGCCAAGAGTTTATCTTTTTTGGCTGTTGGTAAATAAACCTCAGCTATATCTCTCCGATCAGAAGGGTCTAAAAGGGTACAAAGGGTACCTAGTTTCAAAGTAGTTTCTGGCTCCTCCAGTTTCCTTGCTTCTCACCTGCGTAGCTTCAGCCTGCCACAGCTTCCTGCCACAGCCTTTCTGACAGGCAAGCCTCTTCCACCTGGTTTTCAGATTCCTCACTGCTTCTTTTTGGTGGTCTTAAAGCTGTACAGGGTGAGGGGGAGGTTGTTTATATATATGTGTATTTTTTCCCCCTTGTTTTGCTTTGCACACATAAAACAAGGGGCCAACTCCTCCAGTAGGGGACAGGGAACACCTTAGCTTATCCTGCATTTAGCATATTAAGGAATGTCAGTATAACAGAAATGAGACACTGAGACACCGAAACATGCAACCCCTACTAATTTTTGCACAGAAATGGACACAATTTAGATAAAACTGCCATGCAAATGGAGGTCTTTACAAACTAAGCGCAAAATATGTGAATTCCTTTATGTCTGTAACACAGCTACCTAAAAACGCTACAAAACAGGGTTTATAATGTTTAAACCTACCATTTTCTTTAAGAACCAATATGAGAGAAAGTCTACATCCAGGTTAATTCCACATGTTGCCTGGCTGTGAAAGACGCATATGGAATTTGAGCATATGTCATTTCATTGAGGCAAACAGATTTTCCTCCACGTTCCTAATTTTACGGGAGAATTTAAATTCTACAAACACATCCACCTTTCAAAATCTGTCTTGAAGCTCCAACTACTTCACTGTGTGATGTTGAGAAGTATGCCTAGGTCATGCCACAGTCGCATTCCATGCTTGCCACGTCATCAGTTCCTTTTCTCCTTTGGAGTAAGAGCTGTGTCTTGTAGAGATCCCTCTCTCAAACATGCACTAAATTCTCAGGGAGAATACAGATTTCCTCTGTATTACATATTCCCGTGCAGAAGAACAACAAATCTTTGAACATCATTAAACTTGAATGTGTGTACATGCATACATATTTATACAGTATAACTGTTTATTAATCACCATCTCTTTTTGCTGGGCTGTTTTTTTTCTCTTTTTTTTTTCGTCTTTTTTTCCTCCAGCCTTGCCTTAGGAATTGCTTTTGAAGGTATTTTGATTAGTTATGTAATTAGCCACTTACACAGTTAAAAGCAAACTCTCAGGTCACATACTGTATGTTTACTCTTTGGCTTTAGGAGAGTTTCATTGAGAAGAAATTGCTATTGTTTCTTTGCCTTCCCATGGGAAAGCTTTAGTTTTGGAAACCATTCAATAAATGCAAGGTATGCAAAGAAAAGTATAAAGACAGTTCTTGAGTTTTCCACACTCTTTGTTTCTAGACAGTCGTTACCAATTACTTTCTCCCTTCTGTGTAAAGGCACCAGAGATTTTTCCTATGCATGCTGCTGTGGACCGAGCTTTGATTTTTCTGATGACCCATGAAATTGATAAACTCCCTGATTTGCTGTGTCAGTGTCCTCTCCTGCCTTTGTTCCCCCTTCCCTCCTCCCCTTCCTCCTCACGCCCCCACTCTGCAGTGGCACTTAAAAGGATAAAAGAATCCATGACCTATCTTAGCAGATCTTTACTCTTTACCTCAATCATTCTTGAGAAGAAAGCTAACATGGCTATAAATATAGCGATGTAATTGTCGAAGTTGTGACATTTTTACAGTCAGGTCCACCTGTCTCTCTCACTTTCAGTGACATGCATGTATATTTCAACTATAGGGAACTTTTTAAGATTGGGAATTCACTGGAGAGATGATTACATTCATCAAGAGCTTAAAATTGTTTATCAGCAGGAAAATGCTATTCATATGGCTTGCCCACAGTGATCGCTATATTCAGTGCTTCAGGAATCATCTTCCTGAATCTCTGCTAATATCACAAGGATGAGCCCATTGCCTTTTGATTACAGATTTAACACAGCTGCACTGAATCCAAAGATGTTAAATATTCCCCAGCCTTAAATATACGCAGGATCTACTGCTGGAATCTGTGGCTTCCACAGGATGATGTGGCATGGCTGAAGATCTGGTGGCATGGCTGAAGATTTGGTGATGGCTCATTTTCTCAGTTTCTGTTCTGACAAACCTGCCAGACAGAGTGAGCAAAGGGATATGTGACACAGAGCTAGCTCCGATAATTTTAGGCTACCTGAGAATTGTCTTGCATAAGGGCAACCTTTGGCTAGCTGCTTTGAGCAGCTCTCTTGTCATTTCTGGTACCTCTGAAATGGGGTTATCAGATTCGGCAAATAGTTTCATGTGTTCAGTCTTTATCAAGGGATGTCTTTAGTGGTATGGATGGAATATTCTCTACAAAGACTGTAACATGAAGGATATGGTTTGCAGCTAGGACAGCAATGGTTGCATGTACCAGGCATGATCCTGAGAGCTACTATGTGCATTTGTACACATTGGATTAGAAGATGACTGGGTGTAATGCATCAGGTGTACATTCATGATTTTACTAGAGCAGTGGGTACATGTATCTCTCTCTGAGGAAAGAGCTGTTGCACCGAACCCACAACTTGGTGTAAGGCCTTTTTCGTTGCTCATCTGTATAACAACAAAGTCTTTAATGGTGCCTAATGGTTTAATCAGGCTCATAAAATATATTATTTCAGTTGAAGTGGATGCATAAACTCTCTGGTTTGCTTTAGTTCTGGGGTGAATTTCTCAATTACTTAATCTCATGTTATTATAATGATAAGGTACTTCCTAGAGAAAATTCTGAATGTACCTCCAGAAGATAATTCTTGAGCACTTAAACCATGGAGATATGCATTTCTCATCTGAACATAATAGGTTTTTTGTTTGTTTTTGTTTTTTTAAGGGGTGTGCATATTAGGTTGAAGGGGGAAGAGCTCAATTTTTTTAATAGGCAAAAGCAGACTTTCCTGTAAAATAGTATGAATTATTGTATATAATTAAATGAATGAATTCATGCTATCTCCTTGGAGGTTTTTTGGGTGGGGGGAGGTGGGGAGGGTGAATGTTGATCTTTTAAAATCCAGAGTTATGCTATCTTCTGAATGGCATGTGGGAAAATCTAAGGAAACTACCAGTTGCTACACTGGTTGCTAGAGTGAATTTTTTTCAGAATTATACTATCAGTATGGCATAAACCACAGCATTGAAATAAATTTGGTAACTACATCTCCTGTTATTTTTATTTATTTTTTAATTCCAGTAAAGGCTACACCTGTCAATATAATTCCAACTCAAATAAAAGTAAGCCTCTAAAGTAACAGTTCTGATACCAGCACTTCCAAAAAGCACCATGATGGTTTGGCTGTGAGAGACTGTCATGAGGGCATGCTTGGGCACTCGTGTTACATAAACTCTTTACTATTTAAAGTCTTAAAGCTCTGCATAACTGTCATATATTTGATGACCTTTACCTCTACTGCTGTGTCCCAGCAGCTGAACTATGAATTAATTTCTGTTAGATGGCAGACTCTATGAGATACTTCTTGCTTCTTAATTCACCTTTCTTTTTTTTATGCATTAAAAAATCCTCTTTGAGCAGAGCTGCCTATATTCACAGGAAGAAAATTTGTTCCTGAGTGACTGCAATTCACATCTCTTGTATTTGAGTTACTGGAGGTGACTGAAATGCAGCATCTAGCTGGTGCTGAGATTCATATTCTCTTTGGCTTACATGAAAGCATTCATTTGTCCATAGCTGAATGCTAGGAAATCTTGCTTTTCATGCACAATCTTGCCTTAGATCATTCTTTCCTATGTTTTAAACTAACAGCACTTTAAGAGATTGCAGGGAAATTTTTCAGTAGCACTGAAAAATTCCCTAGACTTTGGCTAATCTGACCTGATTTAGCATGGAAAGCAGCCTAAGAGTTGCTGATCTCCTCCTGGAAGTGCATGACCAGATTGCGTCTGTCGTTATCTTTGACTTTGTTGAGACCTTTGACTATGTTGAGCAAAATACTCAATAACACATTGGCTAGCATGGTTAGAAGGTGCAGGATGGAATTATTTTGGGGCACCTAATCAGCTCAGTCAGATTGGGTAAGGACTTCCCCAGGCAGATTGTGATGCCTGCATGTAAGAAGGTCTGTGTGGCCCAAGAGAAGGTTCATGGGTAGGGATGAGATACAGTACTCCCACTGGGCTGCATATCTCCATTATCCAGCTATTACATTCATACCTTTGCTAACGACTGGATTTTGCATTGCTCCAGATCTAAATTGTATGGTATAGTACGCTCTTATGCCTTGCCCTTATCACTATGACAGAAGGAACTGCAAGTCTAGGAGGAAAATAAAGCAGAAGTGTAATGAAGGTGTGGGTGTTTGTATATATAAAGGAGGGACTCCATTATCAAATGACCCTGAGGGAAAGCTAACCATTCCCAGGCAGAGGTGTGGTGGGAACTGAGAGAGAGGCTTGTACATAGCCTGCAGGAAGGAAAGCTCAGAGTAAAATCTAGTCTGTTTAAATTCATGACGATCTTGCAGCTTCTAATATTGTAGCTGACTCCTGACTCTGTAAGTCAGGACTGAGGTTTGGCTTCCAGACATACCCCAGTGGAATTATCAGTGAAGGAATGCTCCACACAATGGAGATTACACCACAGTGTGAACATACTTGTGTCATCTTTTCAAGAATATGTTGATTATGCCCATTTCCTTAACTATTTGTAGATGCTGGTCTTTCCCCAGCTTGTGTGTATGTTTCGATGACTGCCGGAGAAATCAGATCTTTTTACCTTTAAAGTCTGTGCTTCAAAATTTGCTTGCAGTATATTGACCTTCCTCTATCAGAGCCTGTGCCTGAAGAGAGGGGAGATAGGTAGAAAATGGAGGCTTCCAGTGAATTTCTGTGAATGTCAGTTCTACACATAGACCAAGGATATTCAGTTATTCTGAGAATATTATTCTGAACAAAAGAGAATAGGCTTAGTCTCCTCTTACCCACTGTTCTAGTCTTACAGAATGCTTTGCTTTAATTGTGATTTAAACAAACAAATAAACAATATATCCATGAAACACTCCAGATACTGAGAATCACATTGTAATGTAGTAGTTTAGGAGGTGGAGCAATAGCCGTTATTTCTCCTGCTTCCCATTAAACTAATTGTAACCAGTCCTCACAGGATCTTATTTTCTGTAGGTGGGGCAGGGGCAGAAATATCTGGAAGGACTTTTTTGGCTATTGCATTTGCTTTACTGTGAAGTACAGAAACTGCTCACACAGATCCGACCAGAGTTCTTTTAATTGATAACTTACCAAGTCCCACAATATTGGCCACTGTGAGGTACAGTAGAGTTTTATGAATGGAGCAGTGTAAGGGATCTGCTTTTTGGGTTTAAGAAATGATGTGAAGCTGCTGAACTGGAATTGCAGTAATCCAGAGCGTGCATTGAATTTCCTGGTCTGATTAAGACTGAGAGATTCATTGTATTAGGTTGTACAAAGCTTAGGCCAACAATTTTTTTTTAATCTCTAACATAGTGGAAAAGGTTCAGCGATCTGTTTGCCTAACAAAAAATTCATTTATAAATGAAATCAAATACTAATGATCAGTGTTTAGGAAATATTTTTGGCAAATGGGAGGTCATGGTTCAAATCTCCTGAATCAAGCAGAGAGGGGAAAATGAGTTTGATCTCCAGCAGTGCAGGTGAGCACCAAGTAGGGGGTGTTTGGGAGTGGAGCACGCTTAATCTTTCCTCTTACATCTGTTTCATTCTGTATAAAATAACCAATCATCATGGAAAGAGTGTGCATTTTTAAGAAAGAATCTGGATCTTTTGTTAGGATGCTCATCAAGGAGTTGAAAATTCTAACTTTTATTCAAAAAACCAAATATATAAAGTAAATCAGCATCAACAAGAAAAAGATGGAGATTTCTTTTCTTCCCATCAGCCTCACTTCCAGCATGCACTAGAGTAGCAGTTCCTACGTTGTTGTGGTCCCAAGTGGAGTTGTCATTGTTACAAAAGTCAAACAGAATCACCAGCAAAAATTCAGTTGGGAGGGGATTTGCCACAGGGCTGAAGCCAAACACCCACTGGAATTGTGACTAGTAGAGCCACAACTGGAAAAGAGTGGAAGTGAAGGCATTATTCTGGGGCACAGGTCCCCCAAGGTTCAGATCCCATCAGTTACAGGACAGAACTGAAAGTGGATTTCCTTGGATATGAGTAAGTGTTCTCATTCCAGAACTGCTGAATGCACTGAGCAGCTCTGTTGTTCAGTAGCTTTGTCGGTAAAATCTATGCTTTCCTTAGCTTTTCTTACAATAGACTGAAAATAAGATCTCTTGTGGAATGTGGCATTTGAAGCACAAAGTTTTGGTCTTTGTTTTACCAGAAGAAAATAAGAAATGTAAAATTTTCTCTGAATAGAAACTATTTTATTTATTGGGTTGTTAACCATACCAAAAACAGTATTTCATGAAGCCCTGTTCATTATATCAATGTGCTATAAAAATTCAGCTTTTTAAACTTTTTTAATTAAAGACATGTTCTCTTAAAATCTCCTAGAAAGGCCTATGCGTTCGTTGCAATTTATGGGGATTAAAGAAGCCCCCAGACTTTGGTTGTAATCTACTGAAATGCACCAACATTTATTTAAAGTGCTGAAATTCAAATGTTTAAATTCCAGAGTTCTACTGCACGCAAATGGGTGTGCAGAGACAGAGCAGAGGTCCACCTAGTGCAGTATCCTGAATCCAATAATGGATGCTTAGGGAAGAGAATAAAATCATGGCAAGTGTAAAAGTGATACTGTTTCAGAATATTCTGCTGAGCCAGAGGAACAAGTAGTATTTGAATTTTTCTTTCACAAATGTGTCCACTCATTTTTTGAACACATGTAAACCCTTAGCTTCTACAGTGTAAGGAATTCCCCAGTTTTAAGGCAATGTGTGAAGAAGTATCTCCTTTTGTTTACCTTGAACTTGCCACCTGCAAGTTTCTTTTATTGTTTGTAGTCTTCTATTGACAGCTACGGGGAACAGTCATTTCCTGTTTGCCTTTTCCATGCCAGTCATGATTTTAAGATTTTAACCACATGTTTCTCATAATTAGCTCTTTTCCAGGCTGAGGACCCGTAGACTGTTTTGTTATTCATTGTGTGGAAGCTATTCCACACCCTTGATCATTCTTGTCACTTTTCTCTTTCTAATCTGTATTTTATAAGATGGGGAAATCAAAATAGCAGTACGTGAGATGTGGCACACCATGGACTGTTTTTCTGGGAGGCTTTTTAGCAGGGACTGATGTTTCTTTCCTAATATCTGCTGTCTATTTGTTTTCTGACTATTACAGTAGACTTTTAGTGCCTGTATTATGGCTGATGTGTTGTAATGAATTCATTACCATATGGCAAGTTACTCATTCGGTTCTTCCTACTGTTTACCCCAAATAACCTTGTTCATCTCTGTTTCCTACTCCAGTTTCCTCTACTAATAATCCACACACATGCACTTGGCTAGGCTACCTACAAAAGCACTTGTGAACTTTGGTGTTTCCTGTACTGACGTGTTTACCTAGAAACTAAAACAAACGCCTAAACCCATGGGACTAACCTGTCATGGATCAAACACTGCATTAACTTTCCCTTCCTATATTCCTTTTCTATGTTTACTTTGCCTGAGAATTCTCTAGAGCAGGCATCTTGCCTCTTTTAGCCCTACAGCCACAAAATAATCAAATAAAATGTAAAATGAAAGGATAACTGAGATGGGCAAAGGTAATTCTGATGCAAGGTGCTAAATAAAAATTCATCTTGTAACTAAAAATGATGAATGAACATCCTATGAGACCCGTGCCCTCTGCTTACCAGCATAGGTATTAGTTTTTGCACTTCCTGGTGTTGGTCTAAATGCTGTGAGCAGTTGAACCATCAGTCATTATCACCTTGATCTTTTTGCGCAGATTGATGTTGAAAGCCACTTTTATTGTTAATATGGATGATTGCCAATAGGAGCTGGCTTAGACTCTCCAACTTACTTTAGATAACTTGTTGAATATCTATGCCTGCTACCGAGATCTTGACATCAGTTTAGAAATTAAAGGTTCTATTGTCCATGTAAATCTTGTGGTGAAAAATTATTTCTTAATGACATAACTGGCAATTGCTCTTCTTGCAAACTATATGAGATGTACTTATTTGTTGCCCCTTACAGAAATATGTCTCACAAGTAGCTTCACTGCTCATATGAACTTAAAAATGTGCCTTGCAGAAACAATTCTGCCATGTAATTGAATTCTGTTAGTAACTGTTTGCTTTACATCTCTTTGAGGTTAGGCTTAGCTTAAGATGAAGAACTGCATGAGATTCAAATCTATGCATTCAAAGCAAGAACATTTTTGAGACCACAAGGAGGGGAGTGTGTGTTACCTTAGCACACAATTGCTCGCTTGCTGTCTTCCGATCTCCCCCTCCCCAGCCCCAAACCAGATCGTTGTCTGAAATTTAGTTATGTGATTTTGCTGCAGGCAGCTGGTTGAGTTACAAGTAAATTACTGCTTTCTTCCATACCTGTCTTTCAGATGAGTTCACATATTAGAGTAGATTAAGATAAACAATGGAGAGAGACTATGAGAGACAGGAAGCATGGTGAGGAAAAATCACACAGGAACACTTTGCTGCTTTTTTCCCCTTCCCTCTGCTATATTTTGCTATGGCACAAAGATAGGCAAAGAGTATAGGACTGGGTAAGTGCTGAGAATCTGTGCTGAATATCAGGTGGACAGTAGTTAGCTTGTTAGTAAAAATACTCACCACAATTAATAATCAATCCATTTAAAAGAGTATTTTTTTGACTATTTTACTAGTAGAGATCTCTGAACTTGCATGCTTTTCATCTTTCTTTCATTCTTTTGGGAGGAGACTTTTTTGAATAGCTTTTAGAAAAAATTAATAGTCAAAAATAGTCAGCTGATTTCAGACACTAGCCTGCAATGTTCTTGAATGGTCCTTACCTTTTCCTGAAATAAACATCACAAGCACATTGCTGAGTTTAATTTTTTCATTCAATGAAGTTACTGTAAAACCCCAGATTATTCCTTTTATTTTAAGAGAAGCTGCTCTTCCATTTTTAGCTGACTTAGTCTGGATAGGAATTTATTATAGGAAACAATTTGAACTGATGTAGTGGTCATCATTAAAATAGAACCCGAGACCTCACAGTGCTCTCTTCAAATTTAAGAAAACAATGCATCTGATGTAACATAATATTTAAAAAAAAAATTGATTTAGAAATGGCAACTCTTTTGGCAGCTTCCAGCTGAGCACCAAAGACTTTTTTTAAACATTAATGAATTCTCACAATGCTTTTTTAGGAGGAACGTTACGTGAATTATTGATCACACAGGAAGTCTCTGACACAGGCTGGGAACAGAAGCCAGGTTTCCTGACTCCCAGTTCTGTGTAGTAGCCACAAGATCATCTTTCTCCCAGCAGTTACTTTGTTAACATAGAGAATTTATGAGATAGTTGAAAAAGTTTGTATTTCAAAATTCTTTTTTGTTAGATACAAATAATAATGATGTGATGCAAATAAACAGATTAGAGGAGAAACAATGGCAATGTCTTTTGTTATGAAAACAAGAATGAGAACCCGTAACAATGTTGCAGAATATTTTAGCAACCTTGTCTTGAGCAAACCTGCTTGCATGATTGTTTTGCAGTGGGCTAGCTGGTAGCTTTGCTTTAAGTGCAGAAAGGTTTGTATTAGTACCCCAACTTCAGAGAGCCCAACTTTGAAAATGTCTGGGTCAGGATGCAAATTGTGTGGCATCAAGCCACTCAAACTGATTACAGTCATGTGGAGCTGAAGAGAGTGACCTAATTTTCATTGATAAATAAGATACGTGCTCTTAGCGTGGGAGGATTATCACTTTTCACTTTTGGTGTTCTTTGAATTTCGAAACTTTCTGGGAAGAGGAAAAACAGATGAATCAAACATCACAATTTAACCTCGACCCTATCTAGCATCCATTCAAAATAGACTAGTGATCTAAAAGTACCAAGTGTCCCCTCAAAAAATAAAAAATAAAAAAATTGGTCTGTCACTTTATCAAGTGTTCTGTTGGTAATGCAATCTCCAGAAAAAAGTCTTGCAACTTTAAAAAGGGACTTCGCCTCTTGTCTTTATTTCTCTGTCGCTAGTACACCAGTGTGGCTAAAACTGATGTGATTTATCATTTCCCTGCTACCTGTGTGGCTACCATTTGTTTTACAGCGGTGCAACAGCAGGGTTCATGAATATAGATCTGCACGTGGACTCTTCGATGTTGAAGCTCATAGTCCCGTTTATTTTTTTTTTAAAGCAGCATGAAAACCTTGACAGTGTGTCTGCTTACAAATGCTGATTTGAGGAGGGGAAGGGTGTCTAGCAAAATCGACTGCAACTTTATAATCCTGATACGGGCCAATGGTGAACTGGCAAATGTCCCTCCTCCCAAGTATGCAGCAGGAAGTACTTTGTCATAAGTGGCAGGGTGCACTAAATGGTCAATCCAGTTCACCTTTGTCCAGTGAAGCCCATACATATGGAAACAGCCTCTTGCTTGCCTTTAGGGACCTATTTAAATGAAACCTAGAGGTAATAGTTTCCAGTCATAAAGGAGCCTTACTTTCAAATTCATTTTTCTACTCTGTTTCACAGTAGCCAAAGATTATTCATGCTGTTCTTTGGGTACATGGAAGAATTAGATATGCATAGCCATTATTTTACTGCAGTTTTGTATCTGTGGTTCATGTTTCTTGTTTTGATGTGAAATTTTCAATTAAAATATTGAAAAAAAATCCCAAAGCATTTTCTTCCTGTTGAGCTGTCTTTTTTTTCCTGCCTTAAAAAAAAACTTCAAAACTTTGAGGCCAGCTTATGAAAAATGTGGCTAATTTTGGTACCTGCATTCAGGGAAACACTCCTAATACCAAAGGAGCTTCATCTCAGAGATGAAAGATTAGAGCTTCGTCTTCAGCTGTTAAAAAGATGGCATTATGTGTAAATGGGAAAAAAAATTTTTTTACATTCAACAAGGACAGTGGTGGTAATTGGCTAGTTGCACATAAATTTACATGCACTTATGGTAATAAATGCAGAGATTATGTAATACCTGCTATACAATTAGCACTGTAAAAGTATCCCTAAGTTCATAACAGTTTTGAATAATCTTTTGTCCTTTAAACTTCTTAATTCTCAGTGAAAAAATAATGATTCTAGATATTTTATTGTTGTTTATGGGTAGATTCTTTCTCAATACTATGAACAGCATAACTCTTATTCCAAGAGTCCACAGTCTAGAAGACCTAAAGTCAGTCATAGCAGAAATGATTTGCTCCAGTAATTTAAGTCTTGAATAGTGAGAATTTTTCGTGCAAGATAATATAGCACAAGTAATGCACATCAGTTACCCCTTTTACTTATAAATTACACACATCTTATGTGATTGACAATCAGTTTATTTTAAATGAAATGTAGGTTAATTAGTTGAGATGCTTGTTTGGTTCTTCAGTGTAAATTTTGAGACATTCATAAACAGTCTGATCATTTAGGTAGTTTCTTTAAACTTGTGAGGTTCAAACAGGTAAACGCATAAACAACACCTGATAGTCAGAATATGAGCTCGCTGGATTTTTTTTTTTTTTTTACTATTATTATTATTCCTATATTTCTGCTGACTTCAATCTTTAATCAGAACTCAGATCTTCAAAAGCTGTTTTCTAAGAAGGCTTTTATGTACATCCCTCCCTTCCTCAGTTTAGGTTAATGAGTAAAAATCTATAATACGATGTGCTAGGTCTTGGCTTCACCATTGATAGCTCTGCTTACTAGAGGTCACTCTAGCAGCCAGTGTGAGCAATTCTGTGACATCCTCCTTCCAAAACTCATTCCATCCTGGGCTTGTGTCATGTGGGCTCTTGTATTGGTCTTTTGAGTTATGAGTGGACATCACAGAAAGTCCTGAAACTGAGGTCTCAGCCTGTGCTTTGTTCACTAAAAAGTATGGCCACAGCCTTCCTTAGTTACACTGGAGTTTGGAGAGGATGCACCAAAGATAATGAGGGCCAAGATATAAAAAAGATTTTAGCTTTCATTTAGCCCCTGAAATGTTGTATTCTGAACTATGTAAATATTTGGCACCCGGTAGTTCTCTGTGAAAAAATATAGATGTTTAGAACTAAAATCTGGTCTAAATATGGTGGTAAAAAGGAAAATGATGATGAAATTCAAGGATATGGCTATTCAAGGCTTATGTAGAAGTCTTAGTAACTGAGTACTAGTTAGTTGAGATTAGGTCTGTCAGCCTGTAGAAATGTGCAGGAGCTTGAAGTGAAGCACAGAGTTTGTTGGCTGGCTTCGCAGGCTGAATGTGAACCACTTCTCTGCATTCCAGGCCTGGGAAGCCTTGAGACCAGAGTCCTGTAGGTGTGCTGTCTACCATCCCTTGTGGTTGCTGTTTGCAGTTGCATTTAACTGGAAATACTGCATGGCCTTAGTAGGGTGTTAGTGGTACAGTAATAAGGTGTCCATATTATCCAAGGAAAACAAGTTAGAAAAAGCCCATCATCACTGTTAACATTGTTCCCATTCATGGACTGTTTGTGATATGTACACTGAATCCCATTTACCTTTTAGACATTAGGGATATAGAAACCATTTTTCTGGACGGCTAACAATAAATCCTTAAAATTGAATGACAGAAGATGCAAAGTTGGAATCTATGGTATTTATATTCCTTGGATAAAGTTCATATCTTTAACAGACTTTTAAGGAGGCATAAACCCTGTTCTTGGCACTCAAGCTGGATTTGATGGGACTTAAATGAAACATAGACCATAGATTGGCTTAGATACAGTCATGAATTGCATATGTAATCATACATTGTAGGCAAGTACTGATAATACTTCTTACTTTTAAGAACAATTTCAGATGCTGTGGCAGTGGTGACTGCAGCATGTTTACCTGAAAGTCACGGGGATGTTTGAGACAAATAGCTGCCTAAAGAGTGGAAGAACGTGCATCTCGTGTTTTTTTTCTACCAAATCCTTAACAACAAAAATATTCCAAAGTAATTTTATTTCACTTTTAAATAAAGCCCACTGATAATACTTAGCAGACCAGTTTGTTAGACAGCAGTATGTGAAGCTCAGTGAGATACAAATCAATTATTCAGGGAAAGAGTTCCATCCTTCTAATGTATTTTTTGACTAGGAACACTTTCTGTAGTAAATGTAAACAATGTGAAGAATGATAATGATTGTCCCCTTCCCTTTAAACTCCTACTATGGGTGAGAAAACACTTGTGTCTTACAAAGATCTCTTCCTTTCCTGCATCTCTGAGTTACTTGACATCTTTGTAAGAGGGGATTTAGAAACATGGCAAATCTTGTGCTATTAGTATGCATCAAAGCGACATCACCTCAGACACCTTTCCTCTTCAGCATGTGGTATCAGGCTTTGTAAGATGTGGGCCCATTTGACACAAGACCAATGCTGTAGAGAAAAAGGAGATCACAGAGGTGAAGTTCTCAGTACATTAGCGTCCCACTCTTTTCAATGGAGTGAGTGAGTGGTTACCATGAGGTTATTGCCAAACTCTAGTCAAGTCTCTGGCACTATATAGATTTCAGATCCTTTTTTGCAAAATGCCAGCTCATTTTACAATGGAACTGAGTATAAAATATCTATCTACCCTTGCTCTTATTTCACAAACCCTAAACCATTTAGTCTGCTTATGCGTTGTGCTCCAAATCATTCTGTTTGGATTGTCTGAATTTGTATTTTGGCTTTTTCTAAAGCTTTTTCCTCTATATAATTATATAATTTAGGATGCTATGCGGCAGGCATACTAATGTTAAAAAATCCATCAGATATTACCCAGTAGACTAGGATGGCTCCTTCAGGGCTGTTATGATCCATCAGGTAAGTACATACTTTGGAATGGGTACTAATGTCAAAAAAAGTTATTTACCAAGTGATGCTGTTCCAGTATACTAGGCAAATGTGTATCTAGGTATTTTTAACAGCTGATTTTTCATTTTTTCACACTGAAAAGTCTGTATCAACTGTGAGAAAGCTGCCATGACTGTTTATTGGAAAAATACACATATTTTCAAAGCTAACATATGTGCCAAACTGCTAAACTATATGCTGTTATTAATATACATTTATATAGCACCATAATGTTGCATGTAACAACCTCTGGAACCAGATTCCTAATAAGCCAATATATTATTGTAGTCTTATGTAATGCTGGCTTTGTATTGCTGGTAATTGAACAGATGGATTCTTGTTGCTCACTCCCAAGCAGTATGGGTAGTCAGACTAGCGCCAGGTCCCCATGTTAACTCCTCAGTGCGGCTGAAGACTAGCGCCAGGTCCCCATGTTAACTCCTCAGTGCGGCTGAAGTCCTTGTGAGAGATCAGAAACAATATAAATACATAGCATACATAATATAAACAGTGTGTTTTCTGAACATTAACCACTTCATCTCCTCATTCCAGGTAGCTGTGTACTCTTAGCCTTATTTTACAGCTAAGGAATCTGTGGTATTGACAGGTTAAATGACTTGTCCAAGATTAGTCCTGGAGTGGGGATGCAAATCACATTGTTTTCTCCAAATAAAACTTTCTGGACTTTTTGTACATTTTATCTCACCTCTTCTTTTTTTTTAGATAAATATACAAGCAATCAGACAACAATATCCCAGACTTTCTGTTCACATTCCTGAGCAGGGGCTCACAAACATTTTTTGAGAACATCTGAAACTCAAGTGTATGGACCAATGTGTTTTAATGTGACCTCTGAATTTGGATGACTTAACTTTTTCAAAATACACCTCTTAAGACCAGATCTGTGGTGATGCTCTCAAACTGAGAAGACCTGTCTTAAGATGTGGGCCCCATAATCTTTTTCCTCTTTGATTTTACTGCTCTCTCAACTGCCATCCTCCTACTCTGATTTCTTTAAAAAACAGATCCTAACTTGGCACCTTACTTGCTAAGTTCTAGCATGCAGCTAAATTTTATGCGCAAGCTGCAACACCCACTGTGGCAGTAGAGGGAGGGCAAGAGGTTCTACAGTAAGTATTCTGACCCAGCTTTTTCCGTAGCAGTGCCAACAGCATAGCTATATTAAATTATATAGCACTAAGCCCAGAGGATTGTTAAAATGGTTTGAAAATTCCTGTTATATGGTTATCTTTATAACTTCGTCCTATCTTTAGATGGCGGAACTATGACTTTCATTTATGTGCCAACCATATACTACAATAATTATAATGCTACACTCATAAAACCCAATTTCTCCATGCATGTACAGATCAACTAAAGCTCAGCAGATGGGACTGTGGTTATAGCCCCATTCTCAAAGAAAAAATCTGTGATATTTGGAGTAAAAAATGAGGCTGATGGTGTTATTATGCTACATGTTCGAAGTGTCATTACAAGCTGGTAATTTATGTTTTGCATGCTAACTGAACAGCCTTTCTTGTGTGTGTTAGTTTGAACGACAATGCATTTTTTCATATGGGAGGAAGCAACAAAATAATAGAGTGAAATTAACCAATCAAAATCATGGTAAATAAAAGTCTCTCTCTCTTTCTCTCCTTTTAAGACTCAAGAGGCAGCTGGCACTCTCAGGCTTTGTTATATTGAGGAAAGAGAACAGCAAACTGCATGCAGTATAGAGTCAGTCTCATTGAAACTAATGGCATGAATGATCTCACACCATTGTAATAAGACGGAGATTTACTGTGCTTAGTAGAGAACCCATATTATAGAGAAAAGCATCGATCTACTTCCACATTTTATTCACATGAACGACAAACAAGTTATTCACTACTATGCAGTCACATTCAATCCCTTAGTGTCTGAGTCACAATGCCTTCCAAGTCCCTCACTCTTTACAGCTGTGCAGAGCACCTAGCCAGTAACTACTTGTCTCCACTTTACAGCCAACAGAAAAGGTTTATTAGCCCCTCTTACTTGACCAGTTTACAGTTGAGGCTTGTGCTTTATGGATATTTTTTGCCACATTTTTTTGATTCCTACAATGACATGTTCACCAATACAAGGTACTCTCTTCCTCGCTCCCTGTTTTTTGTGTTAAGCATCAGGTGGGCAGAGAAGCAGTGACTACGTTGTCAGAATATGAAATTTCTATGGACATTCTGCTTCCAAAATCCCTCTGCCCATTTTCTGATGCAAGCAGAGTGCACGTAAAAACAGTGGTGATAGGCTAAAGTAAATTAAGATAGGAAAGACAAGAAGGTATTCAGTGCAGTGCAAATGCTTTGTTCTGGGCCTCTCTGTATTTACTTATTAATGCCCCCTGATAGCATAAAAAAGATAAACCACGTACAGAATACGTTTATGCTTTAATTCCCTGCACTACAGCACCTGTGCAAGCGATACTTCTAGACCTGAGAGGATGCTCTTGGTACATGAAGAACTGTGGAAGATTCGGAGTCCCCACCACCATCTTCCTCCTCCTTGCTTTCAGTGCAGTCTGAGGGGCAGCAGATTACGGACCTGGAAGTCTGTGGACCCTACCATTCCTGATTATTCTAATGGTCTCTTGGGAAATATGAAGCGGATATGTAGAGCACCTGTAGACAGGAAAGCTTGAAGTCACCTTTGAGCTCTCTTTCTCAGTTTTAAGATAAGATCACGATTATGAGAATGAGAAACTTTTAGTTTTAGAACTGATGCTCTGCTGGGAGCTGAGCGTAGTGATCTCAACGTAATAAGTGAGGTAGGCTGTTGAGTTTCTTACTTGAAAAAAACCCATGAGTTTGGGTGGTTTGAATTACAAGCAGCGCAGTTGCATAATCTGGAAACCCTTGAGGATACAATGGAGTTGCAAATGGAGGCAGGGGGAAAAAATTCCAGTGCCAGGAAATGAAGGCTGATTACGCAATGACCTTATCAGATAATTTAATAGAAAAAAATAAACCAAAAAGATTTCCTGGAGAAATCAGCTTTAGGCAAATGAAGTGCCTCATGCCTGCCCTTCTTGTGGGAAAGGTGGCTTTGGCCTTTTTGCTCTGCAGGAAGGCAATGGTGTTGGAGCCGAGTAGGTTTAAGAATCTCATTTTCAAAAGGGTAGCTTCATACCTTTCCTCCATGATTGAGAAAATATGTGGGAGCACAAGCTGCTGCAAAAGAAGCTAGTTGGTACATGGTATGGCCTCAGTTTTAACAGATGGTTTTATGGTTTCATCTATACCTGAATATAGATTCATCATTTGTGCCTGGGAGTAGGCCCAATTTGAAGGTTTAGCTATAAAATGCATGTATTGGTTTTCCTTTTTCTGAGACTGGACATGCTCAAGAAAACCAAGATTGATTTTCAAAACAAAGCTACGTTATGCACAGGCTCCTGAGAGGTGACATACAGGACGTGTGGCAAACATTTGCCTTCAATTCCACAACAGGTTTCAGAATTTAATCTCTGAGTCTTTTATCTTTCTCTGGTCTCAGTTATTCTGTGCTGTTATATATTGATCTGGAAGCTATTGCAGCAGAGAATTTCAAACCTTTGGTACTTCGAATTTCTAATTCTAATCCTAGTTTAATACGTGAGTTGCAATCAATTAACAGTTTGTTCCTAGTTCCACGATTACTTCTCCTCCTGTTGTTCACACATTTTCTGTGATTCTGTGTCTTCCCATTGCCACACCTTGGAATTGTTGAAAAACAGGACTGGAAGAAACCTCTAAAGATCTTCTAATCCATCCCCCTTCCCCAAGGCAGCATCAATTATACCTACATGATTTCTGGCATATGTTTGTCTCATTTGCTTTTAAAATCTTCCAGTGATGGTTATACCACCATTTTTCTGAGCATTACATTAAGTCTTTAAACTAAACTATAAACTCCTTGGGTGTCTGATTTAATTTTAAACCAGTACTGCAAAGCATTGGATGTAAATGTGTTGCAGAATATAACTTAAATAGGGCATAAATTGCCTATAACCTTTAGGCATATAACTCAAATTCATCTTTACATAGGGATCTACACAGGATTGAAATTCATCCTTAATAAATTCTGCTATCATGAATCTTTCACAGCTTTTGCTATCCTTTTAAACATGATAGTTCTTGCCATTTCTTTACAGAAATTAGCTTAATTATAGATTGATGCCAAACGTATGACGAAACACAAATATGCATTCAGAAAATTTAACTACAAATTCTTACCCACTCAACACACACAAACAGATTCCTATTAGATAAATGTGTGTTTATGGGAACTGCCAATTTTATAATTCTAGTCTTGCTGAGAAAACTAGCATACCTGTATGATGATGGTGAAGTGTTCTATGCTTTTATTGTACTTTTGTATGTCTTCCATTTAGATAGTATTTGTTATCAAAAATACGCTGTAGTTACTGCACTTAGAGTATACCTAGGGTGACATAAAGGAAACAACAGTCTTAGTATTTTAAGACCTATAGGATGAACTGCCAATCTTCTGCGGCCAACATATGATACTTCTGGTATTGAGGCTCTGGGGTGTAGATACAATATTCTTTTAATTTCTGAAAATGTAGAAATTTTATTAATAAGAGAAATGTATTAAAATTGTAAAACATTGGAAATCCGTCACATCTTAGAAGGAAAGTTCCTGGGTTTTTTGATGCTGAGGAATTAACAAAGACAGAAATCTCACGTTCTGTGAAACCTGAGACTTGGTAAAGAAGCTGAACAGAATTCATAGTTTTATTATGGCTTACTGTTACCAAGATACCTTTAAAGAGATGCTTAAATATATAAGATTTCTATGTATGGTTAAATTTTTTTAAAGACATTTATTAGCCATCACTTGCAAAAACTAGCAAGTTAGTAACCGCTCTATCCTATGAACTTGCTTATCTGATTATTGGTTTTATTTTGTACATTACTACATTAACATTAGCTACAGATGCTTCCAAATTTTCCATATCCGTTTCTCTCAACTTTGCTTCCTTTTACATGGTGGTTTCAGTTTTCCTAAAATTATATCCATGTTTGCTGTTTTATTTTCAGAAACTATTTTCATTGTGTGCTTGGAAATAAGTGTGCATGTTTGCCCTGGGGCTGCCTTCCATTCACTGTCTTTCTAATACTGGAGTTACCAAGCCAGGCGAAGAATGGAAAGTCTCTGCGTGGGATATGCGTCAGCTGGGTCAGCTGGTGGCAGTGATGCTGCTCTCAGCTAACAGGATAGGTTTGCTCTAGTGTCTTTAGTCATCAGCTGAGGGAGTCCAGGAGATCACCTGAAATCCATGTACCCTTTTTGGTTGCTCTCCTTCTGAGAGCTCTGAGTATGTTAATAGTTCTTCAGTGGCAGATGAAAGGAAGAGGACAGACAAGTAAAGACACATTGGTATTCTTCAGTACAGTGGTACACGTGTGACTAGTTTTCTCAGGCTATCATTTAGCACTCATGCAATGATACTGTGCAGGAGAGTTCTTTGGATGGACAGTAACCAAGCAACATCAGCTTGGAAAGCTGAGGATACCATCAACACCTCCTACATTTTTTGGTTCATGAACCAGAACAAGCTCCATTGGCTACATAATGAGGATGGACCCGCAAAGCATGACTCCAGCCATTATTCTCTCTCATGATACAGTCCTCTCTGTTTTTAATATCACTTCAAGCTGACCTTATTAAAAAAAGTATCTGTGTTTGCAGAGGAGTGGGAAGAAGAGATTTCACTGAGATATAAAATGCATTTGATGTGCTAAAAGAGTGAAAAACCGCTACTTGCAGAGAGTGTTGACATATCTTATCTCAGTTGTCAGAAGTGGCTTGTGAAATACAGTGAGATGAAATCCATGCTCTACATAGGGACAGTTCAGGCATTTCTTGAATTTATTCTGACTTCATTAGCTTTCAGACTCTCAAGAGGTACTTGCAGTGACAAATATAAGTAGTTTCTTCTTTTCTTGTCCTTCAACTTTTTTACCTTGTTATTTCTTTGCTCTTTACCTCCCTGTTCTGCTATTCTATCCCACTTTTTGTTGCCTTTTCATACCTCTAATAGTTGTACGTTAACAGAGGAGTGGAATGGTGACTTGTAACATTCGTATTTTGTATTATAGCTAGGGAATAACTGAACACTGAAGGTATGATACCCTTTTCCAAACACTATCTGAAGATGGAAAAACAGTCAAAAGGACAGTGAATTGAAGGGAAGTAAAGCAACACTTAAACAAACAAACAAGTGTCAGATAGGCAGCTAGGTGTAAAGCTGAAGTTACACCAGTGCCAGTTAATGAGTTTCTTATATAGTATGCAGATGGTATCCAGGAGGGCCATGCCTGCAGGGAGCAGAGCATAGGTCCTCATGTGCCTCAGCAGCTTCATGAGAGAAGATGCAGAAACATTTGTGGGACAAACGGGCAGTTAAGCCTGGTGCCACTGGTGGAGAAAGAGCTCCCTTACTTCCATCATTTAATAAAAAATGTTCTACACGGGTAGTTTGTTCTACATAGGGAGTTTGTTCTACACAGGTAATTTTCGCTGTGGGCTTTAAGATGTGTGATATTGAACTCCCTGCACATGATAACATTGCATCAGCAATGAGCCTGTTCTCCAGTGTGCCCAGGCAGATCTTTCACTCAGGACAAAGGAAGTGTGGTTTGTGTTAAAGATATAGTCCAACTTTCATAATAAAGCAAGTTGTGAATGATGAATGAAAGCAATTATTGAGCTGAAAGTACACGCAGCAGATTGAGCAATGTTGATCTTTGTGCAACAATCAGCTGAGTAAGAGAAGGCAGGGACTGAATTTTCAACTGTCTCAGCCTGACCTTCCTTTTGTACTTTTTAAACTGCAAATTAGCGCATCCAATTATGAGGCCAGTCGCTCCTGAAATTTCTGGCTGTTATTTGACGGTGCAGAAAGATAGATATGCAAATTGCACTCACAAAAAGGAAGGCCAGTCTTCTGACAATAAAAGCTACAAAATCCATTTATATAAATTGTTATGCAGCTATTCAAATTATTAATTTAGAGGGAAAGTTTCCGTACTCCCAGACTGACTCCAAGCTACTTCTCCTCCCTACTTTCACCCTGCCCCCAAAATTTTTCAACAAAATCAACCACTGTCTTTTTAGTATTTACCATGAAGAAATACCTTGATTGGAATTTAAGTTGAATCAGATTTTAATTTACAAGGAGTGTTTGAAACAGATTTTCGAATGGCATAGCAACACAAAGGTAATTCACAGAGGCGTGTGTTTAAAACCAGGGCCTAGTTTATAGGAAAATCCGGAATGTGGGCAGAAACGTGTTCCAGAATTCCACCCTCTCGTCCTGGCTACACAAACAATATGACCGAGGCCTGCCAACAGTTGTCTTGTTTAAATAGAGAGAGAGAAGGAAAGTGGCAAGGATTCCGTCTGTACCATAATCCCTGCAGCCTTGCTACTTAGCACTTTTAAAAGAAAGGCGGATGCAGGATGCAAGAATAAGACATAGCACACTCCATCTCTTCTCTCCAATAAACACTGCTTAGAATTCCATCTAGTTTGGGAGAATAAACATTTTCAAGGCTTTTCTCTGAACATTTGATCTCAGTGACTAAAGCAGTTCATTTTTAGCCCTCTCTGCTTTTCTACTGCAGAGTCAGCGTCGCACATCTTGCACTCAGAGACGTAACTTGAAAACCTAATCCTGGGGTCCTTGCTCGGAAGAAATCCTACAGACTTTAATGGGACTTTGGCTTTAGTAAAGGCTACTAGATGTGGCATTGTATCTGCTACTGAGCTGACAATTGTGGAAAGAGTTAAAGAACCTATCACCAAGGCGGTAACTGGGGAGTCTTAACCTATGTTGAGCTAAATTCCTCACAAGGCAATTTGAATTGATGGCCCTTTATAGCTACTCAGTCAGAAATGAATACATAATGCACTGGCACAAAAATGTCCATCCCACACGGAGGTTGGCAGGTATCCCTATGTTTTGAGGTAACCAATCTCTTGTGAACTGTTTGCCTCATTTCTAATTGAAATGAAAGGAATGGGTTTATGGTCTCCTTTAAAAGTTTTTTGTAAATTGACTGGCTGCCCTTTAGCATTTATGAAAACATTATTTGGGGGGATATTGCAGGAATTCTTTTTGTAGGTTGTACCAGTGAATGGCTGAAGGTTTGACATTTTCGTTTTAATAGTCTCCCAAAACGATACACCCTGCACAACAACTGCTTCTTCCCTTTTCCCACCTATGTGGTAGGTTTGCCTCCGACCATGTCCTTCACAAAGTTTTCATCAGTTTTTTTCCGTTGAAAGTGTCAAGTTCATCTTCAGGCATTTATGTACTAGAGGGTCAGAATGCTTACATAGGAAGAAGTTATTAATACAGGGTCTTTAACAACAGTGAGCTTGAAGCTTCAAATTCATGTACGGAAAGGCAGATCTTTCTCTGCTGTTTGTACGCACCTCTCAATTATGTGTAGTTTCGCTCTTGCCTGAGGCTTTGAGATGTTGCTGTATTCTAGATATTCACCGTTCTGCTGTTACTTTGTAATGGAAGTACAGGTGATTGTGGAAATCTGCGTTTCTGCACACTTTTGCTCTGCACTGATTGTTAGAACAGGTATTTTTACCTTTGTTTTACCATTTATAAAATGGTAAAACTAATGACCAGCCTCCCAAAAGCTATTGCTAGACTTAAGCAACTGATGCTGTAGATCATGTGAGATTTTGAGTAAAAGGCAGTCAGTACGCTAAGTGCGCTTTAGCTATTAATCTCCGGGCCAGCTTTTTCAAAGAGCTGAGCACTCAGCGGTTGTTGTCGACTTCCAGTTCAACTCCTAAAGGAAATGCCAAAATAATCAAAAGTTCTGCTGGAGGTTTAGGGCTTCAGGAAATCTAGTCATTTGATTCAAAGATGCATGTGGGCGATTGAGTTCTTCAGAAAATCTGGCCCCTAACAGCTACAGTTAAGACTGGCATGTCCTTCTTACACAACCAGCATATTAACTATTTTGAAAGGCTCTGCTTTAGTATTTTTCTCATTTCTGAAAAGCAGTGTTTGAAATACAAGCCTCAAAATGTATTCCTTTCTCATTTTGCTTTCTGAGAGACCAAAGTCTCCTATTTATGAACTGAACAGGCAATTACAGCATGCACTTCCCCACCTAATTCTATCATTATGCCTGCATCCTGACCTGAGGGAGAGGAAGTAGTTTGTGCTTTATGCCCCATCAGTCCTTGGCCTCTCTCTTCAGCTGTCAAGAAGTGTTTTTTTCTCATGCAATATCACCAACTATTTACCAAAGGGAAGCCATTAAAAGAGTTTGCACAAATATCATATGGTAATGACTTTAGACTGTCAAGTGTAAGTCTCCAGAACCCATTAACAACATTTTGAACTAGTCAGCGCCCCTCAAAATAACTTTAAAGTCCTTCTTGGACAATTGATTATGTCATAGTCTTCCCCTTTTAAAACCGAAGCACAGAGTAAGTGTTGTACGGCCACTGCCATAAGTTTTTGAAAATCAATTGCAATGCATAACTCACTCTATCTGTAATATTTTTATAAACACTGTTTTGACGGATCAGGAATTTTTTTTTCTCAGTTCTACCTTTATAACTAGAGCAAATCAGATGAATAAATAATACTGGAATTGTAACCGCTAGTAGACTCTTGCTTGTCTTAGCTTTGAAGATGTTTGCTTTTGTTTTGTTTGGGAAAAGTGTACATTCCAAGTGATCAAACCCTCAGCTGTTTGTTAGGAAGAGTCTTTGTTATGCCTGTTCTCATTTATGAAAGCATGAAGTGCTTTCACAAAAAATGATCTCTGAGAAAGAACTATGAAAGCTATGACTGATGCTGAGAAAGGAGAACGAGTTGAACTTGTTCTTAAAAACTCCGTCGTTCTTTTGGCAACTTAGGACCATTTCATAACATATAGTAATATATATAGTAATATACATGCCACTGTGTTACCTAGATACAACAGAATGGAAGGATCTTTATCTCTTTTTCTTTTCCTTTAAGTTTATGTATTCTAATACACAGTTGGTTTGTTTTGTGGGATTTGTATATTATATTGACTTGCCATTTTGTTGGCAAGAGAATTTCTTCCTATATTTAATCTTCCTTAAAACTGCTCAAATTGTTTTATTAGGCATGCCTGTTACTCATTTTGACTGCAGAGAAAAGGGCAACTGCTTTAACAGTTGTCTTTTCTGTTACAGTCTCATCACAGGACTTATAAAAATATGTATGTCTATTTTTCTGTATGCATAATTTTATAATCATGAATAAGCTTTGTGTGCACTGATTCCTGAGAAAACTAAGCTTGCCACTATAAGGCTTGCTGTTGTCAAAAGCATGTGTGTGTACACGCGCACACAGGCACATGGGGGTCTGTAGAGAGCTGCTTCAAATGTATAAAGTACATCTTATTATATACTTAATATGTCCTTTAGGTGGTGCCATTGTGTTTTTTTAAGATAAGATTGCAGACTCAAGAAAGCATAGGACATGGTAACAAAAAGGATGCAGTGCACAATACATCCTTATATCCTAAGTGACTCGGAAACATCTGAATGTACAGAGCCATCTCCCACATACAGGATGTAATGTTGTTAGAGTAAATATAGAGCGGCTGGTGTCAACAATGAAGAAAGCAAAAGCTAGAGGAAGAATGGTAACTTGAAATAGCCAGGAGTCTCTGTTTTGAAAAAGCTTTCTGAAACTCAGTTTGGCTTCTAAATGTTAATGCCAGTGAGGAAGGAAAAATGAAAAGAGGAAGGGAAGAGATGTAATTACTAGCAACGGGTGTGATCTGGGGAGGTTGGATCTGAGCTGCCAGGCAGTGCTAAAGCTATCCAGAAAGTAAAGTATTTGGATATGTGCTTGGGTTCATGTCGCTCTTGGTTGATGATGAATCATGAGGAATCTTAGAAATATGCACAGAGAAATTTCTAGGGTGAGTCTCAAAGCAAAAGTGAAATATATTTTGTCCACATTTCAGACAATTTGTTGCTAAGTGGGTAGGCCATATTGCTTCATAGCAGGGGCAGAAGAAGAAGCAGGGAAAACAGGAGGCCGAATGCCTAGTTTTATATCCATGGTTGGCCAGTTGCTCACTGTGCTTTTTTAATACATCTAAACTGCCTGTGTTTCAGTTTACAGCAGGGTTGTTTGGCTTAATGATTTAATGTATTTTAGATGCTTTGAGAATGTTGGATTAATGGGATCACATACATACAAAGTGTTGCTGTTGTTGTTTACATATTGTTTAGATGGTGTTTTCTTAAAAATCAAGGCACCCTCTGTCCCGTGTTTTTGCACTACATACAGGTCAGAAAAGCACAAAAGTACTGTATGTCTGAAACATTTCCAGCAGCTTCCCTGGACCTGCTTCCAAAGCTTATTGAAATCTTGTTAACAGAACACTCTACCTCCCTCTGATACCTCACACTGCAAAACAGCTTTGAAGGCCTAGACTGAATAATGAAGGAAACAAGGGCATCTGGGGTCCATTATTTACCCCATTTCATAAGGTGCTTCTACATAGTATGCTGCCTGCCTTTTCAGATCCATGACAGAAATAAATACAAAGCCTGGAAAGAGCGAGCAAGTCAGAGTTGTCTGCTGCCCTCTCCACTGCCCCCCTGCCCTTTTCTTCCTGTTTCACAGGACACATTTGTTTCATCTCAGCTAAATGTAGTTCTCTTTCTGCCCAAGACACTTGTTCTTTCCCCAGCACAGACTGTTTATTCCAAGGAACTCCTTTTTGCTTGGGAAGATGTCTCAAACACCTTTGCATGCTTCTAAAGGAGACCGGTGTGAAGTTACTCGCTTTTAGATTCTTCTCAGCTTTTCCGCTTGTCAGCATGACGAGGATCTGGAGACTTGATTTGAGACTATGGCTGTGTTAGGAAAACAGGAGATAGGTCAATAAAGTAATTTCCATCTCAGTGTGCTAATTCACAGGAGAGTGTTTTAAAGTAATGGGAGCAATCTAAAATGTTAATGTATCCAAAAGGCTGAAGCTGTTGCAGGGGGAACAAGGTCTGGAAATTTTGGGGGGAAAAAAAAAAAGTCCAAGCATCTTTAAAAAAGCTGGCCCTAACTGTCTCTACATTTCTCATGAAAATAAACTCCTTGCAAATGTAGCTTTCTAATGAAAACCTTTCAGGATGCTCAGTCAACGTTAGAGCATTTTCTCTAGGCACTTACATGGGTAGTATAGGTAAAGTACCTGAGTGACTACACAGATGAGGAACTGTAAGTTGCAACAATTAATGTAGCAGATGTTTCTTTTTACTGTCTATGATTTTTCTGTGACCAGATGATAATTTATACTAATTTATTAGCTGCTGCAGTTTGATCTAGTTCTCTAAAAATATTTGCACCTGTGGCTTGTTCCCACAAACTTTTGTAGCGGTTATACAGCCAATTATTTGTGAGCTAAACCCTATCCTTTGCAAGAACAATCACCAAAGCTCTGTGGATTTTTTTTTTTTTTTAACCCTCGTAGGACATCTCCTTTAAACGCTGCTTCCACTTTGAAATAGTTAACTGACAGTTCCAAGTTAAGTCCATTTCTTGAGTAAATGAAAGTCTGCAATCCATCCAAAATTAACTTTCCTTTTGCAACAATTCAGAAATTGCAATAAGGTTATTAATGTGTCAAAAAAGGGCTAGGAGGAAAAAAATAGGAGAGCTTTGGATAAGTAGCTATTAAACTCTTTAAGCTACTTCTAATAGTAATTTATTTGTCCTCGATGAGGGTTCAGCTCTGAAAGGAATCCTAGACAGTGCACATCCTGAAACTTAGAGCTGTTATAGCCTGCTCATTTAGTTTTACCTATTCAAGCCAGTTTCCAAAATGGGATGAGGTTTGTGTTTCAGTCTCCCTTTCTGTTGTTCAAGGAGCAAATCATCTTGTGTTCGTTCTTTAGTTTGGCACCAGCTTTACTGGATCTTATGTGTCTGAAAATTCATCCAGGATTAATCTCTGAGGTGCAGAGGCTGTCGCTTATTTCTTTTAAGTGCTCAGAGCTGCTTCCTGATTATATTTATAAAACTAATAGGTGACTTTTTTACTCTCAGAGAATATGATAAATCTCTGAGTCTGCTATGTTTCATGGGCGGTTACCAATGTGTGATCATGTGCATTTCTTCTGAATAAGAGACAGAAAAATCTCCCAGAAACAGCATGAGCACCATTTATCTTTCTACCATAACAATTTTGGATTTAGCCAATGAAGTATGTCATGGGATGTTTAGCTGACAGCCCACACCACCAGTCTCTGCTGAATCATTGTCATATTACATGTACCATTCCTATTTCTTTTAGTATTAGAGGGCACATTGCTTTGCCACTAAAAATAATTGCCAGGCAAAATAATGAGTCATTCCTTTTGAAAAGCCAAGTGAAAATTTTTGTTGAATTCCACCATGACATCTCTCGAATCTCTGTGGTGCTACATAAAGATTTACCTGTCCTCAGCAACATGCTACCCACCAATCACTGTTTCTTTATAAAAACAACTCCCCCAGAACAAACTAAAAAAAAAGCAACATTTTCTGTCAAACAGTAGTCCACTTTCTGCTGTCTAGGTTTGTTACACAGACAAGACAGGAGCAAAAGGTTTAGTAAATACCTATTCTTAACCAAATGCTTTTTATCTTTTGCCACCATTTGGAGATATATGTAAAGGCTATTCACAGGAGTAATACGAAGGGGAATTTAAGACACTGTTAGTCCATGTTGGGTCACTGAAGTTACTAGAAGCATGTCACTGACTGCAAAAGCAAAAAATCAACACGTGTAGGCTAGCAAGGTTGACTTGGAGAGGGACGGGGGGACTATAATAGGCCGTGTCCTAATGATGACCTCCTTTTGTATTTGCAGGGAAATTGCATACCTTCCCTGCCTCATTTTCACCATACTTAGTGTGGAGTAAGAAGAATATATGAAAACCATTTAGTGATTATATGAAAAGCTGTGTGGAAAAGCTAGGCATCATCCTTTCGATCAAGACACAGAATAGCACAGAAACCTAAATCAAGAAGGTGGTTGTAGTCTGGCTCTAATTACATACCTTGTGCTGGTCGAAATTTCTGCATACCTCTTTGGGTACAGCAGTTATTCTTTAGGCTGAAACTAGTAACGAATGGTAACGAGTACAACATACTTGCACGTGCTTTGCAGGCATTACAGCGTTATTGCCCGACATTGTAATGTGGTCACCAGTAGGTTAATTAACTCTCAGGGGACATAAATCCCCTGACTGACCCTGTGATGTGGTATCCTACTGTGGCCGTGGAGCTGTTAGGCGTACATGTGCTATGTTCTACACTGGCTTTTCCTGCAGCTCATTGCCGTCAGTTGCTCTTCATCACGTGGTTCCTCTCACATTAGTTCCCTAAGTTTTTTGTCCTTTTAATCTCAGTTGCTGAAATAACGTGGTCTTTCCCTATGGATTTCAGTATGATCTTTGCTTGTCTCCGTGTACTCACTATTGTCTTTCTTGTGCATTTGGCATTTGTTTCTCTTTCTGCTGTACTCATTTTTAAATGAATTTTGTAGTTTTTGCGGTTTGAGCCCACTTTTCAGAGAAGAGTGTGATGGACTACTGCTTAAGGCCCTCTAAGTTGTACAATTTTAAGTTGTGTTGCTAATTTGTTCCGATTAACCAAAAGGTGTAAAATAAATAAAGAATAGGTACATCCCTAAAATGTTATGACAGTTATCTGCAGTTATCTATCTTGCTTTGAGGTACACAGGTAAGAACAGAAATACTATCAATTATTGTGGTCTGAAAACACTGATAGGAACTCTGGTAAATCCCTCCTTCGGAAATTAACTCTCCCTGCAGTGCAGTTAAATTGTTCAACTTATCAGTCTCAATTTTCTTCTCTGTAAAATGGAGCTAATAGTAATTGCTTATCTCATGGAGTGTTGTGGGGATTAATTAGAGCTTGGAGTTGAAAACATGGTGATTAAGGACTGCAGGGGCTGAGAGAGGAAACAGTGAAATTAGGTGGATTTGTCCCAAATGTGGTGGCTCCATCATACTTACCTGCATGTCTTCCTGCTTCTTTTCCTCTTGGGAGACGTGTCTTCTCAGCTTTCTTATGTGTAAAGCTCCATTCACACAGATATGGGTGGATGGGTGGTGGGGGGAGAATTTGGGGAGAGCTTAGTGGAGTGGGCAGAATAGGAAAGGAGAGTTTAATCATCTGTCAAAATAGTAATACCCATTGTGGTCTGAACTGTGTAATGCAGTCATACATCCTCCTCGTTTCACAGCACACCTGATTTGGCCCTGCCGTGGCGATATAAGTGGTTTAAAAAAACCTAAAAGCTGCGCCAGTGACACAAGCTGCTATTGGAGATATTTTAAATTGTTGCTTGTCCTTCTCCTTAACCATCTGCCTGTCCTTCCCTTTTATCTCAGCCTTCTGCATCTTTCCTGACTACACTTAATGTCCTGTCCTTACAATTTCCCTCCCCTCTTGTCTGTATACTATTTTTTGTCCTTCTCCTCCTAGTATTTTCCAGTTCACAGGTGAATCTTGTGACTCTGGTCTTCCTGTCTGTCTCTATGCCTCTGTCTCCCATGTTCTTTGCAGAGTTATATGGTGTGATACACTTCAGGCACTCCCTGGTCTGCTGTTTGCCCTCTGGTTCCAGCTTGCCAAGATAGTGTCTGATTATTGGAGACTTTGAGATACTGAATGCAGGATTAACTAGATGGCTGAATGATTAATGAACAAAGCTCACAAGCACATTGTGTTAAGACTGAGTTTATCAAATCCATAAGGGGTTTTCTCAAACCCACTGTTGTCCATCTCCTCCTGACGTGTAGCATTTTTCTTTCCATTAAAAGGCTCCTCTCTCCTTGTTGCTAAAATATTTATTACCTGGTCATAGCCTACCTAGTTTCCTGTTTCTTCTTGGTCTGCTCTAACGGCTAATTTCATCATTATGCTTATGTAAGTCCTCCTTGGAGGACTTGGTCCATTTTATGGTCATTTCCAGTTACTCATCAGTTCTTCCCAGGCCCTTCCTTTTGCTTTCCCTTTTGCTGTGTTCTCTCCCTCTCCTCTTCCCACCCTATCTCTAGCACCCTTCATGGCTTGCAGCTGCCTTGTCTGCTCTCTGCAAAACATCTCTCTCTTTCTTAGTGTGGCCTTGGAAGCAAGACCTTTTCAAAATTTTCCTCACATTTCATACTTGCTAGTAATCTGCAGTGCCTTCTTTCTCCAAATTCCTGCGGTGTGATTTGTCTTTTATTTCTGTGACAAACTCTTGCTCATGTAAGCGGTTCTAATAAATGTCATCTCCATAGCCTGCAAAGGCACCGATACAGAGTGCTGATTTTGCACTGTGTATGCACATTCAAAGTGACTGTGTACATCATTTGCAGGTCCTGGCCTGTATAATATTACTAACTGCATGGGTGCAAGCATAGCCTTATGCCTGCCCATCAGCTGTGATACCTAGAAGCAATTAGTAGTGGTTTGAATTTATCACATGTGAAAGTGGCCTTTAGTTGCAAGGTCTTCATCCTGCTTGTTTGTGCTTAAGACTATATACTCTTAACAGTATGAAAGGGACCATAAACTCGACTGTGTTACCATTGTAAACCTTTTATCTTCCTCCATATATTCATATAAAGGTGGTGTGCACAATAAAACAGAGGCTATAGGAGCATTATGGGCCTGAAAAAGTTAGAGGCCTAACTCGGGGTTGCAGTCCATGTCAGCTGATGGCCTTAATCATGTAGCTGCTCAGCAGTGAGCAGAAGATTGCGCAGAGCAACCACATAGCATCATGTGAAACAATGCAGGTATGTGCAAGCTGTGAGGTGTTACAAATAATTGTATGCTAGCTAACAGCAGTTACCTGCACTGAGTAGGAATCGTGTGTCCGTAATGAGTTGAAGCAGGTATGTGTAGTAAGCAGGTGTTTTCCTGTAGGCACATCTCACATGCAAGCATGTGTTACTAGATGTACCACAGATCTGACATTCTTCTTACTGAACTTGGGAGAAGAATGAGGTGGAAGAGGGAGGGGGAGCAGAAACCAATCAAAGAAAGCAATACTTTTTATCAATCATATTTGATGCTATTCTTTCGTTCTCTTTCATCACTTTGATCTCTCAAATAAAACCGATACTTTGGACACTTTCCAAACTCTTAGCTTTGCAGTCTGAGAGGGCTCTGGGTTAGCTGCTGAGGGTATGTGTTTGCAATTATGCATTTGAAAGTATTTTCCCCTCCGCTGAGATAACATTCTTTTTGTGTTACCACACACTTCTGCTGTCTCGTTTTTCTTCTCCCATGGCACTGTAGGCTGAAAGGCCTCACTGCATTCCCCCTCCTCCCCCGATCTTTGCAACTGATATCTGAATAAAATACTTTACCCTGCTGGTATTTAACCTGCTGAGCCTTTCACTTTCTAGCTGTGAAACAGACAAAAAGTGTATCGTGCAGAAACATCCTGGCAGTTTCATTTCTTAATATGCCTCCAAGGTAAGGCAAGATTGAACAGGGGTGGGAAAATTTATACTGATGTTGCTTTTAGGGAACTTCAATGCTTTATTTATAGATTAACATTCTCTGAGAAAAGCTGTACACGTAATTTTCCAAGCAATATTTTTCCATAAAAGAGAACAAACTTGAAAGCTCTTCTTTATGGAGTACCTGACTATAATTCACTGGATAAAGATTGTAGGAATGTTGATCTTTATTTTGTAGGATAGCTAGATAGATTTTTCTAGCTGATAAATTCTGGCTAACAGTAGTGAATATATGCAAGTATGTCAATTATTATTATAAGAAGATAGGCTGTTTTATATTCTATGACAGACAGCCAAATTCCCTGAGTTAGACAGCCAAATTCTGTGTGACCCTGTAAGCCCTTTACACTGCAGCCTGTTCTACCAAACCTGATTTATCTGACCTTGGACTTGCTCATTGTGTCTAAAGATTGTGTGATGTGGTCCAAGAAGGAAATATTATTCCTCTAAAAAATGTATTGTATTCAGTATCAACAAGAGACATTCTGCAAGTGTAATTTAAACCTTATATATGGAGTACAGTGTTCAGACTTCAAGATACTTAAAATGACTGGGTCAGTAAGAATTTGAACAGTAATATCTTAGTCTGATGTAACATATTTCATCCTAAATCTCTGTGAAAATTGAACATGTGGGGTCCAATCCTATAGTAATCATTCCCCCAACTGACTTCGAACATCGGACATATGCATTCTGTCCTCTTCATACATGTGCATGTACTCGAATCCACACACACCTGTACACTGGATTTTTAAAGAGTAGCTGTTCCAGTGAGAGACAAGTCCCATTTTTGTCCTGGAAAAAGGAATCCTTTAGGATAGCGCTCCAAAAGTGAAATTGTTCCAGGTGCGCAGCACTAAAATGCGCAATGGTTTGCTGGTTAGGACAAAGTTGAAGCCTTTGAGAAGGTCTTTAGCTTTGAACAGGAAGCAAAGAAGGATTTTGCAGGCCTGACGATATCTGGGACAGGTTATAGACTTCTCTATTCTTTTGTTTTTGGGAAGAACTGAGGGCAGGCTTGAAGTACCAGGTGAAATAAAACCACTAGTCCAAATTAATTTCCCAATTAAATATCCTTGATGTTAATGGTAATGTATATCCTGAAGTGAGAGCAGGAGTCTATAAAACCAAGATCTAATGTCAAAACCTTACGCTAATGATTCCCAAGTTTGTTTTTTGATCATGGTCATTGGCTTGGACCCAAACCCAGTAATCTAGGGTTGAAAAACACAGAAATAAAATTCTAAATGAATAACAGAGTTAACTCTGAAATAATTGTAGGACAGGGAAATGACAGTTCTGTTGAAATTTTTCCTGGTGTTTTTTCCACTATTTTCTCCCGATTGCTTCATTTTTACTCAGATAGGGCCCTGATCTTATAATTCTTATCTAGCCAAGTATGATTAAGCTCTTTCTAGTCAAAACTGTGCTTCAAACAACTAAGGACTGGCTGTCTGGGGCCTTAATGCCTGATCTCTGTGAGGTGCAGGGAGTTTTCAGCAGCCACTGATGATCACCGGAACGTATCCTGTTTCTACTGAAGTCCAGAGTTAGTCTTAACTGCTTTACAGGAAAGTGTAGCTGGCTAGAAGGGGATTGACAGTGCTGAGTACTTGGCAGCATCTGATTTTAAATGGTAAGCTTTCTGTGGGTGAATTTCTATTCTTTTTCTTTTCACTATGTCTTGGGTCAAAATGCAATGCTGTGTGAGTAAATCGCTCTATCAGTGGTAGCCATTTTGAATTCATATATCAGAGGACTGGGTAGTCGTCTCTGCTGAAAGGCCTAGTCTCGCTCTGTCGATAATTGGTGGTGGAGTCAAAGGACTTACGCTGACTTATATGAATAAAGGATCTGTCCCCTTGCGTGAACCTGCAGCCTGTTTCCGTTTGATCTCAGCACTGCTGCGGTTGCATTTACGGTACACCGCTTGATAAAGGACACGATGCTGAGTATCGCTGAGCCTCCTCCCCCCCGTTTCTGACTAATGTCTTTTCAGTGTGGGAGCAGAATCCTGATATGCGTGACACAAGCAGAGTACGTGGGAATTAGTTCCATTAAAGCCATGCCATATGGCTCGCAGGGTACTCTGTGATACCACTATGCTGGTTGACAGTCTTTTCCTATGGATGGGATCAGCGCATATTCCCTGATTTACACTTTTTTTTGGTGTATCAAACAGAGACAGACTGTTAATTAAAAATGACATCATCATGCTGCTGCTAGCTCATTGCAGGCAGTCCACATATTAATGCTGCTTGTTTCAGTTTTCAATGATCCTATTATGAATTGTAACCTCATTACACAAACCTTGCTATACAGTGGAATTTCAAATGGGGTTTTGTGGTTTTTAGAACTTAAACAGCTAGAATAAGCACAAAGGCAGTTGCGGTCAGGCAGCTTCCTCTCTTACCGCAGCAGTTGTGGAGATGCCATTCCAGTGACCACTGTTTCTACAGTGAGTCAGTTTCATTTTTAACAATCTGACTCAGTTCTCTTCAAAGGGGGCAGCATGTTATTCCTGCATGATTTTTGTGTGCATGACTCTGTACAAAGGGGTCAGTGCCAACTTAACTCTTTGGGATCCAGCCTCCAGGAGCAGATTCTTCTGGTTGTCGGGAACTGTACTCCTTAAAGCCTGCAGGATTTTGACTGCTGTGTGTACATCTGTTTTGCCAAACATGCCCTGGGTTTTCAGCCATCAGAAAAACTGATGGTTAGCACAGCTACTGCCACCAGAGAGCTAGCGCTCTGGGTGAGCTGCACTGCACCCCACAGGCTTTGCCAGAAGCTCTTGCAAGAAGACTGAGATAAATCCATTGCTGTTCTGGAATGCAAGCATATACAAAAAAGCACATAGATGCACAAAAAAGTAGAAAAAGGAAAGAAAAAAAGAAAGTAGTTTTCAGTAGGATAGCCAGTGCCAAACAAGAGGCTGGTCCTTTCTGTGCATGGTGCATTATGAATCTTCAAACCCCCAACAACAATCGCCAATCACATTCTGGAATCAATGATTAAGTAAATAGGAATTTATGCACGTTCAAGCTTAAGAGAGTTCCTTTACACAGCAGTTCGGCTGCAAGCTCTTAAAGCTCATTCATGTAATTTTTGCAAACAAGGCATGCAGCAGTTTTCAACCTTAATGAAATATGTCTTTTTCGTTCCATATGACTCACAGTTTCGTTTTGAAGTTTTTGAGCTTCTCTTAAGGTTATGGAGTGGTCAAGTGAAGCGGAACAAGGTTTTTGAAATCAGGAAGCCTGGGCGCTGTTTCATTCAGAAAAAAAAGAGAGCGAGCAGGAGAGGGAGAAAAAAAAAAGCCCTATTCCTGTGTTTGATTGAAAAATAAAACTGCTGTTCTCAGTGAACCTTTGAAGTCCCCCAGCCCAGTAATTGTTTCACGACATTTGCAGCTTGAGGCAGCAAGAATGTTTGTGGTTGTTTTAAAGGCATCTGAGTGTGGATTCCATATGGTTTATTTTGTTTTTTTCTAATTTTTTTCTTCCCCACTTGGAGCCTCAAGTTCTTGTGCATTGCCTGATACCCAGTCCCAGCCTACACTATTACTACATGAACTGTCTGTCTGTGAAAGAACTGAGTGGATGCATTGTAGCCCAAAGATTCAAGCGTGCTTAATTCAGACAAAATCTGTGAATGCCTGTTTAGGCAACAGTTGATTTTAGCTGCGCTTTATCGATACTATATTTGGAGTGTGGCTTACTAAACAGCATACAGTTTGCTTTCCTGAACAAAAGACCTCTTCATATGGCCTATACTTAGAGCATGATCCTCCAAATGCTTGCTATAGAGCATAGTGCTTGCTGTCATGATTTCAATAGGTAGTTTGCAGCAGGCCAGATAGTAAGCCATTGGTGTCAAATAAAGGGCCTGATTCACCACTGTGTTTTTCCAGTCTTACTGCAATGTAACTGTTTTGTTCTGTGGAACAAGCTGAATCGGATCCAAAAAATTTTGAAAATATGTACTATAGAAACTGGAAGAATCTAAAGTGAAATTAAGACATTTAAATTTGGAAGTGTCAAATACACTTGCAACTTTTCCCTCTTCTTCACCCATTATATAATATATAATAGGTAAGACTACATGCATTGATTATGTGTATTGATAGGGTCTAGTCCTGAGTTTATTTATGAATCGCCATTTGCAAGTCAACTTTTGAACTTTTCAAGTCAGAATACAGGAGGAAGTTACAACAGCCAAGTCTGGAGTTTGCAGCATGGATGGCAAGCGTCTCTGATAACTGTGGAACTCATTAATTTACAACCAGGAGCACTTATGCTGAAGACCAGTATTAGCATTTTAGTCCAGTGTGGAACCAGTCCTAGCGACAGAAGAACTGAACCTTGTTCTTTCTGAAGATAGAGTCAAACTAGAGGGCACTATGGGCTTGAACCAGAGAGGTTCCTCACTTCCTTCAAGTTACCAAATGACTCGCAGCTCTGATGGAGTCCGGCCTGCTTATCTGTGCAGTTACAGTAGTCTGTCTCATTGGCATGATACTAGTCTATGGCTCTTGAGAGCAGTGAGAGACATGCGAGTACAAGGCTATGTCCGTGTTAGCAAGCAGATAGTGCAACAGGATGGCAGCAGATCTCCAGCGCAAAACAGCTGATGCTGAGGACCAAGCTGTTTGCACTGCAAGAATTTTACTTTGGACCAGCTATATGTGGGACCGGTCTTGTGGACTGAGTGTCCTCTGTTGGTTGAAGTGGATTAGGTGCTGTCCTGGAGTAGGAAGACTCCACTATAGTTTCGTCTGAAAGGAAACACGTCCTTGCTCTCCAAGTCTGTCCTCTGATGGAAATTGAAGTGTGGTACCTGGGGGCAATGGGGAGGTTCACCTCAGAAGCATACCTCTGACTTGAACTAAAACACTGATATGCGTGCCCTTGAAAGGGTTGCTGGGTCATTTCTGCAACTATCTGTGCAAGTAATTTTTACTCATGACATTTTTACTGTCATTTTCTTTAATGGAACAATTTGGGGAAATAAAGAATACATTTTATCTAAATGGGATCACTGAGCTTATGTCAACTAGGAAATAACACAGTTCCAGTGAACGTTCCTGGTCACCTGTGGTGTTATATTGTTAAAATGGCCTCTAGCCTGGTTTAGGCCAGATTGTGCTCTAGATAATTCCTCAGCAAGTTTGAGAGTTAAGAGGGGCCAGGCCCACTGGAAGTGGCCAGCCTATTTTGGAGAGTAAAAAAATTTAATAGCATGGGAATGGCCCCACTGTGCTTGTTGGCATAAAGGCCAGGGAAGAAGCTCTGGTACTGTTTAGTGTGCAAGTGTAGATGTGGCCTGAGTGACCATGATTATAATAGGAACAATCGCCTACCATAATGAGTATCAGATGAATGAAGTAGTCGGATATATGTTAATCAATGAGACATGAGCATAAAAGCTCCTCAGACAAAATGTTGTAAAGGCAAATTAATGTTTAATATGATTAATGTACTTTATTCATGGTTATCTGTTGAAGGGAACTCTGCGGTGTTGTATGCTTTCACAATACATACGCTGTGTATTACCTTCATTCCAGTCATATTGTCCTAGTTAGGGAGTTCTGGAAAATTTAATTACAAAATAGTGGAGAAAAATAACCAATGATAATACACTCTACAGTTTACCTAAACCTAGGAGCCTCTTTGTGGGGAATCAGGTGATCCTCAGAGTCAGTAACAGCGACTGGACATTAACTGAGGTTAATGGTGCTTGGGTGACTTTGACCAGTGAACTTTCTTCTAAGTGCAACCATATCAACTGCCGGCCTAAGCAGAAGAGAAAGGGAAGTTCTAAAGGACAACTTTGGGTTGGTTTGTTTGTTTTTTTCATTTTAGGCATGTATTTGCCAAAATTGAAATCTACTATAGTTACAGGATAAGAATAATAGTATTTCCAATACCAAGCACAATCCTTTCCATCAGCAGACCTCAGAATACTCAGTAAATATCAGTTAATTAAGTTTCACCTCACCTTTGAGTGGACATGTTGACTACTGAGTATTAACATGTCTGTACAGTCATACAGAGAAAACATCAAGTGATTTACCTGAGATTCCATAGAAAATCTATGGCAGAGTCTAGAAATAGAGCATTCACTAGAACCCACAGAACTGAACAGAGGCAGTGTGTCTGCATTACGAAAAGAAATACACAACTCATTTAAGACATGATCCTGAAACAAATGCCTGTTTTCTCATTGCATTTCATTGGGACAGATTTGTTGAACAGGTACTAAACAGCAACAAGAACATGTATGCTGTTTGAAGAGAGGATATTTTTATCCAGTGTCTTACCCATTATGAAGCACATCATCACAGAGTACTAATCATGCTCATATTTGATCAGTTATTTGGGGATTTATCAGTAGAGTGCTGAACTAGATATCCATTGCTGCTTGGGCTGAAGATTCCATATTTTGGTAATCCATAAAGTGTGAATGCTTAACAAGCATGAGGGCCGCCATGAATTTTCACTGTATACTCTGAGGGGAATATAATACCATAATGTGGTATGGATCAAGATAGAGCCAGCCAGACACAACTTCCAAACCAGATTTCTGTGTCCATGCACACTGCATTCATACTGATTGTGCAGCAGTATCTTTCATAGCTAATGGTGACACTCTGAAGCCCAGTTGTGCTTCCATATTTTATTTTAGGAAAATAAACTGTACCTGCTATTGGGGCCCTATGTTGTAAATTTTAGAAAACATTATAAATTTTTGGAAAGGCAGAGAAATATTATGAATATCAGTTCAATAAGCTTTTCAGAGACTAATATACTAGGAAGTGACAATTATGTAACCACTCATACATTAATAATAGCCCTGAAAGTCCAGCATAATACTGAATTTTGGAAAGTTTGCATCAGGGATTATGTCTGCAGATTTGAAAAACAGCATTTATTAAGCTTTAAGAAACTTAGGTGTATGAGCAAAAATACAAAGGAGAAGGAACAAAATATAAGTGTTGTACCTAGTATTAAAAAATGCCCAGGGAGGCTATCAGCACCACAGAAGAACTTGGTCTTTGAGTAGTGGGTGTCAAAAATATTTGTTTGCCAGATTTTATATACCAAAGCCAAATCAGATGAAAGTGTCCAAAAAACCCTAAGAAACTAAGACCAAATCTAGGATAAATTGTGGCATTTGTGTAGCTCAGGGCAAACGCTACACTGATGAGGACTGTATAAGGAACTAGAGGAGGCAAGTCCAAGCTGTGGTGACTGGAGTACGTGGGACAAGTGGCAGCTGAAAATCATTCCTGAGAAGTGGGAATATGTGGAGGGGCTAGCCGGAGCTCAGCTTCATGCCACACTGCTAACCAGTGCTTGAGGTAGCTGATGCAGACCTTTGTTCTTTCAGCAGTCATTATGGCAAGGTTGCAGTGTAGACAGACACTCGGGCTAAGAAGCAGATTAGCATAACAGTGCATTAGGAGCTAAGGCCCAGCAGGTGGGACTAGATCATCAAGAGGAGATGGCACGCACTGGAGTGGTAAGTCAACTTGCAAAAATGTTTGTCTCAAGAGAAAAAGAATATTTGCAGTACTACTACTTCTTGAACATGGAATGTGCTATGAAAGAATGGCTCCTGCTTTAAGGACTAATGCCAAGCATGCACTTGTTACAGATTGTAAATCATAAATTATAAATTGTGCTAGCATTTGGGGGATAAGTATCCACAAGAACTGAAGGGAAACCCGTGGTGCAGCTACTGGGCAATAAAATGGCTAATACCAACCCACTGTGGCACTGCTGAAGAGGGATCAGTTCAGTGTGCTGATGTAGTTTTAAAGAGTTGGTTAGTTTGCTGGAGATTTCTGCTAATTATAGGGCAACAACATCATACCTGTATGTCTGACCTTACATCCAAAGGAAAAACACACATGTCCTATTCAGGAGGGTTTTGGCAGTGAAATGATTTTCTAGAATATAATCTCATCCTGTAGTCCTTCCCCCCTCCCCTTTTTTTTTGAGATGCAATGTTACATTTATGTTCTGCATGGCTTGGAGTGAGCCAATTGATAGAGAGCAAGGCTTTAGAAAAGAGTGCTTTAAGTCACATCCATTTTAATTGGTGTGGTTTAATTATGCTGCTGTAGTCTAGGATAATCTAACTACCCTGGAGAGTAGATCTGAAAAAGCTGTGGGGGCTCCATTGTAGTTGGGCAAGCTAGGAAATGTGTTATAAAAGGCACACTGTATCTGACAAGACTAGACTACATTTGTTTGGTATTTTAAATTCCACTAATTTTTGCATGTCTTTGAATTAATTATTCTGTGTTCAACATCAAAGGAAAATACAGGACATTTTTACTTTTAACAGTTTTGTGCTATAATAATTCTCCTATTGCTGCAGTGATAGGGTTGCATGCTTCTTGGGTTTTTGAGATTACAAAATGAAATGCTGATAATTATAGTTTGATAGAAATTACAGATCTGTTTCTTTATTCACTCAGTAGAGTTTGCTCAAGCTCGATCAGATCCTGCAAGGTGCTCAGCTTCTAATGTCCATTAATTGCATCTGAAGCTTATGGGGAGTTGAAGGCATTCTGCATCTCTTGAAAGTGCTTGGCACCTTGTATCATCTGTCTTTGGTAACACTTATTGGTGATATTTTGTCATACGAGCGTAAACATGTGTCTGCAGAAATGGGTTTTAACCAAGCCCTTGGATTAGAGAACTCCAGACTGTGATGAAATTTGGTTCCAGATCCAAACTTTGTAGCCGACTTCTTTCTCTAAAACTGGCCAAATGAAACCACAGGATATAAACATTTTCTTAAGTGTGGGAAAATTCAGTTCAGTTCCAGTTCACCTTTTCACAGTTCAGACCTAGTTCTACTGGATGGCAATTTTTCACCCTTCAGAAGCCATAATGATTCATTTATGTGAAACATTTTGATGAGCAATTAGATTTAAGATGATCCTTTTGAATTTCATGCAGCTCTCTATGCTTCAAACAGTCTCTCTGAAGTCTGCACAATTACATTATCCTTTTTCTCCACATACTTTCAGAAAATTTCCTTGCTTCAGTTAGCATTTCACCATCAGTTTTTCCTAATCTTCCTATGAGAGGGCTCTGTATTGAACCATTAGAAACTTGAAGGCAAACATCAATAACCATGACATGATTTTTTTTCCCATGCATGATAGGTTGACAGAATGAGTCAGAATTCACATAATTTCAGATTCCTTCAGTTTTCAGTGGCGTGTGTTGTATTCATTCTCTAGTCCTCTATTCTACGTTAAAGCAAAATCAATTGAGGGGAAAAAATCCAGTTTACAATTTAAGTACACATCAGCAAGTCTTTGGAAATTAAGAGTGCTGGACAGGTTGTGTCTGTAATGTAAATAAATTACTTCTCATCTAATATCATTTTTAATTCTCCATTTGCAATAAGTTAGCAACTGCAATATTCTGGCATATCCATTTTATCCCTTGAAGACTTCTTGTTATGTAAGAAGCCTCGTCACTGTGATTTCCCACCGCCCTTTTTACATAGTAGGGGTTGTCACCTGAGTTTTGTTTGGCCATCACTCAGCCTTCTGCCATGTCTTTGAGGGCCATAACCTGAAGTCCTTCCCTTTCACTTCCATTAAGAAAGACGGGGTTGTCCCTCCCTAACACCAGCTGCTCCATTGATTTTGGCATTTGAAAGCTCACCAGGCTATTTGGGGATTTGTTTATTTGATGTGGAAGGGTTGGGTGACTGGGGGGCAGGGTAGGAGACGGCAGATACTGGCTACCCTTTTCCTGACCTTGATCAATCTGTGTATGAGCAGTAGAGTTTTGGGCTTCCTGCCCCTGACAGCTGCACCCTGGACAGTAGCAAAAAGAATGACAGAACTAGAGAAATCCAGGGAAGGAAGTTTATGCAGCATAGAAGAGCCGTATCCTGAGGAAATTGAATGGAGTATGTGTGTATAACTATATAGATAAATATAAACTTTTATTTTTAAGGAATTAAGAGCATTAAGTAGTAACAAGAATAGGTCCGAAGAGGGGAAAGATGCACATAATAATGGCAGTGAGCCCAGGGTCACTTTTTCTGAAGACAGGGAGACAAATGTTAAAGGGACAGGGAGGATTAGTGACTAAGCATGATTTCTAAAAAGTATTTTTCCTTTTGATATTAAATCAATTTGCAGCTGTAAAGTTCTGCACATTTGTAGTCTGTATCAACAGTGGGTTCCATCGGTTTTGTTCTTCTTCTTCCTTACACCCTTTTGGTGGATCCGTAATCTTTAATCAACCCCTGAAGCTGTAGCTCTGATCTGTGTAGAGCCCTTTGGACTTCAGCTGGGGCTGAGGTGCCCCTATGTGGAAACACAGTAGAAGAGAGAAGGCAGATTTCCCGTGGTGCAGGTCATGACTTCGTGTGTGCTTGTGCAGCAGTTGGCATATGAACACTCAGGCTGCGAATGGCACATTTGGGCACTGCGAGATAAACTTTGTAACAATAGTAAGTATAAACAAGCGCATATTAAAGATCCTAAAAGAAAGATTTTTGCTCTGTGAAAGCTGACAGGCTGTGTGACAAGGGGACAAATCTTTGCCTCTTATGGAAACAGAGAGGAAGAGCTGTCGCTGGAGCGTTTGCTAGCCTGGGAGCTCTCTCCCATGCATTTTTGTGTGTACTAACTGCTGTTCGAGGAATGTAGTTGCTGCAGATTTATCAAATAGGTCGTGTGAATTTCAGCAGTAACATATGATCTTCCTTCCTTTCATGGAGCATGTCCTTCCCTCTGTAAGTTTTAAATGCCTGAACTCTTTTATAACAGCCTTCCAAATTATGGCATGAAGTCATCTTGTGTGCACCTTCCTAGACACACAACACACACCTGGAGGCTTACGTCCTGCAGCCCAAGTAATGTAGATAATGGCATAAACATTTGCTGGCACAGTGTATTATACAATGCATGTGGAGCTGTTGTAGAAAGTCACTTGGCCAAATGTGGATCTAGGGAAATCACAAGAGATGTCAGACAGAAAATTACCTGAAGTTTTGTGGCATGTAAAGTTAACATTCATACGCATGTATGAAAGAAAGCGGGATGGAGACCGTCAGTTGGAAAACATTGGCCTAGACCATGAATTGACAGAAGCCATTCCCAGAAAATCTATTTTTGGCCGTAATTATTGCAACTGTAATTTGCTTTTTCTTCTGTTGCCTGAGAAACCTTGAGAGTGTATTTCTTAGGTCCAGGAGCACTTCGAGACTTCTCCATGAAGAACCTGAAGTTTGTGTTAGCCAGGAGCCAGCATAGGGGGGCATCGTACGTTTGCACTCTGGCTTTTACTTTCAGTAGTAGTGATAGATCATGAACAGAGCTAAGATCCCTGTAATCAGCAGTCCCATCTTGCTAGCCACAGGATTTTTATCCCTAATTTGAAGGAAACTTTGAATTGTTACTCTTATTAGATTAGAGAGATTTTTTGCTATTCTTAACCTGAGTGTTATCATGCCTGCTGTTGTTTCAAAATTGTATCACTGTCACTGATTAGATTTTTATTATTCTTTCTGAATAACTACGAGTAACAGGTTGTTTTCAGAATTTTGTGGTAGTGAAGCCAAAGAAAATTCCTCAGTGAAAATAAACTGGGATTATCTTTTGATAATAGGTTTAAGCCTTGCCTCTGTTAACTAGTGTAAATCATGAGTAAATGTATTGAAGCCATTAGAGTTTATTCAGTGTAAAGTCATGAGGTAGGGTCATCGTCTTTGAGTGGTTGTGTACGTGCCAAGAGACAATATGATCCAAGCATCTCTTGCATTTTTTTCAGAAACATTTGAAACTGTAAAAGTTCTCAAAGAAAACTGCTGAATGAAAATAATTTGAGGAAGGAAATCTGCAGTTATAAATTACAGAGCAATTTACTCCTCATGGTTCCTTTCCAATTATAAACACTTTTGACTATCTGGAGTATTCATTTCCAAGGATGCATTTTTCTCTGTGTGATAGATGGGTCTGAAATCTTTAAAGTGGAATATTACAAGTGGGTAGGAGTGAGAAGACAGTGAAATGGTTTTTAAGTGTGGAGGAACTGAAAAGGTTTTCAATAATTTTATCTCATTTCAACAACATTCTCTCTCTCAGGATGTCTAGGAATTAAAGAAAGGAAATATTTACGTTATAATTATATTTCTGTTTATTTAATTAAGTTATTAAGCAGGTCTGGCATACAGAAGCAGCCCCCTTTCGTCCTAATTGTTTCTCCTAATGTTGCAATTACAGCATTATTGAAAGAATTCAGCGAAGAAAGGCCTGCAATCTCTGTCAGGATGCAGCAGGAGGGCTGGGGGGGATTTGTTCCATGGGAAAGAGAAGCAGTGAAATGGATTGCTCAGCTGCCCCCTCTAAAACAACACAGCAATCAGTTTTACAAAAAGAGACAAAAGTCTGCAAAGAATTGGGGGGGGTGGGGAAAGAAAACTTCCATCCAAAAACATGAAGAAATCTCTCCCTAGCTATTAAACAGTTTACATAGGTCTGCATACAAGGAGATTTTTTCCAGTCCTTGCACTAAGCCTTCTAGAATAGTAATTTTTATGTCAGGGATATTTATATTAAGAAGCCCACAAAGCCACAGTCTACTTTCCATAGACGTAAGTTTCATGGATCTGTATATAAAGTTTCCATTAAAAAAAAAAAAAAGCTCTGAGTGTTTTGTTTACCATTTGGGCTTTCATTATTTATTTATTTTTTAATTTATTCTAGTGCCTTTTTCTTGAAGATCCTTTTCCCATTCAGGAAATCATAGTAAAGAATATGAGGATAAGAAGCAAAGGGAATGTGCAATTATGGGTACCACAGTACCTTCACAAACATACTCATCCAGTATTTCTCCTTTTTTTCCCTAACTTTCTTCATTTAGCTGAAGGGTCTTTTTTTTAATATACCAATGGCTTTTTAGGTGCTTTAATGAATTCTGGGCTGTAGAATCAGAAATATGGGTTACCCATTGTCCTTATTGGCTTGAGATTCTTGAAAACTAATAGTACATATGTATCTATCGGCTATATTAGATCTAACTCAGTTTCTATCATGCTGATACCTGAGCTGCTCATGGATAATTCGAAGTTGTTAAAGGCTACTGGTTTAATATTCTTTCCAACTTATCCTTAAGCACTGAAGACTATGATGTTCATTTTTGCAGAAGCACCCAGCTGATGCCATTTACCAAGTAGAAAGGATGCTTTTGAAAAGGTCCTTCTATAGGAGGAAGGTTAAAAGATTAAAAATCTCAAGAAAGTCTTCATGCAAAGGGTGAGATTTACAAAACCCCTTTAAAATTCAGTCTCAGTGGTTGACATGGGGATGAGGGAGAAGAGAGATTGATGCTGAGGTATCTCTAGAAAAAAGGTTGAGCAATTCAGAAATAGGAGAACTGCAAAGCTGAATGCATGGGTATAATAAAAATTTTCCAAGAGATAAGTATCTTATTTTAGAGAAGAAATAAAAAGTCTTCTGTAATTTTTAAAGATTCACTGAAGATGTACAAAGTCTTGTAAACCACCTATCAGTATTTCTTATGTGTTCTGAATCAAATGACATTACATAACCTCACAAATAGAAAAAAAATTCACAAACGAGAAGTTCCACAGAACTAAGCTTCTGGAGGATTTTCCAGTGGCTCTGTGGACAGTTCATTTAAGCAGCTGGTAAGCTACTTTCACTGTCACATTCATACTGTGTGCCAACATGAAGAAGTGGGGGAAAAGCTGAGGGGCACTCACTGGCCGGGGGGCAATAGGATCTGTGTCCTTTGCTTCACTAAGGCGCCTCAGATCAGCCACGTTCTGCTTCCTGACCCCAGCTACCATCAGTGAGCTGCTCTATGCCGTTGCTTTTCGAACAGAAATCCCATAGAAAGCCACTGATGGGAGGTGCTGAATATAATAAATGACACGTTTTTCTCAAATTTATTATTATGCTTATTGACATATTACACAAAGGGTAGGTGAAGCTGAAGCAGAGATCCAGCACGGGCCATTAAATTGGCTGCCTGATAGTCGAGCAGGTGGCCAATGGACAGAGCCTGCAAAGACTGGTAGCACATAGCAGACTAAAATCATGGAGTAACGATGGAGGACAGAGTAAGATGAAGCCCACCTCCGTTGAAAGTGAATGCCTATTTCACATCTCCAAAATCCATTTTCCAAATATAGGACATAGCACTATTAGTATTGCATGCAAATACAAATAAAATTATATTCTGACTTCAAGTACAGATGCATTAATAGCGCAGGCTTGGAAGGAGTGCCCCTCAGGCAGGCAGTGTGAGCCGTTGCCCCTCCTCTTCCTCCCCATCCCCTGGCTTGGGGAGGGTGGGCCAGGGCAGCCTGTCTTGTGCCGATCCCAAGCAGCAGGAGACTATCCGTGTTGCCCCTTTGACACAGCTGGATTGAGGGTGGGGGAGCCAATGACTGTGCCCGTTCCCTCCGCTCCCAATCTAGTTCCTAACGGCCATTTGCTAAAACATCTTAGGCTCTGCAATCATATGCAGATTAAAACTCACTCAAGATTTCAAACCAGCAGTGAAAATCATCCTGAAACCATCCGTAAACTTTGTGAAGTGTCAAGCACTGTTCAGAGCTGAAGAGGCTTTTAGCTTCTCTCTTAATGGGGCTGAGACTGTGGCCTTTCTCAGGTTGAAGAAGGGGGCCACATAGCTTTTTGGCCCATGTACTGTGCCTTCCTCAGGCTCCAGCTCTGATGGTACATAAGGAATGCAATGGTATGCAGGAAACTCAGAGACAAGTGCAATTGCATTCTTCTGAGGCTGAGCTTTTCTCGCTTTTCCTGTTGTAGGACTTTTCCATTGCTTTAGGATGAGCGTAAGGGACTGGATCTAAGGGTTTCCCATTTATGCAGCTTTGTCGCCACCCAAGCTGACAGCTGCCCACTTGGCTAAGAGTGTGGCATCTAGTAGTAGGAGAAACTTCTTGTTCCAGCTGGCACTTTCTTATCTAACAGTCAGAGCTTTGTAAGTGTGGACAGCTGCAGTTTCAGAAATTGGCTCTATCTGTATCAATTGGATTTGTGAAGTCAGTGAAAGGGCATGAGGCAGATTCATGGGATTTCCTGTTAGTATTAGTAAATGGAATCTACTGCAGAATTTTAAAAGAATAGGAGACTCAGTTGATGACACTTAAATGAGGTCTGTGGTTAAGGAAGACTACAAAAAGGAGAAATCACTGGTCAGTGAATACGCTGGGTGTGATGGGCATGATTTCCAGAAATCTTAAATCATCTTGAAACAAAACTGAGAAACAGCTACCATGTCTGTTTATGCACCGTGGACAGCAAAACGGTCACTAAGAAGCAGGTGTCATATTAAATATGATGGTCAGCCTGTGATGCAACAATATTTCAGTTTTTAGAAAGTATGTGCAAAGAATGGCAGGCATCTGGAACCTTGCAGACGTTCAGCAGAGGCTCTGTTAGGACCTGTAAAATCTCCTCCCAGCTCTGCTATTGGTTTGCTATGTAGCCGTGAGCAAGTGGCATACCTTTTCTCTGTCTCAGTTTCCCAGACTGCGAATGGGTTTGATCATGCTGAGCACTGGAAGGAACTTCGTGAAAGGTATGATGTGGTTATGTAATAGCACAGAAATAAAAGTGTCCACTGAACTTCCACTCCCTTTTTCTGGTTTTATGGGATAGGGGTAGAGAAGAAAGCGCTTATCTCCTTACGTATTGCTGTGGGTACTATACAGGATTTCCCCAAGCTGTACCAGATGTACTGTGAGGGAAATTGTTGACAATGTATTTAAGTTCTTAGCTGGGGGTTTCCTAAATTTCAAATTTACTGTAATGTGGCCAGTTTGCAAAAAGATTTTTATTCGTATTTGATTACCTGGGCCTAAGCTCTACAGTAAACTCAACATTATATTCATACCAGTGCAGATGTTTTCAGGGTAATGAATAGGAAAAAAAATTGGTTTTTTACATTCATTGTTTCAGTATTTGACAATGAATAAGATAAGAGTCCTTTGTCAGTTCTACTGGGATATTTAAGATGTGCCTTATCCTACCTTTCAGTCTCCCCTAAACTGTGCCAGTGGTTCGCGCTCTGTAGCCAAGAGAGCGCACCAGATGTGTGTCTGCACCTGCTGCCTTTATCAACAGCTTGGGCCAAGGTGCTAAGCCGTGAATTGCAGTGGCCAATATAGGTTCTGTTCTCCTGGCTCTGCTTCGAGGATGGGAATGTAGCGCAGGTGGAGAGCAAACAGCAGAGGGGAGTAGTGTCTTCAAACTCTGGGCTAGACTTACCAGGGACATCTGCAGGGCTCTTACACAGTAACTTAGTGCTGAGGACATTCATTTGAGAGAGGGAGGAAAACAGGTCTAGTCCCATGGCTACTTTTTAAGTTTTCTCCCGTTTCTGATGTAATCATAGGATGCCTCTTCTGTAAGATTTGAAATCCCTGTATATCGGTAAGGGCAAAAGTGTCTTGTTTGACTAGTGTAGTTCTACTGCTTTCTATTTATTATTTGATTAATTTTACAACAGTGATACTTTTTCTGAAACCATGTTATATAGCATGTGATTTTGCATAACTACTTACTGCCTAACAAAGGGACACCAATTTTTCTATAAGAAGTAACAACCCGTGGTTATCGCCCTGTCTTCTAGAAACCAAATGAGCAGCCAGTGTGGTCCCCATGGACTGAATCACCTGAACAACACTGCTGATTTTTTCTAAAAGCAATGGGATGATTCCTTATATGCTAATAATACAAAACCCCATAATCTCCCATCCCTGCAGCAGAATGATAAGACAATGTTGTCTTTTGGTCTTCCCACAGCAACAGAAGTGGTGCTTTTTATCACATGATTAAACAGTGCTGAGAATTTTAAAGAATATTAATCAGCAAAGAGGAAGTTACTATCAGCATATGTTTTGTTTTTTAAGAACTGGATAGTTTCATAGGGCCATATGTTCCTCTTGCATGGAGTTGGTGCTGTGCAAGTTCAGGATCTGCAAAACGCAAGCTTAGAAAATTGCTCCATAACATTGCCAGGGACCCAGTGAGAAATCATATAGAAAGAGTGATTGTAAAACCTGTGGGGTCTACAGCCATGAGCTGCCTTCTGTCTACATGATTAAGATGATTTTGATGGGGAATATGAGCCTTTGCTTACAAAAATACAATGGAGGTGTCACCACATACCTTTAAGCTGGACTGAAACCTTTCAATCAACAACTGAAGCACAAAATCTTATCAAAATCAGCTGGACTTTCTCCATATGGGAGGCCCCTGACACGTTTATATTTAGCACCAGTGACATACATGTGATTACCATTTGCACTGCATTTCTTGTGATAATCTAATCATATGTAGGTTTTTTTTTTCGACCAGCACCATCTGTAGCATTGTCTGCACACTACCATTTTTCTCTTCAAACTTTCTTTGGCATGATACCAAGTGGGAGGTTTCCCACTGTTTGGGCTTTCTAGGTTGCATTTGGAAGAAGTGAATATACTTTTCTTACAGCGCAGTAGTACCAAGGCTGCAGTATAGCGGGAAGGCTCACTAAAAAGAGCAGCCACTTGCTGTCAGACAGAGAGATCTTTATTTTAGAATCATTAAGGCCAGAAGGCAGAAGGGAATCTATGTGTGTGTTGGGGGGGGAGAGGTAATGTGTAGTCTTTGTGTCTCTACCTCTATGCCTCAGAAAAATGGCAGATGCTTCTGTGGATATTAGACACTTAGAAATTTAAACATGCAGCATATGGAAAAGAAAATAAGTGTTTTATAGCTACATCCTTCATGGGCAGGTGGATCGGAAGGGTTGCTTTATGTGCCACATGTGCTACATGTGGCCGAGCACTGCAAAACCTACCTTCCGAACATGCTTAAGTTTAGGCCAGGCTCTTTACTTGCTTTTCTTTCTTTCTTTCTTTCTTTCTTTTTCTTTTTTTTTTTTTTTTTTTTTTTTTTTAAAGATATGTTCCTTTGTATTTAAAAGTATCTTAATCATATAGCCTCCAATCTGCAAGAGCCTCAGCACTCTTGGTTCCAGCCATGCACAGAAGTTAACTTCTAAGTCGACTGAACTGCTCATAAACTTGAAGTTCAGAATATGTGTAATTGTTCTGTCTGCTGCAGGGCAGGATGCTGAGCACCCATTAGACTCGAGTTCCTAACAACTGCAGATTGCATTGCTTTCCGTGGGAATGGACTAAGTCTCTGGAAGATGTTACTAGACAGGCCAAACCGTTTGCTTCTATCCCAGGACACAGCTCCAAGTATTGTGTGGGATGCATCCTGGTATACGCATGTATGCTGAGCCTTGCTACTCTCATCTTAGCTTGTATAATTCTTGTGCTTGAAGTTTCCCCTTTGATGGATAGGTTTTAACTTTTCTGTCTTGTTTGAAATACAGAAAGAAAGGAAATGTGCCTATTTTCACATGGAGGTAAACACATAGCCCAACCTCAGAGCTCAAGTTTACAGTTCTGTTTTTGTTTTGGGTTTTTTTTTGAGAAAATATGGCTGAAATTTTATGTTTGTAGAAAAAATTCAGAGCCTGATGCATGTCATATACTTTTGGGATCTGGACTGAGGATCTCGTGTAGATTTAATATCAAATCTAGCCATTGCTCAGACTGTATTCTTGTTATCTATTCCTACACAGTGTAGAATATTGACACTGGTGCTGTGAGTATGAGCTTGCTTGGCAGGCAGCCAACTGACAGTTAAGCATCTGATATTCTTTTATCCAGTAAAGCTTGGGGGGGGTTTTTTTTTTTTTGTTTTTGTTTTTTGTTTTTTAATATGATTAGGGAAGCTCCTTTTTGCTACTTATTTCCTCTGACTTAGTGCAGCCCTTGGCTGTCTCCTGAGCTAAAGGCTGCAGCTAAACAGACTTTTTTCATGCTGAATAGCATGTCTCAACTTTTTCCTCTCAACCATCATGTAGGTCTAGTTGCATTGTTGATTCCCATTACATGTCTGCTGGGATGTAAATTATTTCAGTTCCCCCACACCCCGCCCTCTGTTCTTGTACTTTCAAGGGGTTTAATCCGTGAAGGGGACTACTTCAAAGCTCTCAGAAGAAACTCATTTCTTGATGGATAGAAGGGCCAATAAAACAAAATTAGAGTTTTATCTCATTGTCTCTATAGGAATGAAGTATAATAATTATTTCAGGCAAATACATGTTGGAAACAATAATTAAGATCACTATCGTGTCTTTAAGGACAAGCAGATTCTAAAATAAGCATTAGTAATGGGATTAAACATTATTGCAGTGCCCCAGATCTCAGCACTGCCAAAGTGCCTAGCAAATCTGAGTGTATGAAGCTTGCTCTCTGAAGGAAAAGGAGACAAAAATAAGTTTCTGCATTTTACAGAACTTCATTGGCTTGTGGCCCATGAAATAGCTTAGGCTACAGTCTGCAAAAATGTCTTGGGTGCCTAAAGGAAGTGGAAACGAAGTGGAATTTAGTATTTGTGTCATCAGCACAGTCCAGAAAGCCCACCGCCTAGTGGGTTAGGTGTCAGCATTTTCACCAGTGTAGTTCCCTGAGCATACTGCTCCAAAGCAAAATTGTCAGCTTCTCAGCAGGGCAGAGCACTTCGGCATTTAAGCTCACTTCAGATCCTCAAACTAGGTATCCCTCTGTCTAAGTCTTCAAAGGATCCCCTACATTTGGTGGTCTTTGCCTAAATTAACAGACTTGAATTCTCTACAAAACTGAGAAATCATAGACATTTCCATTCAAAACACATGGAGGAGAAGCCTGTAGTAGCGCTTGCTCAGGATATGGGAAATCCAGGCTCTGTGGCCTCCTAGACTGAGGGGACTCATGCCAACATGTCCCTCCTCCTGGAGCCACCTAGTTCCTAAAAAGATGTACAGCCCGAGAGCAGAACTCTTATGCCTGCCTTCGTCTCTTTGTGCATCTGAGCCTCAGCATTATTTGGAGGCATTTATGGAACGGTTAAGTACGAAAGTTGTTCCATGGGTTGCCTGGTAGTCATTTTTCTCCTGCACGGCAGAATAGTTAGTCTGCAACCCCAAAAGACTAACTTTTGAGAGTATTAAATCAGTACAAATCATGAGGCAGGGCTGCCATAACAGGAGAGTCAGACGTAGGCGTCACGTAAAGTACACTGCTTGTAGAATGTATATTCCATCTGGACTAAGTTTGTGGAAAGCTGCAGACCTGACCCTAGGTGCAGTGGCTTGCCAAATAAAGTTAGAGGTTGGACATTTTCTCTTCTGCAAAGATTCGCTCTTTCCTTCTTTCTTTCTCCTAATCTGCCCACTTCAGTTGTCTGTGTGGGCTCTTCTCCATATCATTCCCTCATACCACTTCCTCCTGCCTGTTTTCAGTTACATCACTGTTCTATGTCAGAGGGGCTTTTGGGGGCTCATTCTGCAGACATTCATTTTTGTGTGGAAAATGTTTTCATTTCAGAACTGTTGAGATTGGGTCTCATTAATTTCAGACTAATTAGCTACTCAGAACTGAGAACTGTCCTGTGGAAAGAGAGCAGCCTGTTCTGCTCTGTCACTGCTAAAACTTAGTACCCAAATTTGAGTAGTCAGGCTAGTGGTATTAGCTTTGATTTACCACAATGTATCTTCAACCTACCCAGCAGCTAGATGTTTGAGCTGGAGTAAGTGAGGATTCTGCAGTATTTTTTTTCAGCTCTTGACTATCATTTTCTTTCTCTCTGGTGGAAGCAACTATCACAGTTGTGATAGCAGGTATCATCCATCTTCGTAACATCTGGCTTCTTAATTTAGCTTAGTGCTGTTTTATTTTCATTTTTGTTTTAAATGAAAAATTTCCATGACTGATTAAGCAAACAAATGAACTGTCAATGCCCTTCTTGGCATACTGCAAAATATAAAATTCTAGAGGCTCAACTTTTTTCTAAATAGTTTGAGACAAAATAAGTGGAAGCAGCAAATGCAACTAGGTTGGCCCATACCAGCCAACTTGTCCGTACTGTGAGTTTCTTGTTCAGGCAGACCTTCCCGCAGGACAGAAATAAGTAAGTTCTGCCAGCTGGCTTGACCTGCTATCCAAATGTATTTAGTGATTTTTTTTCCAAAAAGCATAAAACAGAAATAAGTAGGAGCAATAAGCAAAGCTCTAATTTCACTGCTCACCTCAGTCAACAGAGTCTGCTACCATGTTTAATACCTGGCTTGTTTAAAAGGCAGGTAGGGCCTATGGGAAGGGGAAGAGTACAGCCTGGACAGACTTGTCATAGAACATACCATTCATTCAGTGGCTCTTCAGCACAGCTCTTTGGAATCAAACATTAAAAAAGGGGGAAATGAATTTGGCAGGTAGGAGAACTCAGGGCTTGGCAGCAGCTGGAACAGCCCCGCAATGCCACGAAGCCGGACCTCCCTGGCTTCAGTTAGCTGAATCTCCCACTCCATTCTTAGACTCTGTTCTCTCTCCAATGTGGTATTTGTTTTGGTTTCTCCTTTTAATGCTCCTTTCATAGCAGCCTGAGGACGACCAGGGGTTAGAGTCTCAGTAGCCAAATTAATTGCCAAATAGGGCTCCTTGGGAATTTGGCCCAAGAGCTGTAACAGCAGAAATACTTAGTACTTGTATTATGTAGCTCTGTGCGTCTTCAAAGCATGGTGCAAAAGGTGAGTGTGCCAAATACTGTGTTGTTTCATCAGAATAGCTGTCTTCCTTCTGGAAAGGATTCTTCCATTTCTGTACCTGGGGGATAAAGACAAAATGGAATGACAAGAAGTAAAGTTCTAAGAACATGGGATCAGTCATGCCTGCTGGGGGAAGTGTCGAAGGACAGTGTATTGATTTGGTTCATTAACAGATGAGAGAATGGTATTTGGCTTTATGCTCCCTTCAGACTGAAAGCCTTAGTTGCTGATGCTCTGGCAAGATATTGTGCTGGATCTGTTCACCTGTCCTACTGGTGCCAGTTTCCCTCCAGTACGTATAGAAATCACAGCTAATGTCCTCAAGTCTAGGCTTACTGACTGATGGGACAGACTTTAACCATCAACAACAGTGCCCTCAGTAAGACAGTGCCATCGACTTTATGTGACTAGTGCAGTACTTGACTTGGTTTAACGGGCAGGCCCTGGCGTACTTGGAACAAAGACTGTCAGGGCCGCAAAGCAAGTCTCTTACGATATGTGTTACACCTGCAGCAGGTATTTGTTTCTTCCACTCTCTCCACTTAGCTTGGAGGCAAAACTTGAATGAAACTATATAAAAGAGTTACAGGTCAAGGTTTGGTTGACACAGTTTGTGATGGTGTCAGATGCATCCCTCTCTAAGGTCAGCAGACAATATAAGAACTATATAAAGCAGTCCCTTTGTACATCCTCTAAAAAAAAATTGTCATTAGTAGGCCATGCAGCTTAAAATTCTGCTTAGATCTCCTGAGAGCATATATTTGCCAAGAGAAACCCCAAAATATCATTTTTCCCCTAGATGGTCATAATCTGTAAAATAGGATAACTTCTCCTTTGACATCTGGTTTAACCTAAGCTCGTGTGAAGGATGTATCAGCAAAACACAGGTGTATGTGACTCTCTGAGTGGACAAACTGCAAGTGGAGACGGAGAAGCAACACTTGAGAGTCACAGTTCAGAACGTGGTCTGCTTCAGAGCCAGCACGGAGGAGGATTTTATCTGCTCTAACTTGCTGATTGCTAATCCTGCCTGCTGCTCAGTTTGAGTGAATAAAGGGGGAAGGACTGGCGGAGCTCAGGGGGCTCTCTGTGTTCACGAATGGTGGCAGGAAAAGATCTCTGCCCACGAACAGGAGAGACATTCTGTTTCTGCTTGTCATCAGGGCCAAGGCAATAGTTTGGACACATACCTACCTGTGGCTGCATTGGAAGCAGTCAGAAACGGGTCCATCTGCTGTGTGCCGGCCTCATGAAAAGAGAGAGATGGTTTCAGGCCCGTTCCTGACAAACACATGTTAACTGGTCAAAACCCTCAACCACTGATTTGTGCTAGTTATCTGTGATGTTAAGAGGGCCAATGGCTGAACAGGAGGAGGATGAATCTGCTCTTCCCATCATCCGATATGTCTTCAGATGCTCAAGTGTTGTGCAATCAAATAGCTTGGCTGTGTTGTCCTTGGAGGCAGTGGTGAACATGGTCATGTCCCTGGAGGTCTGAATATCATTGATTTGCTTGGTGTGCTCCTTGATGTTTGAAAGCTGCTCCCCTCACTTGGCACTGAACTAGTTCAGCTCTCTGCTCTCATGTCCTACAATGATGAATTCTCCTAGAGGGACCCACACAGCACTTGTGATTTTAGAATCACTGTAGGGGATTTTCATGTAAGGCTGATTTTTCTCAGTCTGGCTGGAGTCACAAAGGTCAAAGAAGCTCACAAAACACTGATATCCCATCTGCTTGTCTGTGAAAAACATGATGATATTTCCTCCAAAGTCAAAGCCACATGTCCTCACGGCTGAGCTAGTCTTCACCAGAGCAAGCTGCTTTCCTGTTTCACAGTCCCAGTGCTGCTTCTGGATTTGGTAAAAATCTCTTCTGTTTTAGATTTTACTACGTGCATGTTCCCTCCACTGTTCAATATTTGCTTAGAGTAAACTCATGGTATGTGGAAGTCCCTGAAAAGGGAAAGAAGTTCTTGCCAGAAAATGAAATCAGGCAAACAGTAATCGGAGGTTTCGGAAAGGGGTACGACAAAAAGCCAGTCAGCTCAGCTTGCTGTACATAGCATGGTGATTTTTAAAAACGTATTTAAAAGCGGATACAATAATTTTAGGATAGAAAGTTAAACTAGATCACCTAGTCTAAGCTCATGTAACAAACACCGTAACAGTTTGGTCAGTCCTTGAAGATAACAGAATCACATATTCCAGAGAAACATCTTATCTTGAGCTGAAGGCGTCAACATACAGGGACTTATGTGTTTCCTTTGGAAGTTTGTTTCATTAATTGATTGTCCTTGTTAAAAAAGGAAAAACACGTAGCTTATTTCTGCTTTTACTCTGAATTTTATTTTCAGTCATTCTGAAGAGCCTCTTTAGCATCCAGTTTCTTCTCCTTGTAAATGTAATCGTACACTGTAATCAAAGCATCTCTAACATTTTTTGTGACAAAACTAACAAAACAGAACTCCTTAGCTGTCTCTCATGAAAGCTCTCTGGAGTTTGGGGGACTTTCCCCACTGAGGGCCTAGAAAACAGCACAAACAGGGCTATGTGTGAATAAAGTCTGCAGAGTCAGGTCCTTGATATAAGCAGCTGGCATCCTAATCTTTTGGTTTGGTACCAGATCTAAGGGAGCTGTTTCATCAATATATGCTGAGGAGAACTGAAAAGATTTGGTCATGCCTTTGAACGTACTGCAGATTTTGGAGGGGGGGGTAAGTGGGGGAAAGCAGGGACAGCTGGAATTTGTTTTGTTTTTTTTACTACAATTTAAGGTTTTTGTTTATTTTTTTAATAGTGTGAATGTGATGCTCATGAAAACGCTTGCTGTACACTGAAATCTTCTATGAATCAACAAAACATGTACCAGCAGTACAAACTTCACCTTGCCTAAACAATGTATGTCTCAATTCCGACTTGAAAAGACCACCTGTAGGGGAAAAATGTTAGTTCGGTATCCAGGGGCCATTCATTCCTTTGCCACTTTGCTGAGGCTGCCAATTAGTGCCAACTTGTGGTGGCAGATTTTGTGATGTAGACGCATGTTCTCTGGAAAGTAGGCTGAGATATTCGACTCATTTCACATGGGGCACAAAGAATTATTTGCTCTGTGCTATACAAATGAGAATTGTCCAAAGCTTTCCTCAGTGTTAGCCTCTGTACGCTTACTGAGTGTAAATACAGGGGAAATTGGTGTTATTGCAAGGACGAATTAGCACCAGAACTGAGTTGTATTTTTTAAAATGTGCTGCTAATTGTGCCCAATTTGTGCTGGAGTACTCACTCAAATGCAAAAGCACAAAACCAACTGAACACATTTTAGGGTGCCAAAGAGAGCTTGCACTTTTCTCTTAGCAAATTATCCTTCTAGTTTCACACTGCAGCAAGCACCAATTGGTCCCACTAAGACCTTTATCTAGAGTAATCAAATTAGCACTACATGTTAGCAAATTAGGTTTCACGTACAATGGTTTATATTTGCTGCAGGTCTGAGCATTAAAGGAAAGCATTTTCTAAGTTTCACTTGAAATTTTTTTTTATGAGTGACACTGATTCTGTCTGGGACATTTAAAAACAGCAAGCTGCTGAAATGGAAGAAATGAGGCAAAGTTGTTGTTGTATTTCACTTCCAGAGAAATGTAGATTAATAATTGCAGATGTTTCTAAACTCAAAGGTAGGACTGAGCAAACTGGAAGAGGTTTATTGTTGTTTTGCCCAGTAGGTTCATTCTTCCCTTTGGTTTGCAATGGGCCACATGTCTGCCATTGGTTATACCTGTGAAATCAGTGGGACTGCATGGGTGTTACTGAGAGCAGCATTTGGCTGAATCCAGCCTTCAGGCACATTGTGAAATTTGCCTCAGCCCAAAAGTATGCCACTGACACAGTGGGAAATACAAACTGCTCCAAGCGTAGGAGTGAACAAGATTGCCAAGAGGAAAGAGAAAAAAATCTCAGGCCAAATTTCTCTCTGGCAAATATCCACCAAAGTCATCAGAGTTTTATCAGGGTTGAATTTGGCCAACTGAGATTAATTAATTAATGTTTGTACCATCTGAAGATTAATCACATAAATGCTTATTGAAACTTCTGCTTCCAAGTTTGTCTTTTGTTTGATGTGTGTGAAACTAGCCCAAAGCTGGATTTGTCTTTATTTTATGAGGGACTGGTTGAGAGAAGAGAGTGAAGTGTAAAACACAGAAATACATCTGACAGTAGGCACTATTGCCTTTTTTTTTTTTTTAAGTTGGAGGCCTTAAAGAAGCACAATAACTGATCTTATGGGATACCTCAGCAAAACCTGTTGTAAAAAAAGACACAGGAATCCCCTCACCAGTTAGTTACAAAGGAGAATATGTGCAGAGGCACTGGCTGAGCTGGGGGTACTAGAAGTAGACTGTTCCCTTATCAGTGTCAGTCAGTGACTTCAGAAGGACTCAGTAGTCTGAGTCATTACATTCGATTGCCATCAGGAGCAAGAATTTATTAGGGCCCAAAATTCAGTGGGATCTGAGGAGCTTGGTTTTGGTTCCCAGTTTTGTGATCTTGGTCGAGATCTCTTGTTTCCTGATTCAGCACCTTAACCATTGTGTACCTGTGCAATTTCTAGCCACTGTTACACAGGGATAAATCAATTGTAATGGGTTTCTGCAACTAGCTCTTTTATGACAATCATGCTGTTAATCAGTTCGTCCAAGATCGATATCTCTGAAGTATGCTGTTTTACTGCATCAGGTGCCAATATATGGTTCGAGAAACAAGCTAGAGATGAGAAGGCAGAACTAAAGAGGCTGCACAGAAGAGCAAGTAAGCAGCAATCATAGCCTTTCTTATCAGTCTTACAGTGGCATAAGAAAGCTGTTGAGCACAATAATCAAGTGAAGCATCTGCATCAGGAAGTCCCTGCATTGCTAATTTCCAGAAATTGAGGTGGAAAACCAGGGAAAAGGTCACTGTCTTCATGCCCTATTTTTTATGCTCTTTTGCTAAGCATCCTCTAGTGGCAACTGCTGGGGACAGGATATGGGGCTAGTTGCAGCCTTGATCTGACCCAGAATGTTCATTATGTTTGTAGGAGATGCTATCACGATCCTCCTCTGGTTACATCCACAGGAACAGAATCATATATATAAAAACATGCTGTACAATGAAATAAGACCACAAGCTTTGAGGATCAGAATAAACACTAATAGTTTGCTGAGCTGGATTTGGAATGAAAAAATATTTTTTCAGAGCAGTCTCTGAAGTTAAGCCCCCTCCCTGAAGCTTATTGCACGAGCCAAGAAAGAGAGCCCATTCTTTCTAACAATGCCCTTTCAGCTACTTTGATGCTAAAAATAAAAAATGTTTGATAGCTATCCAAGCAAAGAAGGTGAAAACAGTAATTTCCAGCTTTTCTAAACCTCTTTGGCTATGTACATATGACAAAAATACAGTCATCAGCAGATGAAGTTAGATTGTTTTTTCCTGCTTTGTATGCCTAAACTCCCTTTCACTTCTCTAAGCCTGGACAGTCAGAAATACTATGTCTACTGAAAGTTAACTGAAAATGCCTGCCCGTTAATAAACTTGCAAAGCAACGCTATGTTGTTCAGTAGGGATGATGCCTATTGCCTATAGTTACTGAAGTTTATGGTTTGGCAAAATTTATTTTGTAGCTGCCGGAAGAGTGCCTAGCCTGAGGATAGCAACAAGAATCCTTTGCTTACGGTTGCCAGCCATAGGTTACCCTTTTAAGATAAAGTTGGGGAAAAATCTCATATAACCATTTAGTCATTGATTTATAAAAGTGCTGCTTCTTGTGATCTAATTTTGCAGGGCCAGTGGCAAGGTTGAAGTGGACTTGAAAAGTAGCTACTGGTGATTTTCCTTGCTGTGGTATGATGTGGGAAGTATAAGCGGTTAAACGAGGTTGAAATTTTTGTGTTGGAATTGTTTCTGTTGTCAGACTTTGGAAAAAAAGCATTCTTTTAAATGGAAATGCATTTAGATTTTTGCTGAAGCGGAGAATTCTAGGAACGAAAATGTTAGGTGAACCTGTGTTCAGCTCAGATAGTGCTGCAGAAGAGTTAAAAGGGTTTCTGCCTCTTGTCTCATTGCTCCCTATGGACAAAACTCCTCCGGAGGTGTCAGTGTTAAAGACATGCAGCGACCCTTGGATCACTGCACTGCTGCGGTGCCCTGTCTGCCCTGGTCAGACGTGCAGACGGTAGTACGTGGAGGAGGACGAAGTGCCCCCCCAGCGCCCAGCCCGAAGGAGGCTGCAGGCATAGTGCACTGCAGGAGTGTCTGCACCGTCTCTGAAATGTCAACATTTCTTTCTGAGGACAAAAAAGTTGTAATTTTCTCTGGTGGAAAATAGAAGACTTCCTATTTTTGAGTCAGCTCTATTTTAACAGTTTCAACTTTTAGCAGTTTCTTTTAAATACTTGGTTTTGTTAATACGATCAGTGATCTTGCTGCACTGAAAAATAAGCCATCCTTGTGTAGCAGACAGGCATTGTAACGTGCTTCTCCTGCTGACAGGCAAGGCTCCCGTTACTCTAGACTTGAGCTATTCCTGCCAGCCGAGTGCTGGCTGCTGCACTAAGTTTTTGATGGATCAGTGATGATAAATAACTTGTGCTGACTAGGATGGAGGCTATCGCATTTGTTTTTCCTTGTGATTGAGCAAAATTTGAACCCAAGTCTTTGGGAATAAACTGTTCATGTATCCAGTGTGCTACTCAGACCCCTGTTTCCAAATCTGGTGTCAGTAGCGGAAAGCGTAGTGAATTTAATGATTGGTAAACACATTTCTCATTTCAAAAAGATTTTGTAGGGTCTGATCCTCTCTGTGGAAACATACTGAGCCTTGGAACAAACACATTAATATGGAAAAATGCAAGTGCATTCCAGAAATATCTAATTGCTGCTGATAGATGGTATTTGCCTCGTGTGTGCTTTATTATGGCAGGTTCCTCCTTAAAGTTGAGAAAAGCTGAACTCCTTATATTGGCCAAACACAAAGCCTTCAATGTTTAATAGCTCAGCTGTTAAAGAGGATAAACAAAGGGATAATAAAAAGGAGCGTTTTGCTCATGCATGAGGAAAGTTGTGACAACGAGGAGAACATTTTACAGAGGTTTAGGTTTTAAAATAAAAAAAATACGATTCTCAAAAACACCGATGAGAAGAAGAGGTCTTTCAGCCACCTTACTAAGGTGCTCTGAGTTGATCTTGTGACAAACCTGTCTCTCTTCATTGACTCTAAAGGAAATATGGGAAGACCAGCGTCTAAGTGAGGCAGAGTTACGTACATAGTGTGCTCCTCCTTGCTGGCAGCGCTGCTTCCTTCTTCAGACTGAGAAGTTCCTTCCTGAGGCTGTTCACATCAGTCACAGGCAAACTGGCTTTTGAAAGTGAAATTTAGATGTCCCAGTTATTTGGATGTCTAAGTTATTATTTGTTTTTTTAGTCTGACTGAGCCTGTTTTGTTCCAAGGGCCCTCTGAAAGATTAGAGGACTAGCAGGATTAAAACAAGTCACCACATTAGGGAAATGAAAACTAATTAAGAAGTCAGTGATTCTCTAATCCCTGTGAGTCTTCCCTGTGAGGCAGCACTCAGGCTGGCTGAAGCGTTGAGGAGGCCGAACTGGCCCCACTTGGCCCCGCCATGGGGTGATGTGGCAGGGCACCCACATCTGAGGCTCTGTGGCTCTGAGTGCACTGCTCACTCACTGCTGAGCAGCTGACATGCAAATTCACCCCCTTGGGATGACTTGCTTGTATGCTCTCTGCTGAATCATAACTTAATTCCTGCCCTGATCTGCTGCTGGTGGTGTTTGGACCGGCTTGCCAAGTGCCAGGAAAGCCTGCTCGCACGACTGCACACGTGTTACTAGACCCCTCAGCGCGAGACACAGAAAGAAGAAACTGTCTCTTGGAAGAAGGAGTTAATTCAGATGCCTGCCTGCTCAATGGCTTCTGGGGGCAAAAGTTACTCACCTGTTGTTGCTGGGTGGAAAAAACTGCAGAAGTGCCATGAAAGGGAGTGGTTAGTGAGAGGATGGTGTCATTTCCCAGAGACAGATCAGGAGTCTGAATCTCTCAGTGATAGTTTGGTTTACTCCATTTTAGATATGTGAAAGTAGCTGGTCAGGTGGAAATGTGGCTTCAAACCCTGATACAGAGGAGGGAGCTGAATCTGTCTCCCACTTGCTGGATGGATGACAGCTCCTCTGTCTGTAGTCTAAGTCCTGGGTAAGGGGATCTTTTCCAAAAGCTCAGCACATCTTTCCATGCACAATGACACTTGTAAGAAGAGTAAAAAATGTTTATTTATATTTTCAAACAGTTTGAAGTTTGTGTGTGGGTAGGATGGGAAGCTGCTTTTTCATTTCAATAGCAGGAATTGGAAGAAAATGTGATTTGGATCAAGCTGATTTTGAACTGACTTTTTTTTCTCCCCAAATTTGTCAGCTGAAACAAACCAAAGCAAAACAGAATCTTACACGGGAACCACCAGTAGGGTCCTCTTCCTTGGAACAGCCCTTTAGGGCCTCAGAAGAGCCCTCCTGCCATGGCGTTATCTTTGAGAGGTTAGATTTTACAAATGTACACAAAAAGCTATTGCTAACCTGGATTAAGGGCACATGTCAAACTGTCCCTGGTAATGGGGAAATTATATGGATGAAGAAATGCTCCAGAGTTTGTGAGCTAACTAAAATTTGCCTGGGAGGCTTCTTCCTCATCAGCAGTCTGAATGTGCACTCAGCTTGTGATAAAGAGCAAACCTCACAAGGGAAAACTTGAAAAAATTACACCACTACCTGATGACATATGCAAGACCCTGTAGTTTCGGGAGCGAGCAGCAAGAGCGAGACTTTTGAGACTGTTCCAAGTAAGAATATTGTACTGTAATCTAGTTTTCATCCAGTTGTAAAACAAAAAGCAAAAAGAATTTGATTGTTATCAAATCAGCTCCACACAGTGTCACAGGTCATAACAGGACCACTCAATTAATCAGCTGGTTTCTATGTCTATCATGACAGCATCCCCAGTTACATTAAATAACAAATTTCACCAAACTGTTCATATTGCTTTCTGAAATCCTGAGAGCAAACTTGTTTTAAGTCCCCCCCCAACCTAGTTTACTCCACTTATTCAGGAAATGATCTCTAAAGCTTGAACGCTATTTACATTATCAAGGTTTACTTATCTTTTCTTTTTTTCCATTGAAACACTGAGCAGCTCTTACATCAATGTAGGTGTGTTTGAGAATTATGAGAGCCTTCAATTCTCATACCAAACTACACCCACACAAGTCAATTCCAGTTCCAGTGACTAAAGGTCATGTGAATGGCAAAAAGGAACAGGTAAGAACCTAATTTTGCTATTAAGAGTAACTGAATTTGCAGTTATGGTTTATTAGTATAGGAGTTAATGCCATGAGCAGTAAATCCTTTCCCTACTGTACATTTGTTGGTGTTTGTTCCCACTATTGCTGCTGTTATTATTAAAGACAATTCTAATGGAAAAGTAAAAACATGATTGCAAACAAAGACTTGGTGGAAGGGTATGCCCATTTGCCTTTAAGCGTGCCACTGATAATCAGGAACAGGGGTGGGCTCGCTCTTTGCCAAGGGATAGGTAATATTCACTATCTGATTACTTCCATAGGTCTTGCTAATAGCAAACTTTCAAATGGTGGGAATTGCCCGCTTCCCTGAGGCTGATGGCCTCCTGTACATGCATTATAGCTTTTGCAGCATGACATATTTGTATTTGTTAGGTTTAGCTGAATTCTCACATTAATTTAGCAGTTCCCGTTCTTAACAGTGTTGTTTGCCTTCTTTCAACCAGACATTCCCCAGGACAGTGGTCTCTTTCATTCGCTCTTCTCCCATACTGTATGTGTTTTTAGCAGAGTTTAATGTATGCTGCCCACCTGAGTGATTTGTTAATCTGTAGACTCTGAAAACTGAAGTGATGAAGACTATACAGAGACTATATTCTGTAAGGTCTCAGAGAGACATTGTCATCCTTTGAGATTTTCACAGCAGATGTAGCCTATCAGCGGTATGTGATTTCCTTGTTTTCTGTGAGGTGTGGGCCACTACCCTTCAGTATTGCCTTCAACATTACCTTTTGCTGCTGTACAAAGTGTTTCACCAGGTGGGAAGTCTAGTTGCAGTTGCTGGGGGCAATGTGAAGCATCTTTCAGGAATTCAGGAGCAAAACCTGGCTGGTTGGCATGGTTTACAGGAGATGGCTTTATTTTCATTTGGGAAAATACCCTGTCAAGGGACTTGGCTAGTCATGCAGGCAACTGTAATAATAGTAGAGAGTGAATTTAAAGAATGAGAGCTCCTGACAGAGAATTCCATGGGTGGACACTCCTGCAATAAAAGCCTTGCTTCTCCTTGGAGTGACCTCTTGGTAAGACAAGACCTAAGATTCTTATAGTGAGAAACATATAAACACTTAAAAATTATTTTCAGGATATTACAATCTTGCTTCCTTTTGTCTCTCCATTTCTTTTGCTTTTGAACGGAAGAGTCGGTGACATTCACCATTGGTACTGTTTCCATGTTTCCAACAAAGCGGTGTCTGACACTGTGGTGTTCAGTTTTCCTTTAAATTACAGCCACCAGACTTCAATTTTCTTTTCTAAAAGAAGGTAGGACTTGCTGTGGTGAGGACCATATGTAATTATCTGGACAAAATGAAGTTATTCTGTAGCTCATCCTTATTATTAGTGACTGCTACAAAACTCAAAGGTCAAGCTTTTTTTTTTTTTTTTTTCTGTCACAAGACTTGCAGTAGATTAAGCTGTGTATTTAGGGTAATTGTGAGCAGGCTAGTGTCAGTCTACCAGAAAGACTGAGCTTGTTCGACAAGGCGTGTGGTTTTCTCAGTTGCTTGTCTGCACAATCTATCTATCCTTTTAAATTTGTGCTGTCGAGACTTGGAGTATAGTTAATGCAGTTACAAATATTGGTGGGATTCTTGTTTGAATCCATTCCTCATTCTGTTAAATACGTAAGGTTACCGAAGCAGTCTGCCCGTAACAAGGAGGCTAATCATTCAGACTGGCAATTTCAAGAAGAAACACAGAGGATCTCAGGGTAAACAGAGGGATAGCAGAGAGAAACTCAGACAGAAGGACAGGAAATGAAGAAGAACCCTTCTCCTACCTGAAATTTGGCTCAAGCATATTTTTGCCGTGGATGTTGCAGACTATGACAACGATGGTTTTAACAAAAGAACAAAACAAAACAAAAAAACAACTGAAAGTGCAAGGCTACATAATGCCATAAATCTCACAGTGAGATCTGAAGCTAGCATTAATTTGTAGCATAGTTTGTTCATTACTTGTATATCTCTTTGCATTGAATTGGTATCTTCATTTCCAGCAGAAGACAGAGTTCAGATCCTGTCTGCAACTGTTATAATGTATATTTTCTATGTATGGCTGTGTCTTGTTATACCTAAACAACATCTTATCTGGAGCAGTTAGATACAAAGCTCAGTCCTAGTTTCCAGCACAGTTCTCTCGGCCGCCTACCATGTTTATCTTCACTCCCTTGGTGGTCTTGTCTGTTCTGGTGGCATGGAAAATGATAGCTCCCCAGTGGCTGCCAAATCCACTGCCCTGATCTCAACTGGTGTGGTGCTACCAATAACTATCTCTCTCTCTTATGGCCCCAGTACTCCAATGACATAAGGGTTAAGTTGTTGTTTTGAAAGAAAATAAAGCTTACTGAATTTTTGATTGGGACAGACACACAAACCTCCCTTCAATTAGATAATCAGTAGCATTAATAAATAATAATATGTTTATTGGTATTAACATAAGGCTTGATAATATTTTCCCAGAGAGCAGGGAAAAACAGCCCTTTCCACTGCAAAAATTAGTGGGATGAGCTCCATGGCTTTCCTTACATAGGACGTCAGGCTAAAAGATCACACTGGTCCCTGCTGATCTGGGGTTACCTTTCAGTACTTTACCCTTTGTAGACCTAACTGAGTAGGTAGGTAGGTAGCTCTCAGAATACCAGTGAGTCACGGTTTGGGGAGCAACAGGAGCAGCAGTAATGCCACGGTTTACAGTTCTGTTCCAATGCATTGGATAAAAAATCAGTGCCGGATAACCTGATAGCAAGTTCCAGTTGAAAGGGCAATTGATCACCAGTCTAGGAATTTTCCTTCAACAGTTACAAGTTTCTGTTTCAAGATGTTTCTTCCTTTGGCAAAATTACCTGATGACTTCCACTCATACTCCAGAAAGCCCATGAAGGAGAAGGTAGCCTTTCTTGAGACTCTTCAGATATCTCAATGAATGCAATAATGCAGAAACTGTTAGCTTCATTATTTATAAGACCTGTATCTTTTTCTGATAGTCTTTAGGTTGTAGGAAGAACCAGGGCAAAATAATTAAGACACAAGGCCTCCTCTCCATTTCAGATGGCAGCAGTGTTCACTTCGCAACATTTGGTGGTGATTTTGTTTCATGTCTTAGATGGAGCTTTGTCTGCAAGAAACTGCTACCTTTACACAGCTAGAGAGAAATTTGCTGTGTGGAGCTGGAATCCACAATAGGAGGGTTATTTTTGTTCAGATATGGACCAAATGAAAGTGATACATCTAAATTAAAGTCACTGATGATTGTATAAGACAGAAGATTTAAATGCTATATGCTGGCATAATTTTTCAGAGCAATTTCTGCTTGAAGCTTCAGTTAAATGAGAAACGAATCACAGATACATTAGAATTTTACTGTGTGGGTCGGATTGTTGTTTTCAGTAAGCACTGGTGAAACTCCCACTGTAGATTCAGTGTGGTTTAAAGTCCTGTTATTACTGTTCACAGTGACTTAAAAAATAGTATGTTTAATACACTTTTGAATTGTGTGAATGCCTCTGTTTCATATAATGAGGAATAAAATTGTTAACAGTAGGTTAATTTTTTGTTTGTTGCTCAGGTGAGATGTTTTGGTCCCTAAAATTGAATGTTAAGGTCAATCACTGTCTCCACAGCACTGATAATGAAGTTTACTTTCAGAGGGATTTGTGTTAGGGTTTTCTTTTTCTTCAATCTTTTATTGTTTTATAATGGAACCCACACCAGAGTCTTCCAGTGGACCGGGCAAATATAGCTGTCTTCCGGTGCATGCCTCAACAGCTGCAATGTGCTGGCTCATAGCAGAGTGAGCATCTTTGTGTCTCAGGTCTTTGGATTAAGTTCAATTGCTCCCATTTTGTATTTTTTCCTGCCTGTGTGAATAGGAGTTAGTCACAGTAAAGCACCGTTAGTTCAAGACTAATAAATGGAGTGGTGAGAAGAAAAGTATATAGAGAAGTACGTCCACTAAGCTCTTCTTAGACAGAACTTAGGTGAAGATTTGGCCCCTTTTTGGTTCAGGAACTATATGAAACTACTGAATACCCTAGATTATACTTAGAGCATCCTCTCTCTTAGTTAACGTGATGAATTGAGAAACTTTCCAATGAGGTCAGTAGAGTGACTCTTGAATTACAGTCATGTAACCTAATATCTCTCCCACAAACTAAGTAGGGACCTAGTTGTCTTCTCAAAAAAAACCCCTACCATCTATAAATGCTAGTAAGAGCAAATTGAATGTGTTCATCAAAGTCAAAAAACTTGAGCTTTCATTTTAAACCTGCTGGTTTTTTAGGTGCAAATGAAAATTGAATGTGCAACAATCACAGCATAAATATCTGTTTCTGTTTGGAAAAATCTCTGCCCAAAAACATTGGCATTCATCTGAATGCCTCTCTTAAGAAGCTGGATCCCAGTTATCCAGGTGTGGGTGACCAACACTGAGAAATTCATTCTAGCTAGCCTTAATGTCCCCCATAGTCTTCCAAAGTGATGATGTTTCGTGTTTCTAGGAGCCTTGTATCTTCTTCAGAGATGAACCTAACACAGGTTGATGCTTCAAAGTTCCTTATTTAAACAACCTTATCTGTCTACCTTTCTGCCTGCCTCTCTGAGATCACTTTTTGCGTGGAGAGCACACTGTGATATGAATCTTACAGAGAAATAAAAAGATTGTCTTTCAGTTTTTAGTTTCCTAGTGTTTTGGGCATCTCACAAGTACTGAACTACTAGAAACTAATGAAATCATTGGCTTAAGGGAGCCACCACTGAAATATCCTAACAAAGGCCATTGCCATAACAATATAAGCTAATTAGCCCTAATCCTGGGAGGACATTAAGATATAGATTCCTTTTGACCAGTAGGTACATCTGTATGTCCAACAAATAGTTAAACTTTGGCTCATTGTCATTTTTCCTGATTGACAGAGAACAATAGTAAAAGAAGCCGCCTCTGGAACCAACTTTACTCCAAGAGGTTCCAGTAAAGGCTGCAAAGTATATAGGAAACTGGCTCCTATTGCTCTGTCTGCTGAAGCTCAAAAGCCTGACAGTATTGTCATATGCTGTGATGGCAGAAGCCCAACGGTGGAACAACATTAAACCCTTTGCAGGGGTCAGAAGATGAAAGAAATGTTGTGAGAGTCACTGACTGATTAAGCAGTCTGTCATCAATAATTGGTTACAGCAGAATAGGACAGTAAAAATACGTGTGAAAGAAATAAAAGTTAAGTCAAAACTGAACCTGTACCTTACAGGGTATATACACAGAGGTATAGGTATGAAATAGGGAATTATGCTTTAATTCGGCTGTCTTAATTTGTGTGTACAGATAGGAAGAAGTTGCTTCTATTTCCATTTGGAAAATGGACATTGAACTCTCAATGTACTTACTGAGCTGGACTTAAATAAGTAGAGAGGGCCAAGTCAGTAAAAGTATAAGCAAATAGACCTCTATTACGTCAACCAAGATGTGGCTATTTATTTTAGAACTGATTTTGGCTAACGTATTGTGCTCAATATATTGCATTATGGAATGGTTTGACTGTGCTGCACATTACTCCTCTGGATTATGTGTGATGAAAATATTCATGCAGAACATAAAAACAAAAGTGATTCAGTTGTATCATAGAAAGCTTTGGCATTGCAATACTCTGCAGGATTCTAAACGGCTTTGTGGGCAACTTACCCAAAACTTGCTGTCACAGCTTTTACAATGAAAGTACAGCCTATACCATCAAAAAGCACTTTAAACTGGTATAGCTTATATGAAGTGAAATAAGCTACTTCAGCAAAACAGTTCTGTGTTTGTATAACAGCATTTGGAGCTTTTGTCAGTGTGGAAAATCTGAATTCACAAATTGCACCACTGTATGGTTAGTTCTGTACCAACAAAAGTTTCTACAGTTAACCTGGTCTCTTTAAAAAGAACTGATTCTGCAAAGAGGTTATAGCCATGCAGGAGTGAACCTGTGGGAACTTTCCAGCAATCTGTAGGGCTGAGAGATGAGTGGAGCAGAAGTTTTCTAATCCGCCCTCATTTAAAGCATGTGGGATATCAGTATCCATATGGGATGCTTCATGATTGATCATCGTGGAGGTTTGTCTCTGTGGAAGATGTTTCATTTAGCCCAGGACTGAAAAACAAAGGATAAATTGCTGCCACACTAATCAAAAACACAGATAATCTGCTGTTCATATGTGACAATTGTTGCTGCGCTGTAATGTAAATGTAGTTATAGATGAGAAAAATAATTATAGGCAACTATACTGCAGAAAGCTTATAGGAATATGGGCTCTTTAAGGGGATGCTTTTATGTGCATAAACAGCCTTTCACATACTTAGTCTGGTAGGCAAGTTCTCCTTTGTACTTGCTGTTGGTAAGTGCATCAGATTGTGACGCCTGAATCCAAAAAGGGCCAAGCAGAAAGCAGCAAGACTGTAGCCAAGGGGTGAGGAAGGTCCATGGAAAATTCAAACACTTTGTGTTTTTGTCTTTTACAGTAATAAGACTAGGCACAAACACATAAACTCACTTGAATCTCAGAGAACCAGATTTACTTATAAACACGGTAGGTGCAGCTAAATGTGTATTGCCACTGCAGTTAGCTTCTGAAAGGCTCTAAGTGATGGGAGGGAGTGTGTGCTGCCACTGCAAAATATTTGTAGAGAAGTGGCTGTTTCTGTAAGCTGTATGATGTGTCACCTGTGGGTAGATTATACCTTGGGATGAATCAGCAGTGACAAGGTTCTCATTGTTTCTATTCATCTGCGTTTTCAATATATATTTTGTAATATTATCTGTTAATACTCAGGCTGTTGCCAAACTGAGGTTCGAATCATTGCAGTATGAAGAGATCCTTCTAGAGGCATTGTTACAGTAAGAATTTGTACCCTTTCATTTCTCCTGCAGTTTTAATAATTTATTTTCACTTCTTGTCCCAAACACTGTGGGCTGTTGCCCTGGAGTGTTGAAGAGTTGCCATGCTCCAAGCCAGAGCTGAGTGCAGATTAGTTTTAAATGCTAATAGTAATTTGACACTAACAGGAGGTGCCAGCCAGTTGAATATGCACTGCACAGGAAGTCTGTGGAAGTGCCGTGACTGCTGTGCCTTTCCGACAGGAGACTGAATAGTCTTGTACAAGTCCCTGTTTTGCACATGCTTGGTGGATCTGACATATCCTAGAACAGTTGGATTCACGGCATGCTCATTGTGGAGCTGGCTGCAAATCTGGATGCTTTGCAGCCTAGCTGGAGCTAGTGCTGTGACTTGATATGCCATACAAGCATACAAAATTGACATGTACCACTTGGCCAGTCTTCTTGGGCAGAAACAATAATATAATCAGAGAAACTCATTATGATATCCTTGGTCATTGTTCCAGGCTATAGCACCACATGCCATATTGATGCATACCTTCCTATTAGATGATATTAGAAGAATTGCAAAAGGGTCTCACAAGACTGACTGGGCAATAAAATGATCAGTTTAATTCAGTGTTGATAAACACATCAACACATGGGGAAAACCAGCCCTAACTTCATATAGGAAATGATGGGCTCTGAGCTGACTGCTTACAGTCAGGAGCAAAATTTTGGTCCTCTGATAAGTAGTTTCATGAAAAAGCAGCTTAATATGTGAAAGCAGTCAAAAGATCAAATTGCATGTTAGGACAGAACAGGAAAGGAATAGGGGATGAAACGGAGAGCACCATTATGTCACTATTAAATCCATAGTTCACCAGCACTTCATATGCAGTGCTGGTCCCTCTTATCGCAGAATGAAAAACAAACCTGCCCCCCAGTCCCAGATTACAAAAGGTCTAGAAAAGGGCAACAAGACTGATGAAAGATCTGATCAAGGGGTCACAGAGCTGCCTGAGATTCTTCAGCTCAGGAAAGAAGTGCGCAAGGCGGGCTCTGGTAGACATCTGCACATCATGAGTGGCATGGAATGGTCACCGTACTGGTCACTGTCTCTTACGGGACAGGAACTAGGGGCCATCAAATGGGGTCAGTAGGAGCCATGTTCAGGGTGGTAGTAAAGCTCTGGAACTTCCTGCCAGCAGAGGCTGTGGATGCAAAAAGTCTACATGGCTTTAAGGGGAAACAGGGCAAAAACCTGGAAGGAGGAGACCTATTGAAGGTTACTAAACAGCCAGCCCAAGCTCAGGAAATATTTGAGCTTAAAATAATTACAGACCGGGAAAGTACTCAAAGTATCATATATGTTTGTCCCTGTTCTTAGCTTAAACATGAGGGTCTGCTTATAACCATTGTTGAAGACAGGATGCTGAACCGGGTGGCCGTTCTGAAGCTGTTGTATACCTTATAGTTAAGGTTTTGGTAAGATATTTTAACCCTTAGTATCTGAGACTTTGATGGTTTTTTCACATGGTCTTCTAGTGCCCAAATTTTATGCTGGTATTTCCAGACTTCTTGCAGATTATCTTGTTAGTGATATTTGCAGAATTAATGCAATATATTAAGTGTGATTGGAACAGGACTTTTGATAAAACACCTCAAGAGGTCCTTGGCCTTTCTTTTTTCTTCTTGAAGTATTAGCATGAAAATGATTGTGCCTACCTCTGTTTCTGTCTGTTATTTTGGTGGCAGTAAGTTCCCAGATATGCTGCAAAGGAACATGGACTTTCTGTATTGGCTATTATTCATACGTTGCTCTGCTACTCATCCCTGTACATCTGTCTTAAACTGTTTTTCTCTGGATGTATAAACCTCTGTTTTCCAAGCTAGATCTGAGTTATTTTTATCATAAATACTAACCACTGGTTTTGATTTTAGTTCGTCTGGGGCTTCTTTAACTTTTCATGAAGGCCAAATAACACTACCAGTTGGGAGTCTTAGGAGAAAAATGGTGATTTGTGCTGTGTGTGATACAAAGGCAGTAGAAGTCTTACATCCCTATCTTTACTAGAATGCAAGACAAATACTTTAATACTTCCTTATTATAATGCTTAGTAGTAAGTGTTGCTGTTAAGTCATCAGCTAATTTCTGATTCTGTGAAAGACGCATGTTTTGGGCAGAAATTTTCCAGGCTTAGTTTTGTTACAAAGTAAATTGTTTGCTGAATAAAAAGCATTTAAGCAGATAGACAGCTGAAAGGGCTGAAACTCAAAAGTTGTGGTTTGCATGGAAATTGTCTTTATTGTGGAGATGTCTATAGGTTTTTTGTTTTGGCCTTTAGTTTCAGTTGTCTCCCTTGCACTGCAGCAGCCATCTTGTTTAGTCTTTGCTATTAGAAAACAATCAGACAGCCAGTGTTGCCAAGTACAAAATGCATCTAATTTTTAAAGTTCAGCTGTTTTTTCTTATATGAAGAATTTTAGCGAAAGGCTGCTACATGATACCTTTCAAATATGGCCACTTCTGCCAAAACTAATGAAAGGAGTGTTTTGGCCAGACATTATTATTGCTGCCATTACAACTCCCACCATTGCCAGACGTTCAGGGCTAAAATGGCACAATTTTCTGCCTTCATATTTAACAGGCCAACTGGCACAGAAGAGAAACCTTGCATTTGTCTAGGTGCACAAGAGAAGCAGGTGCATATAGAACAATGCAGAGACTCACTCGGAGGAGCCAGGATGTCTGTGGCTTCCAGTGTTGTCCATAAAGCCCTCCAAGTAGAACTGAGAAATAGCTGCAAACTAGATAGAGTCAAAGCAGTGGTGAGAGAGAACCATTCTCATTTAAATGCAGTGGTCACCAGATCTTCTTCAAAGATGACATGCTACGGAAGAGATTTAGCAGATTATATGAGAGCATGAAACAGAAGCCAACTCCGTGTGAGAAACTAAATACAGCTGAGAAGCAAAAGGAGAGTGGAGGTGAATATAAAGAGGTGTATAAGCCCCATCAAGAAGGTCTCCATGTCAGGTTGTAGGCTGAATGTATGGCAGGTGGGAATTAGTAAAATTTTAAGGTATTCAGATTCTACTGGGGCTGAACAACTAAACTGGGGTTTAGTTGAAGTAACACCTGTCCTAAGCCTTCCTATAAAACAGGCTTTTAGAAGGGCTGCTGAAGTTGATTAACTTTGTTCCCTGGCCTAGTTTTGCTTTTCATGCTTGTTCTGCTTTCAGTCAGAGCTGTATGTAAGAGTTGTCAGGTAGGCTGGTTTTGTGGTGCACCAGGAAATATGAGAGAATGCCTGTGAAACCTTTGGCTAGATTTTGTTAAAAATGCATTCGTATAAATTCAAGTGACTAGCCAAATGAGTCGAATTCCTCATTCATTTTGGATGCATGAGCCTAGCTTTGCGTGACACTAGGATCTGGGGGCGGTGCCGAGTAACATTCCAGTCAAACTCAGTTGTCACAAACTGTCTTGAGACAACGTCTGTGTCCCTGGTGTCATGAAGTGAATGGTAGTCTTTAGCTGGCAAGGTAGACTAAAAGATGGTAGAGTATGTTTTTAACTAAATATGGGTTTTTGAAGAGCACTCTTCTCCGTTCCTACCTCTTCTCTGCAGCTCATTTTCCGGGAGTCAGTATTTCTTAAGCTGGCAAAGACATGCTTTTTCTTTATTGCCAAACTGGTGAAATGGCTTCCAAGAGAAAAGAATTGGGGGGTTATTTTGGTGTGCATGCCTCCTACTACTCTCTTTTTTCCCTCACTACTCATCTTTTGCACTTGACACATAGAATTACTGGATTTGGTAGAAAATGTGCTCAGAAGTCAGAGTCTTTTTTGCAGCTTTTGTAAGTGAAAGTGCAATCCAGCTGCTGGCAAATCATAGCCTCATTGTTTTGGCAATGCTGTTTCATTTACTTTTTTTTCTTTTATACAAACTTGTTTGCTCAGGTATTGGAATTCAGAGTTTTTCCTTCTTTTTAGAAATTCACACCCTTTCTGGCAGGGTTTGAACTGTTTTTATTGCTAGCAATTATACCTACAGGTAAAATAAATACTTTCCCACGGATGCACTGGAATCTGGTATGGTTATAAGCTGATGTAGCTATAGGAGCTGAGTTGAACAACAAGTATTTCTGCTGTTCTGTCTTTTCATTCTGCCTGTCCTTAAAGACACAGGGCCTGAATCTGGTCTTGCCCTTGAGCAGTCAAAGCAGTCCTTTTTAAAGGTAGCAGGGATTCATCCATGCAAAACTGGTGGGGGTGGGAAGACAACCAAACAACTTGTAGAGAAAAGACCTCGGAGAGCAACCTAGCATGGAGGTGATTTTGCAATGCAAATATTGTGGTGGCCTTAAGTATGTAACTCTCATAACATAGGTCTGTACTGTGTGCACAAAAATGAAGTTGAAAGAACATTTTTAAGTCACAAAGTAAGGCATGGAAAAATTAGGAAATGCCATAATTAGGATTGTCTGTGTAATTCATTATGATTCATTTTTTAATTATCTGATCACATACTATTTTTTCCGCAGAGCCCTCTGCCTCTGTGTACAGGATGTTCAGTGCTCACTTAACGAGCAGTTATTCAGTAGTTTGTTTTATCTTCATTGTTCCATGTGTGGCCCAAGGCCTTATTTACTGCATACTATTAAATCGTGTTTTGAGGGCTAAATCCATAAAAAGACTTTGGCCTGGTGACCTTGAGTGCTAAAGTATCTAACTTTTAGGCCCCCTGCTGTCTAGTGAGAGGTAGAGTTTATGACCCAGGTGTGCTATTGCAGCTGGGTTGCTATCAGAGCGGGCTCGTTCTCTGGTCTCGTGCTGTAGTGTGTTGGGTGGATGTACCAGTGCCAGTCACCACTAGTGCAGGTGACTTCAGAAAGTACTCTCCATTCTGTGCATCAGCCTACTGTTACATAAATACAAATAAGCATCTTCTTTTGTTACATAGTTAAACAGGAGCTTAGGATTTGTGCCTCCTGCATCCTGCTTTCGGCAATGACACTCATGTGCTGAACAGCCTTGAAGAAGTATTTCAGCAGTTGGGACCCACTTTTCTTCTCTGTAGAATGGGACTAATGACAGGGGTCAAACCATGTCACAGAGGTATTCTCTGGCTCCAGTATTTAAAATTTCTTTAGAGTCCTCGATATAAAGTGTTAAAGAAAGATAATGTATTGCTCTTGCATCCAAAACTGAAGGCTGGAGAGTTTTGTGGGTAACCTCCTGTCTCACTGCATGAGATACATTTGCATTAGAACACCTGCTGATTCACTTTCCCATCAGAAAGTGATCCACTTCCAATGCTCTTTGAATTGGTATCCTCCAGGGTCATCCTGGAAGTCCCACGAACATATAAGAGAGAACATGTCAAGAGAGAATCACAGAGAGTGAAGCATGCAGTTTTATTCTCAATTCAGACTATGTCAAGATTATGTCCATGGCCTGATAAAACGGGCCATGGACCATTCTTCATCCTGCATGACTCACGTCCGTATGGCTAATCTCACCCTTTTCCCATCCCCCCAAACCACGATAGCTTTGGCCATATGGCCTAGTAGGAACAACTGGTGACCTCTGCTATTCCTCAGAGCGTGCCTAAGCAAGTCGAGGAGAAGAGTAGCTGGCAAGAGCCCAAACCATGTTTGGGAGTAGGCTGACAACGGTATGGACAATTATGGGCCAGGCTTGAACCTGTGCTCTGGTCCTGTTTAGTGTGTCAGTACAGACACAACCAGGGAGGTGTGTAGGGTGCTCAGCTTTCTACAAATGCATTTGTCACAATGAATGTAGGTAACTTTATGGTTTGAGATGTTTCAGTTTTTTCCTCAGGGTAGTTTATGTGGCCTAGATTATGCTTTGAAATTCCTTCTGATTAGAGCTAACTAGAAATATTGCAGTGTAATGACACTAAAACCACAAATTTTTGTGGGAATACACCGATTCTGACATTTTATTCAGGAGAAATTTTGCAACACAGAATGGAATTTCTTGTAGAGGAAGAAAGAAAGGTTCATCTCTGTCCCAGAATATTGCTGATTTGTGTATTTCAGGTAGGGAGGGAGGGTCTGGGAGACCTCTCTTTAACTTAATCCCTGAAGGGCCAGCACATGGGAAACAAACTACATAGTGGGGAACAACTTCTATAACTTTCTGAGGTACAAACCTTGGATTAATGCAGATTAGAAATCTTGCATGTTGTAAACTTAATCGATCTCTGAAACAGAATAGATTTTTTTTAAAACTGGCAAACAAACAGAAACAAAAAAATCTATATTAAATATATTTCCAGCAGCCAGGACTCATACCTGAATTAAGTTGTAGTCAACTTTTATCATTTCTGGCTGAAGTGCTTTGCCTCTGACTCCTTTCGTCAGACTGATCGGGAACTGGGTCTCAGTGCCACAAGTACTGACTGTGTGCACTTTTCCGTTTTGTGCACTGCTTGGTGAATCTGATTTGGGGGCCTGTGTTTAGCCTGAAGGAGTGGCCCAGTGCTCAGACACTTCCTGATCTTTATTCAAACCGTTCTGAAGCTCTTTGGTTTATATAAACGCAGTGATTCAGCCTGACTGGACCCTTGTTGAAGGCTATGACACAACTTGGGTTAACTTGAGAATCAGCCCTGCTGGCAGAACAGACTCTCTTGCTAGATTTATAATACTTCCTGCCTCTAGCTGGGCTGCAAATAGAACAAGAACAGCCTTTCTCATCGTGTCTTGGCACTGCTCCTTCTAGAGGGAACCCAGAACAAACAGGAAACAATGAAAAATACCAAGCTTCCATGAACTTCTAAAAAAATGCAGTCTTGTGGTTGGATTTGGTGGACTTTTCTTGGGTTGTTCCTTACCTTACTTGTGCTGATTAACTCTCCATTAACTTTCCTTAAAGTATATATAAAGACTATATGGAAGCTCTGACTGTAAGGACGAGTTATAATTCAAGTTGCCATGAAAAGGTGATGTTTTGGCACTCACTCTTCTAATGTTAGTAAATCCTTTGCTGCTTTTCTCAGTGTTTCATTTGCACTGTCACTGTATTGTACTTGAATCCAACATTGAGTATCTTTCTGCCAAGCAGCTAAACCCTTTAAAACATGTAGTCCCTTCACATGTGCCTTAGATTAATGGCAAAGAACATTAAAGGGACCTGCTGAAGACTGCAAAGGGGATAAAGAATCAGAAAATCAAGGACTCCCGAAATCTTCTATGAGCTTTAAACGGTATGGTCTAAAGTCCATTGAAACAAATAGAACTTTCTTCAGTAACTTCGTCAGCCTTCACGTAAAACTCTGAATACTAGGAATGACTTTCCTCCTGTGAAACATGATAACTTTATACTTTTGGAATATGGGCAAAGCATTTAAAATATGAACTGAAAACTGCTATGATGTGCATCATAAATAGTTGCAAAACAGAAAGGATAAGACATTAAAAGTATGATTAGTTTATCTCTTCTGTATTTTTTAAAGAATTGCTTGCTCCACTCTCATATGCAGGCTTTTAGCAGAGACCAGCAGCTGAACAGATTAATCAGTATCAGCTAAGACCCAAATAACTCAAGGTTGCAGTCAGCTAACACTAAAAATACTCTTCCATTCCCCACCTGATATAGAAGCCCATGTAAGCAAGCAGGCTTTGTCTAATAATAAATACAGATGTTCAGAAATAGTGTTTATATTTACAGTCATGAGCCCTGCATTTTCATTCACGAACCACGTGTTTTTTTCCTGACACTTTGCTAAATATATAGATCTTCTTTTTTTATCTTTCTAAAGCTTTTGTGGCTTCGGCTGATTGCCAGCTCAGTCCAGGATAACCTACATGATACCACTTCGCGTTTTGGCAAGGTTCTTACAGCCATAGGTCCGTAGTGACTGAACTATAAGGCTTCTTCCTTTGCCTCTGACAGACAGCTGTGTGTGTGTGTGCACGCGTGCACGCTTTCCTTACCACCACGATGATGATAACGCTGCACTGATGTAGGCATCAGGCTCTTGCCTGTCTGATTGACAAGAGCTCTTTTTTTTTTGGCAGCAGCAGCTACACCTTGGCCTATCATTCATTAACATCAATGAATAATAAAGTCCGGGGATGATCAGGGAGGTGAAGCTGAAGGCTGCGGTAGAAAGTCAGAATTAGGGGGAATGGGGGGGAGGAGGCAGCAGTGTAAATGTCTCATTCCTGGAGCGGTTGTGGATCCACAGGAGTAGGCCCGCAGCTTCGGCACGGACAGGGCATATGAGCAAGGTCTGAAAGATCAGGTCCTCTGGCTGAAAATACCATCTGTTTTCTATATAGCAAATTTCATGTAGGCTACTTTTCTGTAATAACCCCATCCTGTACATTCTTTAAATGAAAGTCTGTTAGTCTTCAGACCCTTCTTTATTTTCTTTTAGAGCTTTGCGTATTTTGGGAAGCCCCGATACCCTCCCTCTTTTTACCCTCCCCTAAAAACAAATAGAAATATTTATGTGTGAAATAGACCTTCTTAAAATAATTTAGTAGGGTCAAATAAATCCTAAGAGGTAATTTTTTTGCAAAAGAGAGGAAATATGCAATAAAAATTCCATGCAAGAATAAGGACTTGGTTGGTTTTATTGTATTTTTCCTTCAAAATACCCACTTGCAAACAAATATTTGTCAAAAGGGCCACTCTAGGCCAAGCACTATTAACTCCATAATTACAGCCCTTGGGTGGCTGACGGCACTCTGCCTTGAGCCTCGTGTTTCCCAGTGCACCCAAGGCACACACAATGCGTACCCTGTTGTGCCTTATTGCTGCATTGACATCCAGTTTCCTGTATGAATCAACTGTTTCCTGTAGCTCTCCTTTCAGTTTAAATCCTGGTCCTCAAGTACCTCTTACCCTTCCTAGTTACTCAAAAGGTAATATCAAAAGGAATTAATCTGCTATAAATTATAGGCTGAACATTTGCTTTATGTTATATTCCTAAGTAGGCAACAAACAGACGCACTACAGAGGAACTGATATAAATGGACTGCTTTGCAATTGTTACTCAAAAACACAAAGCTTTTGTTTTGTTAGTTTTAAGTTTTATGCAAAGTCATAGTGGAGGGAAGGTAACGAGAGACACTGTTAACACTATGATAAAAAATACACGTTTTTGTTGTATAATAATGAGAGTAGAATTAAAGACTTATAGATATATTGATGTAACAGTAACATTCAGGTCTCATTAGTAGCTGCTAATGGATTTCTTCTCCAGTATGACACTAAAGAAATTACTCTCCTTGCTTTAGCAAGATGAGAAGACTGGGACTCAGAAAGACTGGGAAACTATTTGTCTTTTCTCCTATCCAGATAGAAATGAGTTAGATCAGCCTTCAAACCACTGGAATTAAAAGCAGGTTTAAATTGTTATACATGAAATAAGAAATACAGCCTTTCTCAGACAGTTATCTAGCTGCTGTGAGGGGTCTTCATCATGTCTTGGTATAAAGTAGGGCGAAGAGCCTTTACTGCAGCTGTATGGCAGCCGGAGAAACCCTTAGTGAGATTCTTGGTATAAAGCAGGGGTTCCCAAACTGCAATATGCATACCACTGGTGGTAAAGAAAACATTTCCAGATGGTAGCTGAAGGCGGCTTCTCGATTCCTATGTGAAGTTGCTTATAAAGCTCTGGGGTAAGTGTTTCCACAGAGTTAATGGAAGTTATTCTGTGCTTTTGTGCAGACATTTGCCCTGTGGCACGAGTCAGTTCCTGCCTGCAGTGGTTACCTCTGGTATTCGACAGCGTGGCGACGCTGTCCTGAGCTGCAAGTGTCTCTGCATGAACTCTCCCCACCTGTTAGCTGATGAGGGTGGGCTAGCTAGAGCCGTGGGTGGCAGTAGGTAGGGCAGGTTGGAGATGGAGAGAGCAACACCTTTTCCTTATGTGTGGGCGTATGGTCATAAAACTGGGAGCTGCGGTGTCATTGCCCCTGCTGATACCCATGCCTTTTGATGCCTGTGGCATTCATTCAAACTGAGTTAGTAAATGCTTGCCACACCAGCTTAATAAGCCCTTGGCACGGAGGATGAGTCTAACTAGAAAATAATGCACTAGAGCACTAATTCATTAGATCCATAGGATGCTGGGTATGGGGTCTGACCTGAGTCTGCTCTCAATTACAGGCAGAGTGCATGTTGCATCTGCTCAGTCCCAGAGTGCGGGTAGTCCAGAAGCGCTTTAAATCTGCTTTTGCCTCTCATACTGTTTTTGTTTCATGCACCAGAGTAAAGTCACTGGACCTAATTAACCAGCAGCGGCGACCTGGGGCTTTAACCCAGTTACCTGGCTGTGCACTCCCATGTCAGCAAGGACCCCTTACTGGCTGGGAGTCTGCTCGTGCGGAGCATTGAAGGGGTGCTCCGAGGTGCCGGCACGAGCACTCGGTGCCGGTAGGCAGACACAGGGTAGCTGTGTCAGTATAGGACAAGGACTGAGTTAATTTAGCGAGTCGAGGGGCCTTTGCTAGTGGTTTTGTGGCCTGCAGAGTCAGGTCGTATTTTTTCAGTTGTCTCTGGTGCAGCTGGTGGCTGCTTTTCACTAGGTACCAGCTCACCTGGGCCAGTGCTCTACCTGGAATTTCCTGCCCGATCCCTGTTCTTCCTCTCTGTAAATCCACTCAGTTCTTCTTTTCTTTGTGAGAGGAAAGTTTTGTTTTATTTGTTTTATAAACCTAGTATCCTATCAAAGCAGTCCAGCTTGCTCTTTTTACATGAGAATCTAGGATGAAGGAAGCAAGTGCTTTGTGAAATGCCTATAGTACCACTCTTACACTGAAGCACATTGTGTCACGCTGCTGGGTGTCAAACAAACGAGAATATAAAATCAGCTCATTTTTGAATACCTTTTATTGGCAGCAGAAGGTACTTCATTTGAGAGAAGACTACTTAAAATACGTTTCTAGATACACATTTGTAGGTGCTTAAATGGACTTGCCCAGGCTCTTTACTTTTTCCCATTGTTTTCACTGTCCACGATAACTCAGTCAGTTTTCTGATACTGTACTGATTTAATGTTAATGGGGTGTTGCAGTTATACTATTCCTTCAGCAGTGAAATGGGCAATACAGTTTTAATCTTTGGGGACTGAAAACATTCAGATGTTTAAAAGAAAATGATACAAATATTGTCGGTGCTCATCTAACAAGCAAGTGTAGTGAACTATTACTGAAATGCATTTGTCTCTTTTAGTAATGCAGTGGCCTCTCTATTATGCAGAAGTCGGCATACGATGCTCAAGATGTGCACAACAAAATGCAGAATGTAGCGGGATGAATTATCTTTTGGTCAGAATGTGGCTCTTACCAAGTCTTTTTTATGGAAAATATCCCTGGAACCTTAGTGATCAGCAGGATCTTTGTTTTATGTCTTATTGGTACATGGCATCTGAAGGACACAGATCTCCTGCACCACTGGCTTTGGACCAAGTCTGTGGAAAGATTGGTGCTACTAGATATAATATATTTTCTTTCATAGGATGCCTCCAACACAATTGTTATGCTGAGCCAGTTTGCATATTTTCATACTGGTAGATTCTTCAGCATCTAATTTTTTAAAAAAGTCCACCATATATTTTTTGGCTTACTTTCCCTTTAGTCTCACATCAGAGTTGTGGGACTAAATCAAGAGCCTTTTCTTTTTCACAGCTTCCTGGTCCAGATAAGTTCTTATACCCTCTTTTCTGCTGTGCTATATGAGTGTTTCTCAGTAGTGAGTTAAGCAACATGACTAACATCTGTCACGTGTGGTTTGTTCTCTCTCTCATCCTCTCTCCAGGGAGTCTTTCCATTGACTTCAATGGCCTTTAGATCAGGCTCTAAATTAGTCTGAAGACTTCGGGATGAGTGTGGGTTTTTTTTTCATTTTTTGTAAATGTCTACTAACTTTGCCAGCAACCAGCAAGTGGTAAAGACAACTAGAAAAGAAAAAGAAAAAAAAAGGGGGGGGGAGGAAATTGTTGCTAGGATTGGGGCTATTAGATGGGAAGATTTTTTTTATAACTTCTTGCAGCTGCAACAGTTATTGATGTTGCTGTAATGCTGGCCTTTCCCTGTTTTTCTGTGCGTCTTGGATGGCAGGGAAAGCAGGCTTGTACTTCTGTCTGCTGGAACCCCTTCCCCATACCAGTAACAGTGATTATATATTTTTCATAATGGAAGAAAGTTTTTGGTTATTAATCTATTTTTTCATCTGTGTCTTTCCATTAGCACATTAGATTGGCTCATCTTCCTTAAATAACTTCTGTTCATACAGAATTTCTTTCTCTTCAGTCTATTTTAGCCTTCTTTATGGACATAACCACTGCATGAGTTTTCTAAACAACATTGAGTGGAGTGGGAGGAGTGGCTTAGAGGTGATGCTTTATTCATTCAGGTGAATGCAGGGACAGTGCTAATGTTTATCTCTTGGTTGTACAGATTACAGCAGAGCTGCTCGATGTTTTTTAAACTGAAGGACCACCTAGGCTTTTCCGGAAAAATAGTTGATCCTCATATACAGTGTTACCATAATAATTTTCTTTTACAACCAAATAAAAACAAGATTTTGGATATCCCTTTGTAACTTGCATATTAGCCATTTGGGGGGACTGTGTATATATATGAGTAGATAGGTAGGTAGGTAAATATGTATATAGATACTTGAAAATTTGTAGGCTGGCTTTCAATCTCTTCCAGACCACCAGTACTCATAGATCACAGCTTGGGAAGGCTTATTAGAAGGAATAGCGGGATACAGAACTCTTCCAGAGTCATTACAAAGCAGCCTGAATTATCTTAAGATGGAACAAAAAAGCCACAGAAATCAGTGATGTCCTTTCCATTCATTTTAATACCTTTTGAAGCAAGTCCTAACTTTCATACTGCAGTGTTCTTCCTAGCCTGTGTGTGTTTGGTGGCGGAATCAGAGCCGTTTTGTTGCCTTCCATAGGCCTTGGGGTGAGACAAACACCGATCTCTTCCAGAGGTTGCTTTTACACACTGTGCATGGTACTGTGAGTGCTGCACTTCCTCTTGCTGAGAACTGTTGCAAGCTTTGGAGCACCAGTTAGCGATCACTCATGTGAGCAACAAAGGCAAGTGCAAGGTCCTGCACCCGAGGAACAACTGCATGCACCAGTACAGGTTGGGAGTTGACCTGCTGGAAAGCACCTCTGCAGAGAAGGACCTGGGAGTCCTGGTGGACAAGTTAACCATGAGCCAGCAATGTGCCCTTGTGGCCAACAAGGCCAATGGCATCCTGGGGTGCATTAGGAAGAGTGTTGCTGGCAGGCTGAGGGAGGTGATCCTCCCCCTCTACTCAGCCCTGGTGCAGCCACATCTGGAATACTGTGTCCAGTACTGGGCTCCCCAGTACAAGAGAGACACGGCACTGCTGGAGAGAGTCCAGTGTAGGGCTACGAAGATGATTAGGGGACTGGAGCATCTCCCCTATGAGGAAAGGCTGAGAGAGCTGGGCCTGTTTAGTGTGGAGAAGAAAAGACTGAGAGGGGATCTTATCTATGTATGCAAATATCTGGCGGGAGGGTTTCAAGAGGACGAGGCCAGACTATTTTCAGTGGTGCCCAGCGACAGGACAAGAGGCAACGGGCACAAACTGAAACACAGGAAGTTCCATCTGAATATGAGGAAAAACTTCTTTCTTGAGAGGGTAACAGAGCACTGGAACAGGTTGCCCAGAGAGGCTGTGGAGTCTCCTTCTCTGGAGATACTCAAAACCCACCTGGATGCGATCCTGTGCAATGTGCTGTAGGTGACCCTGTTTGAGCAGAGGGGCTGGACTAGATGATCTCCAGAGGTCCCTTCCAACCTCAACCATTCTGTGATTCTGTGATTCTGAGCTGGTTGTCAGTTTAAAAGAAAATTGACATTTTTGTTGAAGAACGAAAGCAATTCTTGTCATAGTTTCACAGTTTTTGCCCAGTAACACGACTGACTGCCAGTAATACGACTAACACTGCTATAAACTCCCCGGCAGTCAGGGAGTCATTTAAACACAGAAAAACATACATATTTTTTCATGCTCTCATGAATGTTATAAGAATCATGAAATCATGTCTTAATAGTTCATCCATGCAGCACAGCCTATTAAATTTTACTGCTTATAATTTCATATGATGGCATATTTTGTCCCAGAAAGATTCTACCAACAGATAACAGCTTGCATACGCTGAGGCTATAGAAATTCCTGATTCTGTCCCAACCTATGCATTGATTGGGGTCTGGAACACAGCTTATTAAAACTAGCGCTCGCACTGTATGTGGCTGTGGCCCTGTTGAATGAGTGCTAAATTGTTGCAGTTAGTAGTGGTTACACATGTAAATGTACAAAGATGAACTATTTGTTCTTCATAAAACAGTAAATTTGTCCAAAAGAGATCTTCATTTCATCGTTGTAGAGAAATATAAGTCAGAAGGTATGCAGGAGAAGGAAAATATGCAGCTGAAAGTCTGGCTAGCTGTAGGAATAAGGCTGAAGCATTTCAGACTCAGACAGGAACAAACATAGCAAAAGTAGTGTATAACCTCTATCTCCATAGAGAGACACTCGGTAATCTGAACGATTCTTCCTACAGTCACCTGTTAGTTGTATTTTATAGATCCTGGTTGAAAAGAAAAAAGACTGATCCTGCAATCAGCTGGGTGAGCATGAACTAGGAGCAACTCCAGTGAAGTCAAGCGGACTATTCTGGTTGTAGGGAGAAGGAGGCCGCTAGAGAGGTCACTCAACAGCTGAATTAGTAACGGCAGAAAGTTCTCCAAGTTGTGGTCAATTTGGCTAGGTTTGAGTGCCTCCATCTGACTCATCTGATTTATCTGTGTTTACTGCAGTTGCCAGTGTGGTAGCTGATTACCTGCAATGTTTGCTGATCTGCGTGAATCTACAGCACATTTCTGTTTTGAAATGCTCCTTACATTAGCGACAGCATATTTTCTTGGAGGAATATTAACTCCAGTGCAATAGCCAGGCTGCTTTTGGTATCTGAGCTAGCTGTACAAAGAATTTTCACTGTTGCGTGTTGGTTTTTTCTTAACAGAGTGCCTATGTGAGCCTTCTGGGGCATTTTTGTGTTACCAAACCGATCTTCCTACCTCGTATCTCCCATGGTTATATTCTGTATTTATTTGGAATAGTTCTCTCTGTCTTTACCTTAACACATTCACTAAGTAAATAATATTGATAAATAAAATACGTGTCAACAACTTGTAAGTGTCGCCTAGTTTCAGAAAGTAGTCTGAGTCAAAGGCTTGATTTTGGGAGAAGTGCCTCTGCCAGTATGCCAAATTTGTTCCTATTTTAACCCTCAGAGAGACTTACCTGGAATCTTATGGAAGGGTTTTTTTTTGCTTAGTTACTTGTTTTTGTGTTAGTTCTTTTTTTGGAGAGGCAGCCTAGTCCAGTGGTCAGAGCCTGGGATGTGAAGCCAGGAGACTGGGACTTCTCCTGAGCACTGCTGAGTTGCTCTGCAACCTGAGAGTCTTGTTTTATGTCTCTACCTCTCAGTGTTGCTATTTTTGAAGTGGGGAGTGGTCGTGCTTACTTTTAAGACTGACCATTCAAGGTTGGTGTGAGTATTAAACAGTTAATGTTTTTTGAAAGTCTGGCAGAAATGAAATCCCATATTCTCAAATGCATAGATTATAAAGCCAAAAGGGACCGTTGTTCATCAAGACTGACCTATTTACTGGAGGTGGGCCCAAATCTAGACACTGGATCAAACATACCCAAACTCTGGGGAAGCTCAATTCTGAATTCAGATCTGGATGTGAGCCTCATGGCACAGTCCCATCTCTGTAAACACCAGACAGGAATACAAACAAGCAATTTTGAAGTTAGGGAATGCTTGGATCCAGAACTGAACCATGTTCCAAAATGTCCCACCATTATAAATAGCTTTTCAATATCTTCAGTTATAAAACTCCAGAAATTAAATTATTTTAGTGGAGCTAACATGTCTGCACAGAATATTGTCCTCCTCAAGGACAACAGCATTTGTCGTCAACAAGCTGACCAGAATTTGGTCCTCACAATGCTGGTACAAATCTGGAAAAAATGCATTACCTTTTGTGCTAGAGATTAGGATCTGGCTCACTGTGTCTCTCTCCTGCTGTCTTTTTGTATCTCACAATTTTAGTAAACAAGATGGGAAGGAGAGAAAAGGAAGGAACTCTTCATAGACTTTGTATGATGCAAACAGTTTAATTAGGAAATAATGCCAGATACCATTTCCTTTCCTTTGCTGTTTTTCAAGCAGGATGCATCCTTAGGAAACAATAAGAGAACTGAGGATTACAAAGCCTTTGTACGCATTGCAGCCAAGTGGCCGCACAGGAAAGTGATATACGGTCAGGCGCTTATGTAACATGAGCGGAAGCTATTCAACATTCCTTGAGGAAGCATAGGACAAACTCTTAGTATCAAGACAAATATTCCTGTCAAACTAAAAAGGAAGATAATGCTGGACACCATTTTACATCGTCTCTCTTTGTGAAGTCTGCTGGTTTTGTTTGCCTGAGCCTGGCTTCAAAATAATAGTGTGAACTAAAAATAACTGCACACTTGGGCCTTAAAATGTCTCTGTGACACAAGGTCAAACAATAATGGGCATTTCCTACTCTTTTAACCTTTCTAGCAAGCAGAAGGAAAAGTGTTCAAAAAGGCCACTGCTATTAAGGTCAGCCTGAAACATTTGACCCTGAACTGTTTTGGTTCTTAAATTCTAAATCCAAGGAAAGGTATGTGGAAACCTATGAGACAACGGTTTTTAACTTCTGCATCTTGAATTTCTCTCTGTACTATTTATAACTGTCATGATGTTTTACTGCATAATAGCAGTGTTTGCAAATGCTTGTACAATTAAACCCTTACTAACTGAGCTCTGTGAGCCAGATCCTAAAAACAAGAGCCCATGGTATGGAAAGCTCTCATCAGTTTGAGTAGCTCTTGAATCAGTCTCTCTGTAAGTTGCTGCTAACTACTGATCGCAGCTGGGAGTCAGAACGCTTGTGGTCTGGTCTGTCTACCTGCTGATGTGCTGTGTGAATATTAGGAAGTCGCGTAACACTTCTGAACCTCAGTTTACCCACATGTAAAATGGTTTAAGCATATTCTTAATAGAGTTGGTGTGAACGTTAATGATTATAAAAAAGTTTTAAAATCAGCAGATGCAAGTGCAGGGCAAGCGCAAGGTATGGCTCCTAGGAATGCAAGGAACCACTGCTGCTTTTTCATTGGTCTCAGTAAGAATATGTGGAAGTCAATCCCCTGAATATCCTGAGAAGGAGATGGATTTCTTCCTTGTCAATAGAGCATGAACACTAGCAGTAAGGAAAGTTATTACTAGGCTGCTGAAAGTGTGGGAGATTTCTTTTAAAATGCACACTTAAAAATTCTTTGTGGTTTTACAGTAGGTTCCTATAGAAAGGATGAGCCTTGGGGCTCATTTCTTTCCTCTCCTGTGGGAATGCATAGCAGAGGTGCCGTCTCATTAGCAACTGATTGCAAAAGCACGCTCTGATTTTGCTCTCATCAATTCATTCAGTGCTCCCTACATCTTGTATTTTTCAAGTATGATTCCTGTTCTTCCTCAATAAAATACTTGGGTTTTTTTCTTCTGAAATGAGAACTTTCATCTGCTCCTGTCCTGACTACTGCACCCAGTCTTCCTTTTAGTCTCTGAGTGCTGAATTTCTTAACTCCCTCAGTAAGGTGCAGAATTCTGACTCTAACATCATCTTGGAGTCCTTCAGGGGCTCCACCTTCAACCTAGTCTTTGCCTTTGAGACTCTGCATGCATGACTTAGAGCTACTCTTCCCTCTTGGCTTATCTTAAAAGTGGTTTTACCCACTCACTGTCTATCTTCTGTATTTTCATACTGCTTCATCTGGGATGCAGATATCCACCAGGAGCCCAAATCTTCCTCTGAATTTCGCAGTATCAGACAAAGGCTGGTTGGAATTGATTTTCAGCACAAAATAGGGTTTTTGACCAAACAACATTTTTCACAGAAAATGCTTTCATCAGAAAGCTTTATCTCTTAGCTGACAGCTTAAAAATCCAAGCATGAATTTTTCTAGGCCAGCTTAAAAACAAACAAACAAGTAAATCGTTGAGGCTTGAGTTTTGTTTCTTGTCCAAAGCAGCCTTGCTTTAGTAGATGTGTTTCTTCTGTCCATGTTTCTGCTTAGACCTCTTTGGAACACCTTTCGCTGCTGTGTGTTTGGTGAGCAGGTCAATGTGTGAGCAGTTCGCATCAAAAGAATATCAATGGCCACTGCTGCATGTCTCTGTCCGTTCCGCTTACCTCGTCGGTCGCTGCGCAAACCAGGCTGTGAATCACTGCATTGTAAAGCACTTTCACCTTAAGTGTGAAAGGATCCCTAGAAAATCAAACTCTTCTGTTCCATGTAATCTGCACTGATAAATGCTTTTGCAACAGTCTGGTAGGATGTAAGTGATTTATTAAATACAAACCCTGATACCAAGTTCAGCAAGTGGTATATAAGGAACAGATTCTCTCAGTGTTGGGAGCATAAAAAGCAAGTGCAATTCTGAAGCTGTCAGCAGCGAAGAATGAAAGAGGATGAACTATTATTCTTTGGCTTGCATTCCAGCGAGATAGCTGCCACCTCTGGGCCGGGCCTGGGGGGAGCAGGGGCATGGAGGAAACACTGAAGTAAGCAGCCCAATCAAACAGCAAAATGAAGAAGGGGCTCTTGCGGGAACAAGCTTTTCTGTTTCTCACTCCATATGAGGCACTATGATCTTGTTTTGCTTGGGGCTCTGAAGACTCGAAGGTTAGCTTTGTACAGGGCTCCCAGTGATGAAGCAAACTCAAAATGACATGCCCTGCATCCTTCAGAGTCATACCATTATGCATGCCATTTTGGGCAGAACATTCGTTTATGATGAGATCTTTTATTGATGGCATCTTTAGTATCTAAAGAGGGAGTGAAGAGTGATTTGCTTTGACAGAGCATCAAATATTTTTCTTAGGGTGTAAACACAAATTGTCATCCATGCAGAGAATTGTAGCCTTGAAGAAATAATTACATGGAGTTAGAGCTACTCAAGTTTGAGTTAAGTTTGTAGTTTGAGGAAGAGTCACAAATAATGAATGAAATCGCTATTTTGTTTTCTTACTCTTTTGGAGAAAATAATTCTGATATATTTCGAAGAGTGGAATCTGCATCTATTTTTTGGTGTTGTATTACAGCAAATACAGGCTCTTTGGGGCAACTAGCTCATACAGCTTCAGCTGCTTCTAAAGTTAGCTCTGTATGGATGACAGGAGGAGTTTTATAATACTGACATTATGATGGCAGACATTTTTTGTATCCTACTATCAGTAGTTTGGGTAATTTGGTTTCTAGCCCAAGCTGAACATCAGAAAGTCAGTGTTCCTACTCCAGAGTCTTTTTTTATTGTTTCCAAGCACTACGGGAGTAAGATGAAGTGGCAAGTGGAGGATGCATGTCTTTAATGCTGCGCCGATAATATCAGACAAAAGTGATTTGAAGTGTGCACATTTCCTTCCAAAAACAGAGTTTGTCAGCAATGATATTTGTTGTAAAAACTGCATGAAAAGCAGGTATGCAACTTGGTTAAGTATGAATTACAAATCTAAATTTCTACATTGAAATCTGGATTTCAACCAAATGTATAAAGCTCGAACCAGGTCTATTATAAATATTCCACTGTTTTGCATTAGGCAGTGTGGCTCAAAAAGTTGGATGTAACTCGGGAGATCTCTCTGCCACTGGCTTGCATTTTCTGCCTCGCAGTACCAGGCTGGAGTCTCAAAGCACAGTTGCTCTGCACACTTGCACAGATCTGTAAGTACACAGCAAATTTCTCGAGTCAAATTTACCACGTGTGAACAGAGCAGCTCTTCAGATTACTCTGCTTAGTTTTCTTCTGATGTTTTACATGAATGCAGTTGGATACTTCTGATACTTCTGTATCACTCTGTAATGTGCAGGATAGTTTTCCTTTCAGTCAAATTGTATAGGAAGAGTGCCTGAGACATTTGGATGAATAAGCCCCTGTTATTTTCAGTTAGGACCGGTTGCACTACGTGCTGTGAAGGAGTATCCTTTAACATTAGGTCTTGTTTCTCCCATCTGTGGAATGAGGAGAGTTTCCACTCATTTGGAGTTCTGGATTTTTGGGATGTATACATGATAAATTCCATTGATAAATAATTAACTTCGTGTGAATAAATGATTAACTTCCATGTGAAATATACTCTTTTTTTTTTTTAATAAAAGCACTACTTATTTAAAGACATGTTGAGGCAGTTGTTTGGGTTGTGAAAGAAAGCACTGTCTTCAAAGCTGTATTCATGGCCCTTGGGGCTACACAGGGAGGATGGCAGAGGGACAACGAATGGTATACGCCAAGTTTGAAAAAAATATATATTAAAAATATTCTGGAAATGACTAAATTTCTATTTTGATTTATTTTGCTAAAAGGCTTTCCTGTTTTAATTAGCCTATCTGAATTGAATTGTCCTTGAGCAGAGGACATCACATTATTTTCACCACATCTAAGTCAAATATCCTTCATACAAAGAGGGTAAGAGTTGACTGTTACTCTGGGATCTTGTTCTTTGGGAAGGTGAGCACATTTAACAGGCTTTGTTTATAATCAGATTTTCTGGCTAATGCTTTTCCTTTGGGGATGAGGGCAGGTCTCCTGTTCGCAGTAAGGTATGCCAACCAAGTCCATCTGTTGACTTCCCTCTAGCATTTACCTGTTCTCTCTGTAAGCCAAGTCCTATGAATTACTGATCTGCTCCGCAGTGCCGTCAGTATGTCTTGAAACCAATGAGAGATGAGGATATAGCACATTGCACATTGCAGTATCAAGGCCTCCGGGCATATTGGATCATAGATTTAATTTCTTTGTGAGCTGCCAGTTCAACCTTGTCGTGGCAATTTTTCCTCAAATTTTGTGTTAAGTATTGTGTATCTCATCTGCTTATCTCCCTGTGAAATGGTAATGTGAAAGAGTGTTCAGGATCAATCTTGTGCTTGATGAAAATGATCTGGCAATATTCATTTGCCAGGTCATTTTCATATATTTCAAAACAAAACCAAACAAAAACTCCCACCAGTGAAACACTTGACTGAGTTTATCCCTAGGGAGAAGATGAGAAACAAACAACACGTGACAGATGTTAATCACATTGTGTAATATATTACTGGAAGGCTCTCAGACACTGAAGCGAAGGGCACAGTATTCAGAATAGAATAGAGTGACTTTGATCTGAGGTTCATTTTGGGTTATGCTTTGGAAAAAAAATCAACAAACCCCAAACAGACCTTGTTCTGTTGCACAGATAAAAATGACTAAAACCTTCCCAGTGAACTTTATGAACTAGTATCTTGGTAGATGCTATGAACATGCAAAACTTGAGTAGCAAGGATTATAAGCACGTCAGCAGAATACACTATGTAGGATTATGTGCAAGAGTTAAAAGTGAACTAATGATTCCCAAATTCCATGATAATTTATTACACTTTCATTTATAATTGTTTATTGCTAATAGATTGCTACATCTATTGTTTATTATATTTAACAATGTATGTTAAATGTTAAATGTTAAATATAATAAACAATAGATTTATTATTAATTCATTGACTTTTCATCCCTATTTGCAATTAGAAAAAAAATCGATGTGTGCTCAACCTACCAGTACCTAATGTAAGCCTTCAGTAAAGAATCCCAGTGTCACAGAGCAATGTAGGTGGGAAGGAACCTCTGGAGATCATCTAGTCCCACCTCCTGCTCACAGCAGGTCCAGTTAGCAGAAGTTGCTCTGAAGCTAGTTGAGTGTTGAATGTCTCCGAGGGTGGAGAGTCCAAGCCTCTCTGGGCACCTGCTCCAATGTCTGACCACCCTTTTGGTAAAAAGATCTTTCCTCTTGTTCTAGTCAGAATTTCCTGTATTGCAGCTTGTGCCCATTGTCTCTCATCCTGTCCATGGGCACTTCTGAGGAGATCCTGGCAGTGTCTTCTCTATACCCCAGCTACAGACAGCAGTAAGATCTCCCATAAGCTTTCTCTTCTTAAGGCTCAACAAACCCAGTTCTCTCAGCCCCTCCTTGTACATCATGTGCTCCAGCCCTCTGACCATCTTGGTGGCCATCCACTAAACTCACCATCACAGTGTGTATGTATGTGTGTCAATGCCTTTCTTCTACAGGGGATCCCCAAACTGCACACAGTACTCTAGTTATGGTCTCAAAAGTGCCAAATAGAGGGGAAGAGTTGCTTCCCTAGACCTGTGCTCTTGCTAATACAGCCCAGTATTCAGTTAGCTGCCTTTGCTGCAAGGGTGCACTGCTGACTCATGTCCAGCTTGTTTTCCACCAGGACCCCCAGGTCTTTTTTTGCAAAGCTGCCTTCTCTCAGGTCAGCCCCAGCCCGTACTGTTGCATGGGGTTATTCCAGCCCACATGCAGGGCTTTGCATTTGCCTTTGTTGAACTTTGTTGAGCACCAAGTGCAGAAAAATAAGAAGCACAGAGCACTGAGGTTTTTCTGGATTTAGTTGGGAGCCCAATCATTTGTTGAGTGGTCCCTTTATTTCAGAGAGACTGACTTTTCCAGTTTCTGCTCATATAACATGACTCCTTTGCATTCTGGGATTTTCACTCTCCTGTGAAATGGTTCTGAGCGAGGCAGTTAAGGAGCCCATATAAAAAACAAGCCTGAGAAATGTGAGTGACATATGCCATCCTCCAAAGCAGAGTGCATGATAGTCTGGAGCACATTGATTAGGATTTTGTTCTTCTGAATCAATTTTATTTTAATTGCTCTAATGTGAGTGCAACTGTCATGTGAGCCGTACGTTCTAATTAAGTGACGGATGCCTCCCAAAACGATGTCATTCCAACAAACTACAGATTGGGTTAATGTTTTCCAGAAAACATTATTATTTGGGATATTATTTATCCTTAAGATACCAGGCACTTTCATTGGGAACTTCATATTGATTGATTGTGAATATTATTCTCTTTTTTGTCGGCAATTGTGGCTGCCAAAGCATTCTTGAACTTGAGATTCGTTTGTGATCAGAGTTTGGAAGATTAAGTCCAGCAATGCCTTTTGAAAATGCGCTGTATATTTAAAGAGGCAGGGCACAATCCTGCCCTTGGCAGGGGGTATTCACAAGATTATGTAAGAACTTTTGTCTTTCATTTCTCTAATTCTTGGATGTTCAAAGGTGGAAAAATATGCAGAGATACATGCCTGTGGCAGATGACCATCAGCTACACGCCAGGCAGCCCTCACCTTGTTCTTTGCCAGTGCTGAACTGGGAGATAGACAGAAGTGCAAAGCAAAATTAAGAAACATAATTTCTCACTGCTTTCATTTGATCTGCTTCCTTTCTCACATCTCTGTGTGTGGGTTGATGGGGGCTGGGAAGGAGGGTGAGGAGGGGAGGACAAGGGTGGGAGTTTCCTTCATGCTTCAGCAGTGGTGCTGAATGTGAGGGAAACAATAGTTGGTCTGATTCCAGGCGTTCGCTTCGGCAAAAGCTGTTGGGGTACTGAACACAGGCCTGCGAGTCTCTCAGGTGCCTTTGCCTGTGGCTGGGTTACCTGTTGGATGTATGGGAATAGATACAAAAATAGTATGCAGTTAGGGCTCTGCAAATTTCATCCTCTGATTCTCCAGGAAATAGATTTTTTTCCTCTGGACCTAGTGCACATTTTCAACACAAGTCTTAACACTCCACTGGCAAGATGGTACCTTCTCCTCTTAAATGATGTTCTTCATTTGATGTGGGGGTACTGAACATGCACGTCGCTTTCCTGCACTCAAGGAGGATGTGGAAAGAAATGGGGTATTGTCACAGGAAGAGGCACGTACCGCTGACAGGGGAATAAATGAAATCAACTTACTGGTAGTTGCGCCACAGAACAACTGCGCACCGTGCCACTTTCTCTTTTATTGCCTGTGATTAGGAGGCCTGAAAGAAAGATAACTGCTTCGGAAAAAGGCTTGGGCGAGCAGCCGCTGGGCAGTGTAGGCAAAAGCACTCAATGGTTCTTCACCAAAAATAATTACTGCTCCTCTCTGCCTGCCGGAAGGCAGATTTCTTGGTCAGCTCTTCTCCTCTATTTTCCCATGCTTTTTGCTCAGAAAGGTGAGCTGGATTCCCAGGCATGGGTTGGGGTTTAACTGGAGCAAAATCATCCACTAATGATATGTTTTATAACAACTGTACATAGTTTAAAGTTGTTGCAGTTTACGTTGTGCCTTATCTCTATCCCTCTTTCCGAGGGAAAACTTTCATGGCGAAAGGGGCTTTAGAAGTGCTTTGGGTAGACGGTCACAGTGCCAATATCAGAGGTACTGTCAAATCTTACTTGGGCTATTCAGCCAGTCTCATCTGCTGAACGGGCTCAGGTAGCTAATGAGGAGCTGCTCTTGGGCATGCCGAGAGTACCGCCCTTCTGATAAACTTAATATAAAATTAATCTGCTCCTAACGTACTTTGCTACCTTTGGCTGCAGCTGGCATTGTGATTTACTGAAAATGAGAGTAAAATTCTACCTGAACTTTATTTGAACTTCTTACAGCTTTCATTTGGTTTAAGTTCAAAGGCAAGTCAGACAAATGTTATTTAAGGCTTGATTGTTTGTTCTAGACCCAGCCCAGAAAGAAGTGATGGAAAAGAGCTGCACCGTGTCAGCAGGTGGCCGGTGAGGAGCCACGCTGGCGCGTAGCGTCCCCGCGTTTGCCAGCACTGGTTTCTCGCGCCTCGCAGCCCGCCAGTGCCCCAGCGCGTTGGCTCGCCTCCGCGGGGGAGCTCGGCCCTTGCGCGGAAGCAGCACGCCGGTGGCCCCGCGCAGCCGCTGCCAGCAGCCCACGGAGGCTGTGCATCTGCGGTAGCCTCAGGCAGGAAGCACAAAGGTGTTAGGCTGAAGAATAAGCTATTTCTGTTCTTCCCTCCCAGCCTCTTTTACCCACACTGTGACTCTGAATGAAGATGAATAATCCTGCCCTTTGCTTTTAGTGTTTTCTAAAACGAGGGCCTTTCTCTTTCCTCTCTCTTTCTTTCCCCCTCTCCTCCCCACTTTTTGTAATTAATAGAGTACGTATGTTTGAGGAGGCAAAGGAGGCGGGAGAAGGGATGTGGGCAGGAGCGTGTGTGATGCAAAAAGCCAGCTCTAAGTCTGGAGCTGAGATAGCTATCTCTTTGGGAGGGGCTTGTGAGGAAAAAAACACCTGCAGAAAGATGATGTCTTTGTTTTTTCTGGGGATTTTTGTCTGATTTGAGCTAAATGTTTTGCCTCCTTTTGGGCAAGATACTTTGTCTGCGTACATACACAGAGAAAGATCAGGAGAACAAATTACGTAACAGCGCAGGGACCATTGCCGACCACGGTGGCCGTTCTCTCCTCGCTGCGCGAGGCAGCAGATTCTTGGGCTCATACATCACCCGGGGCTTAGTCACCCAAACCCGTCAGACAGCAGCCTGCATAATGCGCTGCTCTTGTTTTCATTTCGAGGCTCGGGGGCCTAGCGGTCAGCTGGGTTGTACCATAACAGGACAAACAGCAAACAAAGCTAACTCAGAGAGGATGCAGGAAATAAAGGAAATATATGTATTTTTAAGGACGTGGATGATGGGGGAGGAATTGCTGATATGACTGTGAACTTTTGCGATATATTTAGCATCTCAGAGTAAAATTCCAGTCGCACTGAAGTCAATAAAAATATTGCCATTGAATTCACTAGCAGCATTTTTTCTGTCCTCTGTCAGAGGAAAGTAATAATTGAAAATATACATCAACAACACTTTCACATTCCTGTCTCGAGGGAAGAAATGACACTGTATTTCCATAATGCCTACGCACAAACATACATCTTTGTAAAGATGCTGTCATGAATCCTGAAAATCATGTCTTTTTTCTTCTTTTCTCAGCTTCCAGGTCAAGTCTCAGGTCAGGTCATAGGTGTTACCACTGGGGAGGAGGAAGGAAACATATCCTACCCACTGCAGTCCAAGCAAGCTTTTCTATTTTTTCTTTAGGTTTTTTTTGTATGAGTTATGTCCTCCCTTCCCTTTTAAAAACTAGACAAAGTGCATTGAAGTCACATACACGACACCCTTTAGGTATATTTGTGTGAGATTCCCCAAACCTCTCTGAAGCAAAGGAAAGGCAATAGCGTATGTGAGCAGAAGGCATCTTTGTTCTTTCTAAAGTACCTGAGTTCTTTGGATCTGGCTGAAGCAGGCACTGGAGGAACAGCAGACTGTTGTTTGCTGATGTATTTCATACCAATATCAAATTGATTTTAGTATCAGTCACTTGGATCTGGTGCTGTGCTCTAGGTTTGTCTCCTGTGGTGTCTTCTTGGGAAATGCTAACTGAACTGACTTTGTCGTTTTTCCATGGCTGCTCTCTCTGCAGGATGTGGCCTGTGCCAGATGGTTGACTTGAATGAATTCTCTTTACACAGTTAAGAATCACTTTCTTTTATTATTCATGACTTGTTTCTTCCATCTCTCATGTTTCTCAATTTTTGCTCTGCTTCATAGCAAGGTAGTGATGCCAGATTGAGATGAGAATGTTGTTTCATCTTCTATTGGGAAGCCATGCTGGGGCAAAAAGGGGTGTCAGAAGGACGGAGGGCAGCTTGTCAGATTCCAGCTATTTTAACTTCTAAAGTCTGTGTTGCAAAAAGATAGAAAGACCTCTTATTTTTAAAGTAACCACACTGTCATTTCTGAGGGTGTCTCTAAATTTCTGTCAGTAGTAAGTGAATACATAAATAACCAGAACATTACGAATAAACTATATGGGAAGTCAAAGTATCTATCTGTAATTTTTAAGTTAAACATTTGACAGTTGTATAGAAGGACTCCCATTATATATGAAAATCATACCGACCAAGTGTCTTTTAAGATACAGTACCTAAAGGGCTTAGAAGAATCCATAACGACATGTAAAAATGGCCCAATGGAAAGATTATGCACTCAGTTACACGTGCAGTGGAACTAGGCATTAAAAATCAGGCTCCGAAGTGTTTGTTAAAAACAGATCTAACTCCATTGATGTCAAGTGCGCTGATTTTCTTTGGGTAGGGATCTGTTGCTTTAAGTTTATATTCAATGTAAACATTATATGCAATAATAAATCTTAGATGCACATGCTCGAATTGTTTATTTGATTTATTATTTCATTTAATGTAATGCTATGCCATTTCATTCCTTTCTTGTATTTCTCGTTCCTCTGTAACAACCTTGTAAAAGTGACAGGGAGGCTCAGATCTTTGCCCAGCAAACAATATATATTATTTGCTACATGAAAGTGGTGCACAACTCTCTTAAATGTTCCCTAGCAGACTCCTATTGCATTCCACAATGTGCCTGCACTTGAACCACCTCCATTCATATCAGAGTCTTTTTATCCCAGCACACATTGAGCAAGCTGCTCTGAAGCTTAATTCTCCTGACCCTTCAGTGCAGTCGGATATTGTCACCTAATCCCCTTTTTTTCCTTCTGTCCCATGTGTGGTTTTGACTTCTTTCTCTTCTCAATTCCTTTTTCCTCTTCCCTTTTTCTTTCTTTCTTATTCTATAAGCCTCTCTCCAGGCTCCACATTCCAGAATTCATCCTTGCATTAGGGCTGCAATACAATGCTCTCCCAGTGTTAAAGGATTAGACATTAAGGAGACTGTGGCAACTCCAGCCTTACTATATGCACAGAGGGAACATAAGGGGATGGAGGAGTGCTTGCTAAAGAGTACGGAGACTGGGAAACAAGGGGGAAAATGGCATCTTAGCAAAACCAGAGTGGACGAGAAAAAGATTTGTGTAAGGAGTAGTGGTTTCTATTCAGTGCAGTATTCTAAACTGTCACTGGAAGATGGTAAACCAGTTGGGAGGCAAAGCAGTGTTACGCGTTACATAGTGATTGGTACATCAAATGAGTTTTTTATTTTGATAACCGTCTCTGAGAAATGGCCAGTTTGAAGCACACATGTGGTGACATGCCATTCCAATATACATGATAAGGTTGTTATTTAATGTGCCAATATTAATCAATATTGCATAGATTTTTTCCATAGATAAGTGTATTTTCAATCCCCAGATTTCCAAAGTTCATACTTCCAGAGGAGGAGTCTGGCATCTTTTAGCTTTCAAATATTTCTTCCGGAGTGCTTTTCATTTGTATTCATGTCCTTGAAGGGAGTGCGCTTTGTGAAATTTTGCTTCCACTTTCATTACTGAATTGGAAGCAAGTATGTAACTTTTCAGTATACCCAGATTCATAACTCAGTGTAGAAAAATGAATTTTGAAGAAATCTGTGGTTAATTCTTTTTCCTCACCACCTTCCCCCTGCAATGAATTTATAGAAAAATCATTCTATAAAAAATAATGTTTCATTTAAATGAATTAAAAATCTCCAGAAGTTAATTAAGAATGAAATCCTTGAAACAGGGTCTTTTTGAAGCATGCTAAACAAATCCTGAAGTGGAGCAATAATTGTCTGTTAGAATCTGTGGCATGACTCACAAAACCCTATAGAAGGGTTCTTGTTTTCCATCAAGGTTGTTTTGCTTATTTGTTGATAGGGTGGGAAAACTAAATTGAAGAAGGAAGTTTCGCATTTTGCTTTGGAGGCGGTGAAGTTCGTGGTCATCCTAATCTATTACGGAAGTGAGTTCTACAGTCATGGGCCAGCTGCCGAAAAAGTTTTGTCACCCAGACTCATGAGTCTCACCCTTGTGGCTGACAGTTTCATTGTTCCTGAGGAACGTAAGTGTCATGGAAGGTCATGGTTGCGTTATTATTATTCAGCTACATTTGAATAAATGTACTTGGCTCTATAAAGAATGCTACAGGCCTACTTACCCTGCTGTACCCCACAGGCATGTGGTGAGGCTTAAAGATTGTAAAGTGCTTTGAGTTCCTTGGAAAAAAGCACTATATGAATGCAACGGATTCTCATTTGTTCATATAGCATCTGGTCCCACACCACTGGTGTTATGATATTCAGGATCAAACCCAGAGTGCTGTACATGTGTTTGATTATTCACACACAGAAATGGGGATATGGTCCAAACTCCAAGGTCTTTATGGTGTAAAGAACTGGCCTGGCAGCCTACCAAACACACCTTCTGTAAGGCACCGACTGTTTCTTTCCTCATCAACCTGCAAGTTTTGGCCCTGAGTTAGGAATACACTGTGTAATTAAGAATGAGGATTGAGAATTGGATCCGGCAGGAACAAGAACACAGATTGAGTATTGGGAAGACGAGCAAAAACAAAACTGATGAGCTAAGATTTGAACCTTGAAAGTGAGGTTGTTTTGAGTGCAGATGTAATGTTTTACACTTGGGTGCATCTGCATACTTGCGTGCTTTGTCTTTTCTCATGGAAATACGTAATGAGATTTTGATGAGAATAGAACGAACAAAAAGCAGAGTAGTAGCAGTAAGATAGAGAGTATCATTTTAATAACGAACAAGTACTGCATCAAGTGAATAATTCTGCTGGGCTACATTCTCACCCTGTACCAACTGGCCTGTATCCAGGAAGATTAGTGGTTTCTGATTTAGATATATTTTTTCTTTTTCTTTCTTTTTTTTTCCTTTTTTTTCTTTTCTTTTCTTTTTTTTTTTTACAAAAAGGAAGCAAAAGTTGGACCCAAGAAAGATATTTGTGCTATTTACACGTGGAGATTCTTGTGTCAGCAGGGTGCGGTTTGCCGCCTATAAGCATTAAGACTATGCTATGGCATTCTGCAATACATAGCCTCTGAAGTTCCTCAGGACCGCACTAAAGTAGAAAGTTGGTAAAACATGAAACTAATACTCTAACAGTATGCTCCTTCATGCAAAGCAATTCAGGTCTTCTGGTCTCTAGGTAAAGCCTCTGTTCTTCATGGTTAATAAAGGAAAGTGTTAGGTCTGTTCATAGCAATCATAAAAGTTGTAAGAATACAGACAATATATAATAATTAGCCCAAAAGAAAATGCTCAGAATGACACTATAATTTTCCCCACCTGTCCCCCAAACTGTCAAAAGGAAATGTGTCTCTCATTTCACTCTGAATAAGATGTAGTATGCCTGTGGTTTAGAAGAGGATGGCCTGATTCTCTTTCAGTTGAAACAGCTGGCTGCTGTGATGTGAACTGAAGCGCAGACTGAGATATCCATGTACCTGGCTTGTTTTTAAGAGTGCTTAGTCTTAGCGAGGGAAATCTTTGCTTGATGCAGTAGCTTATATTCAGTAGTCGGCCAGGCCAGGCCATTAGTTTGAATGTATTTCAATGCATCTTTGAAATGACAAATGTGAAAGAAAGAATGCAGCAAGTGAAATCTTCAGAGAGATAAGCCATGCCACAGAAAAAGGTTTCCAGTTGCACTTTGACACAGTCACATCTTGTACTTTCTGGAACCCCAAAATTGAATTGTTGCATGGAAACGAAAGTGGAAAGTGACCTGTAGGCTAATAAAAGCTAGATTTCTGTTTCAGTTTAAATCTTCTACATAAAGTTTTCATATTCTCCCAGGTCTTCCAGGCTGTTAAAACTCTAGGAAAAACTCAATTTATTTAAGCTAAGCTAGAAAAGGAAGAAAGTATCTGTACTCTTTGCTTTGTGAGAACCCTAGCTGCTATCTCCTAAGAACAAAAGCAAAAAATAAATAAATAAATAAAATCAGACAGAGAACTACTCCCAGATGATAATAAACTGACTCAAAAAAAGTTGAGAACAAGCTGGATCAGCCCTCTAACAGATGGGAGTCTTTATTGCTTTATGCTTAGGAGACGCTGGTAAATCATTTGGCATTATTAAAGATACCAACCACAAAAAGGATCTGTAAAAATATATATTTCCAACTTTTCATCATCTGGGATTCTGCAGTTAGCAGTCCGTGAGTGACTGCTAATATTCAAATGTTATACATTCATTTGGATAGGTGCATAATAGAGCAATCTTCAAGAATGAAATAATTGCCACCCAGAAGAAAAAAATGGTTTCATAATTGACAGAGTAATCAAAATGTCTCTTTTACTTGAAGAAGATCTTTGAAGTTGAAATGATAGATACGAGGTACAGTAGATATATCCAGTCTGTCTCACTAATGTATTAATCTGGCTTTATTCAAGTGTAACTCAGCCAAAAATCTGGAGTTACACCAGCATAAAAAAGAGCATTTTGCCCACTAACCCAGCTCTGTATTAGCTCATGTCCTGCTTAGTCATTTGCACCCCACAAGGAAGCTGCCCAGAATTATGTATCTCATTTTGACTGGGATTTCAGTAGACACTTGTGGTACTTTAAATGGCTACACAATGTGGTAGAGAGCAGAGACGCTGTCCCACTGTCTTTGTCAAATGCTTCAGCTGATGAATGGTGATTTGTTGCCAGAGTGGTAAGTATTTACTAACAGTGGTGGGCTGGGAGTTCTTAGTGCAGGTAAGGGTCTTTCTAGTATGTCACCCTTTTTGGTCAGCACATGGAAATCAGGACTGGGATAGATTTTTAGGACAGCTGTAGAAATAAACCTTACCAAGATATCAGAAAACACCGTATTATCATACCTTGCTTTGGAACTAGAGGTTAATAAGCAGAAGACATCATTTTATATAATAATTCTGGTCTGAGTTCTGGGGGGTAATATTTTACATGTGTTCAGTAAGCAGAGGAAGAGTAGGTTCCTGCAAATCTTTGCATCTCAGTTTCTTTACATATGCATGCCATCTGTGCCTTCCATCAACAGTGCTCCCAAGGAAATAGGCAGAATGACATTTCAGTGGCTTTCTCCCTGCAAATGTTCAAAGTTACTAAGTAAATTATCAACCCCCCCAAAAATGCAGCTGAAAAACAAATGACATGTCTAGAAAGTCAGAAGTTGATTCAACATTTCCTATTTATGCACACAAAAATGACAGCTTAATACACTTTTTCCCAAAAGAGGCAAGAGTTTAGTGTGTAGTATCCCCCTAACCACTCAGCACTCTACAAGCATAAACTCAGTAAAGCTTATATAAACTAACTGCAGAACCTCACAGCTGCTGCAAAATTTTGTGGGCCAAACTCATTTGGTTTAAGTGGAACGAAAAACATCAAGGTCAAAATAGGGGCTCAGTCTGACCCTACATTTTCCAGATAATGTATGGGGCCTTTCTATTTGTCTGATGTACTTTAAGTCTAACTAATGAAAATGCAGCCCACATCCCTACGAACTTAAGTAGTATATAAACAGACAAACGTGTCATTTTATCATTGAAGTGAAAAAGTATGGGTGAATAACTGTTTTGAGTTACGTCTAAGCTGTGAGATTCCTGGCTGTTTCTTTTAGTCTGAGCTGGAGTTGTCAGCAGGTTGTCTTATTGTTCCTTTTGCTATTTAACTTGAGAGCCTTCATCTAAAATGCAGAGCTGGTGTGTATGCGTAAGCTAGACAAATAAATATCAATCATCTCCCAGGTGGTGATAATATGCTCCATGGGAAGGGAACACAGACTTGCTTTGACACTTTTGCCTGTGTGTACACACATACATACATTGCATTTCTGAGCTCTTCAGCAATCCCGCATCCTTTCCTCATCTTGAGCTATATATTCATTGACCAAACTTGTGCTGATGTTACTGTGCACTTCTGGTGGATAATGTGCCGCTGAATGTAGTCAGTTGTTTGGTCCTCTTATGTCTGAATGTCCTCCTCCTCAGAGTCGACAGGCTTTTCATGTTTTTCAGTTTTTGGCACTTGCTTCTCTAGTTTAGTCGACGGCAGCTTTTAGGCATCTGGCTTCTGTTGTGGAATCCAGAACCCTAAATTAGGCATCTCTGCTCCGTATAAAATGTCTGAGGAAAGTGAACTGCCTCAGAGTGGGCCTCCTGATAGTGGCAGAGCAGCTCCTTTGCTAGTCAGGAGGAAATGACTTCAATGCTACAGCTCTCTCTCCTGGGCTTTAGTGCCTGACCGTGAGCAGCATCGAGGTATTTCCCTGAAACCTTTCCTGGAATAAGGTACTTATGTCATTTTCTTGGAAACGATCATGGAGACCATTCCTTTCTTTTAAAGTATAGCCAAGAAAGTACTGCCAAACCCTTTTATGCAATACGTGCAGCCCCAGAATGTGAATAGCCCATTCCCAGTTCTCTTGGCGGGGTTTCAGGCCCATATGGCCTGTCTGCCCTGAGGATCCCCTAACCACTAAACCATACTTGGAGCAGGGAGCACTTCTTATCCCTCCCGTTGAAGCCATTCTACTTGGTAGAAAACCTTAAAGATTCACTGGACCAGAGGGGGCGAGAGAAGGTGTACTTGGAGGGGACGGGACTCCTTCGAGTCCCTACTCGGTAACTTGGGGAGAGGACTGGTGTTCTCGTCCCTGCATTCCTGCATCAGCGACTGCTCCTGCAGTTTCCAGTGAGCAGTTGTGGGACAAGATGCACAGCAGTCACTGAACATAGGCAGATAGTACTCCTCTGTTCCCTTAGACCAGTGCCCTAATGAGAGAGAGTCTTTCTTCTTCTTTTTGGCTTCAGTAGGAAAGACAAGAGTTCCTCCCTTTCTCCTTGACACGCACACCTTGGTAGGTAGGTCCCATGGTAACAAAGGTTGTGGAACAGCTCTTTCGGGAGTCCTGACTGGGTTTTGAGATAGACATTCATACGTTCGTATGTTCATACATTAGCAGGCTTTTCTAGCAGTGGTCCCTATACTGAGCTTACACGAGTTTAAGTTGCCACAGGAAGCTGGAAATCATTTGTGTTACTGTATCACATAACTGCCCCAGTTGTTGTGATCACATTTTCTGATGAAACTCCAGACATTTCCATAATAGAGTTATTTATTAGAGATCGTAAACACGAGCTGAAGGTCAAACACAGAACGTTGTGAGACAAATAAGCCCAACTGAGCCATGTGATTTTTTAAGTCACTTTATTTCCTGTGGATAGGAGTCTGGGAGCAGTATGTGGCTCAGCAGCCTGGGCAGGGTGTCGCTTGCTACTTGAATACGTAGGAGGGGATGTAGCTAGAAAATTTACTGATGCATTCATTGTGTGGATGAAACTATTACTTAAAGATTAGTGTCTAAGGAACCTTTTCTCATAAGGGGGAAGACAGTAATTTTTTTCTCTATTTTCAATAAACTTTATGCTTTTAGATCATACAAAAAGAAATGTATTTTTCCCAGTGGTTATGAGTCATTATGAAATGTATTTCCCATTATCTAGAATATTCAGCCATTCAGCATTTATTTGAAGAAACGAAAGGGGAAGATTAGCTCAGTTAATGCAAAGATATCCAGGTGACAGAATTTGAATTTTGTACCTATATTAGTATTCTGCTATTAGCTACTAGATTTATTTTGCTCTCATACGTTCTCAAACAGAGGAAAGAAAAATAGTATGTCAGCTAATGGTTACTTTTAGAGAAAACCAAAGCTAATTGATTATTAGTACTAAAAAACACAGTGTTGGCCATGCAATGTGGAGTCCTCTCTTAATTTCCATGGATGCGTTCATTCTTCAATACATGTAATTGGTGCAGGTCAACAGTGGAGCTGTCCTAATTTCCATCACCTGAGGACCTGGTTTATCATACATTATTAAGTAAGAAACTTCCAGCTTTTTAATTACAAGAGACAACAGCAAAATTTTTTGGTTTACCATGCAACTGAGCACAAGACTTGCAACCAGCTCTGCTGCAGAGCACATGTACTTGCATAGAAAATAAAAGGGGGGAAACGGCACTAAAAAAGAGACTACCAGTGATAAACCTGGTGTGTTAAAGTAAAGGGCAAGTAGAAAATAAATTTGCTTTGAAGTTTATACTCAAGCGTCTTATCCTGGAAGAAAGAAAATTATATCTAGCTAGCATAGAAAAGAATAGAAAAGCATAGAAAAGAATTTTTTGTTTTGGGGAGCATTGAGGGTTTTTAGTTACTCTGGCTTTGCATTTCTCTTGCTCTAGTAGGTGAAAGGTAGAACAGATCCTGCAGGATAGATCACATTTAGTCTGCTATTTTAGAGCAGCTAGGTTACTCCGAATCTCCTGGAAACTGGCAAAGTGTGCATGGGAGGAAACTTCTGAAAGCGTAATAAGCTGGTAGGTGAAGCTGGTAATTGAGTTTCATGTAAAACCCTTGATGTTTTCACTGGCATAAGGTATTTCATCCGTCATGCAAGGGCTACTGAGCAAGGAAGCATGCAAGACCTATCTAGATGTTATACAAAAGGCTCTGATTCATATGCAGAGCTGGCTCAGAGTGGGACAACAGTAGCGGTTCAGGTCTCCGGCTACTTGCCCTGTTGCTCTTTCCAGGGCTCTCAACCCACTTGAGGAGGCAGCAGTTGGATGACAGCAAGTAACAGCTCGTTGTGCAGTGTGGATTTTGTCACTGGTTACACTTAGGCCAGGGCTAACTAGAGAAAGTTCAGAGACCCTCCGATGAAGAGCTGGGATGGTCCTACAGCAAGGACAGGGTAGATGGAGAACGATGCCATCTTGGCAGTGTTTCTTGTTACCTATTCAGGAGGACAGCCGTTCTGCTGTTCTTCCTGAGGCTCATCCTGTTTGTGTCTCCAAGGGTAACATTAATGCTTTTTTCCTCAGCATTTCAGTCTTGCCTGTTGAGTTACTCATGTCTGGAAGTCCTAGAGCCTTCTCAGTAGCACAGCTTTCCAAGTTATGGGTCACTGGTGTTTGCTTCCATCAGGCTATTATTTCTTTAACACATGTAGCATTTTAATTAGTCAAATGGGCCCAGCTTTCCCCCAGTACAAATTTTTCTGTCTGAATGTTCTGTCCTTACCTTTACATATTACTCTGCTAATCTTTGCAGGAGGTACAAGGTTGCTGGACTTTTTTTTTTAACAGATATTTTTGTCAAATTATTTCAAAACATTGATAAGAATATTGAAGAGGGTTAGGCAATGGGTGCATCCCCTAAAATGCCATCAGGTTAATCGTGATTCCCCTTTGATAGATTTAAAAGAAGTAGTCAGCCCATTCTTTATCCACTTAACATGTGCTTTATTGTCATTTTGTAGTGCTGTTTTTCACCACAGTATTGTACTATATATTACATCTACATGTAATCACCAATGAGAAAGAAGTCAGGTTTGTCTGACAAGACCCATTTTCTGTTAAATGCGTTGAATGACATGGATTCTTTTTCCATTTTTTATCTCCTTCTAAGTAGACTCCTGCATCAACTGTTTTATTATTTTGTCCAAGGCTGAGGTCAGCCTTACTGACCTGGTGCTGCCTATGTCATCCTTCCTGTCCTTTTTGAATATAGGCTTCTCACATTGCTTGGGAATTTTCCTGGTATTCCAGAATACATTAAAAATGGGCCAGAGAGTTTGTTCAGTCAGGTCTTTAGGACTGTTGAGTGCCAGTTATCTGTGCTAACAAATTTAAAATATTTTTCAGACATTGATGCTCTTTCACATCCTCTACAGTTAGTAACGGGCTGGGAAATACTCTATTGTCCTCAAGTGAAGGATGAGAGTGTTTTTTTTTCCAATATGGAATAGAAGTATTTACTGAATGCTTATCTCATCTGCATCATTAACAGCATTATCTTCTTCAAAAAGCTTTAATTATTGGTAAGCTTTGTCAGATTTTTAAATACTTCAGAAGTCATCTTCATGTTAGTCCTCTGTCTGTCAGGTACAGAAATGTCTTTCTTGTTTTTAGCTTAGAATTTAATATATATACTGGTTGCTGTCTATTTTCCATCATTTCTGTTTCATTCTCTGTAAAGCAACATTACATATGTGCAAAAAGAAACTAAATATATATATATATCTATGTATATTTGCGAAAGCTTCTCCACCTGAGGTCTGATTACTCTGCCTTAAGCTTGCCTTCAAATACACAAAGCCTTTAAATTTGGCTGAAGGAATGCAAAACTTTGAAAGCCATTGATCCAAGCAGTTACTGGATCACTGAAGAGTAAAGAATAAAACTCTACCACACCTGAGTGTGAGCGGAACATATGAAGGATATAAGAATTAGGAGTTTCTTCTACCGTGAAGGGAAGGTAACTTTCTCTAACGTACCTGTAAGAGAACCACAGTTGCTGCAGCTTGGTGATTTTGAAGTAAGTTGCTTAGATTTTGCTTGGAGAGTGAGACAGCTACTGTTTCATTTATCTGGTTCATTAAGTTTAGACTATATTTGTCTCTGTTTGCTTTTCTACTTGTGCTTGGAGTGTGTCTATCTGTGCTCTGTTTCACAGAGCCTGGAGTTTATTTGCTTGAGTTTTCTTTCCACTGCCTTTGGACTGTGTTTGCACTGAGCTCTGTTTCATTCAGTCTGGACTTTATGGGCCCAGGTTTGTTCCACAGCATTTGGCCTATGTTTGTTTTGCTTTCCAGAGCTTGAGAATGTGGCTGTAGATGGCTTGCCACTGCCTCGCAGCGTGTCTGCGTCTGCATGGTGGTTAGCCTGAGCGTGCTCCTGGGCCAGCCTGGCCTTTGCTTGGTGGCTGTTAGCATCTGATCTGCCCTTTGCCCGGCTTCTGGATTCAGCTGGTTTACAGTAAGGGGGGATCAGAGGGAAACTGAGAGTGGTTTAAAACTCAGACGGATTGTCAAGATCAGGGTCATCTATTTGCTGCCTCCCAAACGTCAGCAGGGAAGTCCTTCCAAATTGCAGGGTACCCTTGCAACCATGTGCATTTCAACACATTTTTTTTCCAGCAGAAAACAACAGCGATGCAGGCAATGATAAGTGAGGTCGATTGGCATGAAGGATTACATCTGCACAACATTTGTCCCAGCTCTGGTACGGACAGATCGAATTTATGTGAATTCTGAGGGGAAGTGCCTACCAGTTTCCTGTCCAAACGTGAGCCTTCTGAGCCTGCCCTAGCAGTAATTAAAATAGAAAAGGAGAAAAATTAACTATGTCTTATCATTCTTATTTCTTAACAATGTTAACTGGAAATTAAGATGTTTTCTTACCTCTTGAAGATTATTAGCCTCCTTTTTAATTCTCTTATTTCCTCTTTGTCATTTTTTCTTTTAACCTAGATGCAGTTTTCTGCATCTTAACTGGTGTAAGTGTTGCCTCAGTGATCAAATTTCCATATCTTCTGGAGATCAGGGTTCAGATACAAATCCAAATATCCTTTGCGGGCACTGTCTGGAACAAATTCCTCAGGTAATTAGAGAAGATTTCTTACCTTGCAGTCATACCTACTCAAACAGCTGCAGTTTGATTTTCACCCAACACGAGCTGGTCTTTTTATACAGTGCTCTGCTGCATTCGTCCTAAACCATTATGTTGTATTATACGTTATAACCTTATGATATACCTGCATTCATGAAATACCTGCATTCATGAAAGCCCATTATTTCTAGTGTGTTACCTGCTTTCTATAGACATTAAACAAAATACATGATTTTAAAGACTACAGATTTGGTAGTAAGTAGCTTGCATATACCTAATGGAGCTGGTATCAGCATCAACCTCCACCCTCCCACCTTCCTCATTTGGGTTTTCTGTGACAGAACAACCAAAACCTCAAATGAAGCCAATTCCATTTTGAAATACATGCCATACTGAAAAGGAATTGCCTCTGTTGTGGAGAGCCTCAGTCTCTGCCTGCATATTTAATCTCTTGCAGTGGGCACTAGTGTTGAACTAGTGCTAAACATGCTATTACTCCTACCCCATAATAAATGGGGTACGTACAGAATTCTGAAGTAATAGCATAAAAGCATACTGGCGAAACTCATGTTTCTTTCTCATCTTTTCTCTTTCTCGCTATCCAACATCTATCCAGAAACAGCAGAACTAGAATAACCCCAAAGAATAAATTAGAAGAGGAGCGATGGGTTGGATAAGGTCAGTTATGGATGTGGTTAGAGGGACTGACTCAGCAGTAGAACAAAAGGTGAAATGGCCTGCCTTCAGCCTTGTGACAGCAGGTTTGGAATCAGTGAGACTGAAGAAAGACGTGCCTCCAGATGCAGGGAATTTGGGCATGTCTGTGGATGATTCAGAACTAATTGGTCCTATCTAGTAGCGAGGGCATGGACCAATCAAGACCCCCCCAACTCAACTTTCTTTTCTATAGTCACAGAAGGGATGTGTGAGAGGTGTTATTTTAAGGAGATATAACTACATGGGGAAGGAAAATTATCAGGTTGAGACCTTAATAACATTTGAATTTTGTCAATTTTGAGTAGTTGGTGTTTTTACTTTTCAGGGGTAAAAGAAAAAAAATGACCATAAATGAAAGGAGTTATGAGTAATATGCAGGTTATATAAAATTTTGAAGATTTTAATACATGAAAATACTAAAAATGCAAGTACCAGTTGATAGATCTGAAATGTTCACTAATCTCTAGGAAGAAGGTTTGGTGGTCAACTTTTTATGTCTCAGGTCTGAAGATGGAAAATAAGGAGGTCTGTACTGCATATAGAGAAAGAAAATAATCCTGATTTTAGATGTTGAATATATTAAGTATTTATGGTCATCTTAGAGTGGGTCTTAAGTAGACTATTAGTAGACAAGAGACAGTAAAAGTTCTGTAAAAGTAGATATTGTAAACTGGAGTAAGAGTTTCCTCTTTACAGAAAGGGGATATGAATTCGGGGCTCCAGACTTCAGATCAGCTGATTAAAAACAGGTATTAGTGTGAAGTCACAATCACTTTCTGCAGGTAAAAAATCAGTAGTTTTATCAGCCCTTAAAATTACAGAAGAGGAAGTGGAAAAAAAATGAACAGCAGCAAGAGAGACAAGCAGCGAGGACATTTTCTTAAAAAGCTGTCTTCTTTTATGGAATCCCCTGTGGACTCTTGCACTGTCACCATGATGGGTTATCTGAAATCCAGCCAGGAAGAGGTACACGTAGAGCTGGATGGACCTGGCACACAGGTGTCCCTGTCTCTTCTTGCTAGCTCCGTGATGGGCACTTAACCTGGGGAAGGATGGGCAGGGAATCCCCTGCTGTTGGCTGCCAGGCAAAGAGAGGGGACTAACCTTATCTTTGGGCTTAGGATCTACTTCTTCTCCTAAGGCCCTGGATTTAGACTGCCATTTAAGAATATTTTCTTCAAGCTTGTAAACAGTCCTGTTGACTTTGTTGCTGCACTTATATTTAGGCATGTGCTTAGGTATCTTTGGACTTCAGTAAAACAATGAGCCCTAGACAGGTGAACAGTTCAGAATGTCTGATTTTGGAAAGGTTGCTGCTGGTGCTTAGTAATAATTAGCAATCCCGTACTTCAGGACTGTTCTAAAATACTATCACAGTGTGATACCACTGTATTCAGAACCTCTGTATATGGCTATATATCAAATACATTTTCAAAAATGTCCCACAATGTAGTTTTGTGCATACCTGTATCACTATTTCTTAGCCATGAGATAATATTTCTTCCACTGACTTGGATTCCCAGTCTTCATGGTGCTGATTTTATTCAGCTACGAATAAGATTTTAGGCCCAGTCCTACCTTCATTACTGAGGTAACCCTTCCACTGACATCAATTCAACACATTTAATTTAGTAAAGAACCACTGGAATGGATTCTGTGGGCAGACAATGCTTATTACTCTAAGCTTATTTTTTGTAATATTTTGTTTTGGCAAGAAGCTTAGCTCATTTTTTTTTCCAGGCCAATAGCCAACTGTAAAAAAATGACAGCAATGAGACTCTCCAAGAAATGACCAAACAACCTCGAAAATGTGGCAAATATTATGGTTACACTCAAAGAAACATGCTGTGGTGCTTGAATCCAGGCTGAATCCTAAGGAGACTAGAAAATAGTTAGGGACTGGCAATTCTTGTATCCATCCTCTAAATAAAGCTACTGTGCAACTGTGGTTGTAAAATAAAGATGCAGGCAATTTAGATGCATTCCTAATGACATGTTAGGTGAAATGCAGTCCATTGCTAGCATCGCTAGGGCCAATACTATATCTCTATATATTTCTACAGCCTCTTTTCTATGGTTGAATGGACGGGATATACCCATCTATGTCTATGTCGTGCAACCTGTGTGGAGCTACTGCAGAAGGCTGCTTCCTCAGTGGAGACCACTAGCTCACACCATCCACTGGAGAGATTAGGCCCTTATCTGGTAATGGGCAAAACATCAACTATTAAAATAAGGGCCTGAGAGTGGGGTTCGAAGGGAAGAAAAAGAATGTCTCTGAGAATATGTGATACTTATGCTTTGGAGGTCTTCTTGTGCAGAGTGCTTTACAAATGCATAGTAAGACACACTCCCTCCCTGAGTGCTTACCAGGCAAACAAAGGCAAACAAGAATATTAACATATCCATTTTGCAAAGAGGAAGCAGGGGGATTAGCAGAGAGGTTAAATGAACTGCCCAAATGCATGAAGAGGCTCTGAAAACCATGGACAGAGTCTCCAGTCTGGTCCCTCAGCCAGGAGACACTTCCTTAGCAGTCATGCTTTCTGATCAGACTTGGGAGCCTTTCCCTGAACCTCAAACCCCAGTAAAGATTTCGTAGTGGATGTTTGCTTTTTGATTGAAAAATCATCTTGTTTCTGGTTTTCAAATGTTGAGCAAGTGCTGTCTAATGGTGTGTGTCTTAGAAGGATATTTTCATTTTCCACATGTTGTCTGGCTCTGGTTGCTGTTATGAAATGTTTTGAGAATGCTCTTTGGAATAAAAAAAAGAAACAAAAATCAGAGGGGGGGGCAAACTTGATGATAAGTTAGACCCACTGCAATGTATTGCTTTTCATCTGTGTTTTCAATGGCAAGGAAACAGCAAGTTACATGAGACTCAGGCTTATGGACCCTTAGCCAAAAGTCTGAGAGCTACAATTTGTTCCCTGGGAAGCTGAAGCCAGGAGATACATACAAGAGCAGCCCCTGTAGGCTACCCTGGGGATCTGTGTTTGACTTGCACACTCTCCCAGCAGTCTTGGTATTTGCAGTCAAATGATTATTAGTTAGGAACTGAGGCTTCAGAATGCAAAATCCCTTGGCCTAAGCAGAAAGCAGCAGATAAACATCAAACAAATGAGCAGCTGGGTTAAGAGTGTATATGCAGCACATACTTTAAATGTCACTGACATACCATATTCCTGTAGTTGGGTACCCATTCAGTACTCATGGTAGTTTAATCTTACTTTTTCTTGGCAAAATCAACTAGGTATCTTGGCTGAGTAGATGGAATGGAATAGCCTATAAATTTTTTGCATTTCGCAGGAGGGGAAGGAAAAAACCTTGAACTGGGTATTCCTATTCCTTTTGTTTATTAATTTATTTTTATTGCCACCTTTCTTTGTACTCTTAGACTTTGACTGGCTATTGGTTGGATTAGGTGAATTAATGGCCTAATAGGTCAGAGGATCAGAGAGCCCCTGAAGGGCTAAGACCACCCACCCCTCTCCAATCAGATCTCACAAAAGAATTTAAACGAGATATATTTCTTTCAGGTTTTGGAAGGCTCTTTACACAAGTCCCAAAGTCAGGAAAGTCCTCCTTTGATTGATGTAGATTATATTAAAAAATCCAATGAAAAATCCAGAAAAATCTGAAACACTCAAACGTTTGTTCTGTTGTTAAATCTGAATATGTTCTTTTGATTGTGTTAATGTAAATAGGTAATAGAAATAGTGAAAACACCCCTTGTAACACACATGCACACACACGGACACATATACACTGAGAAAATCCACCCGATTTGGTAAGGATATTCAGAATATTGTGCAAGATACTTGACTTCAAGCTAAACTCGAAACCTGTACAGTAAAAATCCTGTTGTTTGGAGTGATTGATTCATCTCAAATAGTATTAGCTACCTACCTGAGGTACCTAGAATAGGAACTTAGTCCATAGAGAGAGAAAGACATATCTAGAGCAAATCTGTCCTGTAATATGTGGTGATGCATATGTATCTCTATACTGACTTCAACCTCCTAAAGCACCTATCATTAGATATGAACAAAGTGATTCTTAAAATGCCATCCTTAGAAATTTAGACAAGAGGTAACCATACTCTTTATCTAGGGAAGCAGCACTGAATCTCATAGTTTTGGGCTCTTCTTTTACTTCGCATGATACCACATGTTCAAAAAAACCCTCAAATCTCTCAGATGCAATTCCATGCTTTGCAAATGTTCTAGCTGCCACAGGGATGCATCATTTTGATGGAGGGGAAGTGATTCGCCCAGCCATGAAGAAGAGAGCAGTGGCCTTGGGACAGGATGTGGGAAACCTATGACAGAGTTTTTGAATTCTTGATTCAGAGGGTCAGACATACCCACATATCATAATAACCATTAGTTGGTTTCCTCCTTCTGAATGAATTAAATGCCAAGTCCCAAACATTCAACATTCAGAGGCTACAGGAATTACAACCATACAGACACTGTTTCTTCAGTAGAAAGTAGCCTAGCTACCTTCAGTGTCTTGCCTTACCCATGTGCATTTGTTTAATTTATAAAACCAAAAATGTCTCAGTGTTCTTGAGGCTTTTCATAACTGCTTGAATCTTTGCAATTGTTACTTGTCGATAAAATAGGAGATAAAGAACAAGTTAAAGTTTTCTGCTATAACTAATAATATACAGGAGCAATTTTACATTCAGGAGAAGCACATACAAGTACTAAGGCTACAGATGGGGGTAAGTTGAACTCCATTTTAGCAATTTTTAATGGAAACATACAGACAAAAGTAGGATTGAATTGGTAACATGAAGTCTTCCCTGCGCTATCAGTAGATTATAGCAGCTTTGTTTCTAGAGCATTCACAGTTCCTTTCCTGACTCCCACTGGAGGGCTGTAAATGACTTCCTTGCTTTCAGTGGAGGATCGTAGTTACCCCTTGCTCACCCAAATACATGCCCTAACTGGCAGCTAAAGGAGAGGGAAGTCTGAGGGGGCCACGGCTCCTCCCACTACTCTCTCTGGCCACTTTTGGCAGTGTCTAGCAAGTAGCCACTACCGTCTTCCGACACCTTGTCTGGAGCCAAGCACAGCAGTAAGGGGGACCTTGCTCTCCTTTCAGCAGCAGTCCAGTGAGCTGAGAGCGTGAGAAGGAAGAAGGTGGTCACCATGGGGAAATGACTGAAAATTCACACTTGGGAATAGATAAGCGAAGAAGCAAGAAGGGGAGGTTTCTTGAACTTCCACGCTGAATAATAAACATCACCACCTGAAATAAATCACTTGATTATAGTATCATATGGTATTTTATACCTTTTTTAGTCAGACATTATTACTCATAAACTAAATAATATGATCATTTTTTAAGAGCTGAGATCATGCCTAGAAATAAGTCCAAACATGATTAGACATTGTAATTTAATTTTTTTAAGGTTTTCACTAGCCAAGAGCCGGCATCTGTATTGAAGTGGAAAGGATTTTAAAGAAGATGGCTCATTCCTAAAGGCCCTGGTGTGTCGTTTTCAGCACGCTGCTGAAATGAAGCGTGAGGGTGGTGACAGTCTCCTTTCTTTAAAAAGAGCTCATCAGTCCATGCTAGGGGGTTTCGGTGGGAAATATTAGTAGGAGAATACAATTTTTTTAGACTGTGTTTTATAAAGGAGAAAAAATAGAACTATCTGGTAACTTTAAAATAAGGTAAATTCTTCACAGTTAACTTTTCGGACCCGTAGGCCTTTCTCCGCACGTGGTCCGTACTGCAGACTAACTAACCCTATGCACAGTTGAGGTTTGGGTCATTTGTATGCCACTGAAATGCTTTTGTGTTGCATTATAGTGGTTTCCCTTAAAACACTTAGATGTAGACCTGCTGTTTCCCTCTGACCAGCACTGCTGGGTTGGGAACCTTGTTGGACTGGTACATGCATATGCAGGCGCTGGAGCCCATCCAGTACCTGGTCTGCAGCAATTCTAACTCACGCTTGGCTTTTCCAATATGTATTTATAATCGCTTTTAATTATGTGCATGAGAAGTAAGTAATTATCAAAGCGCATAGTCTTCTTCCCCCAAGAAAATGTACCATAATTATTTTGCTTATTAGATTTTGTAACCAGTGTAACTATTGTTAACAGAAAGGCTACGAAACACAGAAAATATTATTTCCTTCTCCTGAGTGTTTAGGATAACAATATAAGCATTGACCGTTGTGTACTTTGGTATTATTTTCCTTTCCTGCTTATAGTCCCTTCTCATGTTTCTCCATCATTTTAGGCCCCTAATAGGGATAGGATGAACCCATTGATGTCGGCACATGGAGGCCTGCTAGTAGCATGCCTTTGCTTTTAGTCTCCTAGCAGCAGCCATTCATGTTATGTGGGCTTTCTCTTTTGGGCATTGCCCACCCCGAAAGTGACTTCAGGCATTTTTCACTGCCTGTTCTGCATGAATAGCCACAGGCCTCTTGCCAATTGTCCCCCCTTCTTGAAAGCCAGCCTCAGCCAAAGGCCTTTTCAAGTGTGATCCCAGAGTGCCACACAGGCTTTCAGGGCATTGTTGTTGCGATGAGGGCCCTGCACTGGAAAGTGGGGTCAGAAGAGAAAGCACAATAAGGGGTGATGGAGGCTTCATGCAGTCCTCAGATGCTGGCCTGTTTATTAATTTACAAAACTAATGTCACTGTCTTTAGAGAAGAGATTGAGTGAAAAAGATGCCCTTTGAAGGAGAAGGACTGCTTTTGAGGCATTACCAAACATTGCTCCCCTTATTAAAGTGATTTTATGGAAGCAAATACAGCTAATAAAAGTTTGGAAACACCAATGAAATATTGGAGGTCTGGATCCAGAGTTTTCTTTTTCTCCTCATCAGCTCAGACACAATTCATATTAATGAGTTTTACAAGTTGTCCTTGGGCAAAAAATCCTTAAATTTAATGGGCGCAAATATCTGGCCTCCTTTATATGTGTCACATAAGCTATTAGCCAAGACAGTGCAATAGGGCAAGCTCTGTAACAGAGCTCTTCCTCACACATAAAGAAAGCAAATATTCAAGCAGAATTTTTTATTTGTAGGTGTTTGGGGAGAAACTAAAAGGGTAGGAGTCTGTGAATCTTGGCCAAATATAATGCACACAGGTGACTTGACTTGTAAAAGCATTCAAAGCTGGGCTTGAGTGTTACTCTTGCAGCCACTGTTGGTGCCGATTTGGGGATCTAGGCAAGTAGGTCTCTGATTTGCTAGTTCCTATAAAGTTAGATCGAGTCATATTGTCTAGTGCTATACAGGATTTGTGTTGCAGCTTTTAATCTAAAAGCAACTCTGGAAAGAAATGTGCCTTCCTGACTTCCCTATCTCCTTCCCATACCTCGTCAAAAGAGAGGCTTCACGGCCATATGCATGGTGGTTTGATTTTGCTGACCACCTGCCATTTCAAACTATTAACTCCTTTCCATTGCTCTCCTATCTGCTAACGAAAAGCCAGAGACTCCGCTTTCTTCGTCTCAGGTCAGCTCACACAGCAGTGTGTCATACTGCGTTGAATCATGTTCTCTTGTTGCCTGTAGAAACCAAACCAGGACAAGTGTTGTTATCCTCTGATTGCTTAGCGTTTCCACAAATGGTTGTTCTCATGACTCGCTGGACATGTGTGATGGCTATCATTGTGGATACTATTTAGGACTGAATTTAGGGACCTCCAAAGCCACGACAGCTGGAACTAAAAAAGACTGTCATTACACTTGTAGCCTTTGTAAGCTAGACGCCAAGGGAAGACATTCCAGCCAGACCAGTGGGTTGCAGATACAAGATTAGGAGCTAGTTTTAAACATGTGGCCATAAATGTGTGATTGAATTTTAAGTGCTTTCAATTAATGTAGATCAAAAGAGATTTTTGTAGTTGGACAGACTTTCAAAAGTACCAGACTGTAAGCATAAATCTGTCCAGTCTTCCTTTATTTTTCATAACCTGTTTTGCTGTGTTTGTTAATTAGGGAAGGCATTTAGGACTTGCTCTGTCTCATCCAGTTTTTTCTCTCCTTTAATGTTCCAGTGGTGAAGTCAGCAGTTTTACAATCCACTGCCTTGAACCTTGAAAGTCATTTATGGCCAGCAAGTGGGCGTAAATTGCTAAAGGTAGCATTTTAAATATGTTCTGTACACAGGGCAATTGAAAGTGATCCACAGAACAGAAATCATTATAACCTGTTCACTTGCCTTGTAGCAGAAAAGAATTCCCAGGATTATTATCCCTTCTTTAACTGGTAATGTGGGAGAAACAGGCTTATGATGAGGAAAGCTCTTACCTGAAAGCAAGTACCAGAAGATCACCCAATATAATAATCATTGGTGATTTTTAAAGATATGTTTGGTTCAATTTTCAGCTATGCTTAAGACAGTAGAGTTCACAAATTCACACAGCTTCAAAATTAGTCTCCATGATTCTATGAAATACACGTGTTCAGATTAACTTAATATATTTAGTTATTAATATATACATATGATATTGCTTAGATGTTTTTTACTCAGCAGAACACTAAATTATCCTTTTTGGAATATATTGGTAGCTGATTCTTTACAAATGGTTTTTGTTTGGGATAGTGCTAGTGTATTTTCAAATACAGAATACAATTCAGATAAGGAGACTAGTAAGTGAATTATTTTGTGATGTTTTTGGAATAAGCTCACACAATTTTGTACTTGCAAATACATGTAAATAAAAAAAAAGGTGTGAAGGGCTTTGTATACATTATCCTCTAAGTAAAAATTGGCTCATTTGAAAACAACTCTGTGAAGTACGTTTAGGAAGTCAGATTCTCCAACCTATTACAGTTCTTTCATGATTAGCTGTCTCAAAGTCAATGTAGGCAAGTAGGCCAAATAACCTCCTATAAAAGTAAGTCATGTCTTTCTCCTCCTATTAATAAAGAGCATACAAGTAAAATGTTGCTAAACTGACACTGCTTCAATCAAGGATGAGAGACACTAACAGTGTTGGAAAACGTTATGTGAAAGATGGCATATTCTGCAATACTGCAGAAAAGCGTACCTTGAGTGCAGTAATAGGCACAGAGCAACTTTGCAGCCTGTGGGGAGAAATCTACCACTCTTGACCAATTTGGGACTTGCCTGTACAAGACCTGTTTATTTTGACTTTGGGTGGGGGAGAGGATTTGTCCTCCATATATAAACAACCACAGATAATAGGATGTCAATAGACATATTTAAATATTTACGACCTTTTAAAAATTAATCAAATTAACCACAGTACTGAAATATAAATATGGCAAGTACTAGGAAGCTTCTCAAGAATTGCTTTCCTCTTCCTTCCTTATAAACTCCCGTATGCGGTCAGAGTACCCAAGTATGCTGGCGAACTTGGCACTCGCACTGCAGGAATATCCAAGCACAGTAATGGCCAGGCCAAGAATGTTCCCAGTGAGGGAAAGGTGTTAGGAAGGCCTAGAGGCAATAATGGCTAAAAAAAGGTGTCTGCTAAAGATAGCAGTCAGGAGTAATTCCCAAAAGAGGTTCAGCATTTTGGTTCAGATAACAAGCTAAACAGATTCTCTAAAGTTCTCTGAATCTCACAGAGGTAAAACTCAGGCAGCAATCTTATGAGAACAAGGCTTCACATGACATTTGAAACTTCTGCTTCTGGACCATTTTAAAAAAAAAAACAGAAGTGTAAGAATGAAATACTTACTTTAAAAAGGAAGTTAAAACAACATGCTTTATAGTTAGCTGAATTTTAACTTGGTTAACTTTGAGTTTAGGTTTGATTTTGGACCATCTTATGCTTATTTTAAACCATCTGCTCTTCTCTAAATAGTTTTTTGAACTACCTGAGCAATATGTATACCAGATCCCAAAGGAATACAGAGTGCGGTTAGCAGGGCAAATTTCCACATCCTTTAGTCTTTCCTCTGTTCAGAGCTCTCTTTCTTCCCTAACACCTGTACATCATCTGAAGGAAAAAGAGAGAATAAACAAGTCAAAATAAACTTTTAGGAAAAAAAAGATCTGTCTTCCTTAATCAGATGCTGTTTCTTTTCACTCCAGAAAATAGATAAACTACCTGAGAAAATTACATGAAAGGAGGGCTGGAGACATTGTTGATATCTCTGGACAAGAGACGTAGAAGAGTCAAGCTATGGGGGCACACACTGGTATTTTGCGATGGGAAGAATATATTGTTGCTGAATTAGGTTTTGAAGGCCACACAAAATCCTTCTGCAGTGTCCTCCTTGCATGCTGCTTTAGCTGTTGTTAATTTATAGCTATGTTGTATTAACCTTGATAATGAAGAACGTGAAATCTCTTGTGAATGGGGAACATCTAGATCATATCGCAATACAGAGCTTCGGTGGGGATAAGTAGTTGCTTCTCCAATTGTAGATAATCTGCCACAGGATTTTGGTGTCTTAACCTGCTTGTTCTAGCATCTGTCTGTCCTTCTGTCTTTCTTTCAACATTTTTAGAAAGGCTCATCATTTTAGCATATGACTGTTGGAAAGACTCAGCTTCCCATTAAAGCTACAGAGGTAGATTGATTTTCAGAGGGAAATCTTGCAGTGAAAGTTCTTGGATGTAGACTGATCTGTAAAATCTGGCCCTCGTTTAGTTACCCAAATGACAGCTGTGCTATTTTAAAATCTTTACTTTGGATATAATGGCTGGGAGTTTGAAAAATCTTAACTCCACTTTTGAACCACTTCAAGGTGCACTCCTTGTCAGCATGGCTGTGCTTACAGGAGTCGCCTACTGACTCCTGCCTCCTTCCTTTGTGTGTCTTACTGGGAGCGAAGGAGTTCTTGAGCATGGATCTGCAGGTAGACTCGGGCAGAGTTTTGCTACCTCAGAGTCCCATATTTACGAATTGATTTCTCCAGTCATTGCTTGAAATTGCAACAACCAGCTTTTTCATCTCAAAGGGACTTTGTTTTCTGGTTTTGCTTTTGCAGATTAGTCTGAAAGGATCAGGAGATCCATGGGAATGGAGGCATTCTTGAGGAGGAAGGTATGGTTTCAATTAATACTCTGCTCCATCAGAGGGAAAATGTTTCACAACAGTATGTTAATTTTGACAGGATTTGCACTATAAAGTTCAGGTTTGCTTCTGACTAGAGAGAAATAGAGTCACCTGCCATGAAAACCTGGCTTTTTTGAGTAAGAAGAAACAAATTAATTTTGAAAATATTTGAGAATATTTATTTTCATTTCATTACAAAACAAAACAAAATGTCAGGGACTCAGAACTAGTGGACAAACAGATCTGTCATTCACTGTCTGTTTCTGGAGAATTATAAACATGGAAGCCAAAGAATCTGTCTCATTACCTTGGTATTACTGCTCTCTTCCTAGTTCTTCCACTTTGGAAGCGTGACTGATCTATAAAGCTTTAAATGGTAATAAAGTGTTAGGAGTAGGATTTCTGTGTGGTCCCCGTGCCAGCATCAGAGAAAAGATCCAATACAGCTAATCTGCTCAAATTTAATGAATGTCCCGCTGACTTTTAAGGGAGTTGGGTGCCTGACTCCCCTCTGAGACTTTGAAAATCTCCTGCTATTTTTGTACAATTTTGTCAGGAAACCAGATCGAGCAACTCCATATAGAAAATGCCACTGCTGTTCCTACAGGTTTCCACAAGACATTTGACCTCTCCCCTCCCTTTCTTTCTTCTTTTTGTACTTCTCTGGAATGCAGATATTTTGGTTAATTTTCTCCAGCTGTCACAGAGTCTCACAGGAAAATGACCTCGCGGAGTGACCACTTCCCCTAGTCCTTGACTTAAGTAGATTTTTTTTTTCAGAGCTTTCACCACATCATCCACATCACTGTCTGGAGCCTTTCATGAGTCAGGGAAAAAGCAGAAAAAAACCCTGAATCCTTTAAAAAAAAGAAAAAAGGAACCAGATCAGATCAGTTTGGATCAGTTTTATCTGTATATGTTGCTATTTCAAATCAGTTTGTGTAACAGAAAGTTGGCATTACTCATTCCCACTAAAAAGTAGGGAGATATTGGCATTTGGATACCTTCCTTATAAGAATGTTTTTCAGCACGCAGTTAGTTGATTCATTTAGTAATGACAGCAGTCTCAGCAAATTTGAGAATCAGACTTCTTTCTTCTTTTGTTCTTTTAAATATACTCTCCAGAGGGAAAAATTTTATTGCACAAACTATGTTTCAAGTTCAGTTTTCTGAAACAGCACTATGAAAAAATCAACAAAACACCATATGATAAATATCTGTGGCTTATGAAATATGGAAATTAGATGCGTATACCTCAAAAACTAATGATTTATTAAGTGGCATGATAAAAATAAGGACATATGTAACAAGAACAAAATTGCAATGCGCTTTTTTGTTGGCTTCATTCATTCCAGAGATAAATGATGTTTTATCCTATGTTTTATTCCTGCAAGGAATTCAAAGTTAATGGGCTATTCTTGAGTGTAATGTCAAGCATGTGCATCAATCTTTGCAGAATCACGGCCTCCCAATTCTTCATGAAGGAACTTAGGGCAGTTCCTGCACTCTCATTCTCAAAGTCAAGTTCTGCTCTCAAAAAAAGACTGAAGTTTTAGTTATGCCTCTCTTTCCTTAGCCTTTTTGTAGTACCTTTTTTTAAGTGTGACTTTCCTCTTCCTGTGGGTGCTCTCCTTAGTTATCGTGAATAGCTGTTTAGTAAGGCTTGCAGAACCCCAAGGATTTCCAACCATGATTTTTCCCTATTCTCTACTTTCTTATGCTTTGATAGTTTTATATACTTGGAGTTTACCTCGTCCTCCATCCTGAGTTTTAAGTATCTGAATTAGAAAAAAAGGAAAATCGGGACTGCAAATAGACTGCAATCTTTACTACACCAATGAATAAAATTTCTGTGGTCTCTCTAGAGGCCACACTTATATCTGTTGCAGCTTAAAGAAAATACTTAATTCTCCTGTTGTTTGAAAGTGATATAGAGCACTTTTGATATTCTCTACCTTATGTTTCGAATGTGTGTCCTAAAATTTGGCATTTTCTGTGGCAGTTTGGGAAGTCTCCTCCAGGGAATTTTAATGCACATACCCTTTTTGAATGTCTTTGTGTTATATGAATGCTATACTGAGACTGGTCAAGGTAAGCAGGTTTTAGCTATGGTTCATCTCTCTAATCTTCCAAAGCTAGTATCACCAAAACTTTTTGTAGCATAGACTTTTGTATGGTTTACCTTACTTTGATTTCAGAATTTGGGAGTTGATTACTTAGTGCGATCTCCAACAATTTAGCCATTTTAGAAAGAAATTTGAAGAAAGATTTTGCGTGATCTGTGATGTCAGACAGGCTGGTATAATTACATGCCTAATAAAGCCAGATTCTAAAAGCAGATTACTTCTGTGCAGCGACAAGGCTTTGGGCTTTGCTGCCTCCCATTAAGCACACGCAGCTGGCAGAGAAATTAAGCAGGATATTTGAAACAGGGGGCCTGAGGTGCAAAGAGCGGAGAGTAGATTGTTGGGGGGTATTAGGGCAGGAGCCTGGTACATGGCTCTGGTATCCAGTAGGGATGGGGTAAATGGGACTGGGTCTAGAAAATAGCAAGAGCAAAATTCTGGTACAAATTTTGAATATCTGATTTTGCAACCCTGTCGATGGTTCTACAGGTTTGTATACAATATATAAATTATTACTCTCTTTAAATACCTGTGGGAGGCAGGGGTGCCTCTGCCTGTTTGCTTAAATAGAATCATTGTAGTTTGTGACAGGGTTGCATGTTCCTCCTCATCGCAGACATATACCACAGTAATGAGTGGGAAAAGTAGCTTTGTTGAATAACACCTTGGGCTGGCTCACAGGCAGCTAGTTATATAAGCTCACCAGCTGATGTGTGACTTCAGGGCTGGTGCTCAGGTTCAGTGTGTGGTCAGATGTGCTGTTTCAGCTGCTGCTGATTCAGGTTACTGTTCCTGTCTATCCCAACCACTTCTCTTCAGTCATTCCCTTCACTTCACAGCTGGAACCAGTGTCTGCCAAAAGATGTGGCGAAGCTGAGGAAGTGGAAGGGAAGAGGGAGCGGTGACACAATTGCTGCAGGAATGCGGAGGGTCATAAACCCTTAACTGGAATTAGCTGTGGCCTGAACAGCATGCCTGACTGTGCCCTGAGAGGTGCTCAGTCATACGCTGATCCCGTTTGCTAGAGATCCTGTCTCAGCTTGAGTTGTAAAGGCATGTGCTCATGGAGCAGCACTGCCCGGGCCTGATCCTGCCGCCACGCGGAAGTGGAAGGGGCTATTGCCAACACCAGTGGAGTTTTACAGAACCCCTGGGGTTTTTAAGTCGATATTGTAACTTGGGAATAAGTGAGTAGAAAACTGCTTTAAAATCACAAGCAACATTCTTCTACTTGCAGGTATACGGAATAGACTTGACTTTGGGAACAATCCCCTTTATTTCAGTGGAAGTTCTTTCAGAGTCCATTTTCACTGGGATGAATGAAAGTGATGGTACCTTGCATGAGCTGAATTTTTACAGCTAAAACCTTTGGAATTCAAGAAATCTGATGAGCAGGTTTGCTGAGTCATTTTAGCCTTAATCGCAGAAGGAGAATGGTCCTACATTCACGCCCCGGTAGTCTGTTCCAAACACTGCTTTACCCAGGGTGGAAAATAATTGTAATAATATGGATGATAGAAATAATAATTATTTTCTTGGAATGAGTATCTGTGAGATATTGTGGCTCAGAATTACTTTGCTTCTCCTCTCAGAGAGCCATACGATTTCCAACTTGCAGCTTTTTTAAACGTCAGTCGATATAAAAACAAATGAGCTGGGTAAATTGTCTAACGCAGAAGGTGAATATTATGCTTCGTGTGTTTATGAAATGAAAATTAGTTTTTTGTAGCTGCTGCATACATATAATTGCATAAACAGCTCCCTGTTAACTTAGATTCTTTCCATAGGATATTTCAAACTCTAGAAATTCTAGGAGGAAAAGAGGGGATGAACCAGGGAATGAATACCATATTCCAGCTGATAAGTGTTTCCTCATATGTATCTCATTCAGGAAGAGACTTCAGCATATGTTTAACTTTAAGCATGTGCTCAGGTCTCACCGGATTTAAACATCCACTGATCGAGGATGTTTTCTTAAATAGAAGCAATATGTTGTCCCAGTGAAGTCAACTCAGTTTGCCAGCTACTCAGATCCCTCTCCTGTGTGTATACCTGATTTCAGCAGGCATCTTTAAAGAGTAGGAGCTGAGTTCCTTACACCAGCTCCTGCCTCCGAAGTGGGCTTTGTTCTCTGTGGTACAAAACGCAGTCCTTCTGGTGCCAAAGGTTTTTTCCGAGCAAAATATACAGACCATGGCATAATGGGGCTGCAGTCTTGTTTTGTAGTCTACAGGAAAATAATCAATCTCTTACTATGGTATTTTTTGTGCTATCCCTTTCTTTCCTGTCTTTGCTGTCTCACCACTGTCTTTCAGTACCAAGGAGTCGTGGCTGCACAGTCGCAGAGAGCTTGCTTTCCTGTGATCAAGAAGAATACAAGGTGTTGAAAATGGCTGGATTGTATTCTTGTCGGTCTCCTATGTTTAGATTCCTTTCAGCTTAGTTTTTGGTGACAAACTGCACAGCTGTAATGCCTTACATTTACCAGCCTGCATATATGAAAGATGTGTAATGTTAACTAAGCCCTTTCCCGTCCCTCATGGAAGACCACCCTGCCTGCAAAGTCTCCAGAGGAAAACACGGCATGTCCTGATCAGAAACTGCCTTTGCTGGCAGAAATACAGTATGTTGCATTAACCAACACAGCATTTTTTAAAGCATTTTTGATGGTGGCTGCTTTTTATTTAAGTACTCATTTTACTTGTGTAAACGGGCCTCATTTGGTCTTTACATCCCAACATCACAGGACTATCTGAAAGCCTTGTTTACGTTTGGCAGTGGAAATTGTTTCAAGCTTTGTGCAAAACCTTCAAAACCTGATACATTTGGAGCAGAAACAGGGCTGGATTCTCCTCAGTAGTTCCCTAAACAGCAGTTTTCTGTGGGAGGACCTTGCTGGTGATGAGACTTACCTAATCTTTCCCCGCCACTGACAGCGGAGGAGCTGCTGTTCTGTCCGCTTAAACCCAAAGCTGCAGCCTCGCAGTCTGGGCGGCAGGGCCTGTAGCTCAGTGCCCGAATCCTTTCTCGTTGGCGTAGTGTTTATGCTGGTGCCCTTCGGTGGCTGTTCAGCACAAGTTGCTTCTAAAACTTGTTCCCCTCCTCTAATTTCGGCTTCTCTCTGCATATTCCCCAGCTCCGAGACTGTGAGTTTATCCGTACAGGGCTTGTCGTATCATTTGTTTCCTGAATGGTAAATAATGCAATCCCAGACAGGTGCAATTACCACAGATAATCACCAGTTAACACAGTAATCATAGTGCCGTCCTGAGCGCAGCCATTTACCAGTTGTGTTGGTGTGAAAAGCTGGAACTGCAGCACAACATTTAGGCTCTATATGTACGTGCAAAGGGAAAGCCTGGAATAATCAACCCTAGAGCAGTCGCTCTAAGTTTACAAGGGCACAATTGAATGTATAACCTGGCCCCTGGAAGCTAATGCTTGAACCACCAGTCCGGTCTGAGGACATAACAAACATACCTAAACACTATCCTTCTTGTTCCTTTTTGAATCAGGGGTACGCAGCTCCTTGCTTTGACTGTTCCTTTATATACATCTTAGCACAGCATAAAATACACTGTCTAGACTGTCTACTGGGGCTTGCAAGGTGCAAGATTTGTAGAACTAAACACTTCTCTCTTTAAGACCGTTTCAACAGTGTAACCTCATTCAGACAAATAAAACAATTCCGGATTTACCTCAGAATAAGCTTGGCTAATCGCAGGGTGTTGGGTTGAGTCCTCTGCTTGGAAAGCATGGTTTGAGACAGTATTCACTGGCTACTGATCTACAGATTTCCCTGCCAACGAGAAAGCCCTCACCTGTAAGCCCCGCGATGACCATGAGCTGCTGCTTTTCTGTGTCCCAGTTTTCCTAGGTGTGAGAGGGACATAATTATGCTAATTTACTTGCCCTGGATATTGTGAGGAGTTGCAGGAGAGCTTATAAAGGGGTATCCAGTTTGTGGTTTTGGACATGAAATCCCTGAGGTCACACAAGTACTTTTTATAGGTCCCAGGACAAGTGTCTGTCTTCTCTGTCTACCAGTCTTTCACCCCAGAGTGCACGAAGTAGTGACCATCCCGCATCGAATTCTTAGCGTTGTTTTGTGCACCTCTCCAGGTTTTGTCGGTTTTTGTGGTTCTCTGACAGTGGTGAGAGGCAGCACCCTCTTCTCCCTAATCTCAAAACTTTTCTGCAGGAAAGGTAAATATTACCTGCTGTGTTTTGCAGATGGAAAAAAAAGAGTGAAGATGTTAAATGGTATAATTATACATAAAAAAGAAAGAGATAGCAAGCGCAAGAAAAATATGCCTGACCAGAAGTTTTAGGCCTCTGGAAGTGCTTAAGGTGTCAGTGCAAATTCAGCTAAAGGCTAACCTCTGCATTCATAAGCATTAAGAGGTGTCTGCTTTCCTGTGTTTCTTTTAATCTGATGTATGTACTCACAGAGCCAGATGTCATTATGGCAATAATGTTGTGGAGCTTTATTAGAGCATATTTTCCAGTCTGGTACTAATCCATTCAAATGTCCACGGAATAATCCTCCCACACACCTTTTCTTTCTCATTGTATATCACCTCCCATGCTTCCTGTGAGATTTAGGACCAGTTTCTGGATGCGTAGAGGCGGCAGCTGCTGGCATCCTTACCTTACCCTTCTGTCTTCAGCGGGAACGGAACAACCACATTGTGCCAAGAGTCTTAATAATTTTCAGGACCATGGGATTTGGGTTTCTTTGGGGTTTTTTTTGGTGGTGGTGGTGGTGATGGTGATTTTCAGAACTTCAATGTTACCGAAAAGAGAATAACGAAAAACTTATGGGTCATCTTCAGGGCTTTCTGTGGGCAAATTACAACAGTTTTGTTCTATTTTAAAAACAATAATATGTATTTATTTAGTTCACTTTCTGTGATAATCTTGTGCACCAAAGAAGTTAAAGAGAGAGAGCATCTCTAGGGCGAATTTCATTCATGTACTGTATTTGGAAAATAAAAGGCATAAAACTTCATTAGCATAACACAGTCTTTTAGGTCCCATACTTTAACCCTCTAAAGATCTTTCTGTTTCCTTGTGTTTTGATAGTGTGGCTGATACACAGCTAAATTGCTGGGAAGGTTATGAATAACATTAATTTAACGAGAGAGTTAGATTAAAAATATGCTGTAGAGCTGGACTACTGCTTTTGCTCCTTTTCTAACTGCTTGGCATTCCTCATGTTGGGTCTTGGTTTCTGTAGCCATGCAGCATATGAATCAGAGAGAACCCACCCTGCGCTTTGGCATAACTCTTAAAGCACTGACAGTTCCTCTTTCTTCAGCAGTAATTAAACAAGTAAAAACTGGTTACTTTGGTTAGCAGATACAAATGTGGAAAATATTCAGAAATACATATCACTGGGCGTGTGTGTCTAAGGAATCTGGATGAGCTGTGGTTGGACTCTCCTTTCCCACATACTTGCAACAAAGGTGCTTTATCCAACAAAGCAATCTGGCCAAGGTCTTTTATTTCAACTAGTTCATGTTCTCATTTTCTTCATGTGGTTTGAAGGCTTGCTGCTAGTTCAGTTCAGTGCAACTCTTATGGATAGGAGGCACTGTTGGGGATCGGACTTGGCAAGAGGAAAAATCAGGTAAAGCAATGATGAGACGTTCTTGCAGAGCTAAGACCCAATCTGCCCTTATTTTTTTTGTGCTGATTTGACTCTTTGGGTTAGCAATGTGATTAAAGAGTGGACTAGTACAGCTTTTAGTTTGGAAGTTCTCCAGTAAATGCCGTTTATATTGGTGTAAATGTGTCTGTCGTGGGACTGGAGTGGCTGCATCGCTCTGACTGCACAGACAGGCATATTTAAAAGCAGAGAAAAAATGAATGCAGACAAACCCTAACTGACTGTTTAAATAACCACATCTTTTGGGAGGAAGTATGAGCTAATGATAAAGCATTAGCTGTGTTTCAAGAGCAGTGGGTTTAATTATGACTTTCTTTCAGGCTCCATTTATGGCCACGGACTGAGCAAAAGCACTCCCTTTGCCTCAGCGCCCCCTTTCCCCAGGGGGGATCAGCAACTCGGAGTTTATAAATCCGGAAGAAACCTTTGCAGTCACCCCAGGTTGCCTCCTCTCTAGCACGGGCTACAGAGCTTCCTTGGATTTAACTCCTGCTAAGGCAGATGTTTAGGGAAAATTTGCTATTTTGATTTTAACATTTCTGCTAAAACACTTGATAAGTTCAGTCGTATTTAAAATGGTAACGTGAGCATAACATTGATCTGAAGGAGGCAGGCTGAGAGTCCTTGTAGTATAAAGTGGGAGCAGTGAGTGCTAAGGCCCGAAGAGGTGGGGCCCGATACTCCAGGACTGAAACGCGGGCCTTAGCGTGTAGCCTAGAGTTGCTTCTCTTCCAGTTCTGCTTATACCTATGTCTGCTAAACTGATGATTTGTCTGGTGACTTTTCTGTTTGCTCTAAATGTTTTCTTGTGACATTCTCTTTGATAAGTTAGGTAGCTCCTGCTCTTTCAGTCTTCCTGGCATTTGTACCTTTCGGTAGGTCTGGTGGCTCTTCTCCTACCAGCCAGTTTCCAAAACCCTTTGAATGGTAGATGCTAAAAGTGAAATTCTTTTCATGGTAGTTTTGTGAGGATGAATTCCCGAGTGCTTGGGGGTTGTTCTGAGTGGCCAAGAAATAGAGGTTCTGGTTAGATTTCGTATTTCTATTTTTCTTGCACAGTTTATGACCTTTTAAGCAACTGTAGCCGAAAATGTTGCTAAGAACATTGATGATAATTCTTGTACTTGACATGACTGGAACTAGGCTCTTAATTTCTTCATTTTTTCTTGCCTACTTAAAAATCCTGTTCTCACACGATAGCAAAGGGGACAGGAATAACACACCTCTGATACCAGAACCAATTCAAGCAGTACTGTGTGGGGAGGCCTCAGGGCGTAGCTGGCACTTTATCTGTGCGCAGCTCCTGCGGTCGTGCCTCCCGCTTGGCCAGAAGAAAGATAACAACAGGTATGGTTGCTCAGCGAGTTAGCACGAACAGCTCTTTAGGCCTCTTACACAGTGAGTCTAAAGTACATTGAACTCGGCAGGAGTTTCTTTGTTGAATTAAATAGGCTTTAGACCTGATAGTCCTAGACGAAGTGAGGACGTTTTTGGTCTTATTTTTAACGAAATAGCTTCAGTTTATTCCTGAAGGCTGTTTTATTTTTCCCAAATAATGCAGTTCATATCCCCCCCCCCCCCCCCCCGGCGGGGTTCTCTCTTCTTGCTGCTGTTTACTACACACAGAAGGTTTGCCTCTCCTCTGATTTACCCCCGTGGTACAACTCCACTGAGTAGAGAGGAGATACTCCTGCTTTGTACCAAAATAAGCAAAAGGAGAATTGGTGCCAGATTTTATCTTTGGTGAGCAGCTTGCTTCTCTCTGCCTGCATCGTCTACCGATACCACAATGGGAACTGTAGTCAGACATCCAAATATAACAAATATTTCTAGGTTTGCATATTACACTTTCCTGCTCCCTAGATTCAGGCCAGGAGGAAGAGACAAATTATGAAAGAAAGTGTATGCATGAATATTTTAGCAATATGCCATGTTAGGAAGGAAAAGATGTAAAGAGCAGATGACTGATTCATGGTGTTTTGGTTAAAAATATTGTAGCTTTTAAACATAGCCTCAGTGTGGTCAGGGTGCTTACAGTAAATATATTTGACACCAGATGTGGTCTCAGATGTACATGACTTTGGATTTGCCTGCGCACAGTGGCTGTCAGTTCTGGGAGCGTGAGGATCCCCGAGGTTCAAAAGGAACCTTCCTCTCGTAGCCGCCCTGCCCAAGGGGTGCTGACGACATGAGCACAAAGGTTCGGGAGGCTGCTGACCCCTAAAAATCTCAAGCTTCAAATAGTCTCTAAAACATAGATGTCAGTGTTCTGCTTCTAGCAGCTGAATAATGCCTTCTGTTCCAAAACCACGTGTCTCTGCATTAGGAGGAGCGGGCACCATTAGAAGAGGTGATCTCCCATCGACCCCATAACCTGCAAGCTCAGCAGATGCAGAAGGGCCCATAGGACGTTTTCTTTCTGGAACGGGTAACACATACATTGGCTGTGGTATCAGAGGGTGCAACAATAGCTGAAATGATAGCAACTGCCTGCCCTGGTTGCCTCTGTTAAATCCCAGTAAGTGTTTGGGGCATGATAGATACATCTTTTATGACTTCTGTCATTCACCTGGTACCATGCACGCGCATGGTTTCTAGAAAGAATAGAAAGGAACTGCACTGAAGTAAAAAAAAAAGTTTAAAAGTTGATGAGCTGGATGTGGATATCCAGTTATAGAAAGACGCTGAGCATACAGAAAGATATTGAGTACTTTAGTATCAGCGGAGTGTTTCGCCAAGAGTATATTACTTTTGGAATTGGAGCTGGAATTGTACTAGAAAGGGGAAAATAGGAAGCTGAGTGCATGAATGGGAGTCCTGAGACTTGGTAGGGAGCCTCGGTGGCACTACCTCTGCAGGTACAGGGCTCGTACTGTGAGTCTGTGTTGACTGTATTTAAATGTTCGTGATGCAAGAATTTAAGGGATAAAGGGGTATTATTTAATACTCTTCAGAATATAAATACCACTTTTCTGCCAGCATGCCTGAGACAGTTCTTGGCAGTACCTCAATTAGCACATTCTTTCCTAAGCTGTATCTTTACTGCAGTCAGATGCATCACTGCACTATGCATTGTTTTAGCCTACATGGGTGCTGGTAGCAGGAAAGCTGCAACACCTAGGGCTTTTGCTGAGCTCCAAATGATATTACCTACCTGAAACTGTGAGCAAATATTTGCCCGTTTGACAGCTGAAGCTTGTGGTGCTTTGACTTCATCACTTTCAGCACTCAAACCTGCTAGACTACAGCCAGTTTGAGACACCTACGTGTGTAACAGCCGTGCCTTGCTGTTGCGGTGTGGGTAGATAGTCTAGAGACCCTGCATCATCCTGTGACAAGAATCAAGCTCATCTCTACACATGAGTTTTTGTTCCCTACGTCTCAAAGAGGCAAACTTGTGTTGCAGGTCTCTGCAAAGTTATAAAAATGACAATCACGCCCGAATGTGATTTTGGGTAAATAAGTAATTGACGTAATACTGGTCACAACATGCTGGCCAGTGAAAACAACAATAAACTGTGCATGTCAGCTGATCAGCGATGAGGCCAGGCTAAACCTACACTTAGCTGACATGTACTGAATGCTGTTTGTTCTTGTCTACACCGATTCACACTGCATTCAGTACGGCACAATATAGATAAGCCCTTTGAGAAGAGAGTAGCTCTGGTCAGTCCCCAGTGTTCCCTGACTGGCCAACAGCTGCTCCGAGCAGTTTTATAAAGGGACCACTTACCCATCCTTTGATAGAGAGATAAGCCACTGTAATGTAATTACAACCAAGGAGATGGGAGAGGGGAAAGAAAAAAATAGGCCAATCATGAAGGGGTACACGGAGAGTCTCAGATTCCTTCTAACCTAAACATTGTGGCAAGGAAAGAAGTCTTAATTAGGAAACGTGTAGGCATAGAACGGGAGCCCATCCTAAATGAATTGGGGTGTGATGAGCATAAAGAAAATGCTTTTTAAAAAGATCTTTGACTCCCACTGAGTGCTTGTTTCTTAGACTTCCTTGCCTAATAATGTCAGCATTTAAATGGCCCCAACTCCAAAATAACGAGGCTTTGAAGTTAACACCTCATTGAGGTATAGAGTTCATACGTTTGCTATTCCTATTATTTGGCTAGAAACCGTTTTCTGCATGGCTAGCTTAATAGGGCAACAGAATATTAAGTTGTATAGGGATTGAGAAAGCTATTCACACAAAGGAAAGAGCTACAGACTTCATGTTTTTGAACAGAACCTGACAATTAAGAGAAAAGAGCAAAAGTCTGGGAAGTGCCCTGAATCACATAATTGCATTAAATTTTTTCATACCTGTGATATTTCCAGTGGCCAGGCACAAACACAAGGGATTTTATACTTGGACTGTGTTAGGGAGTTGTAATTAAGAGATGAGGGGAGGGTTTTTTTCTGTCCTGCCAAAGTTTTAAAGCTTCAAAAAGTACTCTGTTCTTTAGCAGAACAAAATCAAGATGTTTCAAATATTTTCATTAAAAAAGACAACAGAATGCTGAAAGATGGCTTGGTCCTGTTTGGAGCAGTTACTTAGTAGATGGGTGATCCAGACGCAAGTTTTCCCCTACTGTTTTCCAGCAGTAGAGATGAATGCCTCAGCCACCGGGCTATCTACAGTTTTGAGATCTCTTTCGTTTGGTTTTGGCCACAGCATACAGGAGGGCTCTGAGATAAAGATCCTCAAACAAGATCTTGTTGACTATATATACCAGAAAATTTGCTCTTTATTCATCTGCACTTTTGGACAGAGTAATTGCAAGTTGTCTCTACATGTGATAATATGCTGCAGCAGAATAGTTAGCACCCTGAAAAAAAATTAGTCAAAGTCGTCGTTATCTATATCACAGAGCCCGGAGCCTGCAGTTGAAGTGAGGACTCTCTGAGGCTTGCTACCATGTGGTAGCCATCCACATGGTAGATGTTTCTTATCCTGAAAAATACATATATAATGTAAAAGGCACAACGCAGAGTGAGCAAATGATGTTATTAGTCTCATTTTACAGGTAGAGAACTGAGTGATAACATGATTTGACCAAGGCCATATAGGAAAATCAGCAGAGCCAGAAAATACACCTAACTTTGCATCCGAGACTTTGACCACAAGTAAGACAACCTGTCTTCTCTAAGGCATAAAGAGCATAAATTAGATATTAGAATGATTACAGAAGTTGAAGTAGTTTAGAAATGAACTGCTTGTTGCAGTGCTCATCTGAATACCAGCATCTACTTTTTTTCCTATGGTATTTACAGTTTACAAATTGCTGACTCTAGAGTTGTCTGGTGTTCAGTGTTCAAGGGCTTTCTTGTCATTTACGTCACTACTTCACTGACTTAGGATAACCTTAAGCTTCATGGGGTTTTTTTCTGAATATATAGGTATAAAAATACCTATGTCCTCCAGGCTTCAGTTAATGAAGGATTCCACCTTCATTCCTACCCAGTGTAATTACTTCACATCTACACCACTGTAAATATCATCATGATTCAATCCGATGTTTATAGTCCCTTATCCCGTAGCAAAAGGTACATTAGGTATTCAGTTACAAGCAACTGGCATACATGTGTAAATTAGGCTGTTATTATGGGTATGCAACCCAGAGAATCTTCTGCAAAAATATCCTTCTTACTCTGTGAGCCCTCTTAGGGCTTGGAAAGCAGATTGTAGGCAATTTCATGTGTATATATTAACTTGCTGCTAGGAATGAATCACAGTTTCCGCACAAATCCACTGAAGTGTTAATAGCATCTGTTCATTTTATAGAAAGTGATGGATTTAAAAATGGATGAATGGAGAAGAAAAACAGCCCCATCACCCTGGTGGTCCTGTGTCCAAATGACATGTTGTGCTGAACAACGATAAATTTTTGCGCAGCTTCTTTAAAGAAAAAACACCCCTTTTTCCTGCATTCACCATCATTGCATCGGCACTGTGTCCTGCTACCTTGTGAAATCACAATGACAATAATTCATTTGAGAAACAAAAGTGAGTCGAATTTCTCTTACATAGTATTACAAAGTGTTAGTTTTACAGGATGGATGCCTCAGGTGTGTATAAATGCTCTGTTCGCTGCCTAAGTTGAAAATGTAGATTCTCAACATCCCTGTTCAGCTGCTGCCTGACCTAAACTCCCTAAAGACCTACATCTCTGTGAGTAACCTCCCCTTTAGCGCATAGCCAAAAGAGTTGATTTTTTAACCTGAGAAACAGGAGACCGAGTTCAGGTAGTGGTTTTCTGTAACCTTGTGGTGATGACATTTCTTTAGAGGCGGGAAGGCAGGTGCTCCAATCCCTACACCAAGGAACTGCAAAGGAAAAAATTATTGGATAAAGTGCAGAAAAAGTCAACTCTCCACCCCAGCACAAGTTGAGAGAGATCTGACATGGCTTTGAATATCAGTGGGGACATATCTGTGATAGGAATTATGAGCTATTGAGCATCTTAATCAGGTCACGTGAGAAGTCTACACCATCACATGGGTCATGAGATGGGAATGGGCTCAGAGCTCATAGTGTCAGTGGTAGCTGCTACCGCCACTTTTTTTGACTACCGTCTGCTGCAGTGTCAGTCACTAGTGTTCCCATGTGCAGTGTGGCAACTTCTCCCCTGGCTGGGATAGGGAAGTTGCAGAAAGGCAGTGATGTGCCAGCACTGGAGGTAGAGCCAGCTGGGTCCTAGCAGCTTAGGACCCTTGTTCCAATAAATGTATGGCTAGCTATGAACAAGCTGAAATAAAAGTGGGAATAATGTCTGAGTTGCACATCCCGTGTCAGAGGCGTTCCTGTGTTGAGGGTGCAGTTAGACTTTACAAGTTACTTGCTCTAACAGCCCAGTGCTCCCTCCTTCTCCATCCCTGCTCCTAGCCAAGCTGTCCTAGCCCATCTCTTATGTGGGTTCTGCCTTCAGCTGGCCACATGCTAAGCCGATTCAACTCACTAATCTTGCAGAAAACTGTTTCGATGGATCAGTTTGTCACTGGGTTAGTGAACTGAGCCTCTCCCCATCCAGTCCGATGACCCCTAGAGCTGACACAAGAGGCAGAAGGGAGGGACTGGAATGGGGGGGGGGAGTAAAGAAGAAGGAGAAAAGGGAGAAGAATTGTCCCCTTCTGGCAGCAGTGATGCTTTAGATTAGCTCAGCCGTATCATCTAACTGCGCTGCGAGAGTAAACTCAGCTCTGTTTTCTGTTATTGCTTGCTTTATGTTTTGTTTATTTTCATTTTTGATAGGAAGAAATGTAGCTGTATATATTTGGGAGAGGGTTTTGGGCAAACATCCTGATCCGACATCTGTTCAGTGCAGCTTGGATTGAGGTCTTTAGACCCCTCCCTAGCAAAAAGTTGGGTTTAAAACGCTTCCCTGTCCAGCACGTCACATTAGCCAGTGGCCTCTCGGCTATCCCAGGAACATGCTGAGATGCTGACCTCAGCCTGGGCACTGCGCGGGTCGCTCTGCTTGTGGCTTTTCCCACGGGGCCAGGTCCTGCTCCTGGGTCCCTCTCTCAAGTTGCTTTAGGTCACATAGCAAATTGGGGCAAAGCAGGGAACTGCACTCTCCTTTCCTGATTTACAAGCTGGTATCTTAATCACTACTTCAGTCCTTGCTGTTCAGTGTGAGGGTCCCTCCCCTGCTCCCAGACCTAAGTGTGTATCTATCTTCTAAACCTCAGCAAGGGAATTCAACACTGCAGCATGCAAAGCGCTGCTAAAAGAGCCTTTCAAACATTCATTCATATTCCAGAATAAGTATTCTTCTGCTAGGCTGGGACCTCACTTGTGTTGTCTGGAGAACTGCTAGATAGATTGAAAATGACACTGCAGTGCCCTTTTTAATGTTCCCTTGTAAAGTTTTGGGGTGTCGCTTGGAACATTATTTTATTCATCAAAAGAATGGAAAGGGGCTAAAATAGTTCAGCATCAGAGCCCTTGTGATCTGCTGGAAAATATGATCTGTGCAAATACAGTTTTCCCCTCATCTTACATTATTTCACTAATGCGTCCCTTGCTTTGGTGAGCCTAAGCCGAGTTATAAAGAGACAGATTCTGATTTGCGCTCTCTGCGTCAGAAATATTTTGGTTCAAAACTGTTAAGCTAGAAATGTGAACAGGTGCCCTAAGTGGGCAGCCCAAATACGTGCTCCAACAGAGGCAGTCTGGCAGCGTTCTTGTCATAGGAGTGTGTTCGCTTGTCTTGATATGAGTGCTAGACAAATACATTTCTCACCCGCTCCCGGTTCTCAAAAGCTGCTGTAATAACAGCGTGTGGTTTGCTCTCCATGTTGAATACAGTGATGGGCTTGCTACTCTTGATAGCTTTAATGTGCTTCAGAAATCTCCTCATCAGTGCTTCATCAGCTGTAAACTAATAACGACGACAACAACAACACCAACGACGACTAATAATGAGGGCCACATAAGCCAAAGCACTGCAGGGACCTTACATGTGGTGGGTTTTGTGAGGTGAATTAACATGAAAGAGAGTTCAGGCCGGGGGGAAAGGTCAGGGCAGATAAACTCCTGCGTTCTGATCCGTTTCCTTAAAGCGGGAAGCGCTTTAGAAAGTGAAGCTGTGGGAAGAAGCTGTCAGCAACGAGGTGGTCAGCGGTGTCAAGGGTGGTGGCCTGTGTTTTTCTTCTGTTGCAGCCTTTCATCCTCCATCTGTCAAGCTCCATAATTTTCAAGGCAGACAGTCAGTTTTTAATATAAACCTTTAACTTCCCAGGTCTGAAGTGCTCCCTTTATCTTGGAATAGTATAAAAAGGGCAATAACCGTTGTGTGCCTTGGACGATTGCTTAACGTCAGCGTGCTCGCTCAGGTCTCCTGGGGATGGCACCAAGCTGCCAGTTGCCCTACCTGTGCAGAGGCATGTGCCTGTACGCTCCTGCTGCTGGACGAGGGGCGTGTGTTTCCCTTCCCCGCCAGCCGGCTGTTTCCGAGTGCAGAGGCTGGCAGGGTGTCGGCTTGTGGATCCCACATGTAGCTATGATGCAGTAAAAAAGCAAAGGTAGTTGGTTAGGGAAAGTCCTGGAGACAGGCGTCGTGGTTGGAGTGCAGCTGGAAGCAGGCTTCTTGCTGAGGCGCCTGCAGATGTGCTGGCAGGGGGATCGGCATGGCCCCACGTGTCCCGTTGGCCCTGCCCGCGTGCAGTATCTTGGCCCTGTTGCTGACTTGTCTGCCCAGTGCTGACCACCTGATACTGCCACGAGGACTGATATCATATGCATGGATCCCGCGTATGCAGTTACCCCAAATAAGAGTATGCCTGAACTTGTGCTCAGGACTATTTCAAGTCCAAGCTTTCCTCACACTGCAGTCTAGCGCTCAGCTAAGCTGACATCTCAGCATGGCTTGTGTCATATACTTTGGGCATGAGCAAGACTTGGCCCACACTCAAAATACACAGTGTTTAAGTGTTTAAGTTAAGGCTTAACTGACTCAGACACTGAATCTGGTTTCAGCCACTGTGTTGCTCTGTTATTAAATGCTACAAACCGGAGCTCCTCCATTTATCTGCATGGATTATCCCAGCAGAACTAGCAATAGCTGAAGCATCCAGATGAGTGAAAGAGGTGAAATAGCCCCAGTGAAATCAGTAGGATTTTTTCAAGGGGCTGTTTTGAACCATCTCGGCTGAGGTTCTCCCAAGGAGAAAGCTGTGTGTATCCATCCCCTAATACATATATGTCCCATAAACACTCAAGGGATAGTACTGAAATACTTGCAATACGAAGACTTATGTTAAGAAAGTGTGGTTTCTTGGCTTGGAAATCTCATGTGAAAAAAACCTCCTCTATATGTATGTCTCTGCAAATAATGTGGATCATCTGCTTTCTTGGTATCTTTTGATGTTGCTGCCGCTTGGAATTGTGAGTTTTACCCTCCTGCGGTTTAGCAAAAAAGACCTGCTATATTCTATATCAAATTGTAAATCAGCTCATCAATACCCACTGAAAACCCAGCTTGCTTTTGTGCATGTGTTTGTATAATTCAGACCAATAAATGCCAAAGACTGAAAATCAGCATTGGGCTAGGTTAGCAAGTTCGTGTCCAGATCTGAATGCAAATGTTTGCAAATGTTGAACAGAGAAGGGGTTCTGATCCAGACATTTAGCTTAACTTGTTATTGAAATTCAGATCAGTTGCAACATTTGGAGATGGATCAGAATTCCCTTGGCAACAGGATGTGTTTGGATGTGCGGGTATTATTTCAGGCCATCAGTCTAGGAAGACATCCATGAGCACACATGCATCGGCTTGCCCACACACATGCATGCACACGCATTCCTCTGTGAGAGTAGGAAGTGGAAACTCCCTGCAAGGAGATTACATTGTACTGCTAATGACTTCGGTCGTAAACATTATCATATGCAACCTGCTGTTGTCTTCTGCATTGATGTTGGGCAGCAGAATCTTAGAAACATGGAAAAAATCCTAACAGTGTGCTTTAATGCTGTATGCAAACTTTTAGGTACTAAGCTTCCTAATCACTACCGTATGGCTCATAAAAGAAGCAATCCGATACCAAGTACCAAGAGAGGTTGTTATTCCTCTGCTCTATCCTATACCACTCCAAATGTTAGAACAATAAATACATTTACCTCTTGTTTAAGATCACTTAAAATAAGTTGTTTTAATTAAACCTTCTACCAATCTATCTGCACTAAGTGATTAAGAGCCTCTTCGTTCAGTGAAAGGAGAAGGGATTACCACAAGACAAGGCTGATTGAATTATGGGAAGTACAAGAACTGGGTAAAACTGATGAATATTTTCCCTCTAAATTCATGTGAAAATATCAAAGTTTGAGTTTGCATGATGTTATTCCTCCCAAATATTCCCCCTCCTTTCAGTCCTTCCTCCCCTCCCTACTGCCTCGGAGTCAATGAAATAGTTATTTCCCTCAGGTTAAAGTTCAGCTTTGAATATCAACTTTAAAAGCTACCCAGGAGGAGAGCTTTCTTTACTCAATGGGCATCCTTTTCAGCAAATAAACTTAAAAAACTGCAATGCTCTGTGTTGATGAAATATTCCCATTTAAAACTGTGTCAAACTGTAAAAATTCTGAATTGCTTAGGAACCTGTTCTTTTCAGCTGTAGCACAAAAAGTGTTTGCGGGGTGTTGTTAGGCTATTTGTATATTATAATTTAGAATATCTCGTGTGAATTAAAATTCAGTAATTATTCTTTCCAACTAAGCTTCTTAAATTGCTCTCAGCTTAGGAATCACACTGGTGGGTTTGTTGTTTTATTGCTCGCCATATCACTTTCAGCATAGAGAAGAATAGTCACAATAAAAGGCTCTTTTATGTCTTGCAGTATGTCTTGAAATGGTTATGGCAGTATCTATCTTCTAGCTTTTGTACATTCAGTTTCCTTTTCAAGTGCCCCCCGCATCCCTCCCCCCTTTGCCCCTTCCCCAGTACCTGACGTGATGGATTGGATGGGAAACTAAAACAAAGCCTAGATCCTGGCACAGGGCAGGCAGGCAGGCACTCTGGACATACTGCTCTGCTAATTTATTTGGATTCTTTACCTGCAACCTCCCTGCTGTTTTAGTGCGGGGGCCTCTCTTGGGGAGAGACAGGCAGGCACGCTGTGGGGTGGTTTTATTGTGATGTGGACAAATGATCATGAGGAACGAGCTGGAAACCGTTGCCCATACTGGCTTGCAATGGTGGTATTTAAGGGTAAACGCATTAACCGATGTGCTGCCGCCGCCTTTCATCTTCCCCACCGGCGTGCTCTGGCCAAGCCAGGCAGGATGCCACCTTGGGAATCGACTGCTGTTGCTTGCATTTTATAACTGATCTCTGAGCAGGAGGGAGGGGAAAAATGCAGGCAAAATATGGGAGATGATGAGCTAATGGTGCAGTGTTGTGCTACCTTTTTAAGTTAGCCTCTTGGCTGAGGAGGGCCTGCGTTGTGGTAGGGCTTAGGGGCCGGCTGGCTCAGGGGCCGGCTTTCCCGGAAGGGCAAACGAAAATGATGTTTTAAAATGTTGCTCCCAGTGTCCTTCCCCTGGGATTGAACTGGGTAGTTTTGACTCCAATTTTAAAGCTTTCTGAAGTGGGCAAGACACAGTATGCCTCCCAAATATTTTTTTATTTTTTGCTTATCCTAATATACGTCATTACGAGTTGCTAGTGTTAGTGTGACCTCGTTCCATGTCTTTCTGAGATTACAAGTATAAAGAGAAATCATTTGAATGACTGCCTTTGAGGTTATTTATTTAACAGATAAATCCGGGGAATATTACTTCTTACTGTGCTGCACCTCAGAGCAGGAGCGTGTGTGAGGGAAGTAAGCAGCAAAGAGAAGCCTGTAAGGCCGTACCTGGCCGTGCAGACGGGAGGGAGGGAGCGCGGCCAGATGCGCTGGCTGAGCATTCCCGCAGCTTGGGGGAGCTCGCAGGTTGGTGCCAGGAGCAGGGGCACGCCGGGGCTCCCGGGGGCCGCCCCGGCCCCTCTGGTCTCAGCCGGCGGACAGTCCCTTTGGGAGCCCGAGGCTGCTTTCGCCTGTGGTGGCAGGGACTTCAGCAAAAAGGAGGCTCTGCTCTCCGGCCTCCCCGGCTGGAATGCTTCTCGGCTTTAGCAGACGATCGCGGCCATGCTGTCTTTTGAAACACAGTGGAAAGTTTGTTCTTGCACGATTTCAGTGAAAATTCAGTCTTTTCAAGTTAGGTACAAAGCCATGCGTTACTAGAGTCTGCTGCAGCATAAGGAAACTACTCACAACAGTCTGCCTTGCAAATAACATTTACGTTTTTGCTAACTAGGAAGAATCGAGCTTTTGTTTAGCTGTACAGATATGGTTTGACGTTTTTAAACGAAAGAAAATCCAGAATGGCCGTTTCATCAGCAGAGTGAATTAACAAAGAAAAAGAAGAAAAAAGAAAGAAAACTGAGTGTTTCCTCTGAGATATTTTCCAGTTCAGATGTCTAAAATACATGATCTTCCAGCTACATTTTCCCCGTGCAGATCCTAGTGTTTTTTATTAGGACAAGTTCCATTTTATTGCCTTGTTTTCCTGTGAAGCCAACAAGTTAAAACAACAGGATTTAATTTTGGATTGGCAGGCCGGCTGACGGCTAAGACATGGCGTGCCCCCCTTTTATCTTTCCCTTTCCCTCCCTCCTCCTGCTTCCCAGGCTGTCCTCGAGGTGTTCCACTTTGCCACCGTGCCGCTCAGCTTCCCGGCCTGAAACCCTCGCAGGTGATTTATAGAAGCCCGTGGTTATTGTATGGCTAATGATTCATGGAACTTCATTAAATACCAAGTATGTGCCTGCTTACTGTCTGTGCACACTGCATATTGGAACCTTTGCACTCCCCCTTGCAAATTGCCCCCATTAAAGTCGCAGACAAAAGGTCCTCTCAGTAGCTTACATATTTTCCCACATGTGAGAGAGCAATTGGAAACTTCCTCTTGATAACTAAAAACTTTTGAATTAGAATTTATGAGAAGGGTCTTTTGGTCTCGTTGCCTGAGGGCTGAAACAGATCCCAGTGTGTACAAGCGCTCCTTTGATGCATGGAGCTGCACAGGGTAACATTTTTTAACAGGATCAAAAAGCGTAATGCAGGGACAATGTGCGGAGGCCCTCGCTCTGACACAAGGAGTCAGAGCCTGTGTTTTTCCAAGGGTAAAAATGTAGAAGTATGCGTCCAGGGTAGCAACAACATTTTATATTCTTTTTAATTGCAGTAAAGTCCAAGATAAAATAATGGCAGTCAGTGTTACAACTTCCTTTTCTTTAATGTTCCTCTAAAAATGCTTTGAAGCTGCTTTTACCTTTGGGAAAGTATTGTGTATGTGTTAGGGGAAAATATATCAAAAAGGAAATAAAGGGCCAGATCTTTAATTGGTAGAAATCTGCATGGCTCTATTACAGGGATTGGAATTTCTCAAGCTGTGGATATGGCAAAAACTTTCTACTACTTCTCGCTGTGCGCTAATATATTCCTGCCCGTTGATTTACTCGGTAGGACTGTCCTGTTCTGCGTTTACAATTGACAAAATATTTTTCCAGAGAGCTTCTTTATGAAGTCAGCAAAAGTTTTAAATGCGTCTTACTTTCGAATCGTAAATTCTGCCTTTGATTTCAGTGTTAATATTCAAGAGCTTAAAAGGAGGCACATGCATGTGTACTTCATGATCTGAAGTCTCTACAAAAAGGTCTTGATAACTAGCATTTTTGTCACCTAACAGTAAAAGGAAATGATTCAGTCAGTACTCTTTCAGGTGCCCTATATATGGTGTTTCATTATTTCATAGTTCACACTAAGTATGTGTACACACAAACAAGAAAGAGCAAAAGAAAGAATCAGCTTTATGTTATGGGGCCCAAAGATCACAGACATTATTATAAAATAGCCACGTTACACTGAGCTTGTTGACTGCATTGTTGCAGTTGAGATACCTCTGGGACACATATTTGCTGTATTTACATTGGCAATAATTGTATAATTTGTCCTGGTAATCAAGTCATAGATATTAGCTAGAAGGGATGTTTTTGTGAACAAAAGCATCAGGTTTGCAATACTTAAATTGCAACTGTCCAGCTCATGACTACCTCTGTGGCTGATGAATGAGATTTTGCTCCTTTTACTCTATTTGTAGGTGTCCTGAATGAGATGAGATTTAAGCCCTGATTACTTCTGTGGTCATTTAAGAGCCGAGTGAACTTTTCAAAATGAGTGTAAGTTTGGCATGGTCTCACTGTTGCAAATTTTCTTCTTCTCCAGTAACATACTGGCAGAGCGTGTGAACCTCAGCGGTGATGTTTTCAGAGTACAGTATACGGAATATGAAGAGCCCTTAGAAAGCATTGTCTAAAAGACCAGAACAACCTGACACATAAGTCAGAAAATTTAATGGAATTGGTGGGGAGTAGGAAGGAACTTCCTGGGGATGGAGGGTCTCCTAATGTTTGCTTTTACAGTGCCAGCATGATGGGGTCTTTGTCTCATTTAGGTTTGACTCTTTTACTTGTGTTTGTTTATTAGTAGTAACTATGACTAATAACATCTGCGCAGTACCATCAGATATCACCAGCATACTCATTAATTTGGCTCCAACTTTTTCTTAGTTTGGATGCATTAAGCTGTGACTCCAGTATACTTGGGCTGCTAAACTGAGAAAAAAAACCCATAAATTCCTTTTTCTTTCCATAAGAGAATGGAAACAACAACAACAAAAGAATATGGAGGCCAGCAGTGAGGAAGCAGGAGAGATGGCAAATCATCTTGCCCTAAGTTTTGCTCTGTAATCTCAATGGGAATTTAGAATATGTACCTCAGCTAGGGCCAGGGCCTGCCTTTGGGAAGTGTTTGTCGCAAGGCCTTCTTTCCCTTCCTGAGGAGCACCGGGTCAGGCATGGGCCTGATTGTGTTCCTCAGGGCCTGAAAGTGGAGTGGCCCAGGCCAAAAAGTCCATGGCGTCGAATGGCAGGAGAGGTTCTTCTGTATGAAATTGTTTGAAAGTTTCCAATTTAGAAATTAAATGTCATGAGTTTCACCCATCCTCAGTGATGGTCCTCTCTTGGTACTTCATCAGTGTAGATGTAGGAATTTATTACTGTTAGTAGGTAAGTACGAAAAATTTGGTGCAAAATGAGGCAGACTGGAGAGGCGACAGTTCAGTAACACTGCTACTTTAGGATGAATGCTGTGTGGATATTAGGAATTGATCGTTGTTCAAGTAAGCAAGAAGTTCTTCTGATTCACAGAAGCATTAGCAGGTGGGAGTTGGCCGTTTGCTGAGATTTCTTTTGCTACAGCTCTAGTTTCAGCTGCAAGGTTTCACAATTCTCACAGGGAAATCTGGGAAAGCAGCATTGGGAAATGCTGGTGATTTTGAAAGTTCAGTCTATTTGGGTGACATTTGGCATCATTGTTTTTTCCTTCTGGTGAGATTCCATTAACTTTACTTACTTTGTTGGCAATAGCTACGAACACAATATAGTTTTTAATTGTAATATGGGAACCTCTACCATGACTTAAGGGCAAAACAGCTGCACCCAGTCTGCTCTTCTTCCTCTCAGTGAGTTCAAATAAAATCCGGTATTATCTGAATATGTGCCCAGAAGATTGGATGTTTATTTATGCCCCAGTTAGGGAACATATTTAAGAATATGCCTAATTTTGAGCATGTGCTTAAATCAATGGGTCTTAAGCAAATGCTTGAAGTCAGGCATGTGTTTGAGGTGTTATCGTGAATGTGGGTCCTAATCCTTAAACAATAGCAACGGCCAGAGGAAAGGGCAAGCTATCTGGGTCCCATTCTTGGCTCTTTTGTTGGTTGTGTTATAGTCTATAAAGTACGGATCATTATTCTTATCCCTCTTTGTGAGGCACATTGAAAATTATCGGGGAAAAGCGCTCTGAATACTGTTATTATTGGCTATACTTCTTGAGACTGAAAAAATTTAGACAGACATTCTCAGTGGATTTCTGGTTCTTCCTCCTTTCAGGCAGGCAGGAAATACCATGAGAGTGGAAAGAAGGATGTGTACCCATGATCACAAATAATTTAAATCTCCTCCTTTGTGCTCTGTAAATAATTAGATATTGCTACAGTATTGTTTCTGGAAATTCCCACAACCTATAAAACATACTGTGTGCAGGCATACCTGCTTCGGCTGTCAGCAGCGAGCCGAAACCTGTGTTAGGAAATAACGGTATGGTGGAGTGTGCGTACGTGTGTGCGCGTCTGGGGGAGGAAGGGAGGCTGCATCTTCTTGAGCCCACGTCGTTAGCAAAGCCGCACTGAAGACAGGAAAAATGCACAAGTTTTGTCAGTGTAAAAGCTTGCTCGTAGAGAGCAGGCTGATCACTAGCTAACGCAGCAGCACTTTACTCAGGCAAGCAGTTCTTCCTCCCGCGTGGTCTTACTGGACACTGTTGTTGTCAGTAAGGTGCTGCAGGATCCGGCTCGGCGGTGCGGGTCTCCCCTGTGCAGTGCTGTGTTACTGTTCGGCCGCAGGCGCTTGAGGCAGTGAAGGATCCATCAGTGATGATAATTCGGAGTTCCTCGCATTCTCGCTGTCTTAAGTCAGAGCTCATTCTCTAGCTTCCACGCGAAGGGCCTGCAGCCAAGGCCGTGAGCCTGTGTATATGCGTTCAGGACAGTTAATATTTATGATGCATCTTACTGGGAAAATTAGTATAAAGCTGTGTTCCAACAGTACATTTATCCCATGACCTAGTTTTATGAATAACGTGCTGAAACACAGCCTGCTTGATTTAAACCTTTGTCACCCATTCTGATGGATACAGTGCCTAGCTTAGGCTTATGCAATACAAGCTAGGATTTGTGCAAAAATGTGATGTGTATTAGTGCAAGGTAAACAGATGGTAATGCTTTTGTTAATACCAGGCACATAAAAAGATATTTATCAAAGGACCACATGTAAGGTCCATCATTCTTGGCAGAGATCCCTACACTGTTACATCAGCTAATAAGAATAACTGTTTTATTGCATTACAGACAGTTTTTGCAGGGTTGCTTTAGACCACGCAGGCGGCTGCAAAACTCGCCACAATTCATAGTCTAAGTGTCTGATTCTGTGTAGTGTTGAACATCTATAATACCCTGTTGTTTGTTGTTGTTATTTTTATTTTATTGCTATGGCTCTTGGCATTTCTCTAGATCAGCCCCTTCTAGGGAGTTTCATTGCTGGTTACCAGCTCTGAAATACGAATAAGAAAGCCAGGCGGTGAATGCACTGAAAGGTTACAGTGAAGATGCAAGAAATGGGTAGCGAGATTTCCAAGGGAGAAAGAATGAACTGGAAAGCCTGGGAAGATGGGGAGCTTTACACTGCACCAGCCGCAGAGAAATACAGGGACCGCTGAAGAAGCGTACGGTGGTTTTTAAGGAAGAGAAGTGTGGTTAAACACAATTTATGCCAAACAATGTTGTGTCTAAATACTGCAAGGCTGGTTTAGGTGGGCAGAGTCACCCCATCTGATTTATACTCATCTCCCATCATCATTATCAGTAGAGACAGCTTGTGTTACGGAGTGGGGAATCTGGGTCCTTGGAAGATGGGGAATACCTACATATGCCTATATAACTAATAATGCTGCAAAAGGGGAAAAGAAAGCTTTCATTACTACAACTAGCTAACAGTCGGGATGTTGATTTTCATCTCATCCAAAAGATGTTACTTTTCTGGAGCTACTTGGTACCGTTTTGGATGCCATTTGACAAGGCTTTCTCTTGGCTGTGGAGCCGCCTGCAGAAGTCCCCGGCCCTCACTGCGCAGGCCCACTCGGAGCCCCTCCGCTGCTGCTGCAGGAGCCAGCCTTTCCTGCCCCTGTGCATGGTCCAGTGTCCCCCCGCCCCGTAGGCATTTGTCTCCTGTGCTGGCACAGCATAATCGTGTCTACACAGCAAACCAGCTTGGAGAGCTGATTTGGCTGAAAACTGACCATTTTTTAGTGCCAGGTTGGTTTTCGGCCAGATCAGTTTCCTAACCTGTTTCACCTGGAGGCTGCAGGCTTGCTTGTGCCAGGATGGGGAAAGGCTGCTCAGGAGCCGGCCGGAGCAGCTGGGGAAGAGCAGAAGAGCTTCTTTCCAGTGCCAGTGCTGGGCGACGCTGACCTGGAGTGTTTCTCAATACTGCAGTATGACTTGGTCAACAGTAAAAAAAAAGTCCCGAAGAAAAGGGTGTAAAGGAACTCTCTTACCATGGGTCATTTCAGCGATGTGGTTTACAGTGAGGCCTGGGGTGAGCACAGTGCTCATGGCACATCCGAGGGGCAGGGCAGTGCAAGGGGCGCAGGGACCAGGCCTGCGCCAGAGGAACAGGTGTCGGGGATCACATCCTAAACATCGTGTGTCCTATCAAAGACAGCAGGCAGCATGGGAGGGCAGCATGCAGCTATTTCTGCAGCAGTCCGTGATCTAACATTTTGCACTGAGAAACAGAAATATAGGTAAGGTCCTGATTTAGAAGAGCACTAGCACAGGCACTAAGTCCCCTTGACTTCATTTCTTAAGGTTAAGCACGTGACAGAAACCTTCGTGGATATGCTTCCCTGAACAAGAGTATGCAATTAGTTGAAAAATGAGAGGAGGGTGTGTAAGTGGGAACATTTCTGTCAAAAAAAGCCACTTTTTTTTCTAGAATTGTAGGCACTGGCCCAGATTCTAGTGCCCTTATACTCATTCAGCACTACTTTATTCCGTAGTGTAGAAGTCATTTAGGTTCCTCATAGGTTAAAGTATTACCAAAAGATAAGCCAGAACTTGTGTCACTAGGATAGCCTTAGGCCAGGCTGTCACCTCTGTTTTCCTCAGTGAGTGGCTATGAGCAGCTGTAATTCCGTTGACTTTACAGATTGGATTATGAATTTTCATCAGAAAGGTAAGATGCTTGTGATCTGGCCTTTGTTTGTTTATTATTATTTACATGCTGGCTTTCTGTCATTGGTAAATGTAATTTTGTTTACTCTTTCAAAGACTAATTTGTGCAGTTATTTTAATTCTGTGTGTAATTGGATAAGGAGTTGGGCTGAAAAAAAGCAGTTTTGCAGGGATTTTAGTTACCCTTGTTCAGGAAACCGCTAATGCACGTGCTTCATTTTAAGACCTAAATGTCTTTGATTTTGGAACAGTGGCGTGACTCAGAAGCAACTAGTGTTAAAATAGCTCCGTTACTTTCAACTCCATCACAACCATCTCCCTATGATTTTTATGGCACAGACTTTCTAAAATATCCCATTAAAATCCTCAAATCCAGCCCATGACCACTGGGACAGCTCCCAGTAATTGTAAGCAGGAGAAACAGAGCAGCAGACCCAGCGTATATACTGTTCAAGTCATTTGCCTGCATAGCTGCGGTGAAGCTATTAAACCAGTCGTCGTCTTGATCTGAGGTTTCTTTTAAACATTTTCTCTATTGTAAACGTTCCACTTGCTTTTCTGCTGTATTGTGGCAAATGTCACAACTCAAAGGACTGTCATCGGCTGACATAATGACCACTGCCCCCGTCCAGAAACAAACCATGCCACAGGAGCTTTCCTAATACTTTTGCTATACTGTATTCATGTTGGCAGCTTTCCGCCCCCAGAGCTTCAGTAGCTTGGTATTCTTCGTTCTGCTGGATTTTATCCCCCAGAGTATTTTCTGTTTAAAGCCAGCTTCAAGAGACTCCTCTCGGGCTTCTACTAGATGGGGCTGAAATGGGCGTGCAGCAGGTGCGCAGAAACACACAGGCCTGGTTTCGGCCGTTCCTCTAGCACAGTGATCAGTTTGGGGTCAACAGAGAGCGAGGAGGTCGGATCCCAGATTGGTACCAACTCATACCAACGGAGCTGTTGCAAGTTATATTAGCTGAGGTTTGGCTTCAGGCAGTTTTGATTTCTAACATTTCTGTCACTATTTTATGAGTATTTCAACTACTTGCCAGTAGGTGTGTCAGTTGCCTTGTCTAATCTTCCTTTTCTCTGATTCTTGTTTCCCTAGGCATCTCAGTAAGTTAGGAAGGGGTCCAAACCAGTAATAGTCTGTAATCATGATGTTTGGGAGAGTTGGGGTTTAGGATTAGAAAGGAAGGTTTCCACTAAAATTGCACCCAAATCAGAACTCCAGAACCCTCCCCCCTTTTTTTCCCCCCTCTGAAGGCTATGAATATATTCTCTGAAGCCTCAGCTGTGCTGTGACTCTATGAGATGTAGGTTTATATCCATCCTGTCTGAATCCCACTTGAGTTCCTGCACCTAGTCTTTCATCTGCAGTTGGTTAGATCTTCAGAGACTTGAGGCTTTAGATGAGACTTGCTGAGACTTCTGGGAGACCTGGTGACTTTTGAAACTGTTACAGCTCTGTGCTCAAGTCTGTCTTTTTTCACATAAGCAAATCCAGATTTTCTGAATTGAAAGCAAAACTGTTCTTTGCCATCTTCAGCCTGTTTGAATAGCTTGGATTATTTTGCATAGCTGCTCAGCTGAATATCGTACAAATACAGTTATGGGTACTGACTAAACCCTGAGATGATATTAAACCAGTGTGGCTACATTCAGGCTAGCAAAAACTTCAATTTCTGCAGTGGCCTGATTCCTGTCATGTCTTTGACCAACAAGATGAAATTTGCAGAATGCCTAAATAATTTGGAAATGAAAGTTTAACTGAAAATCAGTGAGCTTCATGCTTCTGTATCACCTGGGCACTTTAAAAAGCCCATCTGCATTTGATACAGTAAGTAGTACTCAGAGTTGGGAGCTGCCTAGTCCTTCATGACCTGTAGTGGAGTTTATGCTCTGTATGACAATTGTGTAAGGAAGACATTATGGACTTACCTCCGCATTTAAGGGCAGGGTTATTATACTGTCCAAATGCTCGGCAGTCTAAGTGCTACAACAGTAAATTCAAATAAATCTATCTAAAATAATTGCATATATTGTATATATGACCGACATCACCAAGAACAGGTCATGGCCATGAAATACCACGCTTTTATTTCAGGACTACACACAATATCTGATTGAATGTAGACCTGATTCTACACCCAGGATGCTGAAGATTTTGTTGTGTTTTTTCCAGTCTGTTTGACAAGTGGAAATAAGGAGTATGATATGACATGGAAAATGAAGGCCTTGATTATGTAAACCATTTTCAGATGAGTGATCCCATTTAGTGAAAAAGGATAATTTGTAAGTGTTGTAGGATTTCCCCTTCCTTTTTACATTAATTTATTTTTACATTAATGAATAAAACTCTACTTGTGGAAATGAACTGATATTTTTAAGGCAATGCTAATTATTGCAACTTCATAACATGGCGTGTAGTCTTATTTAAGTTTATTTCTTTCAGTGTGCCGTCTGCTAGCAGGAGTAGTAGATGGGAGGGATGGGATGCTCTTTCTTTGACCCATTCATTTTGGACGCGTTCCCTTTGTTCAAAACCAGGCCAGTGGCCGTGGGACAAGGCAGGGGCAGGGAGGGGGTTCAAGTCTGCCAGGACGTCAGGGCTCCTGGGCTCTGCTGCCTGAATGCAGCTGAGCAGGTGGGTTGTCTCAGTGGGGCTGCTCCCTCCACAGCCAGCTTCAGCGGGCACAGGGACCCGCCGCCATGAGAAGCAGCCTCTGCTTTGCAGGTCGGTACCCCTCTGCTTTCCGCAGCAGACAGTGCCAGGCGCTGTGCTGGAGGTGCAAGGTGTTTCCTTCTCCTGAGCGGAGTGTCACATTCCACAGGGCTCTCCCGTAAGAAAAAAATCCTGTAGTCAGAAGGCCAAAATTAGCTTCTCCTTAAAAGCCTGAGAGGCAAAGAGGAGATTAAAAACTATGTGGGTCACAGTAACCCTTTCGAAATGAAGTGACTGGTACTGAATGCTGAGAATGAACTTTCTTTTCCTCTTTCCAGACAAAAGAAAAGGTCCCTCTCGGCTCTGGTTTTAAATCAACTATTTTCAGTGACTCTGATTCCAGTTCCATCTATTTTGAACATCTTTCTTGATCATGCTGTATCTAAATATCCTTTATTAGACTCCCACGCACAAAATGAATGATGAAAGCTAACTGAGCCAGGTAAAACCTAGAGGGGGAATTAATGCGACAACAAAGAGAGAGAAAAATAAGAATAAAATAAATTCAGAATATTGTTGGAAAGGATGTAGGAGCCTTCAGGCATAGAAAGATATAGTCCAATGCATTGTCCACTCCTTAAACTGATGTGGGGATAGGGTTGCTAGAGGGTGATAAGCTATGTACCCGAGGAGATAAAACTGTTAGGAAGTTAGGAAAGGAGCACATTGACATTTATTAGACAGGGACCAACTACTATTTCTGCCCCCTCCTCTGATGGTTAAATACCTGTTTAGAATAACCCAGAACTAAAAGGGTACTTTTAATAGAATTTTTGTGCCAGGATAATGCTAATAAAATCTAAATATATATGCTTTATGAGAACAGCTGTGCAAATACATTTTGTGTAAGAACCAAAAAGTGGGAAAAGAGAGGGAAAGGAAGGAATTTGGGGGGGTGTCAGCTTAAAAAGCAAGAAAGGGGGGAGGAAAATGCATTTCAGACTGAATGACATATCTCATTTGGAAGATTTCACTTACCTTTTTTAAAATTAAATTTAACCAAACTTCCAAGTGAATTTTTCATACAAAATGAAAATCTGAAGTGGTTTGTCTGGAAAAACTGTGAGCCAGATCATTTAAGTTTTCAAAATGAAAATAATGTTTGAATGAATATTCAACACAAAACTTAGTCATTTTGGATATGAAGATGCCTATATGATTAAAAAAGTACTTGACTGAAAATTTCTACACAGAAACTTTTCTCATCCCAGCATTTAATGGATTCAACAGCATTCTGGAATGAAGGTGTCAGAATTTAGAGGTTGGAATTTAGGTCAATATATATATATGCACATTATTATATTTCCTCTTCAGTCTGGTCTTCACATTGTTTATACACTGGTAGCATCATTTTGGATCCCAGTATGATCCATTTTTTTCCCCAGAGTAATTATTTTTGTGCGATTACTAGTAAATTACACTCTTACAAGAATAAATTTTATTTATTTCCTCTCTGTAGGGGATAAGCTAACTATGCTAATATAGCTGATGATGCACATTAGGTGGGTAGACAGTCCTGAATATCGAAGTCATATAAAACTTGATGTAGTCTACTGTGTGTATGGGCTATTACCTTCTCAGCCACCACCTTTGCAAAGACTATGCCTTACTGATTACGAGCAGTCGCTTGATATTTTTAGTGAATCGTCCACACTCTGCTGCCTCTCCAACATGAATAGGTACCTAAAAATAATTATACTCTGCACAGTTCTCCAGAATGAACACAGTACTCCTATACTGGGATCCAGTAATGCCTCACAAAATACTCAAGGTGAAAAATGTCTCCTAAATTCTCCCTGACAGACATGAGGGAGGGTGCTAGGCAGACTTAGTGTTTCAGTGGAAAGCAAATGAATTTTTTTGTTAAAATAAACTGGCTTGGGCAACTTTTCTGTTCCTTTTTTCTCTTCTTCTTCTTTTTTTTTTTTTTTTTTTTTTTGAATAAAAGGTTAATTTTTAATGGAAAAACATGTCGATTTGACCCAATAAAGAGTCTTTTGAGCTTTGCCTACGAGTTGAGCAGTAGCCCCTGAGGAATGCCAGGAGCTGGGGCTGCAGCCTTTGGCTGGCTCGCCCTCGCTGCTGCAGCAGCAGCTCGCTGAGCCGGTTGACTTACTGGGCTCCTGAAAGTGCCGTTGCTCTGATTAGAGGTAAAATTAAGGCCTGAATCATAGAACAGACTTTTTTTTCCCCCTTTTTTTCCTAGACTTTAGAGCCCCAGCCAAATTATTTTGATAATTTGATTTGTGCAGTTGTGTAAGTACATTCTTCTCCCCAAATTCCTCTTGCAAGTTCTGTTTGAAATGTCAGTGTTTACTCAGCCTCGGGTTTTGTCCTTGCTTTTTTGTCCTCTTCGCCAGTTTCTGCCCTTTTCCCAAGGTGATTTAATCTAACTGGAAGATAAAATTATTTGGTCTGAAAGATTCTGTGTACACTTAAAAATGCGACTATTTAAATAAGGGGCATGCTAAGCCACCTTTTATAATTAAGTGGGTGTACGCATGTGGGACACGCTGGCTGCATTATGGGGAAATGCTCATTTTAAATTTAAAACATACCCTCCTCTGTACAGAAATGTATTCGGGCTCCCCCCACCCCCCCCCACCCCGCCCCGCATTGGTTTAAACAGAGATGCCATTCCTTTCTCCATCTGAGTTAAATACCAGAGTATCCTTTTCGGCAGGCTTCTAAGCTAAATCTAATCAAGCTGTGTCACAGTTGTGTCAGGCAGGTTGCTCTTTCTTTGGCCTTGAATAATTGGAAGAATGTTGGCACTTGTGCCTGGGCCATGAGAACGTGACCCGAGTTGATATTTAATCTACGGCCGCGCGGGGCTGCACCGGGGCCGGGGCCGACGCCAGGCCGCGGCGGCGGCAGCAGCAGCAGCAGCAGCAGCAGCGTGGCACCCATCAGCGGCACTCGTCCTACCTAGGAATGGATTTCATCCGATGCAGCATTACGCTGCAGTGGGAGAATGCTTTAATGAGGCAGATACACGCACTGGGAAGCATTAAATTGTTGTCCTTTAAGCTTTTTTCCGCTTTGCTAGCCTAATAGCTACAAAGTGCTGGGAAGTACCTGGGGAAGGCAAAAGGTTACAGAGGCAGCCAGGAATTTCTAAAACTGAAGGTCTGTCGTCTCTGGGTCTGCAAGCACATTGCAGGAATTGCAAGTATCTGTCCTGCTCCTCTCTCTCACAGAACAGACCCGAGCACTGACGTAGTCGTTCTGTTAGCGTTTTAAGTGCTTTGCAGGGAAAGTTAGACCTGGTAGGGAATTTCAGAATTGCTTCCTATATTCATTGCTTCAAATCAGCCCTCTCTGTGCACACATAAAACATTCGTCGTCATTTGGGATGTGGGAGAGAAACATTTTCATTCTTCTTCTGGCAGGCGCCTATAAGCCCCGTGAGCCCTCAGGAAAGAGGAAATTCCTGCCAGATCTATGGGTTGTTCCTGCTGAGCCATCTGAAGTCGCAGTGTATTTCCATAGCTGTGCTAACACTTTCACGCAGGTTTCAGTGAGAGCTTCTGAAGTAGGGGGTGGTGGAGGAAACCCTGCGTGTGGGGGGAAGAACAGCTAGAACCTTTTCCCCAGAAAAGTGGGAAGTGCCATTTTCTTGACTCACAAGAAAGTCCTCTGACCTGGATGACTTCCCAGGGCTGGGGTGTTTGAAAATGCCCTGGACTCAGGTCACACACATGAGGAACTGTTTAAACTTTGCCAAACTGGGGAACAGTACTCACAATTTGCAAAATAGCCTGAGGCAGCATTGCATTTGCATAAAAAGAAGGTGATTTCAATGACTCTTAATCTCTGATAATGAGATGTATCCGTGTGGATACAACAAAGTGCCGCACCATGATGGCTGATTACCATACTAAATCTCAGGTCACTGGGACCCTTCCCTTTTTGCCTCGTACACACATGTTTTTTCCACTGCTTTTGCGCCGTGCTGCAGGCATGCGTGGGGAAAGGCGCAAGGCTGCACCTCTCCATCTCCCCATACGGTCGAGGGATGTAAACAGTGGCAGAAAGGAGCTTTGTTGTGGAGCAGAGCCCTGAGACACTAATCAGGTACGTTACTGATTAACGCAGCCTCCTCTGGAATGTCAATGGCTTCTTTTCTTCCATGCTACAGTGGTAGGGGATGGAGTGTTTGTCCCTTTCACATGTACTCCCCCGGTCTAATTTCCACTTACATTGTTACCAAAGGCCAGCACCTGCTTTTAAGTCATTCTGGCCCCTGCTATGGCCGGGTTGCTTTCATACTTTGCAGTATGTGAGTCTAGATAAAAGCAAAGTACTGTTTCAAAATATGAAGTTAAGTAAAATCCTTTCCCTCTTACTGTAAGAAATCATTTTGCAGTCTTGGGAACAGTCTCCTCAGGCCTCTCACACTGGGCTAAGAATAACGCCAAGCGATGAAGGCAGTGTGTAGAACAGCCTTCTGAATTTTTGTTTGTATTCTCTGCAAGATCCTGGCTGCATTAGCAAAGGTAATGCCAAGAGTCCTTTTATCCAATCTTTGTATACTAAACGATTGGATAAAAATGAAAAACTTTCTGTAGAACAGCCGAGAGTACTCATGGTTGTCCATTATCCACAGTTTCTTCTCTCTGTTTATTTTGACTATGAGCCCTCATACGACTAGAAAGTCCATTCCTTGCTGGGAATGTTTTCTCACGAGTAGGACAACAATGTCAGACTGACCTAGCGGAGGTTGTTCTCCCTTGCGTTTCCTCTGAGTTCCTTTTTCTTCAGTGGTCTGAACGTGTGAGTTCTTTTAAATGAAGTGAGGCCATCAGAGGTGATCTTTTGTCACTGTCAAGCCACAGCCACCATGCTCTTGTGTCGGTGGACGTTCTGGTTTTGTTTAAGTTCAGCTTCAAGCAGTCCCTTTATCTCATTTGCTGACCGCCAGGAAAGCATTTATTGAGCTTACTTTCACCGTAGATTGTTTCCCGGCGTGCTTTGATATCACCGATTCGAATAAGGTGACTAACGCACCTCTGCTATACCTTTGCCGTCATCGCCTCCCTGCCTGATGTAAAGTAATTCATTTTTCTAAATCTTGGATTAAAAAGCCCTGCAAAGGTGATATTTTTTGTTGAAGCGAAATGTTTTAGGCCAAATTTTCAAGGACATAAACAAACCAGAAACCAGGATATTTGTAGGAGAGCACATTCCTGAGGCCAGTTATGGTTACAAATGCAAACAAACAAACTCTCCCCTAAATCCTAGACAAACGATCACCTTTCTGACCTCTGCTAGCTGCCAGGCCTTTCAGATGGCTTCAGTGACAATAAGAGGAAGGCAAGGAGCGCAGGACCAGAAGCTGTTGCTGTCTCTTTTTCTTTTCTTGCACCTTGTGCATAATCTTAGGCAAGGTGCCTCTTTTCTGCAAAATCACTTTCTGTTACATAACTAAGTCTGTTCTTTACTTGTGTGATGTCCGTGACCAAATCAAATCATATGTACTTATTACTTAGATGTATTTCATGTACTCATTACAAACAGAAGACTAAGACTTGGCCTGTTAGTTACTATCATGATGCATTATTCAATAATTTTCTAATAATTTTCTAATTGTTCTGTTATGTAGAAGTGCTGTCGTATCTTGTTAGAATATGACAACACAGCTTATCTGGTGTCTACCCTGTGCTGCTTTGGCAGCAAAAATAACGTTAAAGCTGGCAAACACGGTGGCTGAATAATTTTGATGCAAGAAATCTTTGCTGGACTCCTCTTGTTGGTCCTTTGTAGAAAACTCAGGGAAAAGTCAAGCATCACACACGCTGTCACAAGAAGCTGCCTTGTGCCTGGCAGCAGGTGGGCAGTCTTCAGGTAGATCTAAAAAGCACTGCTGAATGAGCTGCACAACTGGGGATGCATAATGAGAGCAATAATAAAAAAAGAAAGCTAAGGGAAGCCATAAAAATTGGAAAGCTTTGAGTGCACAGGAAGGAAAGGTTGGGATTTGGATGATTATTCTTCAACAAAATGGTCGGCAAACTAAGAAATAATAAGAAATATTATGACAGTGTATGCCTGAGCAGTGCTCATCCTGACTCACTTTACCTTCAGTCAAGACACGAGCAAAGTCACTTCACGCAAACTATGACACAGGCAGTGCTGAGGTTTTTCCTTCACTATGTTGCTGTTATGTATCTAGAGTTGAACAAAATTGAATCCTGAACTTAGGAATTTACCTGTCTTCAAATATATGAGATCCAGAGATCTGGCTAGAAAACTGGCATTTCATCTAAAAAGAAAGGAGTGAAAGAAAATGTTTTTCAAACTGTTGTTTTCTCCCAAGACACAAAATGCTAGCATTTTCAACAGAATTTGAATACAGGCAGTTGCCTGCTGCTGAGTTTGGGGGGCTCCCTTTGATTTCCTTGTGCTGTGAAATAGGACTTCGACATAAATAGTCATAGTCTTATGTTTAAGTATCTGCTTAAGCGTAAGCTGCATGAGTCCATAGACCTGGTCTTCATATGTGAAATAAATGAGCAGATGTATGCACAGAGCAGAAGCAGAACTGCACAGAGAAGATTCAGGAAAAACTAAAACTTTCTGTGGCATTTTAAGAATGCCAAGAAATTGAAGAATGCAAGAATTTAAGAATGTCAAAAGTGTTATCTCCAGCTTTTGAAATTAGATGCTAAATACAACAGTTAGGGGAAACAGAAGGGTCCCTTTTGGTTTGCATATTACTGTCTGTTGAGCTGCATTTGACTTTGCAGTTATAATCACACAGTGAATAATAATGAACTGAAGAACTCCTGAAGCCATATGAGGAACATTTAAATGGGAACTTACTCTGTAACAGTTACTAGATGTGGAAATGCAGACCAATGGTCTAAATACTGAAGATTAGGATATTAATCTGCATTTCCTGCTGTTTTGGGAGCTGTTGGTTAAAGCTGCTTAATGTACATTTTGCTGGCACTGAGATTCATAATGCTTTATTTTATGTTTCTTACAGTAAAAGTTTTTCTGGGAAAAATCAAGTGCTTTTAATGTACAGTTCAGAGCTGTTTATTACTATTAACAATTTTTTCTACTAGAAATGGAAAAAGCTTGGCTGGCGTTGGCTCTTTAAAACTAGAACTTGGGCCCAGGGTTATAAACAATTCTAGTAAATAGAGCCTATCAGAAATTCACTGAACTAAAAGGCACCCAATTTAAAAGGCAATTAAAATAATTTCAAGCATTTTCTCTCATTCTGATTATTAGACATGAATTTCAGTACGAAGTTTGCAAAATAGTTCATTGGTGCCTGGTAACGTTAATGGGACCTGGTGATTGTACCCCTGTCTTGTCATACAAACAAGCTCACTCACAGTGGAAAATCTAGTCCTTGAAATCTTACTTACATTCCTCTCTCTCTCTTTTTTTGCTCCGTCTTCATTACGGTTTCTGACTATGGTGCAATTTTAAATATTTACTGTGGTTGGATAACCAACCAGTTTCTTAATGTGGAAATACTCTTTTTAGTTGCAAATGCTCCTTTTATCATGCACAACATTGTTGTCTTTTTTATTGTTATAGAGGCTTTGCAATTAAAGAAGCAAAAGGCTTCTGAGGTCACCCAGCCATATTCATGCGGGTGCAGGACTGTTCTCTGCAGAGCACTTGATCACTATCTGCCTGTGCATGGTCCGTGTCCCGGCGTGTCTCCGGGTGGTTTATTCTTCCAAAACTACGGCCTAGCTAGATTCTTAGAAAAGTTCTTTCCAATGGCTTCTGCTCTATAAAGCGCTTCATGATTTTTCCTTCCTCTTATCACTTCCTTCGTGATGACCATACCTTGTATGCAGCAGCCACCAGCTGTGCCTCACAAACATACTCATCTGGGCCCACAAAAACTTCATGGTTAAGCCTAATGCAAGGGAAAGTGGTGTGAACAAGAAGGTGGTGATCCCAAGATGTGCAGCGCATCCACAGTTCCTGCTGGTTTCAGTGTGGTTGTTCCGCTTTGTATATTTCTTGGCAGCGTGTCCTGATGGATGGAGGCAGAGAGGAGGCCATGGTGCTATGAATAGCTAAGTGTGTAATTCTGCAAGGTGCTGAGCGCTCTTCCCGAGATTCCTCTAACTGATGGACCTGATTAGGGCACAAAATAGCCCTACAAGTAAACAGAATGAGGGAGAGCCCATTTTCTGAGTTCAAGTAGTAGGGTATGACTATAGCCTATATGGTTAAACCTTCTCTTTAAACAGGGCGGTCTTATCCATACTGCCTAATAGAAATGCTGCCTGTCTCATTCTGTTCCTCGGACTGCTCTGGGAGGCCGTCTGGGAGAGCATTACTTGGCCAGAGCCAAAACTGTACTAGGGAGCGTGCTAACAATTTAACAGTAGGGATGATTGTGTTCCAGGGCTTCAGCCAACGTCCAGGCCTCGTTTTGTTTTCGTATTTATATGTAGCCAGTGAATCCCTAAATGTTTATGCTATCATTCTTTTCTTTCATATGCATAAATTGATTGTGAAAAGGTTCTATTATATACATTATTTGCCTCACATTTAGAAAACCTACAGAGACAAAAAGTCTCCATGGTTTGCAGACCTATATGCTCTATACATTAATACTATACTGAGTTTCTATACATTAATACTATACTGAGTTAATCTCTGCCCCAAGGAACCTGTAATCTAAATAAAACAGACAAGAAATGAGGGAAAGGAGACATTATTTTCTGTGTTGGGATGAGAGAGAGAGAGTGGGTGAGATCCAGAAAAGCGTTTGGGAGGACCAAAGTGAAATCTGGGCACCTACATGTGAAGTGTGACCCTGAGGATCCCAGCTCCCCAAAGAAGGAGTGGTGGCCACTGCTGTCTTTAAAAAATCAGCCACAGGGGAGCCTCCGTGCTATATCATAACCGGAGGTTAAGAGCATTCAGAAGAGAGTTGCAGTGGGTGCCCCATATTCCAATGAAAGGAAAAAATCTGGCTTATAAGCAACAGAGAGGCTATCCTGTGGACTGTACACTGGGGAGCCATTTTCAGTTAATGATGGACCGTGACCCAGGCATTTGTTAAATTAAATGATGAGAAATAATAATACATTACTGGGGTGGGATGTCAGCTTCTGGTGGTTTTCCATTTCAGTGTGCTACTGCTCACATAAAAAATGTTCAGTTAAGGTGATCCTTTTTGAGAAATTTCTCTCCTGGGCATGCAAATGATACCTTCATCATTTCTAGTGGCAAGGACAGTCGAGATGGGAAGAAGGTGACCGAGTCTGTGGAAGGGCAAGGAGGACTGCACTTAAGGCAAGGGAGTTTTAAGAAGAATGCCTGTTTCTCTCTCTCTCTCCCCTTTTCCTGCCAGTAGAAGGCAGGAAACGTAATGTAAGCAGGACGCCAGGAAGGCTAGTTACTGAAGTTTGTTGTGTAGCACACAGACACTCAGAAGGAACACCGGGAATTTCAACCCTCAGTGGCCAGAAGGGAGCCAGGAAGCGTGTGACTGAACATGAAGGCACAGGGGCTGTTGGGGAGGAGTGGATTAGCAGGAGGCTGGATAACCAAAGCCACCGCAGCCCTGGGAAATCCGTGACAGGACGTGTAGGGGGCCCATGACCATTGATCTCTGTACGGAGAAGGTCAAGGTTCAGTTTCTTCCTCTGCCTCAGGGGACTTGAGGCTCATGTCCTATTTCCCAGGAGAGCTCTACAGCTGATGAGCAGTGCGCTGCTTTGGGTGAGGATGCTCCCTCTCCATCATGTCCTTGCTGTGCCACTAAGCAGAAAGGAATTCATGAAACCAGAGGAAGAATATGTGTGTGGTCTGCTGCTGGAGTTTGGGAGAAACGCACTCAGGTTAGAGTAGGGGACCAGAGAGCTTGCTGGTGTTGCCTTCATATTTTATGTGAAATAAAATCCTCCTTGCCCTCTGCAGAGCCCTTCTTCTTCCCCCACAGTTCTCTGAAGTTCAGTCAGTGCTCAGCACGGACAAGGTGTGAGGATTAATCCTTGTCCCAGCTCCAGAGATGTTACCACCAGGAGCTTTGATTCCCTAACAAAGTGAAAATCTTCAAAGCTACATTTAAGGAAAACATTTAAGCATACCAAAAAAGGGAGTTAACTGTGTGAACGTGATGCTTCTATAGGCAGTTTGTTAGCAGTTAGTACAGATTAGTGTACCTCTGCTTTTCTGTAATAATAAATATCAGAATGAAGAAAGTTGATCTCCACCTTAACTTAGTCTCTGTTACGAGCTCTAATTCATCTCTACAAGAAAAGAATATCTGCTAAATTGAGGACTTCAGATAGAAATGGCAAATGCAGTTTAAAATAGTTTCAAAACAGTCCTTTCCCAAAGATCCAGAAAGAATTTATATCACAGGACTGAGATTTCACTCCTTATTCTGTCAAAACTCTCACTGACTTCACTGGGATTTTCTGGTGGGCAATGAACTACCCATAAAATTAAGTGTGGCAGTAAACAGTATTTCATGGCATCTAAACATTGGTGGATACAGGTCTTTAGAGCAATCTAAGACATTACTGTAGGTTTAAAATAGTTGCTACATTTTACTTGCAGCTGGTTGTCTGAATATTTATTTTGGAACCTAGGTGCAAAGGTCGGTGCAGTCTCACCCACTCGGACCCTTGCAGTTGATACCCTTGCTGGCCAGTCCAACACTACATTTGATAGATCTGTAAGAGCAGGAGTTCATGTTGAGAGCAGGGTAGGCAAGCCCTTACTCTAATTGAAAAATCGCAGCGAGGTATTGCATTTGTATTGAAACTGAGCCTGAAACATGCAAGGAGTGATCCCAGCTTTGATGTATCTTCATGTCAAAATATAAATTTTTCTTCATCTTCCACTATGTGTATGCATATGTGTACATTTACATGAGCGCACGAAAATGCATGTAAGCCTACACTGTAATTTTATCCTAAACACCTATGTGAATATATGCCTATAGTGAACATAAAAACATTATAGAAAAACTTGTCTTAACATATAAATGTTGCAAAATCTCAGAATCAGGGAGACATACCCTCAATTCAACCCATTAAACCCATCTATTATGTAGTTTAGTCATCGTATTTCTCCACAGGTGTGTGTCTGTCCAGGCCTTGATAGTGTGAACCGTCAGACCTCGCAGTACTAATCTCATACAGGGCTCGTCTTGCCGCAGAAGGAAGTCGGAGCCCGTACTTTACACTGCCACTTCTCGCTTGGGTGCTGATTCCCCAAGAGGCTGGAGTGCCTGCTTTGAAAATCGCCTGCTCCCTGTGGGTGCCTCACCGGAGAGGTTCTGCCCCGCCAAATACTCGGCTGTAGAAGACTGCTTTATACGTAGGGTTATTTAGGATCTTACATGCTGGGAAAGAGCTCCAGGTGGCTTTCCTGAGGAGGGTGCTCACCTGCCTGCCTGACAGGCCTCACCCAGGAGGCTGGCAGAGGAAACAGAGACTTTGCCACGTCTCCGTTCGTATCCCCCATGCCCAACACCCCAGCAGCCCCCAGATGCCATGAGGAACAACTGCACGAACGCCCCTGAGCAGCCCCTGCCTGAGGCCGAGGGCTTCCCAGCCCGTGGCCCACATGGGGGACAGCACGGGCGAAGGGCAGACCGCGCTCAGGAGCGGTTCAGGCCTGGCGCCCAGAGCCGCGCAATTTGTGTCACGTTGGGAGAGCAGGGGCATGCGCCGGCCTCTCGGCGCTTCGTGACTTGGCCAGAGCTGGGCGAGCTCCCAGCAGCAAGGCGAGAGGCAGCCCTTCATCTGCAGCGACCATACATCCCTGCTCTCGAGCGTGGCTTTCTTGGAAGGGCTTCTCTGCAAAACACCTGAGCGATTTTTTTTCCTCTTATCTTCTGTGGAAAATGGGAAAGTCTCAACAAAAAAAACACATGCAAAACAGCCTGAGGTGAATACATGGAAAATACTGGGCCAAACAATTTCAGCTTAATGAAGTTAAAAGTGACTAAAAACAAAGTCTGGGAGAGAATATTTTAGGTAAACATCATTGCAATGACTAGTTCCACCTTTGATGTGTTTCCTCACAGATTTTTTCTCCCCCGCATTAAAATAGAGAAATTAAGTGAAAGATTTAAATGAACTAAAATCAGGGCTCTTTCCCCAAACTCAGTCTCAGCTTTAGTTGTGTGAAGTATTTGTCGCCAAACATTAGGATTTCACGGTATCTTCTTGCTTTAGGGTATTATTCAGAAGGCTTTGGGGTTTTGTCTCTCTTATTGACAGTAAAGTTTACTATGCTGTGGGGCGGCAAACAGATTAGGGAAAGCCCTCGCTCTGCCACCGGAGCTGGCGGAGGCAGCAGGGCCTGGGCACGCTGTTCACAAGACTTCAAACGCGCCAGATTCTCCCCCCATCATTTTTGCATAATCCGGTGGAATCTGACAAACAAAAGCCCCTCAGAAGTCAGATGGCATTTAATTTGAGTAGTAGGTAATCAGTGAAAGAGAGTATCCTGGAGAGAAGGTAATTTGTCTTGAGCTGACAATTTGAGATGGATGTGCCGGGGTTATCTGCAGTGTCAGTTCAGTCAGAGATGAACTGAACTCCATTTCTCTTGCTAGAAGTCTAAATCAACAGAGACCTCCGAGATAATGAGGTATTTGACATGCTCTCCCTTTTCCTCGCTGTGGATCTTGCATCTTTCTCACAGAAAGGAGGCTTGAACGAATAGGGAAAGGAAAAAAAAGGAAATGACAAAAGAAAAAGCAGAGGTAAAGGGAAATTTGCTTAGCAAATTAACTATAAGAACCGCATTAATCTAATCTAACTAATGGTACATTTCCCCCCTCAACTGGAGGAGATCAGCTGAGTCTGATACACCGCCCCACTCTACCGTCCCTTGGCTCTGCCTTCCAGGCTGCGGCTTGTGGACCACTGGAGGCCTTCGGAGGCTTTGCTGGAGTCCTGTGGAGAGACGCTGGCACTTTTCTCCACAAGCAATTGGGTTTTGGCATTGCCTAAAAAAATGCATGGTAGAATTGGCCGAATCTGAGTTTCTGTTTTGGGGTGGAAGCCTTGTTATTTTTAACGCAGAGTGCAGTCCAACTGAACTCTGGTCACTTTAAATGGGATTGTTAGGCCATCCAAATTGACTTTAAATATACTGTTATATGTTAATGGGAAGAAGTGAAATAAAACCCCCACGTTTTAGAAACTGAATGCCCAGAGCAACAGAAACGGGAAAGCTATGGGAACAAATTGCTAATGATGCCATGTTAGAAAAGACGCGTCATTCATTAAGAATAATTGACTAATTTTTTCATTGACTTTTACTGAGGAACAGGTACTGAAAAAGGGCAGGTATTGAAGGGGAGAGCATTTGAATAAAATGAACCAAGATTGGAGATATTGTACCATAAAGTCCCCAAAAGCTTCCAACTAAAGGTCATGGCTCTGGGAAAAAAAAATTACATCTGCTCAGGAAACGACTTAAATATGCTCTTAAACTTTAGAACTTTAATTCTAAACTTTAAAGCCAACAGTACTTAAACATTTGCTTAGTATTATGTACACACTTAAATATCTGTCCTGAATATGAACACTGAATAACAAAAGAACTAAAAAATGTAGGGTGACAGAAAAAAAGATTATTATTAGACAATGTTCTTTAAAAAGCATGGCTTTAATTTTTTCTGTAAAATATGCAAGTTTTTCCAAGAATCTGGCATTCATTTTGGTCTGCCTCTTTGCCCCAGCAACTAGATGTGAATGAATATTCCTGATGATAATTCGAGACTGTGTCCCGCAGCAGTCTGTTTTACAGCAGAAAAGCAGTATTCGGGTTTCAAAGTGGATGAAATATCTACTACTAGCAATCCAAACATTTGTTTAGCTGCTTGTTCATACATAGATCATTGCGTTTATACTCTAAAATAAAAAGAGGTAATTGATGTTTTCCTGTGAGTAACAAATCACTCTGTTTCCCTATGAATCTTAGGAAGTTTTTGTATGGTACAAGCAAGCAGTTCAGAACAAAACCTATCGTAGGCAGTGGGTTTTACGTGCGGCCGGCCAGCCTTTTTACCATTGCAAGCTCTCTTGGTGGGAAATGATTTGTGGTTATCAGCACAGTATTTCGCTATTATAATGTGTTTGAAGAACAGTCTTTGCTATAACGTTGTAGTGAAGTACTTTTCTAGTTCTTGTTGTCAACACGCGTTGCGGGGGAAGAGCGTTTTCTAACCAGAGCTGTGTTTGACCTGCCACATTTTCCCCGGCAGAATTCCCGGGATTTCTTGCCACGCCGGGTGGGAAGAGGCACGCTCCCCGGCAGATCGCTTTTGTGCGCCAGCAGTTGGGGAAGTTTCTGTTCCTCGGAAAATCGATCCCAGCGTATTGAGCCTGGCTGGACAGCCTTGGGCAACGTTTCCCCAACTGTGGGCTACAATCCCCCAGGGCCGGGAGAGAGTTCAAAGGGGGCTCTGAAGTGTTAGAAAAAACAGTGCCGGTCAGCAGCTGCTGACTTTTTCCTGGCTGGAAGAGTGAGGCTGTGGTTTCACGAGATTAAGCCCTCAGCACCAATTCTGGCGCCGGGTGTCCCCTTTCCAGCCTTTCCCTAGTGCGCGTTTCATCTTCCCTCCTGCCGTGCACGGGCCCCTCGGCTCTCCTGGCGTATTGGTTTGTGGCTCTGCTGTGAAACGGATCAGGAATGTGATCCAATTTGGAGGAAGACGCAAAAAAAAGCTGCGGGTTTCTTTGCCAGGCTATTTTTAAGCTGGACTTGTTCCCTGCCGCAGTTCGTTGCAGGGCTGCCTCCCGCGCTGCCTGGGATAAGGGAGGGAGGGGTGGACCGAGCTGTGCTGCACCGAGCCGTGCCGTGCCGCAGGAGCCGCGGGAGGAGCACGGGCGCTCGCTCTGGCAGGGCGGCTCGAAGGCTGGGCTGGCGAAACCGCGGCCATGAGAGCCGGCTCCGTTACCTCCAGCAGGAGGTTACACTCTCCCGGGGTGGTGAACTGCTTTCCAGTGCCTTAATTGCTGGCAGCAGCTCCGTTCCTCCAGAGAGGGGGAGGGAGCACTTATCCCTAAGGCAGCGGTTAGCTGGGTCTCCCTCCCCGCCTGCCTGGTGGGGCGGGAATGGCTGCTGACTCCGGGGGCTGCGAGAAACCAGATGTTTCAGAAAGGGCCACCTTTTCCAAGTGCCTGGGAAACCCCGGCCTTGGCCTGCCAGGGGGATTTTCGCGCTGGGTGTTTGTGAGAAACCCAGCCGAGGCTGGTAGCGAGCAGCTCCTGAAGCAGTGGGCTGCCCTCGGGAGGACAGGGTTTGTCCTGTGCTGTCCTGCGGAGGAGGGTCATGCTCTCCCATCACTTAATCCACTGACTTTAAGAAGTTTATAGCAGTGTACGTGAAATCAAACTTCGGTTCGGGGAAACCGCTTCACAATCAGAACCAGCTGATGCTGGTCTTAACAGTCTCAGCAAAAAAAGCGTGGTCTGAATTGCCAAGAATTGGTATAAATAACTTCAAGTCCTTGTTACAACACGCTGGCTGAGCTTCGCAGAGGGACTCAATGAAAACAGCAGAGGCTGCAGAGCCCGGAGGACGGTCTTGCCTCGCAGCCCTTTAGGTGTCAGCATCAGAGAAGCAGCAGCATAAAAGCAAGTGTTACGTGGCCAAAGCTCAACTTGCAGCATACCTGCCCCACAGAAAGCGCAAGCAAACTAATTCATGCCGCCGGCGTGCAAACTCAGCGTCTTCTGTTTTGTTTCAGAATACATAAAAATTCTGAAATAAATACAGAAATATCATTTCAGTGGGAAAAAAGCAAGTTAGACGTCAGCTGTGGCTGTCACTGTTCTTTTTTTGTTGATTGAATTCTCACACATGTTTTAGCTCATGGCAGATAGTCAAGATTCATTTTTTTGTAATAGTGAGGGAAATGAGAAAAAGTTCAGGCCATAAGACAAAAGGCTGCATTTTCAAAATATCAAAGCTACCTAGGAACTTTCCTGAAATCAATTGGATTTATTGCCTCAGTGTACTGAGTTCATACATTCCTAATATATGTATAAATCCCTTTGGGAAATAGAATTTAGGCTCCTATATAATTTATATGCTTTTGAAAATTTACCAGGAGCCTGTTTATAGACCAGAGTTGAGAAGTCCATGAGTCTGAGGATCATGCTGGTTTTAAATTGAGAAGATGGTTATATGAAATCTAAACACCAGCTCTATCATCCGCAGGCAGCGAGAATAAAGACAGACAGCTGCCTCCAAGGAGCAGTAACTCTGTCCTGCTGCCCTGTTCAGAGCCGGGGCAGGGTCACAATCTCTATTTCACATGAAACTTTTGTCTGTCTAAGAACCCGATTTCTGCCATTTACATAACTCAGACTCCTCACTTTGGTTTTAGGGTGCATGCTACAAAGTTAGGTTTTCCACTGCGATCTCCACAAGGGTAGGTTTTGAAGGCTCAGCTTTTAATGATGGCCATGACAATGACAGTTTGCAAAGCTTGAATCCAGATCCGGACTGCAGTTTCTAACAACTCACACATTTACTATGCTTAAAGCCAAGGCTCCAGTTTAAATTCGAGGATCACAACAAACACTGTTACATATGATGCTTCCAATCCCGCCGCCGTGCGCGCGCACACCCAGTTCAGCGGACAGCCTCTGGCTGCCGTCAGTAATCGTTCTGACTTTGCAAAAACTACTGCTGTTACCAAAACATGTCAACAATATGAGCCACATGGTTGAAGTGATGTTGGTGTTGTTTTGCTCCTCTCTTAACAAAGTAATAAACACTTACTTGCCATAGGAATTGGAAACAAAATATGAATGGTGTGAACTTTTGAAGAACTTGTCCCATAGAGGGGATACACTCTATTTGCATTTGGATTGATACAGTACAGCCAACCCCAAACATTCAAAACTCATGAATCAGACTGTCCAAAATAATGTGGTTGGCTTACAATACTGATACTAAAAAAATAAAGGAATGGATTGTGGGTTTCCTCTCATTTCCTCCTCACAGCTCAACATGTCTTTTTCTGTAACACTGAGGGTTAATATCTTCCTTTAAACTGTGAATGAATGCTGATGTTCTTAGGAAATCTTACTTTTTTATATATATATTTGCTGTTTTTATTGATATATTTCCATCTACACATGGTGTGGAAATTATCTTTGTTAAGAGCTCTGCATATAGATGGTCCCTGTCCCCAAAAGATTACAAGCCAGGCTGAAAATGGGAAAAGAAGAATATATATAGACAAACGTGCTGTTTCATTGATCAGTGTGAGGCTAAGTTATAGTTTCTTCTTTATGAGGTTGTTTGCGAGCACTATTTCTAAGGAAGGGTGGAAGAAAGAGAGTGGCTTTGCAGTCATTTATGGAAGAAACATGAAGTTTGAAAGTGCTTGCTTGGAAGTTTGACGTATGGGTGCTGGATGCTGGCATCTTTGAATCACTGGCGGTAGAAGCTGACATCTTGACACCTTGTGGGCGAGGACAAGCCCTTCCAGTGGTGTCCTGGACCGATCAGAGTGCGACAGGCAGCACTTCTTAACGTTACAGAGAGCCACCATCTTTAGAAGATGCTTTTTTAAAGGGGAGGGCATGAATTGGACATAGCTGGGGGCGGGGGGGGGGGGGGGGGGAGGAAGGAGTGTTGAAGACGCTACTGAATTTACAGACCTGTGTGATGGACGGCGTAGTGGTGAGAAAACGGAGCGGGCTTGCAAGGGAAAACACAGAACACTGTTAAAGTCTTGTTGGGCCTACATTTCTAGCCAGAGGGGTGAGCTAAAATTTTTCTTCGGGAGATGCATTTTCACATGCTCTCTCTATTCAGATAGGAGTCCTGAAGAAGATAAGCAAAGAGGACAGGGAACTTTAAGAAGAGAAAAGAGGGTGCAGACACCGCTGGGGAGTGGAGGTGTGAATGCCAGCGCTGGAAGGGAAAATGTCACAGTGCTTAGAAAATCAGATAGAGGTGAGAGAGACCAAAAGGACAAGCAGGAGGCCAGGAGCAGAGTGACAGAAGAAGAAAGGTAGGTGAGTGTTTTTGCAGGCCAGCAACACAGCTCTTAAATGGGGCATGGGAACCGTGTGCTCTGAGGAGGGGGAGCAGGACGCAAAAACTCTCTGTGCTGCCAGCAGCCCGCACAGTGGAGCTGTTCAGAAACAGGATTTGAACGGGTGTTGCTGGTATACCGGTGCAGAGCTTTGCTCCTGCCCACCCAGTCCAGCTGCCGCTTAAGGAAAAAAAAAAAAAAAAAGATGTAGTACAAGAGAAAGAAGGCCAAGCTATGTGACAGTCAGTGCCTTGCTGACAGATATTAGGGCAACGTGGGATGCATTGTTTTCCAAAATTCTTTGGCTCACCTCAGAGAATTATATTTATTTTATGGGTCGCAAACGAGGAATTTCTTTTTACCGTCAACCTTGGGCACATTCTTCATCACCTCCTTCGCACAGCCTGAGCAGGAGGGTGGCTGTTAATGATCGGAGCTATTCCAATTTACACAAACTAGTGACTCAAAATTCCTGCGTGTACAACTCTTACTGTACTGTATTTCAGTACATTGCATTCAAACAATCCCATTGTCTCCCATATGTTTCAAACAACAAACATACAACAGGTGATTAAACTCCATAAACAAACAGGGTTTTCCCAGCAACAAATCAACACCTCTCCATGTCTGGTATTTGTGGAATTTGATAAGCCACCCACTTTGCTCCCTCCCCATTCTTGTTATGTCTGTCCTCAGCCTTCTTCATCTTTTATCCCCACCCTGCTTCACCCAGTTTCCAAAGGAAGGCATTCAGCGTTAATTAACTGCTGAAATAGCGCAAGCAGCTTGGTTCATGGGATTGAGATGGGAATGGAGCTTTAGTTCTGAGTTTAAAACATTTTCAAAAGCCTAAAAGGCATACATTTGCGCTCAGGAGGAGTGAGGGAGACAGGAAGGAGGGATATATAAGAGAAAGAGAGTGAGTTAGGGAATGTAACTGGAAAACCTCAAACCAGTAAATTAAGACATATGTCTTAATCAGTTTGAATGATAGGGTTTTTTAAAAAAAAAAAAAAAAATCAAAGGTTCTGGTGTTTCTGGTACTTATGTACTCCCAGATGTAAATACTTGCCTTGTATAATGTTTCTGGGTCAGATTCTAGTTTCAGTTAGAGTGGTATCAATCTGGAGTTATTCAGAATTAGTAAACACTGGCTTTATTCAGGAGTTACGCTGGCATAACAAATTACCAGCCTCTCTTCCTTGAGTACTTTAAATTGCAAGAATACTCTAAAGGGCCAAAATAATCAGAGAAATGCTTCAGAAAGACTCCCCATTCCCATTCAGTCCATGTTTGCTAAATACCTTGCTTTGGTGCCTGTACCAATAGGTGAATAAAATCACTGTATTCTTTCCACATGCAGAAGATGCCATGTTACTGTGCTGTCCTGTCTTACAGACTGTTTTCTGTTGTTAACAATGTGAAGCCATTAAGACATGTTCAGATTCCATCTTTACCAGTAATAAGCTGAGTTCTGGATTATTGAAATGCTACCACTTGCTGCTAAAAATGCCTGAGTCGCAGGCACAGCTCGGACTTTGACTGGAGGGTGTCCTAGGAGGCCAGTGTCAGGTGTGGGTTCTGGTAAGAAACATCTTGAGGGGCTGATACTTCTGTTGTGATTGTTGAGGATATAGCTGGATCCGTACCAACAGCAGTTGTTCAATATTCCCATTGTATTCTGCCTAATTAGAACATGATCTCTAGTCATCCCAAGAAATTCATACTGTATTTGGTTTACTTAGATCTAGTGTAATATTAATAACTATTCCAAGGACTATTCTGCAGTGCTGCAAATACGCTTAGCCTCTGTTGATCAGCGGTGAAAGAGTTTCATTCCATAAAGGAATTAGGAGCTCTACTGCTGTCAAATGCAGTAGTTAAATGGAGCAGAAACTTAGTTCAAAGGCCACCTCCTGGAAGCATTTTCCTTCTCAGCATTCCAAGAAGCAGTACTTCCCTTTTGGGATTGTCTAGGAGAACATGCTTATAAACTAAATGCCATGTCTTCCTAACAATGACAAATATTTCATGTCTAGTAAAAAAACAGTGTGTGTGAATGGAGCAAACCAAAAGGGAGAAATTTATTGAAAGGATTTTTGCTGCACCATCAGTCCTGGGGGAGGGCTGGGACTTGGGAAATCCAGTTCTCTGCTATAAGCAACATCCACATGATGAAATGCAGGGAGGGATTCCCGTCCTATTCTGCCATGTGGCTTGCCCCAAGGCAAGGTATGTTAGTCCTTCAAACTTGTGGATACACCGAAGATGTAAGATACTGAGTGAGGGCATCTTGCAAAGAGGCCTCATGTCTCTGTGCAGATTGCTATGCTGCCGTGTACTCTCCCCAGAGTATCTTGGCTTCCCCCGGGGCTGTATTCCCCTGCTGCCTGCTGTTCCTTTTCCTCTTCAGCTTCCTTCTTCTCTGATGTAGGTATGCAGCATAATACCTGCGAGGACCTGGGCACTATCATACATGTACATAATAATCATCAGCACAGTAATGAAAGCAGCAAAGAGTCAGGAATTCTGGCTTCTGTTCGCCTGGAGTCTTGGGTGTTCTGCAAGCCTTCTTCAGATGTGTTAATGAGGAGTGAGACGCTGAATTTGAAGAACCCAAATTAAAATATTTTGACCCACAAGCACAGATATAGCAGATAGTTTAAGGGATTTATCCGGGAGTCTTTTCTCAGGTGAGGAGCAGGCACTGCAGCGCTGTACCCTGGAGGTGTCGTGCGGTTCATCTGCCCCCGGCTGAGTCTCAGATCCCGTGCTGCTGTAACTGAGCCGCTTTTCCTGTTTGCAAGGGAGCAGGTCTTATCAGGAACATCTGAAATGTCGTATGTCTTACCAAGATCTTTTCACCAATCATGGGGGTGTTTTTAATCACTCTGAACAGGAAATAGCATGCTGCATTTAAATACTGTATATAATTATCATGGGAAATATAATTAGCAAGCATAATTAAATGGGCTTGACTTCATATCAGACCGTTTCTCAATTTTTCACTCAATCCAGCTGTTCCTCACAAGCTCTGTACTTTGAATACTGGTGGTCTGTGATGGAGCCTCTGCACAGAATGGAGAGAGAATTACTTCTTTAAAAAACTATTCATTTAATCTAACTAGGCCAATTTATTTAAATGCAATCATGACATTTTCCAATACAACCTCTTTACTGTAGATGCTTCATTTTGGAATGCAGAGTTTCATCAAAAATATTCCAATTTGAAGGTTTTATAAAACCCAAAGTATATGAAGCCACTGGTGGCAGGGACTGGCTTTTTATGATGTTTTTGTTTAATGTGTTGCACAACGGAGGCCTGATTCTTGATTGGACTCTCTTAAGTGCTACCACTATATGCAGTTAAATAATGAAGATAAAACAAATGTGCTTAATTACCGAGTATAATGCTGTTTTATGTTGATGCTTTTTCTTCCTGTTCAGAAAGGAAGAAAGGAAGCATTCTCAGTCACTAGAGAAAATACTGTGTCTCCCCCCTGATAAAGACCATGGGCTCTATAATACTGTAGTAGAGTTACAAATGCTGGGAAGGACACTGAGAAAACGAGCATAACTATGTTTTTATCTTAAAAAATGCTCCATTTTTTCTCCCACTGCCTGTTCTTTGGGTTCAGTTGGATAAGGTAGCTGAAGTGATCGAACTGCCACTGAAGACATGCAAATGCACACTCTCCTCTTCCTGTGAGCAGTTCTGCCTCTGCCCTTACACTGGACCTAGTGTTCACCTGACCCTTCAGTGAGCTGATTCAGCTCCCGAAACCGGCGAAAATACTATAACTTTTATTTTTCTGGATTACCAGTCTGTTGCATAAAGGGTGGCAGAAAATGCACTTTGAAGTTCTTTGTTCAAATGGTCGCACTCCGAGTACTTGCAGCACACAAAAGGTATCCTATGATTTACCTGACTATTCACAAGTATTTGAAAGAGTAGTGAATTCTGAACAATTCAGTGCACAGTTAAAAAATAATGGTTAAATATTTTATCCTATAATTTTGCCCAAAGAGTGAATTCAAGGAAAACCCTAAATTTGCAAGAACGTTCAGTGAACAGGGAAAGAAAATAGTGTAATGAATTACTGGTTCAGGATGTGTAACTACAAATAAAGTGTGGTACTAACTATAATTGTAAGACGTGATCCCATTATCATAAATAGTGGATCTGTGCACTATCAAATCACCCAGCTGTATACATTTGATTTGTATCAGGCCTGAGCATAGACTCACATTTCTATTAACTGTGCTAGAGAGCATGATACACAGTTTATGCTAGTATTATGCCAGCTGCATGAGGACAGGCCATACTTGATCCAGGACTAAGTTAAATGGTGTGGGCAGACGAGACTTGATTCAGTGAGAATCCTGCCAGTGAAAAATTAACCTCTTAACAGATCGTTCAACCACCGAAACGACGAGAATGGTCAGCATTTTGTGTCACACAGCTGTGCCATTTTTGATCTGGTAGTAGGAGCTCTAAACTCAGATTTACTGTAACGTCAAGTCACAGCCTAGGTATTTTGTGCATGTCTCAAAACCTTGTGTTGGAGCTTACTGGGTCCTTTTTACAGAGAAGGAGTGATTAAAAAATCCTTATGTTCAGAAAGCCAGTCATCGGGGAGAATCCATACTTGCAAACCGTCATCATCAAACCAACACGCCAGCCTGTGTTCTTTGAGCTTTACCAAATATTAAGTACGTTATGTCTTACTGGCCATAATATAAAGAAACTGAAGAAGTTAAGGCTGACATAGTTACTTAATACCTAATCCTCAAGGAAGCTAATGTTCAAGGTAATGGAAAAGCAGAAGTTCAATTTGTAAGCTTAGTTAGAGGATTTAGCTGTCTTATTTCTTCACAACAAACTCTAAGAATCATTTCTCATGCCAAGAGTGGGGTAAAGATTTGATTTAAACAGAGGTAGTAAATTCAATACAAAGTTTCTTCCAGATCAAATGCTGATGCCAGATAGCTTTTCCAATGTGTGACTTACCTCAGTATTTCCTGCAGTCAACAGAGAGGAGCTGGCCACAATGCTTTAAAGATAATTAGCTGAAGAGGACATGGCTGATGCTGGGAATTGCTTGCCACTTCCAACCAAAGATGCCTGAGTGACCTGATTATCACGGGGCAGCAAATGGCAGGCGATCTAATTATGCCCCCTCTAATTTGCCTAGTGTTAAAAAATGCCAAACCCCAAATTCCACGGTTTCTTCTCTAAGCATATAGTAAAACTAGTCAAAACAGCTATAAATAAATTTCCCCTGTATCTGCACATTCCATAAATAGTACAAATATAATTTTATACTAATAACAGAGACTTGAATAGTGGGATTATCTGCTCGGATTCAGACAGTTGTGTAATTTAACTACTACCATGAGAGCCTGGACTTGGAAAAGAGTGTGGAATATATATTAATTCTTGCTTCTACAATAAAACTGTGTGCAACAGGGTGCTCACTCATTCAGGGATACTCTGACATACACTAGCAACACACAAACTGTCAGGAGTAGGAGAACATCCCACTCCCAGCGAAATCAGTGAGCGTGTTGACATTGCCTTGGGGAAAGGGTGACAGTGCCTGCATCTATGTCTTTTAAGGGACTTTCTTTTTTCTGCTTTTGTTGTATTTTACTTTAGTTTCTGAGAAATTATTTCATAATATTGTTTATGTTTACTCCTTTGGACCTAGTTGCAGCAGGTTAGGTCTTTTCAGCTACTGGGGAACTGGAGAAAGGAATTTTGCATCAGATTGCAACCCGTGTGATTGCATGAGTGTACGCTGACCTGAAGGGAACAGTAATTACTTGGTGCCCAAATGGAAATATAGAGTTGCCAGAGCTTCCCTGGAAGGTGAAGGGGAGATAAACTTCTAGCAGAAGGAGAAACAGGATTCCCTCCGGGAATCCTGGGAACGGCAGAGCTCCCTGAGGCGCGGGGGCGCTGACCCGCCGCAGTTACCGACGGGACGCAGAGCACCGGGCTGGCTGCTCAGCGCCAGGCTTCGAAGCCAGGAGGGGGGCGCGTGGAGGAGCAGGGCTAGTTGGGGAGTAGCCTGTCCGTTGTGGACGCACTTTTTTCGTTCTATGTTAGGATGATACGCCTAGCGCGCTTGGCCAGTTTCTGTGCGGGAGACCTGGCTGATTATCCTCTGAAGTCATTGATCACTTTTCTGTTTCCATCAGTAGGAGTTAGCTGGAGTTTTTTCAGTGCAGTTTATAATACCCATTTTAGCCATCTTCTGCTGATGCTAAGTTAGTGCTAAATTGAAGTTAAATAGCCAGGACCAAAAGTTGCTGTGTAAGAGAAACTGTTTTCTCCATGGCTTAGTGATTAGACCACCGATCCAGATGCTCAGAGACTGGGGTCAAGGGCTGCAGTAGGTGTCATCCATTTCTAAGTTGGTCCAAGGCTCCTCCGTGGCAAAGGTGAAATCACATTTTGGTGGAGGCACTAGGACCACAGGTAAAGCTGAAACGGAGAGATGGTGTGGGAAACTGGGGGAGCTGCATTTTGGTCCTTCTGCAGAGCAAATGGTTGGAAAGCTGCACTGGCAGTGGGCAGCTACTACCTAGGCACTAGCCATTGCCCCAAGCAGCTTATCCTGCCCAAGGCACTTGTGCAGGTTTGTTTCTTCTGCTGGATGCCGGACTATGAAACGTAAGAACCGCAGATGTGCATATTGTACGTCAGTCTTCTGCAGGAAAAAGGCCTTCCTGCCTTGCCCAAGATGTATTCATGTCCCAACAGCTGAAGTATTTTCATACCCTATCTTCATTCTTTCAGCAGGCTACTTTGACCATTTATCACCAGCAAGAAGCCAGCAGTACCTCATTGAGCTCCGTGGGCTTTGCCTGGGCTTCCGCAGTTTAACTGTGTTTGCCTCTCAGCACGATTAGGACTGCATTTTCTGGTAACGCAACGTGCAGCACGAGGAGAGGCCTCCGCAGCTGTGCAGCGTAACGCTCTGCCGCGGACGCAGCCTGAGCACAGCCATTGCAGCGTCCTCTTCACCTTTCTCCCTGCACCCAGACCTGTAAGGTCTGACCTTTATGTTTTTCATTCGCCATGTAGCATAACTACGTATCTTTTAAATCTTTTTTTTAAATTTTTTTTCCTTGAGTAAAGTGAAGGTTGAATCAATCAACCAAAGTTAGTGGTTTGCTATGCAAAACACTGCAACTGTTGATTAGCAGCTCTATTCGCTAGAGGAGTCCTCCCAAAGAAAATCAGCCTTTTAACAGACTGATTTGTTGGTTTAACAAACACCAGTCACAAAGCTCCGCTACAGAGTAATTCCCCTTCAGTTTCTGACTTTACAGAAAAATGAAGTGGGACTTCATATTTGAGACTTTATTGAAATATAGTGTCTTCCCATGCTGCTGCATTTTTCAGGTAAAAAAGAGGCACCTGAAGATGGGAACAGGGGAATTACCTTAATCTGAATCACCCACTTTTTCTAGGATGCAAGAAAAAGATCTGGAAGGTTTGGAATATAGGAAATTGTAATCTCCATTGGAAAACTGAACCTAGTAGGAGGTTAGATATGGATTATTTGTACGAGAAGTACTGTGTGCACAGGGAGGAAGGTATATGTGTACATGTGCATATGCCCCAGCAGCCTGGTGTTAGGAAATGTTCTCATGTTTTATTTTCAAATCCAACTTCAGTGCGTTAATCGTGGGGGGGAAGACACTACGTCCATACCAATATTAAATAAAGCAGAAAGATCATCTTTTCCTTGTGTACGCAGATTTAAATGGGCAGAAACGTGCTAAGCATGGATCCTGTTCAGGTTGAGCTTCAGAATCTGATAATTTCAGTAGTACTGAGAAGAGCTTATGAATTGATTTATAAAACAAAAATGTATTTCCATTATTTCAAATTACAGTAAGCATCATTTTAAATAATGAAGTTTATTATCATTTAGTTGTGTATTTGAGGGTAGTAATAATGTACTCGGTTCTGGGCTTGCCATGCGGCCGCTCTGCCTTCACTGTGTCCCAGCTGGAGAAACAGCAGGAACGGGCAGCGAAGCGTTACGGGACCGTGAACGCAGTTTAAGCAGAGAAAAGGGTGTGAGCCGCAAATGGGTGTTTTCTCCTTCTTTTAACATGCAGGTTGTGTGGGGTTATGAGCCCCTATCAAATACTGTACCATTATAAACATGCATTGCTCGGTCACCGCCACTCTACTTGTTAGAGTGAGCAAGTGGCAGTAAGAATTAATTTGGGCTGCCTAATCATTTTGGAATTATGGATTCAAGTAAAACAGGAAAACAGCCGCCACATTCATAGCTGGTAGTTCCTCATACAGGATCTCACGCTTTCCAATACAGCTCCGCAGTAAACCCCAACATTTGAGATGTCACTTCCTGCGCTGTCGCGACGCGGTGCGCTGCAGCGGGGCAGCTTGCTCGGCGTGGGCCCCCGCAGACGCGCGGAGCAAAACCCGGGCAGGCAGACACCGCACCAGGCGCGCAGCGGCGAGCAGGCGAGAGGAGCCGCGTCTGAGCGCGGCGGGAGCACAAGGGACACCCCGCCTCCCGGCAGCACCGCCGGCCCCCGCGGGCCGGGATTTGGCCTGTTTCCCGCCCGCACAGACCGAGCACACCGAGGGTCAGGCCCCGCGCTTTGAGCTAGGCGCTGCGCGCTTCAGCGCCGCGGCCGCGCCGCCCCGGGAGCGGGACGGAGGCGCCGCCGCGGCCCGGGGGACGGAAAAGCCCTTCCGCCGCCTTTACCGCCCCGCACCCCCCGCGGACGGGCCAGCCCCGCCCGCGCCCGCCCGCGGAGGTGCCGCGCGCTGCGCCCCGGCGCGACACCGCCCCCGCCCCCGCCCCGGGGCGGCGCAGGCTCCGCGCACGGCGGCCACGGCGGGCCGCGCCGCCCCCGGCAGCGCCCGCGCCGCCGATTGGCCAGCGCCGCGGACGGCGCAGCCAATGGGGCCGCTGGGGAACGCGGCCATTCATGAGAGCCAGCATGGCGCGGGCGGGAAGCGGCGGGCGGGGCGGCGGCAGGGCCGCGCCGGGCCCTCGGCCGTGGCGGGGCGGCGGTCGCGCCGCGAGTGGCGTGGGAGCGTGGCCGCGGCGCGGGCTCGTCCCGCGGGGCCGCTCGGCTGCGCGGCGGAAGCGCGCCTCTGCCTTCTCGGGGCTCGCCTGCCGTGGAGTCTCTGTCTCTCTCTGTCTCTCTCTGTCTCTCTCTGTCTCTCTCTGTCTCTCTCTGTCTGTCTGTCTCTCTCTCTGTCTCTGTCTCTGTCTCTCTCTCTCTCTCTCTCTTCTTTTGGTGCTGATTGAAATCATCTGTTTTCGGTTCTCTGACAAATTAATTGAACTTTCCTCTGACTGAGGGGCCTTCTGACTTTTGAAGCAGATTTTGTCTACACGCCGTCTCCCAGACGAACACAATTTAATTTTCTGGGCTTTAAATGAACTTTACATTTCCAGAAAGCCAGCGAAAGAAGCATTTGTTCTGGTGATAGCATTTCAGCTTTTACAAATATGGCACGAGAATAGATGCTTATAAAATGTTTATTTTACTGCAACTGATAGCTAACTCCAAAATGTGTTAGAGCCTGAGATGCATGATACCGATAATGTCTCAGGTTATGAGTTGCTTTCTTCCAAATAAAAGAGTGCTCCCTAAATAAATGCAAGAGCTGTTACTGAGGAGCTGAGCTGGGACAGTATCAAGCCTGCGCCCATTTGAGCTGTTGATAAAATAACTGGTGATTAAGGACTGACATTCCAGTTCAATTTCATTTCATATGGGTAAGCACAAGTTGCAAAGTTAAGCTAGAGTCCAAGTTTCCCGCCCACTCGAGAAGTCCTTCTTCCAGTGTTATGATTTGGGCACCCCTCTGATCTGGCTTATATTCCACCAGTCTCTTGATCCACCCTTTTGAAACTTCTAAAACTTCCCTTTCAAACATAATGTCACAAATTCTTTTCAAGTATATGGGTATCACTGCCCATGATACCGCCCTGCGTATGTCGAATGTTTGCAAAGTGACTCAGTGTGGAGCCATGACAGTGAAGCCAACACTGCGCCAGGCTCTGAGACTCATGACAGCACACCAAAGGGACACGCTGTTTGCCATGCTCAGCTAAGTCTGTGTACTTTGTGCATGTGCACTTTTCAGTCATACCTGCTAATTTTCCCTATTTGGAAAAGCACCAAAGCACGTGATTAGCTCTGTATGTGTCCTCCTGCAGTTGGTGGCCGCGGTGCCTTCAAGTACGTTCTCAAAGTTAAGCATATGCTGATGTAGTTTGCTGAACTGGGAATGAAGAGAATCTGCTGGGTTTTTTTAGCCCATCCGAGTATTTCTTCCATATTCTTTCTCCATCCACTTTAAAAGCCAGATGATATGTAAACATTAATGAATTTGTCTTTGAAACCGTCCTGGGAAATGAAGGTGTTATTTTCCATCCTTCATTTACATAAAATACAACTGATACCAAAAGAATTTTATGAGACTGTCAGGAATCAAACCAAAACTCTGCCCTGTGCTTTAGCTGCGGTGACCGCAACTCAGAGGGCCGCTATCTCGGCTGGCTCAGGTTGCAGAATTTTTATCACGGGCTGACCCTCATACCATTTCTAGGTCTTTATCTTCTAATTTACAGTTGCTGCTTTGAAAAGGCAGGTAGAGAGCATTGAGTTAATTGAAAGTCTCTGTTCCGCTGAAGTGTTAGAAAAGAATTAAAACAAAGATACCGAAATCATAGCAATCGGTAGCTGAACTTTCAACACAAAACCTCAGACCCAAACATTCCCAAATGCCAGGGAAATATATAAATGAATCCAGATTTATACTTTGTGATTTACCCCGTTCTGAGAATCGGCCAAACCAACCCCCTGATTCTGAATGCCTCTGAACCTCTCAATCAAAGGCTTCAATTTCACTGACGTTTTCAGTCTGCTGGCAAATCTGAGCTTTGCAGCTTGCACCTATCTTTAATCTTTAATTCAATTAAGTTACCATTTCTAGGACTCTCACTTACTTAGAAAAAAATCATCCTTTGATTTTTAAATGGAGTAAAATCAGTAAAAGATTTATTTAACTAGCAAAGCTTTATTTAACTGCCACTTTTCTAGTGGAAGAGGCTGAATTTAGAACTCCTCAGTGACACTTTTGCATGCTCCATGTTGCGAGTCCAGCCTCAGCTTTCAGGCCCACGGCTACCCTGAGAATTGCTAGTCCTCTCCAAAGAAGAGAAAAAATGGTAGCAAAATGTCTTGGTCGAATGACACATTTTAGGATGCTGAGTGGTTTGCAATCTGCTCGCGTAATAATGTTGATAATGATATTCAGTGTCTTTGCTTAAGCTTTTCTGTATTTATTATGCAAGTCTAAGAGGTCTGTCAAAAACGTAGCTAGAGATTGGACATGGAATCTGCAGCTGTTCAAACTTTTTACTATCCGGCCACAATAGTTACTAAGGCACATTGAAAACTTTCTGTTGTGAGTGTACTATTAACACTTCAGGGTTGTGAAGCAACATGAAAAACAGTCGCTGTTGCAGGCTTTTTCAGAAATATCTTGGAAAGGGATCGCTATATTCATCTGGACCACCCATTCCTGTCCAGTAACTCTCATTTTATGCGGTGCTGTGAAATAAAAGCACACTGCATGCATGTATCCCAGCTATGAATTTTCATACTTTCACTCTTCCGTGGCCAATCCCAGGTAAAGGGAATTGTGTGCCTTTTTCAGTCAAAACTCCCGTTGACTTTAAAATTCCCCTTGCAAACCCTAAGAGTTTTACTTGAATAAGAAAGGAGCACAGAATGAGCAGGAGAGGCCATCAAGTTGTTTTGCATCTCTGGGGTAAGGATGAGGAGTTGTTCTTGCAGTTCTTTAGATTAAAGTTGCCACTGCATGATCTCGAAGGCTTGAACGTGCATCTTTACATTTTTGTCAATATCAAGTCATAATGTGGGTGAAAATACATTCAAAAAGTGAAAATGTGGTTCTGTTGGTCTGTAATAATCTTTAGTTCTTCATCCCCAATAGCACTAGCTACACTGAACTACCAGCACATAGGATTTCATTTGCTGATGTTTGAGAATGTCTTTCAGTTTACTTCTAAAAGATCCCTAATTTTTATTATACATACATACAAATTATGCATATATTCTGCAACTCTGCAACTATGGAATATACCGTACAATTCTCTTTTACCGCAGAATTATACTTTAGAGTCTCAGCTTTAATTAAAGTGAAGATGTAAGTATGCAGTAGATGCACAGGTAACCACATGGTATGAGCCAATTCTAGCCTAATAGTGTCTCTTGCTCAAAACAGCACAGAACTTGAAATAAAGGGATTTGACTGTACCTGTGTATATTAATGAGTAGTAAGGATGTGATAAAGATGCTTTTTTTTTTGTAAGAAGTCACAGAATTGAAAATTTTTGTTCGCAGTTTTGCTCCAGCCTGGCTTCAAGCAGTTTCATTTGTCCATCTTTCTGCAAGGCTAGGACCTACCTGAATTTGCCTTTTGCTTCCCACCTTTCCCTGTACGGGGAGTTAATTAGATTTGATGCATCTCCCTGGCTGAGACAGGAAAACTGGGGAATACCGTGCCGGAATCAGCTTGCAGGTAGGGAGAAACAGAGGAGAGTGGGCTGGCTGGCTGAGTGCCCGTGGTATAACGTACGGCCGGGCGAGCTGGGGAGAAAAACCAGTGAAGCTGACTTCGAGCTATCCTCTCCCTTGGCACAGAGCAGAAAGGGAAACCTGTGTGCTGGGTGACTCCGGCGAAAGCACATAAGCAGACATCTGGGACGTGCAGCCATGCCATCTGAAGAGCGCGACAGAAAAGTCCTTGATGATAACCGAGGCATTTTGCAACAATAATTACTTTCAACTATGAACTGTGCTTCAGAATATCTGTGCAGTTGTGAGGGAGTGAAGGACAAAACCGATTTTATAACGGCAGAATAAATTTCTTGTGTCCCGCTTGTACAGGTTGTTGGTGCAGAAGTCAGTCCCATTTTATCACAGAGCGCATGGGACCAGCTGTTACAATTTTCTCTTCCAGGGGTGTATGCTTCTAGCTCCCCAAAACTCCAGAAGAGGAAAACCATCCTGCTTGGGCCAAAACCATTTTATCCTTCTCATTGTGGAATAGGCACCTTGACTTCAGTGTGATTGTTCTCATGAGTGAAGCAAGACTCCTGTGCCCCTTGTAAAAAAAGGAAGTAAAAGTGCCTATGATTATTACTTTCGGTATTGACATATCTGTAGCAAATCTTCAAGTTTCTAACATAATTGAGCTGGGTCCTCTTAGGAAGAGAGTCAGATAATTAGGGAGGAGAATTTGGAGAATCTTGTCCTGGCTTTTAAGTAGAATTTCCCTTGGTCTGTGTTCATGTCCATGCATCTTCTAACTCAGTTCATCAGTGTCTCTGCAGATGGAGCTTGTTCAGGAAGGCAAAGTGTTGATTAGCAGCCAACACTCATTTAATAATGGAACAAAATTAGTTTTGCAGTGAAGGAGAATTCACTTCAGGAAGAAACAGGAGTAACTTACAAAGATTACATCAACCAAACAGGAAATGGAGACGATCCCCGGGGGTTGAGGTAGTTTTGGCTGCCATGCCAAGGGTGTGAATTGCCGAACGACTGTTCGGCAGTAGCCCTGGCGGGAGCCCTTGTCCTCTTTCTCCTTCCTCCTGACGGCTGCCAATGCCACCGCTACCTGTACATCCCGGCGGCCGACGTGGCTGCGCGGGGCTGCTGGCGGCTGCTTAGTCATTACTGCCACCAGCGTTGAACGGCTGCCCAAGATAGCTGAGACAGGATTTGTAACGTGTGCTTACAAACAGTTGCTGGACTGACTTGGTGTGCGCAAAGCGTTTGCCAAGCAATGTTGAGCAGGAAATCAGTTCTGAGAAATAGATGCTCTTCGTGGATAGTTTTTGAGCAAGAACTATGTATGCCCCGTTCTGTGTATCGTCTGCTATGGCTGATCGGGCTGTCATACTATTACGTAAGGGGAATGCAACTGCGAGACTCAGCAGTTATTTTTCTTGGGCCTGTTTTGATGATGGATTATGTCAGTTAAACATTTTAGGAAACAGAAGTCACTTCCCTATAGGAACTTACTAGCCGTCCTCCAAGCTCACCCACAGACACTCAGCGTTTGGGTCCATCCTGACGGCAGCCTTCACTGACTGCGTCGTAGGAGTAGCATCAAGTAAATGTCTGAAGAAAATAAGAGCAGATCTGAAGCAGTTCCTGAGACTTGCAGTGAATGACCTTTCTTGCTGTCATCGTTTCCAAATGTTTGGCAGACTCTGCTCTGACCACTATATTTCATTTCCATGCACCCCTGTACTTCCCAGTTCCGGCCAGCAGCAGAAGCAGAAGTAATAAAATACCACAAGAAAAGCTATTCTTGTGATATTTCCGGTCGTACTGGATGCAGCACCAACAGGAAATCTCATGAGAAAGACTGTTCCTTCACCATTTCCAGGCCCGCTTTGGAAACCCAAGTGACTTGGTTGAAATAAGCAGCGAGTAAGCATCGCCCGGATTTGTGCGTAACCCGCTTTCTCCCAGCCTTTTCTGCTCCCTTCCTCCCTCGACCCGAGCTGCCCGACCCTGGTGCCGGGTGGTGGCCCCAGGGAAGACAGCCCTCCACAGTCAGCTCACCGTAATCTGAACCTGTATTTCCATCCAGTTGTCTAAGCCGGACTGAAGAGCTCTGCCTGCACACAACCTTCTCTCTCCTGAAATACTGCCGCCTTCCCCGCGCGCCCGCCGCGCCTGAGGGCCGCGGCCTTGCTGCGGCCACGTGGTGCTGGGCCGCTGTGGCTGTGCAGCTGTGCCAGGGCTCCCGCTCGCGGCAGGCTGCGCTCCCAGAGCGCTCCTGTCTCCCAAGGGGCTCAGAGGATAGAGGGGGAAAAGGGCTCAGAAAAAAAAGAGGAAAACCGGCAGTCTTGCAGCTAAGCTGATCCAGTTAAAGAGGGCCACAGGAGCAGCCCACAGAAGCCATCACAACGTACACAGTTAAAACTCGCCAGCCTTAGGATCGTTCATATGATTCTCATCTTTCCCTTCCTGCTTTTCCTCTGCCCCTCGTTGCTTTTATGTATTATGTACCATAAGGAGGATGGGGAAGAAGTTGTGCCTATTCATTCAGTTTGCTTAAAATGTTAGGTTTCCAGGTGCTAATTCAGTCAGTTTGGCTGCACGCTTGGAATTTTTAATGCCATTTCTAAGTCCAAAAAGTACCACCTAGGGATCAATGCTCAGCCCACAGAAATCAAGGGAAAGGGAACCTGTCCATTGACTTCTCAGGGTAGCAAATCAAATCCACAGCGATCTGCAGATCTTAAAACCTCCCAGAAATGTTTTGCAGAAGCTCTGCCATTCGGCTTGCTGGTGGACACACACGCTGTCAAAGCTGATGACTCAGACGTAAACCCTTCCTGAAGTGTCGCTCTCAAGAACAAATGCCTTCCCTCTTGGTAACTGATACAGTATTTCTGGCTCTCCAGCTGCAATACCAGATTGCATTTGCAGTGTCACTTTGGCAGTTTGAAAACCTTGTCATAGTCATCTGCTTCAACACCGAGAGTCTAGTCCAACTGCCTGTGGGCCTCTGCCGGTCTTTGTTTTCCTTCTGTGCGGTCAGGATGCAGGTTTCTAATGATGTATGATACTCGGGACGTTTGGTGATGGAACGTAACCACTTAAAACTGTTTGGTTTGTCACTTTTGGATTTGCTACATAAGGCTCTGTTAATACAAATGGGCCTGTTTATAATATTCATCAGACAGTGGAAGAAATTCCTCTGATGTCTGTATAATGCAGCGAGCAGACTCCTTGATTATTAACATACTGATTGTGTACTCTTATTTCAGATGTTAGCTCAGCACTGGGGAAAGAGACCTGGGGGAATAAAAAATGCAAGATGCATGACATGCTTGGGATTTGGTCTGTAAAACTGGAAAAAATATTTACACAGTTAGATCGTGTTTTTATGTCATTCTTTCCTTTTATGTAATATTTGGAGAAGCTGCTGAATTTTCGGTTCTTATCCAAATCAAGCCACACCTCTGAGCACTGGAGCAATCACTGCAGGAGAGGGAGTGGGAGCAACACGTCCCCATCCTTTTTTAATCCTTCATTGATGTACTCCTTAGTGTTGGCCCAGCAATCATCTGATGCATTCCCATCCCTCCCCCAGCACTTACTTAAGCTCAGCATTTACATATATGCTCAGCTTTGAGTGCAGCAGTGGGGACACTCAACTGTTATGCCTGCGTGCTTCCCCAGACCACGCTCCTCTTGTGGTTGCTGCGTGCAGTACCTCTCACGCGTTACACGGCTAATCTGAGCTTCACTGCCAGCCCTCTGAAAAAGCTATGGAGTAAGAAATCCGGCATTGCTTGGTCGTACGTGAAAATCGTCCCTCAAATACAAGCCACAGCATGCGACATGCTTAGTATTCTCTGGCTGTAAATAACTTTGGTGGGTATCAGTTGCTGCATCCTGTCACCAGTTACTTACCACTTTACAATACTTTCATTTATTAATAAGGCATTTTCGATGCCTTAGTCACAGAAATGCAGCAGATACTTTTTGCATTACTCAGTGTTTTCATCCCCTGGGCATTATGTCTTCTTTTAATTTACTGTTATTTTTGTGAAATAACTTTCACTTTTGGTTAGTTTGAGAGCCCACCCTGGATATCCCCTGGATGGGCTGAAGTACACTAGATATGACATTAACAAGCATTAATGTGGAAATATAGAATCCAAATAGAACTTGTCCTGATGCCCAACAATGAGTCATTGTCCTTTTTCTCTTTTTAGCCAACAGCAGATTCAGAAGCTGTGAGACAGTTTCCTGCAGATAAGAGATAAATCGAAGGGAAACCTGGCAAAAAGATGATGGTCAAGCTGCAAGATATCATTTCCTCCAAAGCCCCTACATACTAATTAACCATTCCAAGCATATTTTCAACAGCATTTAGGGATTTCCTCATCAAAATAAACTTCCTCCCATGTTATCTTCATTTTTGACATCCGGTGGTAAACTCTGATATAAGAATCAGGGTTAAAAACTCCTAATATTAGGGGGTGTGCGTGTGTGCGCGTATGTATAAATATATATATGCACATGCGCACACACACACACACGATTGAAGCTTTGCCAGTATTACTTTGGAATTTGAGTGCCTGATCCAAAGTCCTCTGTAGTCAGCAAGAGATTTTCTGTTAACTTCAATAGTAGCAGGATCGAGCCTCTATCCTTCCGCATCCAGATTTTTTCATTTATGCCTTATGACTTGTTTATAACAAACTACAGATGGGCTTGAGTCATAAAGTTCGGAGTATTCGGATCAGAGGTTTTGCTTTGGGCCCATCCCTTTAATGTACTCCTTATTCCAGACCTGCCTTTTAAGAGGAAAATATTGTCATAATGAAAGTGTATGTGTAATAAACAAAGTTCTCATTTCCTTCCCCTTAAGTTTTTCCTCTTTTTGAAGCTGATTTCTTAACTGGACAATTAGTTTTAGGACTGCCATAGAATGCAAACTTGTCATACCTGATTTGCAATCTTTTCTATTTCAAGTGCTATCAATTATTTTCTAACTAGATGCTCCTGGGGGATCAGCTGTCACTAAGAGCAAATTTGAACACAATGGGTTGCTTCCTATTTCCAAAAGAATCTGAAGATTGTCAAGCCTTGACAGGCAGCTCCAGTTTTAAGATGAAGCAGATAAGGTGGTTTTCCCTGTTAGGCGCTTTTGAACACAAGTAGATAAAGGAAGTATTGTTTCTAAAGAGGGGATGCCATTTATAGTGCAAATTCACTCTTAGTAAGAACAAACTGCAGTTGCTTTAAACGCACGAATACATTTGCACTGCAAGAGGTAATAAAATACTTAGGAGTCTCTGCAAATATTTCTGCAGACCCTGCACTTAACAAATTTGGTTTTTATATTTTTTTTTTAAAGAGAGATTGAGTAAACTGAATTAAAAAAAAAGTTCTATAGATGGTATAATGTAACTGTTGTGTAGATCAAACACATAAGTTGCTGACTTTGTAACCAAACTCACTGACAGTCAATTCCAAGTTAAATTTATCTAGCTGTGATTTCAAAGATGTTTCACATACTGTATGCTTTGGTTATTACTTATGTATGTTACAAGCAAAGATCAAATGCATGTTATTTTAGGCATATCGCAAGTGGTAAGTGTTACGACTTTTAGGTAACTTCCTTATTTTGTCTAAGGTAGTAGTAACTTTATTTCATTCCATGCCAGCTTTGTTTCAGGGTAGGAAGGTGCTCTTGGATCATTCATTTGTGCACAGAAATGCTGGAGTATCATTAAATGTGTACTTTCTTTAAAAATTCTGAGAGATGGCATTACATTAATGGTCCTAAGGTCTGAGGTGCTCCAGATGTCCAGAGCAGAGACTCATCATGGGTACCGGCAACACTTGCTGTTACCTGCTTCTGGAAAGAGAGTAGTCCTCCCAGTCCTTTCCTGTCTGAGGAGTGAGCCTCTTTGCCCATTTAATTGGTTACTGGATGTGTCAACAAATGTGCCACCTAATGTCAGTTGTTTGGCTGGGTCAGTTGTGCATCCTTACCCGCTGTGAGCAGGGCAGAGAACTTCTTTGCAACTCAGTGCCAAAAACCTTAATTATTCAAGTGACTGATTTAATGACCCATGACTTGAAGAGTTACACACATGCTTTAACTTTTGCATTTGTTTTAAGTATGTTGCTGAATCAAAGACCTGATAGGGTACATAGGAGGTCCTGAGCCTTCAGGTACACGTGTGAAACCTGGCTGAGAGGGAGAATATTCTTCCTTTCTCTAAAATCTGAAACAATCGTAACAAGGAGATACAAAAGGACAGTGTGATGGTTTGGATTTGTAGTTTGCAATCAGTGTAACATTTTAAACTTAAATAAGTGTTTTGAAGATTGTCAGTTAAGGACAATATCAAGGAAAAGCAAATTTCCTTCATTGCAGTTGGGAAAACTCCAAGGAATGATAAATAGCCTTAGACTGAAAAGTATTGTACAACCCGGGTATAGCTGCCACCACGTTGCAGTGTCCTCAGAGCAGATGAAAAGGAAAAATTTTGCCCATGAAGGCAATTCATGAAATCCACCAAGTGGGGCCCCATAGGGCTCCATTGCCGCACTTTCACAATCACCAAATTAGAATCAGGTGTTAATTAGTACTTGTGTTTGGCAAGCTCAGTTTATTGAGAACATTTGCCTTGGTCAGACTTTTGATTATTTTGGCTGTGAAACCTGGTTTGCATTGATTTAATCATTAGAATACCCTCTTTTAAGGCTTTCAAATGATGCAATTAAGTGCGAATACCACATCTCCTGCACACCAACAGGGATCAGAACAGTTATGATAAATTCAGCAGATAGCAATAAGTGTGATTTTTTTTACCATGTGACAAGGTAACCATCTCTTCTGCTTGCCCATTATAATACTTGACCATTTTAATGATTGCATATCTTTATATCGTACTAGGTGAATTTACTGAGGTTCCAAATGAAAATTATAGTATTCACTGTGTAGGGACATGACTGTACCTATCCAAGCTATAACTCCAGGCATTTATAACAAAAATTCCCAGTCTTTACTTATGATTGCATCCAGAAATCAGATAGTCTGTGACACAAATGTAATACAACTTTTCAGCATCCACCAGAATTACCCACCTAGTCTTAAGACATCTATTGATAAACAGGGTAGTTGGATGATTTCCTTTTCGAAGCTGTTCATCAGATTGAGCTTGCACATTCCTCTACTTTGCAATAGCTTTATGGCAGCCCAAATGTGTCAGAGAACTCGTTTACACATTTTTGTCACGTGCATAATTTGATAATTTGGATCAATTTACTAAAAATTTAAAATACACGTTTTAGTTAACCATTTTGACTTCTACTGATCAATATGAGGGTGCAAAAGTAAATCACAATCATATTTTATTTGCCATTGAAAAAAGCTTGCTCCTAGTGGATGTGGTACTGGGTAATAATTTAGTGTAGTCAAGTTTTTGCTATCACTAGGAGCGAACAGCAAATTTTGTAATAAAATTAGTAACATTTTTACTTAAAAAATGAGGCACACATCCGTTGTTTTTACACTTCACTGGTGCTTTTGATTTTGGCAGCAATAGCTTTAGTAACCTTGCTCCCCTTGAGCAGTGCCTTACTCTGCAAGCAGCACCAGAGTTTATGCAAACTCCTAGCCGTAATGCTCCACCTGAGTCGAGATGTCAGGATCCAGCACTCTGTATTTGTTTATAATTTCATTCCCATATGACTGAAGAAAAACACGCTGACAAAAGGAAATAATCTCTCTAAGGAAGGCTAGATCTTTTTTTCTTCCTACTCCTTGAATAGCTGTACAATGATGATTTTTATCAGATGAGTCATCTGCCAGGTTTTATGAATCGGTGCTCATGTTGTGGATCCATTAGGGGCTTGTACTGCTCTCCCTGACAATGAGGTTGGAGGCAGCAATGAGGAGGCAGCTGCTTAGATCAAGTGGTAGCGTCTGTCCAGTACGAAGCCTGTAGCCAAAATCAACAGTGTGTCTTTACAGTTGATCTAGGGGAATGATGTTACAAAAATGGGATGTTTGCACTAATGACTTAGTCAAATACATCTGGAGCCTTTTTCCCTGAAGAAATCAAACTGATGTAATAACACAACACAGTCTCCTTATTATGTAAATCATGAGGCAGAAAGCTGAGGACATTATTTAAAGAAAACTAAAGAAAGCTGAAGATTTGCTCAAGTAATTTCCCGTTTTTACCCCATATGAAATCTTGCAGATGGCAGGAAGGAATAGAAAAAGAAGCTAGTCTTCTAGCTTCCAAGTGTGAGACAATTCTCTTCTCACAATGTGAACAACTTTTAAGCCACCAAAAACCCAGAGTTTTCTACAACGGAACCGCTTGGACACAGTGTGAGCTTGAAACTCATGCCAGACGTTATCTAGACGTCCAGCAAGTTGAAAATAAATGAATAATGTAGGTCACCACTTGTGATGGGATTTTGGAGCCGTGTGTTTGAAAAAAGTGCTTAAAGACACAATCTGGTTTTGAGCCCAACAAATCTCTGCAGCCTGCAAATAGGAGTTTCCTATTTCTTATTCAAACTGCAGCTTGATGCAGTGTGAAAGTGGGAAAGAACTAACTAGAATATTTTATGTAATCGTTGACTGATTGTACAGGATTCATCTTTACTTTATCTGTAAAGTTTGTGGTCAGAGCTTTGGCTTATTTTATTCAAGCGTTTTAGGGTCGTGATGTATTTTTGGAAGATTTTTCTCCCAGAATTTGATTTTTCTGTGCCGTCCAAAATGTTCCATCTACATATGAATATAAAGCTTTATGTCTTGCTGCCTATGGATGAAGAAAAATGAATCTACATGCTGTTCGCTCAGCACTCAGCAAAGCCAGGCCAATGCCTTGTCATGAAAAACCTCAGTAGCTTTACCCTCTGGCACAACCAGACTTTTCTAAATAGATAAAGCAGAAGACTTTTTTGAGGGCACAACACAGGCATGAAGTTCTCTGAGCAGTGTGGATGATCACAGAGCTTACCATCCTCTGCTCCGCTGTCAAGGCCCATTTCTTTTCCATTTCATGTTCTGAAGAGGAAAAGACGTGGCAGGTGTTGGTGCATCACTGCTTGGCACGCTACTGGGAAGAGTTCAGATACTTTGGAGATGTATTAGTAACTAAGGACTTACATAAACAAGAACAGAGGACATCATTAGTTTAAAACTTTGAGGTTTACTAGGTGCTGGGTTGGTACAGACAACCTATTATTTTGCTCTACCATGTTTATTGCCCCACCGAATTTGCAGAAAATGTTCTATGGCTCATTGTGTATGGCTGAGGTGTTGGTCAAGACACTGATGGCTTTGGCTAACTTCAATCCACTGTGACTTTTCTCACAGGAGAACATAATTTTGTGCATTAAAAATCTGCCTTTTTTCTGACTTCTGATTTATTTTCATTCTTTCTTTCACTTTCTTTCTCCTCATTAGCACTGTAAACCTTTTCTTCTTCGGGGTCCAGGAACTTTCAGTGCATATGAGTAAACTCTTAGTATTAGAGAAAGTTATAGGTAGCAATCAAGAACCCTGACTACAACTCAGTAAAATTGTTTCTGTATAGTAGAGAAGCAAGTCTTTTTGTTCTGCACTGAGCAACCTCGGGACTTCAGTTAGCTTATCAAAGACAGCAAATCATCCCATGCTCTCACTTGCACTGTCTTTCCCCTACCAATATGCTCAGGGCTCCAGCTTAAAGCCTCTGCTGAATCTCACCGGGGCGGCTGAAGGAGTTACCTATGCCCTTAGCAAGGCACAAGGAGCAAACCCGTGTCAGATCCTTGGTTACTGTAGTTTATAACACAGTGTTTTGAAGCAAAACTGATGGCAGCTGAAGAGAACATGACAGGGAGATCATGGTGATACCCTGTGAGAGGGAGGGGAGCTGATAGCTGGCCGTGATAGTGCCTTAAACCCAAGCTGTTAACTTCAGCAGGATTCATCTGCTGCAGCATTCAGTTTTTATCAGTTTTCACCTTTTTCAGTATTTGTCTGCTCTTACGTCTGGTAAAGTGGCATCTGCGTTCCTAACGGCTGTAGGCTGCAGTGTGCATGATATTCCACTGATTTAAACACAGTTCAACCTAACGCCTCAACAGCATTTTCACAGACTTACAGACATCTGTATAAATACGTAGCACAGAGGCTCAAATATTACTGTAGCTGGAGGCTACACAAAATCTGTGTATCTTGCGCCTTCCACCCCTACAACCTTGATTTTACACCAAGAGACACAATTCTAAGACTACCTGAAAATTTTCTTCCTGGCTGCATGAAGATTCACTTGTGTAAACTGGCTGTTTGTGTGCTCAGGCACCATCAGCTGCAGATATGTTGTACTTTCTTCATAAACTTTGTTTCTAGACTTTGCTGTTAGGGTATTTTAAACCTTTAGCCGCCTTTAATGAGCCCTGATCCACAGGGCCAGTGTTTCCACTTACACAGATCTTTATTCTTGCATATTGGTGCAGACTGTAGTTAAAGTGTAAGGCAAGGAGGGCATTGTGGCATTTTGGTGTAGAGCAGGGGCTTTTGAGACATTTCTGGAGTGGTTATAACATAGACAGTCATATAACATTTCAGTGATAACCTGATAACAGGTTAGCAACCTTAATGAATAATGTTCTGCTGAAGACAGCAAAGTCCTAATTGCCATGGATGCAAAGTCCTTTCCCTGCATTGCTGGGATCTGGGTTCAAGTAAGCACTTATTATTTTCTGAAATATGGAATGCATTTGCTCTTGGAACACGTGTTCTTTTTATGCCCCCTGGTTCATGAGCTGGTTGCAAAGCTACAAATTTGCTATAAAATTCCTTTTAAGGTGCAGCGCTGCTAGAAATTTGTAGAATAATAGAAGCCCTTTCATCCTTTGTATTTAAACATGCAATTTGCTTTAACAGGATCTGATCAACCATTAAAACCCACTCTGTATTTTATGTGTTTAACAAAAAACATACTGCGCAAGTAAAATAGTCTGCATGCGAGGCTACAATGTACCTATTGAACATCTAACAAGGTCCTGCAGAACACCTTTCCTCCTGAGGGCTTTAACAGCTCTGTCCCCGCATCCCGGTGGAGTTGCAGGGAGGGGAGCTGCAGCGCTGGGCGCTCTCAGCCCCAGGCGTCAGCGAGGGCGCGGGGCTGCAGGCGGGCTCCACGCGAGCCCTGCAAGGGGGATGCTCTGTCCCAGGGTCCGCATGTACCTCTGATCCCTTTCTGCTGTTGTCCGTCCAAGGGTGCAAGCATTTTGCCACTGGAGCTGTGTGTTTCGTTAAATCGTGCCTAGCCAAGTGGGTGATTCGAGGGGCCTCCCTCTTAGCAGAAATGTTTGGGGGCTACTGGGGTACGAATCGTAACCGTGAGGGAAGTATTAAAGTCAGGGAAGGGGAGAGGATGCTAGCTGTTCAGAGGCGTTTGCGTGGGACCCCTCGTGTCTGCTCAGAACAAAGAAGTCTCGAGTGTTCACGGTTTTGTCTGAAAGACATGCAATAAAATGAAGATTGACCAACTCTTTGCCTTTTAAAATTGTGTGGTTAGCCATAGAATTGCAAGTTTTGCCAGTTTTTTTAATGAAGAGGAAAGAGTAATCTTTCATATAGTCCTGTTTGTTTACTCAGATAGAGAGTTTTGTGTTCTTGAACTCAGCAGGCATCAAGCAACAAGGAAGAATAGCTTGGCTTGCAGTTCAAAGGCCTTTTCCTAGGGAGCACTTAGCCCAACAGCTCACTCAGCTAGCTTTCCTCTAGGTCACTTTTTCCAGTGTTCGCTTTGTATTTGGCTTTTTTGTCTTTAGCTCTTCATTGCTTTCTCTTTTTTATGTATGGGATGGACCCACTATAGTTTCAACTGGCAGATCCCATCAAGTTATTTACAGAGTAACAGGAAGACATCATAAACGTAAGAATTAGTGGAGAACCCAAAGAAGAATTTGTAAGAGAACTAAAGATACTTTACAGACATTTTTAGGCTTTGAATTAAGAACTGATAAATTATTTGATAATTTGACCTCTGCATTTTTCTAGGAATTTTGTTTCCCTTTGCTGTCATTAACATTGTAGAATTAAAGCTTTTCTAAATGTTTTTTTTTTTGATTTGGAAATAGAAAAATCCCAAACCCAGTTTTTATTCTAAAAATTCCTTCTATGCAATGCACTTGTCTTATCAGAGCTGCAGTCTCAAAACCAGAAGGTGAAAAATTTTTAAAAGTCGAAACTAAGACATACATTTTAGTAGTATTTCCATCCTTTTGAGTAATGGATGTTATTAACTAAAGATTACATTTATTTTTTCAAGGAAAAGCAGATTTTAGTTGTTTTTCCTCTTTGAAATATTGTGTGACTATGAAGACCCAATCCTTTCCTGTCAATTCTATGGATATAGCCAGGACTACAGCTTATCGAGCCATTATAATTTTTAAGATAATAATAGAACAAATATCTGATCCTCATTTTATATGTGTGTGTATATATATATATTTAATGCTAAGAGTGACATCTGCGTAACCAGTTTTGAGAGAATATTTTACCGTGGTTGTCATGAAAAATAGCACATACCATATTCGTCTTGTTCTTTTTCAAAGCCCAAATCTTTTGGCTGACCAAGTGATCCCAAGTCCTCTAAAATATTCTGTGATCTTTCTACTTGGATATACTGATGTCTGCTGGAAAGCAGATGTGATCATCTGCAGTCATCTGTGAAGCAAAATGTGGCATGTTTTTCAGGAAAACTTTATCAGTAACTTTACCTTCTTCCAAAATATAAAAATGATCCATAAATAAGAGAGTTGCCATTTGATGGAAAGGAGGAAATTCCATCTTGGTCAATGCCAGGGAAGGTGAAATGTGTCCTGCAATTCTGAGCCAACTCGTGCCCACTTTATTTATTAGGATGTGTGTTCCCATTCAACTTTAATAGGACTGCTTGTACGAGTAAAGGATCTCAGTTGCATGGGTCACATTTACTTCATTTTTTTCATCTGTAGTTTAGAGTTAGGGAACCCGCACAAGGGACGAGGATCCTTGGAGAGAACCATCTGGTCATTCGATTCTCCCTCTCCCAGGAGAGGTTAGCAGAGATCCAGAGTGGTTGGTTCGCATAGCCCCCTGGATAGCAACCAAGTGGAAGCAGGAGTAGACTGGCCTCATACTGTCCTAAGAAGTAGTGGGAGTGGGAGAGGACTGTGTTAGTGTGAGACTGGATGGCTGAAGCCACCACGTGCCCTGGGATGGAAGAGACAGGAAACTGATGCCTCCAGATAGATCAGGCAAGGAGGTGACTGCCGTAATTGTCACATTGTCATACAATTTATTACTTGTAATCTTAGCTTTAATTTAACCACATGTTTTTCAATGCCAGTGGGATATTGGAAAACAAAAATTTCACTTTAAAAGGAATGGTAGGATCAGGAACAGAGATCTGCAGAGATCGTGGTGGAGTAACTTCATTGTTTGCAGTGACTGCAGGATCGGTGAGGATGGGGGAGTACTACAGATGGTAATTATTTTGATTAGTGGAGGATTTGGTACTTTCAAGAAGTTGAAAGAGTTTTGTTTTGGTTCTAAATTCCTTCGAGTCTGGATGGGTTAAGATAGTCTGAGGCTTTGGCAACCCATGGAGTTGCGCTTGGGCCTCGCCTCTGCTTTCTATGTAAATGGCAGAAGTTATCCACCCAAGAGCTATCTTCTGTGTTACAACTACTTCTCTTGGAAGACATTGTGCTTCAATCAGCTGCTCTTTATCTTTGGGCAGGGTGAGATCTGTCTGGGAGAAGTCCACCCTGCGGCAGGGCAGCATGCAGGGAGCCGCTTCCCCACCTCTGTTCCCCGACAGCATTGCAACCCATTAAGAGGACTGGCCCAGCGCCCTCCTCTGTTGTTTTAGTCTGCCTGAAAACCCAGACATCAGTGAAGCAATCAAGGCAGGTCACGTCTTCAGGCGTTGTTTACCTGTGAGGGCTAGGGCATTGCTTGCTTCTGTGCGAAAACTGGAACAGTGATGTCAGCATGGGGCTTGGGGAGCTGTGATCATAGCCAGGGACCTGTAACGCTTGTGCTTCTGTCTTGTTACGCTTTAGTGCAAAAGGTCTTGTGGGTGTCTAGCACACATAGATACAATATTTCGGTACAAATTCATCATTAATTTTATTTGCAGTAATAATTTCAATAATCAAATTGAAATCAAAGGACCAATAAGAATCTGACTTTAGCCCATCATTCTGGTGTGTTTCAAAGCTCATTTGGAATGAATTCAAAGTAGTAACAATAAATTAATAAAATAGAATTGTAACTTCTTGGAGGACACATGCTCCCAGTTTCTATGAAAACTGCTCTGCAGCCAGCTGCTTCTGCAGCTGACATTTGCTTATTGAGCCAAATCTATATCTCACAGCAGACCAGAGGGAATGTGTCTATTCTGGTTCCTGAGAAACAAAGCAGACGAGAGCTATTTCTAGTGGCCTTTCAGGTCCGGTGTGGGTGGCTGAGAATCAAGTCCTCCTTTTCAAAACTGAACCTAAGGACACGAATTTTGAACAAAACTCACAGAGCTCGTACTCTTTGCCCAGGGAAGGAGGAGACTGACACAGTTTGACATGAAACAAACAACTTCCGACCCTCTTGAAATGAGAATGTTATCTTGAAAAAATGAGAAAAGCAAGAAAAAAACCCCAGAAGGATGAATTTAAGTATTACAGGGCACTAAGATCTTCTAGGAAAAACATCCTGGCTTGTTTTCTTCAAAACATTTAGATAGGCTTCTGATAAACTAGGAAACACAAAAAAGCTGTCAGCTTGGGCCAACAAACAAAAAATGCTGGCAGATATGTGGAACGCTCTCTCTTTTTCTCCTTTACAAAGTATACAATAAAATCCAGCCTGTGTATGTGAATATGATATGGGGGAGGAGGGAAAGAGAGAAGGCAGGGAAGAAGGTTAAAGACTTTCAAACCTGTATGCTTAATTCTAGGTCTCTAAATCCATATTTCATATACAAATAACCCTCTTTCTTTAGAGAAGTACCTGTATCTCAGAACTTCAAGGTTAAATTTGTCTTCTTACGGTGGTCACATACAGCGTTCTTTATTCAGTGACGGGAAGCATCTATTAACCGTTTCTGTTTTGAATGGCTTTGTTTTTGAATCCTTGCTTACCCGAAATAAGATGTGAAGTGGTTTGTCCTCAACATTAGAGGATGAAGGAGTAGACGGTACATTGTGTTTCTAAATGGCAGTCTAGTGATAAACACTGATATGTATTTTTAATGGTAAAAGCAATATTGTGTTGCAGTTTTAAAGCATTTTAAAAATATATACAGTCTGCAAAGGAAAAGGGGGAAACTGGAAGGCATTTCATTTTATGTCAAAGACTAGCCATTCATAAATTGCTACACAATGGAAACTGCATGCAGGGGTAGCTCCTGGACTTACAGTGAACCATAGCATTTCATAAACTTGTAGAGCTAGGCATAAAGTGCTACTATTGGGAGTCTGCATCACCAAGTATTTGCTCACTTAAACCCCAGGGTAGTGGAGAAATTTTCATGGAGCTTATAGTGATTTATAATGGGAAGCATAGGCTTTTTCATAGACATTGTTCTCACTGACAGTGTAAAGAAAGAGAGCACTAAATCTCTTCTCATCATAACTAATGATTAAGTCAGCAGCTTTTTTGGCGAATACAGAATGCCCTTCTACAAAAACAAAGTATTCTATTGTGATGTATTACATTTAAAAAACCCATAAGTATCCCATAAGGCTATTGCAATATTTTTAACTAGATCTTCCCTCTTTGTCACCATATTGAAATAAATGGAATGTGTCAGACTGAGTAATGCTCTTTCAATAACTTTTTAGGAGCTCACTTAGATGTTTGGCAAAATGTAAAGAAACGAGGAAAACTTTCTCAGGATCCTCTATGGCCTGAATGAAAGATCGGTCCATTAAGGAGAAAAGCTTATGCTGATGCTGACACTAATAAATGGGACAGAGAAGGATATTTCTGCTTAGTTTGGGCTACCTTACTTCAAGTTTGCTGCCTCAAGTTGCCCTGTGAAATAAATTAGCTAGTTGACGATGATTCATTGTGTTACGAAGTTCTGCTCAATATAATGGCAAAATCCGTTTTGTGTGAACGTTCAAATGTGAACCCACCCTCAACTATTAAGAGTCAAAGGGCCAGAAGTCGCTGAAAAGCGAACTTCTCTGCACCTGCCATTCAGACCTGCGTTTGAACTATGGCATTAGGAATGCCTCTTCCTTCGAAGGGTACGTCCTAGATATTGAACTTTTTGTATTTGCAATTTGTATTATTTGGAAGAAAATACCATGGTTTTGTTAGCCTCTTCCTTCTCCAGTGCTTTCGTTTCAGATATGATCTCAGTCCTACCGAAGTCAGTGGTAAATTACGTACAGACGTCACCAGGGCCAGGCTCTTACTGTCCATTTTGACTCCTGAGACAAATTTTTAGGTGAACCTTCAGTTAGATCCATCTTGGATTTTAAGTCCCTCTTTTAGGGAACATAAATACATCCTCTTTTATAAATAAGTTCCTTAAAATATTTTATACATCCAGACACTTACAAAAATAGCTCCTTAGTGCTCCTCAGGTGGGAAAATTTAAAGTAAAAATAATGGGCAATGGAAAAGAACTGTTTTTAAGCATGACGCTGTAGCCCAGTAGTGGTCAGCCTTTAGGACACCCCATTTATCTCCATGTTTGCAAATGCAGCATTTTAATACCAGCCATCTTTCATTCTTTAGAAAAAAGCTTTCCTCCTAGATTAATCAGAATCCATTTTCAAGAGATTCTCCTCTTATGACACTGATCCTACTGTGTGTTCTTACATTAGATAATTTAAATATTTCTGAGATGTTTAGAAATCTTGCCTAGCAAGCACCTTTTTATATCTCTGTAATACAGCCTTTCTTGAATATTACGTCTGGAATCCTAGCCACAGTTTACAAAAGTTTCAGTCGGGTAAAGTGGGCCCTCTGAGATTTAAGAATCCTTCAGCTTTCTTTTTCTTCTTTTTTCCTCCTTTGCCTCACAAAGGTCCCAGTCAAGAGTGGGACAGGAGGAAATCCCATTAGAGCCTAATAATGCTACTTGTTTCCAGAGGGAGTCACTAGAAAGTAATTTATTTCTTCAGCATGCAACTGGAGGTACTCATTTATCAAAGGCTTGTGCATGCTGCTTCTATGGCCTTCGTTATCCCAGGAACAAGGAACTGAGGTTGTGACCCAAAAAGTCTATTCCCACTGCCAGGCTAACCCTGGTTGTTCCTTATTTACTCAAACATCAAATACAGGCCTACGGGACATATAAGGCTATGTTTGTGGCTGGAATTTGTGCAGTATTTATAAGGTATGAAAAGCCACAATTCTGCTGCGTTCCCATATCAGCACCAATAAGACACTACAAGCGAGAGTAATGCTATCAGCTGCATTCCTTCGTCTCCTGATCCATGGGCAGCTCTGATTTTCAGACATGCTTTCCTTTTTTTTTTTTCTTCTCTTCTCTATTGTTGTGTCTTTCCCATCAAGGGAATTCGCCCTCAAGTTCAGCTCACACACACTTAGGAGATGCAGCGGAGAATCAGCCCTTTGTGAGTGTGTGAAGGATGCTTTCCTTGACCTGTCAAAGAACATATTTTGCTTGATGGGAAAGAGTGCTGGGCCAAATTCCTCCCTACTGTAAGTAGGGCTCATAGAAGTGGACTTAATCAGTGATGAGCGTGATCTTCTTTGTCTCATGGAAATTCTCCTAAGCAGACAGCACGTACGTTATTTTAAATGTGCTGGCTGCTCTTACTGCTCTCTGAAGTGAGGGTGGGTGTTTATACCAAACAATGCAAATAGGAAGCCATTTGTTTGTGAGGGCCTAATGCTGAAGCCCTTCTTTGGTGTTCGCTAAGGTTAAATTCTGTCTTTACTCGGATAAACTGCAGCTGAATTCACAGGGAGTTTGCCACAGCAAAGAGAAGAAGACGGCTGGGGAATTGTGCTGTTTGGTTTTGGCTGAAGGACGAAGATATGTTACGTTAAAATACATACTGAAGAAAATCGAGGCACACGCAATTAGTGACTATATGCATGTGGCCCTCAACGTGTGCACACGAACACAATTGCACATTAATCTAATCAATACATTCATTTCTTATTAGAACATAATTACACATCCCAGGAGGCTGGAGCAGAAAAGTCCCATTAACCCCTCATGCCCTTTTTAGCTTTCCTCTGCCTTTCTATCTAACAGACCTCTGTGTCACTCCACTCATTAGCAGTTACTGTCTATGACATTGTTACATAAATAAGGATGTCGACCTGTCAGAATGGGTCACCCAATTCAAGGGTGATGATAAATATCTGTCCCTCTGAATTAGGCCAAAGACACCAGAGTACAGGACAGCTACTGTTGATTATTGGATAGTTAATGTATAGAGGACAAAAGGTGCTGAGGCCTGGTCACTTTTTGGATCATTAATATGGATTTAGGCCTATTGTTAAAAAACACACACACACACACACACAAAAACTAGGTTAGCAAGAACATGCATAACTTTCCGTTTGGGACAGACCGTGTAGGTGGCGGGTAGATTCATGGTTTCAAAGGTGTGACTTTTAGGTGAAAGGGGTGGTGCTTTTAGATAGGCAAACAAAATATATTTGGGTGTTAGGCTGAAGAAGATTTGTACTCCTCCACAGTTACAAAAGAACTGTAAGGAAGAGGCGTATGGGATGCCTTAAAATAAGCAGAAGTGACTGCAGGAAGTGGAATGTGCAGCAGAGCAATATTCAGCTCAGAAACAGCTAGAGAGCTGCTGCTGGGGCGCATCACATGGTTTCCACTGAAAAGTATCAGTGCCGAGACTCTCTGAAATTCTGCGCTATTTTCAAAACATCTTTTTTTTACTTAAATTATGAAGGGACTGGAGAGTATCTAACCCCAATTCATTCGTTTAGTGATTGCTGTCTTCTTGCCTTAGTGATGGATTATTCCTTGCAGGTTGCAAGCAATATGTTGCTTTGATTTTAATAGCAGATAATGTGAAAATATCAAGCCAGTTGTGTACACAGAGGCTCTTGCCATTCCGAATAAGAATGAATTAAGACCTTTTCTCAAAAGACTCAATGCTACAACTCACTGAAAATGTACCTGTACCACAGGATCAGACTATAACATCATTGTCTGAAATTCATGGCAACAGTTGGCTCTGAATTGAAGGTCCAGTCTGCTGAGGAGCTAAGTGCCCTGTAAGGAAGTCAGTATAAGTACAGGCTATCTTGGCAGGATCAGACCCATCAGTTAGTTTTACTCTGTTCTGCCCTTCCTCTGTGCAATGTTATATCCTTCCAGCATTGTCACAGAGCTCAGAAAGATGTGGCAACAGCATTCGTCCAGAGCAAGGCTCTGCCAGCCAATAATATCAGCATAGGAGCCAATTCACTAGTGTAAGGTAGCTCTAACTCTCTCTGTGTTTCCCTCTTCCAAATTTCCTCCACCTTCAGGGAGCAACTGTTGCAAGGAGAATCCCTTTTTTCCTGGCACACGGATGTATGGAAAATTCCTCTAGTTATTGTAGTCAGAAATCTCAATCTCACTGATGGTGCCAGACAGCAGTCTTTTGAGCTCAGTAGGATCAGCAAGTCACCTCTAGCTCGCTGAGCCACCACACCAGTCCCAAAATGCTCGTGTGAGTAGAGTCAGTGAGTTCTGGCTTGCTGGAGTACAATCGCATCCTTATCCAGATGCGGCTCTGCCGATCTAGTGAGAATGAGGGCTGGTCAGAAATGGGGATACCTACAACTCCTGCGTGTCCTGCGGTGGGGTAGTGCTCAAAGGACTCTCTGCCAGCCCTTATGGCAAAACGTAAGTGTTTGTGTCTGCTGGCAGCAAGGTTGCTTTTAGCAACAGACCCAGCCCTGCGGGCTTTGGATCAGTTTTGGCACTCAGGAGATGTGAGCAGATCTAGGTGTGCGTTGAGCTCACTAGGGTCTTCCTTGTCATTTCACAAATAAATGACATTAGAAGGGGAGAGGGAGCAGGAAGAAACTAGACAGAATACTGTTCTGTAACAGAAACACAAACAACTGGCTGAATGGTAAAATCTGTCCACTGAGTAAAGCATCTACCTTTATTTTCAAGTTCAAACTCTGCAGTGCAGAGCTGTAGTATCCTCTGGCAGAAGTCTCTGGATTTCAGTGGTAGAGAACACATTATATGTTTTCAAACCCTCCGGGATGAAAGGTGGCCTAATGCTGGCCACAGTTTCTTCTGCAAATATCACAATAACTTTGTAAGAAACTGTACAATACTCTCATGACATGGGTGTTTTTGAGGGTTGCTGTTTTGGCTACCACACCAATTTCTAGTGGTAGATGCCAGCCTCTACAACTTTACTGAAGGGACAAACTCCAGAGCTGTCAATGGTGACAGATTTATATCCTCAGTCGATGAGACCCAGAAGGGAATGTATAATATATCCTGTATGTGAATTATATATCATTAGTCTAAATTGGTTATCAAAAAGATTTAGAAACACGCTGTTCCCAAATCTATTTTTTCTTATTCAAACTGCAGTCACACATGTCATTTTATTTTACTGCGCTATATTGTATTGTTATGTGATTTTTATTGGTAAGATTTATCCTTCTTCATGAAAGCAATTTATATTGGAATTTATAATGGAATACATGACATTTTCTCTGTTTGAAAAAACAGCCCTTTCCTCTGCAGACTGAGTCCTTTGAGATCTAAACGTTGTACAAAAAAAAGTCAAATCTTTTGTATCGTTATAACAACTAAAATGTGGAGATGTATTGATCTGGGTTTTCCTCAATGTATTTTCTCTCATACGTGTTAAAGATGATTTTATATGAAAGACAAGGTTATTGCATGACTTGGAAGTGAAGAGAGTAAGCAAGTAAGATTGCTTAGTAATTCCTCTTTCTTAAAGGCACAGATTTGTTAGTTTTCTGATTGTTATCTTCAGACACCATCAGGGATTATCATCTATTCCTTTAGAGTGACAGAAGCTTCTATAGTCCATGGGAGAGCTGTAAGAATCATAATTCAAAAAAGTATAGTAAATTACATTATTTCTTATTTGGTTATTTCCTGAGTATTTCATAGTACCAGCACGGCTGTATTAATTTGATGCCACATCAGAAACCAGGAGGAACCAAGTCAAAATATACATTTAAAAATGAAAAAAATATTTCTTTCCTTTTTAAGGTAGATTGTAAAAAAGCTTGTGCATGCACACATGCTACATTTATAAAAATAATTCCTAACACCCTCTAAAAAGTCTAATCATAATATCTCAAATATGTGGCCAATATATATGGGATTATTTTGCAGCAGTTGGTTAAGCATATTGCTGGCAAAGAACTCCAGGATACGATGATATAAATTCACAGAAACAGTGCTTGCTAATGCAGTAAATGACGACAGCTGCTATAACTGCCGAGCTAAAAGGGAGCTCTATCCAAGAATAATGAATATTTCCCATTGCATTTCAGAAGAGCATGCTTTGCACATGTGAGCCTGGGTCTCAGTTCTGACAGCTCTAGGTATTCCTCTGCTTACTGCGTGGTAGCATTTAGATGAATTCATTAAATATCTGGAGTCAATTGTGCACACGCGAGGTGTGAGGATGCCAGAAAGGCAGCCCCGGGAGCAAAACCCTCGCTTTCGTCACTGGCCGGGTACCGCCTGGAGAGCCGCAGAGTCGTCTGCAAAGCTTCACCTCTGCGAGGGCTCGCCGGGAGCTGCTGAAGGCAAGGGCACCCTCTCGGCGAGCGTGCCTCCCACGACCACCGGCGTGAGAAAGGCACTCGGCTTCCCCTCGCAGCACGTTAACAATCTGTCCGTTTGTGCTGGCGGTTTTTGTGCTCTGACTACCTTTCCAACAGGAATTGGGCTGAGATCACTGGCTTATTCCAGTCTAGCCACTGAAAGGCTGCCTGTTTATTAAAACCATACTCTCTGTGAAATGCATCTTTGTCTATGAAATGGCATGACCATTACATAATAAGTTTATTATTTATGATCATCAGATAGTATGTTTGCAGTAGGCCTTGAGGGATCAGGATTTGTTAGCCCGAGGCTGTCCATCTCCAGGTGCTTTCGTGCTTGCTTTCTCCATTGGAATATAATAATTGATGGGATTTAGCTACTTGAAAAGTGGAACAGCACTATGTCTACCACTGGATGAGGCAAACCCAAACAGGAGCCACAGAGTAAAACTTGCCAGAAGCATCTAAAGGTATGTGTAGGCACCTGTCGGGGTGACCTGGAAAGATAACTGGGTTATCACTACAGCTTGGCTCTTGGAAGTGGTCTAGCTGTGGTAGGATGGAGCTCCATGGACATCAGTTTACCCTCCTGAGAAGGGTTTTGAGGCACAAACATTTCTTTCTGTGGCGATTTTGGCTTAAGCAGTTCATGCTCCTACCACCCAGGGCTGTTTGCTCCAGTCCCCACACTGCCCTCTTTGTGCTGCCTGCTGGGGTGGCAGGGGAACGGGAACAAGCTGCGGAGAGCGAGAGTGGGCCTGGGCTGCTGATGCTCGCCCCATGTCCTGGAGAAATGTGTGTGTGTAACCACAGCCTGAGGAGCAGCATAAATAAACTTATGTGCAACTCTGTGACTAAATCATTCTGGAAAATAAGCTCTAGGCTCTTTTGGAAATGTTACCCATTCCTATGAAGGACTAGATATCTTAAACGGCAAGAGGTTATTAAGTGTATTCCTTTAAGTGCATACCATCATGTATATAAAAAGTCACCGGCACAGCTGTGGCTAACTGGAAGATGTGAACTTTCTCAGCAAGTAATTGATGGCCATAAGGATTAAGCTGCCCCCTCTAAAGTGGTCCCTGGCGTTAATCGAGTCAGTGCCAAGTACAGTGGCAGTTGTCCTATGCCAAGAACTTCTCTCTTGTATTACCTGTGTTAAGCCTATTCCTGGATCCAATATGGTGCGTCTCATAAGTATTGAAGCCCAAGCAAAATACAAACCAGAAGTGGGTGTCTGCTCCTGGGAGTTAATAACAAATTCTGATGGGTTGTATCAATTTGTCTAATAGTTTTAGCAGCGAAACGTCCCTTGCTTGTGATTGTGTGTTGTATGAGTCTGCGTTCAATGTCTGAGAGCAGCAAATGAAGCTAAATTCCTCTGAGTAAGTTATCCACCATGAATTTCTCAGTCAGCTCCATACCAGTCAAACTGCAAATATTAGCCATCATTGGAATGCATGTTACCAGTGTGGTATCAACTGATGTCATTAAGGTGTGATGTAATAAATTGCCCAAATGACTTCTTATACCATTAAGTGTGCAGAAATCCCTCTGCGTGCATACAGGTGCTCACATGGCTGTATACATTATGCATTGAAGACACTCACTTGCAAGTTTGCCCCTATGTGGTATGACACAAAAACTGCCACTCTTACATTAAACACTGGAAATGAGATACCAAAGAACATGAAGACATCCTACCTCCTACGGTAGTTTCAGTTGGTTTGGCAAAGGCAAGTGGTGAGGGCTTGATATTTGTTAGCCTTTTTACTATACCAAAGCTGTCCATTCATCGTTGTCCCTCTGACAGCAGCGTTATGCGCCAGCCTGGTTGACACTGCTCCAGGACCTTGCCAGGAAGTGTCTCTTGGCCGGGTAGGACAGTGCATGGTGGTGGGTATCCCGGCTGGCCTGGACACGGCACCAGCAGTAGCAGTCAGAAGTTACTTCATAGGCTGACTTTAAATAAAAAACAAGCAAAACTGCCTGAACAGATACCAAAACCTTTGTAATGCCTGCAGCCAAGCTTGCCTAGTGCTGAGATCTCATCAGATGTCATGTGCTAACTTGGTACTTTCGTGGAGGGCTTTTCACTGCTGTGTGCGAGGCGTTGCTGGAGTAAGGGGCATGCCTTTTTCTGAATCAGCCTTAAACTTGATATTAGCAGGCGCTGTAGGTGCTTACTCCAGTAGCATTCTTGCTGTCAACCTCTTCTGATGCCATGACCAACTTTCCATCATTTTTGCAAAAGCAGATGTGATAATCTAATTAATAATGATGCTTATTACAGTAGTGGGAGTAGGCAAATGCTGCCCGATGGATCTCTCATCTGTCCTTACAAGACAGGGTGCAGGCAGGCAACAGAGTGGCAAGGCCTTGTCCAGCACCAGGGAGCCCCCATTTTCGGGTGTGGGGGTAGGAAGTGTGATCTAAATGGGGAAAGGGATGAAGAACGTGAGAGAAGAAAGTAGGAGCAGCAGGAGGCTGGTGAAGACAAGGTGAGAGAGGGGAGGAGAGGCAGCGAAACAGCCACCCAGAACCGGGCCCAAAAACCTGCTCAGATCTATAGATGGTCCTGTGGCTGTCCACACGTTTGCTTGCTTTGGCTGCTGCCTCCAGTGTAATGAATAAACGTAATGTCATGGATAACTCTTAGCTAATTATGTTTTGCTTTATGTTGTTATAATTTCAGTTGGGTCTCATATGCTACTGCACTTAAATTGCCTTAAGTTATTGAGTTATAAGTGTTTTCAGCACAGTATGAAATTCTTTGTGTATGTCTTAAGAACACGGGACCTAAACATGGTCAAGACCTGACACCGAGGGAGTAAGCAAATTGCATACTGTGCCATAGAAAGTTCTCGGTTTTTCTAAATATCGTGGCTCATATGGAACCAGCAAAACTATCTGTCATGGCAGCAGCTGACGAATCCCAGTAAAATAGTGCCACAAACAGAATGACTGTTCTCTCACTTTAGCAAATGTGCATGATAGAAGCAAAGTGGGCCAGAGATTAGAAAATAAGCAAAAATAGAACTTGGGAAATTACCCTTTTCCAGGCTACGTAGCCAAGTTCAGATCCTTTCAGGAACTCATTCCACTTACACAGATGATAGGAGAAAATACCTGCTCCCAGTGAAGTATGTAGTTTCCATTGCAGAGTTACAGTTTTATGTACTCAAACATATGGCCCATGTCCCCCTGACCCCACCGGGAACACATTTGCACAGCCTCTGTCATAGCTGGTGGGCAGAGTTGGGTTGGCGGGGTTTACAGATTTGGGAGAGAAAATTTCTGCCCTCTGACCCCCCTTTCTGCAGCCTTTCTGGTACGTACAGAAGCGTGTCCTTTTCCCAGCGTTCGTGGCACACCACTGAATTCTCACTCAGGCAGCAAAGAGCAAAGCTGGCTTCTTAAACTTGTCTGCATTGGTTTGTCTGCATTCGTTTTTATGGAGGTATCATACACATTTTATCAGCAAGTATGATGCACGGTCAGACTTGCAGTATATGCACACATGAACACTCATTGCCTACATGACTTTGTATCATATTGTATGAGCTTGGCTAGACAGCATTTAATATTTAGCTTTCCTGCCAGTAACACATTTAAATCTTCTTCTTTATAATGGAGTGGTGTACAGCCCCATCCATTAGCATCCCTCTGAATTACCACAGGAATTTTTGAAGCAAAAGATGTTTTTGAAAAAAGTGAAGATTCATACCCAGTTTTCCAGAAGAACAGCATCATTAATTCAAACTCTGTTAACATTGTGTTCTACTTTAATTTAGGTATACTTTCTGTGTAAACACAGATATGTATGTATGCATGCCCACATACACACCCACACATAAATGTATGAGTGCAAATATATGCGTGTATGTATCTATATGACTAGAACACATAGGATTGTGTCAGTGTGTTTGTAGAACATTTTTAAAGATGTTTTAGAGTTCACCGATGATGTGATGTGATGTGTCATTATTGATGATTTATTCATATTACAGAAGTGCTTACAGAGCCTAACCAAAATAGGGATCAGATTATGCTAAGCAGCCTTCGGATGGTTCCTGCTCTCATACCAATGTTTTAGAAAGGAGGCGAAGAGAAACAAATATATAAAAATTTTGCAGCAGACTAGTTGTTTAGCTGGAAATAAATTTGGGTCTCCTGAGTAATACCTTTTGATTCCCACTGGCTTTACGTACTGCAGTGTGATGAATCATGTATCAGTATCAGCATTTGTCTGAATGAATACTGCCATAAGGTGCTGTGATGCTCAGTCCTGCATGGCGCTGAGCAGCTCTGGGCAGCCTTCAAACTCCTCCAGCTCTACTGGATTTCAGAGCCCTTACACTGAATTTGCTCTGCTAATGGTGGCATCAGATCTGGCCAGGCTTGTGCGTTTCCCTCAAAGTTCAGTCCAGGGTCCCTCTGAAGTTCCAAAGATGTGAGTTACATTTTATTCTAAGTTTTTATTTTCACATGTTTGTTCACTTCCAGGTTCTGGGAGAAGCTTCAAGAGGAAGTGCCACAATTTCATCGGGAAAAGCTTGCTGTCCCCAAGGGGGCTGGCAAAATTATAATGATAGCAGCACACTCCTGCAGAACGATCAGAGATGAAGGGAATAGACAACATGGAAGAGTTAATAGGAAGAAGGAAAAGTGGAAAAGAGGTACACTGCTTGGGAACGTACAGAGAAAGGAAATGACTGATCAGAGAGAATATGGATGTTCTCTGGCTCAATGTTATGGTATTATTGTCTGTGTTTGTCACATCATTGAAAAGTGACCTGCAAATGATTATTTTTATTGCATTTATGCTTTTCATCACTTCTTGATGATTTATAATGGAAGCTTGAAAGAGTTCACACCTTGTTTTTTTTTAGTATACTCGTTGTTCTGTGTCTCAGGCTTTTTGTATACACAGAATTCTTGCCAGCACAACTGAACTAGTTTAGACTGATTTTGATAGATACATTAGATACACTCCTCCTACAGATACCCAAACCCTTACCAGCATCTGGAGTAAACTCTTCAGTGGGTACAATCATTTTCAATAGATCCAGTTTACGTCCATAAGAAATGGTCCAACTAGCAAAACTTTTGCTGGCAGACAGGCTTTCAAAATATCAGGAATGTCAAGATGAGGGACAGGGTAGAAATTTACAGGTAATACTTACATGTGCTAAATAAAAAATTGGGGGGAGGATTTATTTTTGTGCTTCCGTTCCCTTTGCAGGTCACCTTTAAAGGAAAATGTATATATATTTTAGTTCACATGTAATACATGTGCTTATGTTCAGCTGTGATTGTTTTTTAACGAATAAGATATTTGTTACATTTAAGCATATTAAGCTCACAGAAACAGCTGGAAAAATAACATAACCATTCATTATACCTAAGTGAGGAAGCAAGTGTATATGTGTGTGGTGGGTTCACATGTGCACATGTATATAAAACACACATAGCATTTTACCTGAGAGACAGCCTTCACGAGGACATGGATGACATGCTTGACGGATTTAAAATGACAGCGTGAGAGGTGAAAATAAAAGATCAAACAGAAAAGTAATCTAAGAGAAAATAAAGAACAAACTGAAAGGAAGTTATGCTAAAAATTGGCTGTGTTCCATTTTAGTTATTTCAGATTTCCAGATTAAGACAAACCAATTTTGTTATTTCTTTTTTTGCTCTTTCATTAAAAACAGATATACCCCAATTCAAGGAGACATTTAAACATGTGCTTAACTTTAAGCATATGAGTAATCCCACTGAAGTAACTTTACTGGGTGCTCAGAAAAGCCACAATCAGTGAAAACACTCACTTTAGTTAAAAAAGACCAACAAATTCTAGGCTAGTGGAGAAAGGAAAATAATTATATGTGTGTATATGTGTAAATATATATATATTTAATTATGTATGTGAAGAAGAGGAAGCCTGCAGCAATACATATGAGTCAGAAGCTTAAAACTGCAGAAAAGCAATAAGGGAAACATAAGGAGACCAGGCAGACCTGTATCCAGCAGGCTCATTTTTAAATATATTAAGAAGAAAAAAACTCAAACAATACCATTTCTTTTTACTAGCTCAAGATGGTAGAACAGTAAGGTAAAAGGGATGGCTGGCTTGTATTCCAGAAGAATACATATCATATAACGAGTATGGTGATCATTAAATGTTTTCTTTTCCAGCCGTAACTCAGGAGCTCATTAAACACCAACTACTGAAGTTAGAGTTGAAATCAAAATGTCTATATACCTGCATCCCGCAATTTTAAAAGAGCTCATTATGTGGTTTCCTGGACTGCCAGCACTTGCAATAGACATCAGCTGGATATAAGCTTCCAGAGACACTAAGTGGCAAATACCATTTATGCTTATATCAAAAGGAAGCTGTCGAATAGGTATGTAAAAGGTGTTTTACTTGTATGTTTATTTTTGGTGTAACCTCTAGCTGAAGTCCATCTACACTTGAAGAATCACCTTAAAAATCATAGAGTATTAAGAAAAGAGCTGTGAGAAATTTTAAAGGAATTTAAATATGCTTTTAGTGAAAAATTCCCAGAGGTTCCCTTGACTTTAGGCTTTCACAAAAAAATGACAGGGAGCAGAACGCCTTATATAAAGAAAAGAAGTATAGATAATAGAGGGATCTTCAGTTTAGAAGACAAAACCTTTTCAGGAGCCAATGATGGTAAACTGAATCTAAACAATGCAGACTATACATAAGGTCTATTTTAAATAATACGGGTGATTAGCCTTTAGAATAGCATACTGAAGATTAAAGTGGATTCTGTATTGCTGCAAATTTTGAAATCAAAAATTAGATGTGTTGAAAGATATGCTTTAGTTTGAGTAAGAATCCATTTAGGAAACCCTGGAGGGTAATTACGTTGAGAGTAAACCTATGGGATAAATGTACATGCACTTATGTCCTACTTCCTATTCTCAAAACCCGACTATCTGAAGTGGCTTCATACTCAGTATGCTGGTCTTGGTGTATCATAACATGTATTTTTAAGTTTTCCTTGTGCCTTGTATTTCAAAGCCAGGATCCTAACTCAGGGCTTTCGTTGTACGCACAGCAGCACACCTCAGAGTAACAGGTTGTAATTTGAGCTGCAGTCTTTGTGGAAAATTTTGTGTTGGGTGATCCAGAATGGTTTCCATTTGTCCTATATGAATCTGTAAAATTAAACATATCTTCTTTGATCTAAACCAACGCAAGTTCAGTAATGAGAAACAATGCGGCACTGTTTCATGGTGGAATAGATCTTGGGTGCTCATTTCTTTAGTTCCCTGTTTTGATACTACACTAATGCCACTGTTGTTTTATAACACATAGTGTCACACAGAAACTGTTGGTCCATGAAGCATTTCCTGACGGCCCTTGAGAACTGACTGGCAAACAGTATTTTTTACATCTATACATCATATTGCTTTATTATCTCAGTACCTTCTAATTTTTAAGAGTCTTTATTCTGGCAACAGCACTGTGAGAGGAAGTTTTGTTACACTACTTTCAGATCCTGATAGTGGGATTCTTCCTGGTGATAATTAGCAAAACCCCAGTGAGGCCCAGAGATCATCGTTTGTCCTGAATAAGCAGAAGTCTGTTGCCTCCAGAAGACACTGTGCCTGAGCTGAGTTAGAATATCAAAGCTGAGACTGGTACTGGACCCAAACTGGTCTTTACATACCAGTGTGGGAGAGCTACCAAGAGAAGGCCATTTAATTGCTGTTTTGTTTTTTTCTCAACTGCACCATCACTTATTCATGCTAACAATCATGACGTTAAGTTATGCAGAACATCCCTGATGTTCCTTTACTTACAAGCTTCAGTGAAGCTGAATGCAATTTATACTTGCTCAGACTTTCAGTAGCTAAAATAGTTATTTCTCCTCTGAATTAGAAAAGAGAAGAGTAAGCCAAAAGCTCATGGTGTCTTTGGATTTGTTGGTCCTTCCAAAAATATGATAACCTAAACAGGATATAATTAACGCTTCTCAACTCTTTGCTCACTTCTTTGAATGGAACTGTATTGGTTTACAAGCTACTGAAATACATAAGTGTTATATGGAGAAATCAGAAAAATGAGGACCAGACTGTGTAGGTAGAGAGATAGGTAAGATGGATGTTGCAGGTTTACTTGCATGCATTAAGGTTTCTAAATGGGCTTCAGTTACCTTTTGGAGAAAGAAGGGAGAGAAATAAAATACTATTACAAGGAGATCAGTTTAAAGGAATAACAACAGAGAAAATAAATATTGTCATTTCTGTAGTGGCATCTTCATTATTTACATAAATTTGGGTTCAGAAGAGAATGTTTATGAAATTACAGCTTTTCCTTTGTATCTTCACTGTCAGATTGCTTTTAGGTCACCAGATAACTGAAAGGGCTGTGGAAAAAGCTTTCTGCACGTGTAGACAGGTCACAGCAACTCTGTCTCCTATTTTTTTCAGAACCTACTGTCTGTCAAAAAGTCAGAGGAGTAAAAAAGAACCTCAACAAGCTTAAAGATTCAGTGTTAGAATTATTGTTGCCAATTTGGGCTTCTGATTGCCTGGTGTCCTTGGCAAGAACAAACACAGAGCCGTATCATTTGATATCTTGCACCATAACCTGCAATAATCCATACTCCTTAATCCTTCATATAGCTGTCGCTAAGTCATCACAATTTATTTTAAAATGGTATTCTTTAGTACTAATCTTAGTCCTAATCATTCATATTAATGTTAGCATTAGAGTGAATTAGGGCATTATTTGCCTAATATGTGCCATATGTGACGCTTAAGTACTTGTAAGTAATTGCATATGAGAGAAGACAGCATTAAATGTGTATGACACGTACAGTACGAAAAATGGAAGAGACCAATATTAAACTTCTAATAGAAATAACTTCAGCATAACTTTCCCACAGGCAACAGAACTCTGATATTTTTAGCCGGTTGAGGCCAATATATGTTAAGAATAGCATTCACTGCAGTGGGAAAATACACAATTTCTATTACGAGGCAGTCAGAATAACAACCTACTGATGATACACTGGTATAAAATATGTAATTATCTAGCATGCAAAAGAATAAATCACATAAACTGTTTACAGTAGGAATTGTGAAAGGACAATGACACATTGTTGTCTTCTTTGTGTAGCATGGATAAAGTTTGGCTTCTAAAATTGTAAAATCTAATTCATAGTGTTTATGTGATGCTTCCTGCAAGAAGACTCTGATAAGATTTTTTATTTCTAATAAATTAGGTTAGATATTAGCTCAGTTCAAATGGGAGCTAGACCTGGATAAAATTAGAAGGATGTTAACTTGGATAACATCTTATGTTTCTTCACATTATACCATTAAACTAAATTTATACAGAATAGTTCTGCTTTCCTATGCAGCTGCTGCTAACTCCAACTTTGCTTCGAGAACCACGAATGAATTGTAATTCATAGGATGCAAAATTCATAACCATACCAGAAGAGACTTCAGACTCTTTGAGGGCTATGCATGGAGTGAAATAAATGCAAGCTTCGTGGTTATCATTATTGCAAGAACTTAATAATTATTAATAATGCAGAGGACTGAGGCATTGTGCGTCCTCATCTACCATCATATACAGAAATAGTTTTAATTGATAAGCCCCGTCTGTTCTGCGTATCACTATAAGTTTTAAAAATAGGGTGAAATCAATATTTTTTCTATCCTCCTTGGTAGCAAAGAAAGGCCTAAGCTTTAGGATTAGTGGACAGAAATGAGGAGGATTTCTTTCTTTGTGATACAAATCTGTATTAATTGATTTTTCTTGATGTGGATTAATTGCAGCTCTTTATTAGGAATAATATCACAAATAAACTATAGACAGTATAGATTGTTAAGCCTAGATTTCAACTGAATGAGGCTAATCAATATCTATGTCTGTAACTTAAAGCAATTCATTAAGGCCTCAGGAAAAGCTAAATAATATACGTGAGAAATGTCTCAGCTGGAGCCTTAAAGGGGTTTCTCCCTAAAAAGAATAAATATATTTGTAATACATAATTATTGCAGATTAAGTTTGCTCAAATGAATGTCGGTTGCCAGCTCTTATGCTGAGGCTGCGGAGGAGCACCGCTGCCGCGCAGGCTGGGGTGGCGGTGCCGAGAGGGCCAGAGCCCCCCTCTCTGCTCTATCATCAGGCTTTCGACTCAGGAGGGAGGACAGCTGCCAGATTCATTGCAACGCCGCATGTTTCTCTACACCTTTTTGGTAATGGAGGTGTTCGTATTCTCATTTTAAGGAAGCATAATGTGTTCTGTGCTTGCTGTGGTTTCGGATGTCCGAAACTGGGCAGAGGTGGACTTCAGTTTTTTAATTGCAGTGAGATCCTAATTCCCAATGCAACTAAAAGAAATGGTGAAGAGCCAAGGCATTTCAGCCCAAATGATAGCCACTAAACACACCCCTCCAACTCTTGCTGTGTGGAAAAGTAAGGAGGAGTGTTTGGTAGGGAAGCCAGTGGCGGGTCCCAGCCTGCGGGGCCTGGCCAGACCCCCTCTGAAGCTGGCCAGGCCCCTGCCGTGGGCCCGCTCGCTCCGCTGGGGAGCTGCTGCTTCACTGCCGCCCACACCCCTGGGCCCTGCTTCAGAGGTGCCCGGCAAACGCCTGGCACTCGCCGAGCCACCTGTGCCTGGAAAGTGAACCCACGTAAGATTAATTTGCTGCAGTATTCTGTAGTAGAGATGCTTTGTGTCTGATTTTCAGCAAGAACCTTCCTTGGCTGTTTTCTCTCTTGAATGAGTTCAGAGAGATGGCAATTAGATAGTAAATCACTTGGGATTTGAGGATGAAGTTAGCCAGCAATTCTAAAACCCCATGAGGGCTTAACACCTCTGTTAATTTACATCCTGTGTGTACATCCACACAGGATGTATAGCAGTGCTTGTATTAGCATTGCTTTGGACAACATTTTGAGTATCAGTAACAAAATTGGCTTTGTTCTAGATGACAGGACCTTTGCATCTACTATTATTGCTCTTGATTCAGCAAAATGTACAGATCAGGTTCTGAACTTAAGCATTCCCTTAAAGTAAAATACCTGAGCAAACATTATTAAATTTGCTAATAATAGTATCCTTCAGGAAATTATTTTAGTGACTTGTAGTGACCGTATATTATGCATGATGAATTTCAGGGTCCCAAGACCTAAGAGCTTTTGGAATGCAAACTGCAGCTTAAAAGGTGGGAAGTGGATATAGCACTGGGTTAGTAGGGCTAGTGTAATATTCAAGATGGGTCCTAGGTTTAAAGGCACTAAATGTAAAACCTAGGATAAAACACCTACATCAGTGCAACAAAAATGAATGGAAAAGATAGATAACTTATAAATGAATATTATGACAGCTACATTTTGAAAATACTCTTTTGAAAATACTGTATCAGCATATGAGAGAGAGATGTCTTCATGAGCACATGGGTTCATAGGATAGAAACAGACATCAAGCATATACTAGTAGCTCTGACTAGTTCCAATTTTAGTACTTAACTAAATTCATGGGTTTCTTTGAGGTTGAAAAGGAGGTGCATTTGCCTTAGTAGTTCCAGGAGAGCTACCCTTAACAAAAAGTTTTCTTTTGGTGGCTTAAGAAGCTTCATTTTAGAGCGAGAAATTGCCAGTTCTTAGTGCAAGTCATGGGTTTCAGTGGAGCTACAGCAGGGACAAATGCAACTCACTTCTTGCAGGAGACCTGTGAACACAGCTCGCTGTACAGGGAAATGAGCAAAGCAAACATCCTGTCAACTTTCCAGCGTGCATATACTGTTAGCTAATGCTGTTCTTGCTCTAAACCTTGCCCTCCTTTTTCTTTGCCTAGGCTAGTATCTGTCCTCTTCACTCCTTACGTATTTTAAGGAAACCTTGTTCCCACATTGACTTCCAGAGCTGGAGCCTGTTTTGCTCCAGTGGAGGTAATGGAATTTGACTCTGACGGTGAGGATCTGCCTGCTGGTCTGGAGCTGCACACTATTAGATCACATGCAGTGAAGACAAGCTAACCAGGTTTTTAATGTGGTTAAATGTCTTGACTTTGACTTGTAGTTCCCATTTAGACTAGCTTGTCTTTGTCCTCATATTTAGTATTGTTTTAACAGCTGACTTATCTAACTCAAAATAGCCTTACCTGAATTGGCTAACCAATTTTTGCAGGAAAGACTTAGTATGGCTTGGAACTGATTTTCATGCATATTGTGGTTTCCTTACACTACTGTAAGGGTAGTCTTAAATTTACAATGAGATTAAAGCTCTCTTTTCAATACCAAAGGTGTATAAAGGACAGTACCGTATTTGCCTACTAAGTATATTTAATTGCTATAGAAATAATGCGCTACATAATTATATCATGAAAGATGTCAGAGGACAGAAATCCCTTGCTTATTCTTGTTCATTTATGTTTCTTAGACCCTTTTCCAATTCCATGTGACTTCTAACATTGCAGCACCATAAATCAAAGCCTAAATCCAAAGGTGTGTGGAAATGGTAGAGCATAAATGCATCCAGGATAGACTGTTCCTGCATTTGATAGCTAGCAAAGTGAAGAAAAAAAACATCATCCTAAGTCTGTGTGCCCTCTATCTGGCTTAGATTATCTGGAGGCCATCTGAATAAACTCTCCGCTGAAACAGGAAGCCCTGGGACTAGATCTTTCACCTTCCTTTGATTGTCATTTTCCAATTGTTTTCATTTTTCAGTGACGTCAGCACACTTGTTCATTGATGTTCCATTTTGGCCTTGACTGTGCCAGATCCACCCAGAGAAGTCAGAAGCCAAGAACAAATTGGGCCTAAATTAAGAGTGGGCTTTCCTTGAAGCATCCTTGTATATAAGCTTCTGAGGCAAGATGCAGACAATGCTTAGGTATTGTATAAGCAGTGTTAACATAGGGTGTTTTGAGTTCATCGGGCTTCTTGAATGGGTGGAAATAGTACGTGTGCACAGGCACACACATTCAGAATCAAGGGTACCAACAAGAGAAATGCTGCAGTGAAAATACAGTAAAATAGCTCCATATTTTCTTCCAGATTAGAAAACAAGCACAACTGACTAAACTGGGAGAGATTTTGCTCATCTCTAGTCTCTTATATTAGTCTGGTGATGCAAAGGAAACATATTACAACAAAAAAGTGGGACAGTGTCAGGATATAGCAATTCTACACATCCAGCCTTCTGAGCCTCAGCATAAGGAGCACACCGGAGGCAAGGCAAGAATGATTGAAAATAGGCTCAAGGCTCTTGGCAAAGACTCAGTCCTATCTCTGTCACTAATGAGTGCAAGACCATGAGCAGAGCAGGTGAGAGATGTTCTTATAATTGCTAGGGGCTGGAGGATTTGCATAGTGAAGGAAGTAGGAAGTGGCTTGAGACTTAGCCGATCTCTTGCTCTGAGGATCCAGTATGGTAGTGTCTTGGTCTCAGCTAAGTTCTTTGGGTATTGCAGTAACAAAAATCCAGTATTTCTATTTGAATCTCCTTTTGCTGTTTCATAGCTAACTTGACACATTCAGATCATGTGATACAACTTTATAAATTGAAATAAAATCAACATTAAATATCGCAACCCTGCTTAACTTATGTATGTAACCCAATTATGTAATTTGCTACCAAATTCCATATATATGGCCAGCTGATGGTAGATCAAATAAAATATTTTGATAACTTCAATGAACACTTAGCCAGATCCAGGAAGCAGGGCCATTATTCTGTTCTGCTCTGTTCTGTCCTATTCTATATAGCACTTCAAGTGCCTTTTATTTTAAGAGCATCTGGTACTTAGTTGCTTATAACTTTAATGAGTCCAGATGCAATTTTTAATACTGGGCATCTACTGCAAACAGAATGAAGTTGATGGCAACTCTATGGGAAATCAATACTGAGAACAAAGGCCAGATTCATGGGCTTGAAGTGGATATTGCTGCTGTAAAGACACTAATCACCCATACAGCATAGCTAAAGTGTCCTACGCCCTGAACACTTCATGCCTAGGTATAGTGCATTCCTCTAGTCCAACTGAACGGTGATGAAGGCCCATGGTGGTCCTCACTAATGGGATGCAGCCGAAGATGACAGAGAACATCGCTCATCACTGCTGCTTTGTGACAGCATAGTGTCAAGGAGGAATTCGAAAGCACTTCTGGTTTATGGGATGTACTACCCAGGTATAGATGTGTATCAACAAGCAAAGAAAGATTTAACATACCAGCAAATGCACTGCAGTGACTTCTGTTTCCTTTTGGTTTGCAGCCAACCATGCCAGCTTGGTGAGAGTGGTTTGCTCATGCGTGCCCAAGGAGAGAGAGATCTGGGTCTTTTATGCACATTGCTTGTATTTTGTTAAGTCCTTGCCATCTGATCAAAACTCTATTCTTCTGGGACTAAGAGAGAGGGTCAGAACGAGTGTTAAGAAGGCTGGACTTTCTTGATCTTACCTGTGGCCTGTCCATTTCTGGCCTGGGGCTTATTGGTGAGGAACCGATGTCCATTTCTCCTGGGAAAAAGCTTTCCATTGCACAGGGGTTGTCAGTTTGGCACTCCTCATCAACATTAAAGTTCGGGGATAAAGGCTATTTCAGAATGGTCAGAGAGAGAAAGTCACCCACGTATTTGCATTTTAGTGCTGCTGTTAGGAGTGCCGTATTCAGCACAGCTCTCTGGTCTGAGGACTGATTTGCAGGGTAACTGCATTTTTGTAGGTTTCCTTTGAAACCGAAACAAAACAAAAAAAGAAGCACCAAACCACAATTTTAAAAATAGACTGCTTTAGGATGCCTCCTGGAAGTCACAGGCTGTCCTTATATCGTTCAATTTTTGGAATTCTTCAGGAGTGAGAACAGACTCGGTTGTCAACAGAGTTCTGTTCACAGAAACGAGGCAGGAAAATGAAAGAAGGCTCTCTATTGTTCGCCTATGTGGTGTAGGCTGCAAGAATGCGTTGGGAATGCAGTGCCTGCATGTCAGAGAGAGAGAGAGCTCTTTGTGTGAAAACACTGAAGCAGAATGTCAATCATATAAGTAACTACTATCTCAATTTTTATTCTGATCATTGCTGTCACATTGCTTCAGCTGGAGTCCGTAAAGATAGTTATAGATTTGCTGGGACATACTGGTGTCTAATCAAAGCTGTGCAGATGTCACAGGCAGGGGAGCTACCTACCATGAAGTAGAGATTGATGTTGAAAGCATCATACCTCTCGTGTGCCCTTGGCTTTGTACAACTTTCTGACATAGTCTTGATCATAACGCATGAGTGGGTAATGTATAACCACTCTGCTCTGGTGTCACTTAAAAGCAGCATTGTTTTTCCTAAAATACAGATGTCTTTATCATTCCCCAGAAGAACTGTGCATAATTTGAAATATTTGTAGTTCAAAAAGGAAAACATTACACTTTGGCTAATAGAGAGGAAAGCTACACACTTAAGCAAATGCAAATAACATGCTTTAATCTCACAATGGTTAACATTGTGTCAGGATGCAATGATGTAAGGGCACTGTTATGAAATTCCTCAAAATCCTGAACGTTAGAGTGAACATGCCTGAAAAGGGTGCATTTGTGATTAAAATTATTTTGTTCCTTAAGCAAATTAACTCTTGAAACAGAAGCTTGCGGAACTGGGAATAACATACCTGTTATGACCTGAATTAAATTTACCTCCTCTGAAGTCTGGCTTCTCATGGGTTGGTGTTATTTTGTGATGCTTAAGGCAAATCCACCTTTGAGGTAACACATCGTTGTTTGGGAGGAGATCACATACTGAACAAAATCAATCCCGCTGGGAAAGGTTTCACCTACACCATGTGCTGCATAGCAGTGATAAGGGGTCTGTTTCAGTGGAGTCATACAGGGCCATGAGGATCAAATCCTGTGCATTGCTTTGAGCACCCATACAGATGTGATGTGGCATGAGGAGGTGAAAGCTGCTAGGTGAATAAGCGTAAAGTAAGCAGTCCTGAGCAATAGAGGGGAGCCAGCACTGCACCACTGAAGTCAGTGAGCATTTTGCCAAAGAGTTGCTTTTAATTATGGTGTTGCTGGGCTCCCGCCACATTATTATTGCCATGTGCCAAGGCCCAGACGGAATGGCCTTATCTCGCAAACACTTCTTCCTGATGCAATAAGTGATTAGTCTAGGGAGCAAGGAGCAGAGAAAGAAAGCTAGTAATAAAACGCCCTTAAGTCATGCTTCCTCAGACTCACTGCTTTTCTGTTTCTAACATACTCTCTTCCCTTTTATCCTGAATACTGACAAGCAAAAGAATTTGACCAGAGGACATGGGATTTCCTCTTCCTCAGGTATAACTTTTGGAAACTCTTTAAGTCAATATTAATGGTGCTCCCACCAAGAGAAGCTGCCCTGAGTGCCCCTTGTACCACCCTTTCCCATTTGCCACAGAGTTATTAACTGATTTAGGAAGTTGATCCATTTAAAACCGAGCAATCTTCTACCAAGTTGGTTTTAACCCAGATCAGTTTTCTGATCCAAGTGACTATCTAGCTGGCATCTATGTCAACAAGAGAAAAAGTGGCATGGACAGGAGAAGGCAAAGAGCAATGAGGAGCTGAGAGCAGCAGAGCTTGTGCTTCAGCTCCATCCCAAGCTAGCACTCACTCAGGGGCCTCTGTACGTGCTCCATCCCACGCTGTCTTAGACTTTTCTTGAGTCACATCTGTCTCCTTGGTTCTACCAGGGGCGCTGAGCTTACCCTTCAGCTACTGTACCTTCATTGCCGTTTTCCATGCTGTATCTTATGCTTGACAAGGCCTTCTTGAAGAGATCCTTAAGAGTGTGGGCCATGCTGATGCCTCGGTTTCAGGGCAAATCATGTTTCTTCACAACCCTGTGCCGCAGTTTATTCAATATAGTGAAACAGTGACCATATCAAGCTCTGATCTGTTTAAATCAGTGTCGCGCTCTCGAGTTCAGTAGGGTTGTGCTGATTTATACCAGCTGAAGATTTATTTCACTACCTCAGACTTCTTTTTCTTCTTTTTTATAGCAACTGTATAGCACTTAATAACAGCACATTATTATGTTAGTTTTCCATGATTCATTTCAAGAATTCAAAGTACACATAACCATTTGTACTTACTGCTTAAATGCTTTGCAGAAAATCATTTTGATTGCGGGAGCAAATCCTATTTGTGTGCAAAAATACTGTTTGTCTGACCAAAACTGTGACAATTGCCAAAATGACCGGGACACAGAAATATACAGGATGGATGTATTGTCACGGATGGCCAATAACTGAAGAAAGCCATGTATTGCTTTGCAAAATTTAAAACGTGTTTTTCAGACGAACTCATGAAAAATACTCAGCTTCATTCAAGAGGAAAGAAACCTTCTGAGAAAGATTTTGTTCTATTTTGGTTACAAAAATCATAATTTCTTTTTTTTCCCATTAAAACACAATTCAGCCTATATTTTAATAAGTAATCCTGCAATATGTTACTGAAAAAATATTGTCATGGTTCCTTGGGGAAGAGGGAAGGGTTTTTTCTTTTGCATTTGTTTTGTGTGAGGGTGTAAAAAGAAAAATTTCTTCCAATAGTGCTATTTTACTCAAAGGCTGTTCAAAAAGAAGTATGTTTTGACCAAGATAGTGGCCAATTCTTGATTGGATTTTTCAGCTTTCTTTACAACTGTATAAAGCAAACACTCCAGTTGGGGTTCCAAACTACAACTACCAAAAATCTCGGATGACTAATACTTCCTGGCTGTGCTTCATGCTGGCTTGTAAAGAACAAGACTACTTTTTGTCTAAGCCTGCACTAAAATTATATTACAGGTTGTGAAAAGGGTTGTATAGGTCCATCTACAAACACCCATCATTTGCATGTGCTTGTGATGTTTTTGCTAGTGGCCTTGGGGAGAGTTAATCTGATCTTTAATGAAATCATTTAGCTTTATCCTAGATATACTTTTTTCTAGCTGACTGTTTTTTTGCGCAGGGAGTTGCTTGCAGTCCCAAAAGAAGAATGAATAATGTTTCCTATTTTGACCACAGAATGATCTGATCCTGCATGCTGTCAGTAGACGTTGCTACTGACTGGCTTCCAGAGAGAAAAAACATCCGTTGTCCACTGTGTCCCAGCTGCAAGGTCATGTGGCAGCAGGGTGTCCTGCTAGTGGGGGAGCATGTGATGGCGAGCAGAGATGCCTGGCTTCTTCCCTTGCCCTAATATGGAGTCAGGCTGTGAGTTTGTACAAGTTATGTAGCCTGTCATTAAAGTGCAGGTGATAATAGCCACATCTCCAGAACATTGTGCAGGTCATCTTAGTGCTTTTAGGAGGCTCTTGGATCCTCAGTTGATATTCTCAAATGACCACCAAGAAAGTGTATTGGCGGCTCAGAGAAGATGCAGGACTGAGAATACCTCTGCTTTTCTGTAGGAACCCAGGCCCTTCAACCCATAGCTTCTGAAGCATGTTACAAACTCATCAAGGTCTAATGACTGAGGAAGATGGACATGAAGATTCTCTTTGGGCTCAAAAGAAGATATTCTGTCTTCCCATTCCTGCTCCTTCCCTGCCATCAAATAAGGACCTTTCATCTAGCTGCTTAATTCCCACTAGCATCCGCCCTCACGCCTTGTATTAGCCATTCAACTTGTCCCTCCCACACTCTTCATTAAGATCTACATAAGGCATTTCCAGTCGACGCTGCGTCATATAATACTCACATCTGCGCTGCCAGCAAGACTCCGAATCCTTCCCTCCGCTGGCCTCAGCTGCTGTTACAGTCCAGCTCCCAGTCCAGTTGCTTGTCCTCAGTGGGGAAAGGCTGGAACTGGCAGGAGGCTCCGGCCAGACCTGGGAACACCCGGCATTCAGGAGACGCCTGGGAGCCGAGGTGGGAGGAAGTGGGCTGGGTCACGATAGTCCCCCCACCTCTCAATTGGTCTCAATATCCTGTGACTAAACTCTTCCTTCCTCCCTGCCACAGCACCTTTTGGTGGATGCTGTCAGATGCGTAATTATTACCCGGTTTCCTAAGGGGAATTGTACTAAATGTTTGTATTATGCAGCAAAGTTTCACTCCGTAAGAAACTGGCCAGAAGACCTCAGCTTCCAGTTAGGCACTTAATAATGGTCGGATTTTCAGATGTGTTTAGCACTTTACGTTTATTTGCCGGATATTGTCTTGAAAAGTCTAGCTGTAGTGGCCAGAAAAACTTTATGAAAAGAATAAAGAAGAGCAGAAAGTACTCGTTAAAGAAATGAACATCATGTCCAAAGGTCCAATTCCTATGTGCACTTCAAAATCCAATGAAAAAGTCACTGATCCTTAATGAAACTTTTTTAATGAAACCATCATGTGCATATCTTTTTGGGGGGTTTTGTCTGTCCCTTACTTGCTATTTATACATTAAAACATGATCTCTGCATTTTAAGAGGTCACCTTACTTACAGTGTTTTCATCTAATAGTTTTGTTGTTACCTTCGTTCTTATACTTCAGAAATGGAAATGGAGAGTTTTTGCAGGCTTCTTTCTTTATCTTCTCTCAATTTTCATTCTTCTCTTGGGTTGGACTGTTGTTTAGCCAGGCTATTCTCAAAGCAGACACGTAACAGAGTTGTGTTAGCATAACACATGTTAAATTCTTACTTCTTCAGTCTGCATTGCTTGGCTCAGCATGTGGCCCCAGTAGGGCTGCACCGTGGCTCACCGAGAGGAATGACTCCTAAGGACAGCTGCGGTGCCTGGGAGTCACGGCACCCGTTCTCACAAGGTTTGACAGCACTACCTCCACAGCGCAGGTGGCTCCCCTAGGTCACAGACATCTTCAGGCATGCTGGGACTATCTTAATCCTTTTGCGCCCCACAACACGATAAGGATGCCAAAGCGGGAGGTCATGCTGCATCTTAGATACAGCTGTGTAGCGCGCACTAATTTCTTGACACGAAAAGATTGCTATAAAATGACTGCTCTGTTCTGAAATGTTGCTGGCAAATTGTTGTGAACAGGGGAAAGAAACAAGAGTGTTGAGAGCTCTGGGTATCATTGAAATATTTAAATATTATGTATGGTGACGCCTATAATTTAACATTTGCTGTGGTAAACACAGCAGAAATGACTGTAGCATAATGTTATTCCATATTCTAAGCCAGGTTCTTGAGGTTTGTTTTATTTATATCACATGTGGCTGGGAAAATAATTCTAGGAAGCTTCATATGGTATATTTTCTTTTCATGTTGCCAAATTTTGCCATTTCAGAGAAATCAATGACTGGGGACTCGTCTGTGTGGCTAACGATTTATTTTTAACCTCTTGGTGCTCAAAAATCAGCAACAGTTATTAATCTGTCCTGAAATTGCAGATACAACCTGCTAGCAACAGATGGTGTGAATGAAAAGCCAGAAGTGGCCATTTTTAATATTCAATAGATTAAAAAAACTTAGTTCTTTAATCTTATTTCACCTCTCGTGACCGAGGGTCTAAGGTATCGACTTAAAGACAATATCAGTAGCCTTGATTTGAACCTGAATCAATCATGGAACTGGATCTTCTGAGACACTTTGTAGCTCTCAAGGGTGCTGCACGTTGCTCGTCTCTGTTGACTTTGATGAGAGCTTGAGCACCAACAGATGTTGTTCAGCAACTTAGAAAATCAGGCCCAGTCCGAGCACCTGCTGTTGCAGGTACTGTGTGGCTGCACTTTGGGGGTTCTCGTTTAGATCTGAACTTGTAAGGTAGTTAAGAACTGGCTCCTGTCCATGCGTAAGGATGGAAAAAAGTACTATATTACTAGATATTATCTCAGCCTTGCTGTATTCGTGTATCTCAGCTACAAAATCAAGAAGTATTGTCAGCCATCATTTGGATAAATCAGGCATAAACACACAAACACACATGCACACACACAGAGAACTAAACAAAAAGATCCCAGACTGCAAGCCTGTTTTATTTTGCCCTCAGTAAAGATTGTGGAGCTCTGTTTCTTGCAACCTCGTGTTGTGTCTGGCGCATAGGTCTGGCGCATAGGTCTGCTGACGTATGGGAGGCTTCTAGTGAGCAGGTGTGTGAGCCTGTTCCTGCTTCGTGTGCCACTGCTGGTGGGGGCACGTGGGCAGCAATGGGAACACAGAATTCCACAACTTTCCCATGAGAGAGGGATCCCGAGCATAGATCCAGTATTGGGAAGGCTGGGTCTGAATTTTGGTTTGGGATCCCTCATTACTTTGTGTAACATGTCTGCAGCCCAGATTTATTTGTGAGAAACAAGATGGGGGGTCCCAAAACCACAAGAGCAGCTAGTATATAAGGGCAGTGCTGTTAACAGATTATCAGGTGAGAAATAGTCCAGAGTTTTTGCATAAATAATTTCCCAGGTTAAGTATCCTGTCACTCTGTACTTACTAAGCAAATGCAGCAGGTGTGGACAGATGACAAATTTACATTCATGACTGTGGGACACACAAAACCTCTCTGTGCAAACCAAAGGCTGCAATTTGAGAAGCCATCACTTGTTCTTTCTCTATTTTTAATGCCTTTATTGATACTTGTCTGCATAGGCCCCAAATCCTGGGAGGTCAGCAGCTCTTCGCCCACAGAGCCTGGTTCTGGTCCAGGGCTGCGTCCTGCAGTGGTGCTGCGCTGCGCAGTGGTGGCCCCCAGCCCCTTCCCGCCCCCGTGTGCGCACGCCGCAGCCGCTGGCCGTGGTCAGGATGTCCCCTGACGGTCCAGCACGTGGGAAAGCTCTTCCAGCATGAACGCAGCCGCTAAAGGACTCAGGGCAGAGAGGAAAGGCCGACACACCGTGGGAGAGCATGGAAAGGACATTAAGTTTTCTGAAGAAGGGAAAATGAGCTCTCCCTTGTGGGTTTTTCTCTGGAGGCTACGAGGGTGAGATTTCTGAATTGGAGCGGGGAGTGGAAGAAAAAGAAAAACCGTGGAAAAAGCCAGCTAGAAAGATGCAGCTCTGATTTAGCACATACTGTAGTGGCATTAGGGACTGCTATGAAATGGAAGATGCTGGATGGCACAGGGAAAGGTTCGCTTCAATATGGAATGATCTTGGGCAGCCAAATTTAGTGTGTCCAACACAGCGAGACAAACACAATGGATGAGGGCACAGTTAAGCAATCACTTAAGAAGTCTTACGTCAGCCTGGGCTGCTGCTGAAAGTGGTGGCCCCACTGCACCCTGCCCCTGTGAGTTCAGGAAACCTGATTAGGGCACTGATCTGGCCATGAAAACTAACCTCTTTGGGTCATTTGCAGGGAGAGCAGTGGCCTGCTCTTGCTACATGGTAATTAGCATGGGAACGAGCAACTAGACCGGTGGACAGGCTTTGTGGAGAAGCAGGGAGGAGTGATAGGACTATGCATTTTGTTGGCATTGGGGATTTCTGCTGGAATGAAATGACTATGTAGCTGTAGCCAGAGTGCCCTGGTCTAATGGTCTGAGTAAAAATCAGCATTTCTGCTTCTGGATGTGAAACACATTCCCTCTGTAGCTTTGGATACATCTTGCACTTAGAACCTATTTACCTCTCTAAAAATGGGATTGGGAAATGAGTATCTGGGTTTGTAACTTTTTTTGTCTGTAAAAATTCTCAGTGTTTAGTGGTCCCCAATATTTTCCATTTTTAGCAGATGTTAATCTGAACAATCTGAACTTCTGATGAGTTTCCCTTACAAACCACTTTCCTTACACAGACCTGAGATGTATGTACAGCCCCTGCCTTTATGTCAATGCTTTATACGTTTGCACGACGTTTTGGTGCAGCATTCAAATCTGCATGGTCAGACTTCTTATCTGAACTTGGAGTTGTGAGGTGTTCCATATTTCATGGTCTGAATTTTGTGATTTATCTCTAATTTGTATCTGTAGTGAGAAGACTAGGCTATTGCGTGAAAGTGTAGCTGATTGTGAAACACATTTGGACTATCAAAGGCCCTTTAATGAAGATGTTTCATTTTGAAGTTGCATAACAAAGTCAGAGAAGACCACTCACCAAAAGCACGTGCAGTGATTACTACAAAGTTTCATAATATTAGGAACCTATTTTCTCTCATGATTGTGTCTCTCTGTCTCCCTGGCTTTTAGTGCGATTTATTCACTATCATGAATGAATGAAGTCTGGATGTCAGAATATGTAACTCTGTACGTGTCCACAGAACCCTAATGTGAAGATAGTCTGTATTTATCCAGAAAATAGCTTCAGCACGCTCTTGCAAGCACAAGGCAATTTAGGGGGAAAAAAAAAAGAGTCACAGACTAGGTATGAGAGTGCTCAAGACTTCATAGAAGTGGAACTAGCATTATCTCTTTTTACTCTGTGTGTGCATGTGTGTGTGTGTGTGTGTGTAATAGTTCTCATTCATATTTGTGTTATATCTTATGTGCGGTGGAAAACTATCAACTATTAAGCTTTGTAATATCACTGCACATATCCCAGACCTCTGCTCTGTCTGATAGACTTCATGGCCTCACTTGCAAACTTTTTTTTCATTTATTCTCTGAAAAGAGAGCTTTCTAGTCTACGTTAGCATTTTAAAAGAGCAAAGTCCAGAACTGGATAAGCCCGTAGAAGGCAACATCCGCAATAGTATCTGCAGAAGAAGCTGGACTCTCACACTTGCAGGTGCTGCCCCATCCTTCCTGTGCAAAATTTTGCTACGAACATGAGCAGCCAGTGCCACTGTAATGCGGCACGGGGGCCAGCCCTGGGAGGGAGCACATCCTCCCTGCAGGTAATTCTGATATGAGCTGAGCAGAGATGAAAGGCAGTTGAACCAATTGGTGATGACTTTCAAGCACCGTGGGGGGAAGACAGCTAACCACAAGCAGGTTTTTTTGCTGTCTAGATGTACTAATGAAAAACTACAAAGGCAGAGAAAAAGCTAGAGAATTGGAAATTGTATCTTGAGGGTTTTTTAAATAATCTTTCAGTCCACTATTTGATATTCAAATTTTTGCTTTTTTTTTTTAATAAAGGCATTCTCCTTTTTCTTTCAATCTATAAATTGAACCCTGCAAGGTATGGATTATATAGAATAGCTCAGCCCCAGTTTGGAGTAACAGGAGAGAAAGGTCAACATTTTACAGGACTCAATCCTAAGTACCACAAGACTTTCTGACACAAAAGAAATTGAAGAAAACCCTTCAGTAACTTGACTTTTTTTTTTTTTTTTTTTTTTTTTTTTTTTTGAATCAGTGCCTGGTGCTGGAAGGTATCTATTGACAAGAAAGGCATCTGAGGACACCTAGCATTATCCAAGCATTATTCAGCGTCTTCCAAAATTCAGTGTCTTGGCAGGCAGGAACAGATATGTAGATTTTTTTAGCATCCAAAAAAAGAGAGGTGAAAGGTTCATTCCAGTTTGAGTGGTATATAAAAGCTAGGGTGGTTAAGGCATGCCCAGTGCTGTTGCCAATAGTGTGCAATCTGTTTATTTTTGACTTCTCTCTGAAAGACCAAGCCAGAGTGGGGGGTGGCATTTAGCGTGAGAGTAGAGCAAGCTTCAGGCTCGTGCCTCATTTATTTCATCATCAGGCCATCCGTATTTTCTGCATATCATGAAAACAAATAAACTCTTCCATACTTCAGCTCATGTAGATTGCACTGTAGTCCTCTTGATACAGAAGTATGAAGACTGATTATCAGTTGATGATCTGTTCTTCTGTTTGGAAGTCTGAGATTTAACCTTTTTTGGCAATGAAATCATAACTAATTAAGCCATTTGTGTCAATGAGTGTAGCTGCACCCTATGAAATAAAAACAAGAGCACATACAAAAGAAAAGTATTTATGTTATGAGCATGTAAAAATGTATATTTAAAATCTTATAAAATGTCAGCAGCCCACTTAACAGAATTCTAAACCTGGTGATGAGATGTGAGACAGATGAGAAAGAGGAAATTTTCAAGTGAGTTTTTTCCTGTTAGGATGTATGTGATTTTATTTGGGAAAAGAGATTTCTATGAAAATAGAGAAAGTTGGATTGGTCTTGATTCATCCCTAAAGAAAAATGTGTCATAGATATGCATGTAGAAGTGGTGTATGCACGTGTATACACATGCTCCGTAATACATTGGGGAATTCAGATAGAGCAATTCCTGAATAATAATAAATCTGCTTTTTGTTTTGGAAATTTGGAAGAACTTTGTTAATTTCTCTCCTATGTTGCTGTGAAAATCATAGTATGTTTTCACTGGTCTGCCTTCAGCAGGATTTGGTTGCCATTAATGTGTTGCAATTTACACTCCATTCATTTGAACTTTTCTAGTGGAATAACACCCAGAAATATATCTAGAGTATAATATTCTGGCATTATTTTATTCTGTGTAGTGGAGTAAAGGACTTATTTCAGTTCCAAGCACTGAGCCGGTAGGAATTACTTTAGCTGTGGGAGATAGAACTAAAGATAGTGTTAAATGCATTTATAAAACTCAAGTCTTCTGAATACATAAACCGACATTTGCATGTGTAGCATAATTGATTCTTATGTAGTATTTTGCCACTGTAAACCTGCAAGAACACCAACAAGTCAGTTGTCATAAAGGTGCATATATGTAATTTTCAGATTCTACTTGACCTGTTGTGTACAAATGTGAACCTGAATACACAGGCAAACAACTTCAAATCATGAGATGGACATAGGGTGCAAAACAACAGTAATGCAATATTTCTTTCTCCGTCATTCTTAAATTCTCAAAGGACTGATGCAGTTTTGGATCTGTCACCTTACCTCTGTTGCACACCTTTCTATAGAAACAAAGCATTTTAATGGGAATTCATGTATTTGGAATGACATTCTTATTTGCCATCCTCAGCAAAATATTACCCATTCTTTTTTATACATTGTTGATGAACTAAAGTTGTATAGACTTGTAGAATCTAACCTAAGGATACTCTAACATTAGTAGAATACAAACCAGTTTGTTTATATTTTGCAGTTATCAGAAAATTTTCATGTGCAACGCCCGGCACATCGCAGACCCAAGCGCACCTATGCTATTGCTATGAATACTACTTATGCTAAGGTCAGTAAAGGTACTCTGTCGCCAAGCAAATAGACAACTGTTTCTTGCTGCTGCATAATATTCATGAAATACACTGGGAAGCTGAGGAGAGAGTTCAGTTGGTTCTGCTGTAGCTAAAGGTTGGTGTAGAGACTGAGACTTTAGATAGAAAGCATTAGATAGAAAAGCATTTTACTGTAGCTGAAATGCTTCATTTTGAATGTCTTGTCAAATAATATGGTAGCTGGGTACTATGTCCTATATCTTCCAGGCACTCATCTGGAGAAGTCCAGTGTATTCTTACTAGGACACCCACCTCTGCCATTAAGCTGCTATCTGACCTGAAGCAAGTGCCTCAGTTTTCCCCGTATGTACAATGAGAATAATGATATTTAATGTCCTTTATGTCCTTTTCAGAATATTTTATTTATAACAGCAGTATGTATATCTATAATGTATGTATTCATAAGCCTATTTCTAACCGTCAAAAAATAACTTTCGTAGCTTTTATCAGTGAAATATGGTCAATCATCCAACAATCTACTTCTTTGACATGCACTTCACTTGCTATAATGAGGAGTAGACCAAGAGTACAGCTCAAGAAATATATGGTTAGGAACAATGCTTTTATGTTTTCCATATTTTGTTATTTTTGCCTCAAATCACAGTTCAGTTCAGTGTGATCTGACATGGCTGAAATACTGAAACCCCCACTCCTCCAAAGCAGTGTTTATTATAGAAACCCACAAACTTAACCTAACCTAGAGCAACTTTTCCAGCAGTGATATAATTACAGTAGTTATTGTTGCAATAAACCAGATGTTCCTAAACTGGAATGAAAGCACTTCCCCCCCACACATTTCATTTGTTATGTTGCCTCTTTTCAAGTTTCACATCAGCTGTTCAGAAAGCTCTTTCTTGGTTGAGCGCCATTTACAGATTCCTGCAGCGTGAGTCTTTTAGCGTAAAAGAATGAAATACTGGCAAATCTTGAATTTTCATCGCTTTCCTTAAAACCCTAAACATGACACTTATTAATGTCACTAATAAAGGCAATTTTAGTCCTTCGAGATAGTTTTACTTGGCTAAAAGAACACTTTGAAAAACCTACTTGTCTTTCAGATTGAACGAATGCATTGTTCTGTGCAAAAAGGACTGTTCCACTCCTCTAAAATCAATGAAGTTTGCCCTAGACTTCAGTGAAGCATTTGAAGTGAACTTAGTTGTTGAGCAACATAGGTAGCTTTGGAGCATAGCATCTTTTTAACCAACGTAACAGCTTTGTGGTGGTGTCCCTGCTCCCCTGGGTTTCTCCAGCCATGTTCTGAGGTGGCCCTCTCTAGATGACGGCCATTCAGTCTCCAGGACAAATCAAACTTTGGCCTGTTACTGGCGCTGGTTTGTGGTACTAATACTCATATATAAGGAATTAATGTATTCATCCAATGTAAAAGTTGCTAAGCAAGCTATTAGGGCTTTCTCTAGAATGAGTAATTTCCCTCTGTTACAATACGGCATATGAACCATGAACAACCATGCAAGGCAAATAAAGAGCCTATATTTAAAATCCTGTCAGAAGATCGTAATTAGTCCTGCAGTGGACCATGAATATCTAACATTATTTAAACATTACACTTCTTGTATTTTTAACAGTGTTAGCACAATACTTCTAATATTTCCCAGCCTCATCAAGTCCTAATTGCTAAGAATATTTTGCCATTAAAAAAATAGACTGTGTTAAAACTGCTAGGATCTTAGATGTGAAAGTTCTTACATATGTTTTACCACTTGAGCTATCTTATCTTCTATTAATCAATAGTTTGATTCACCTTCGTATCTCATGTACAAGAAAACCCTGGCTAGGGTCAATGAATGTGAAAAGTCAAGGAGAATGTTCGGCAGATTGCTTTATTACACTTACTGTGCCATATAATAATACAATAAAGAAACATAAAGTAGGTTTTGAGTTTTGTTTACTTTTAGGCAAGTTCCCATGAAAATACAGGAATGGTAAGAATGAAGTATCTTATCAACTATCTGAACACATCCTGGTAATCCTGGAAGAAACCTTTGTAATGTTCACAGTTATACGTGCTACTCATTTTTCTGTTTGCTAATACTAGCCTATTAGTTAACCCATCCCTGTGGTAACTGTAACATAACGAAGGAGATACACTAGGGATGAATTCACCCTGTGAAGTAGTCTGCTGAATTTATACTTTGTAAAATGTAAATGTTTTTATAGAAGGAATTTACATGACTCTGAAACCCGGTCCAATTTTTCACTGATGTGGTAGGGGATGCAGACATTGTTGGCCTGATTTTATAGAAATCTTTGAAAATGGTCCATAAAATATCTGAGGAAACCCAAGAGGCACCCACACATTTGGAAACAGATTATAAAACAGCACTGTTGTTCAGCCACAGTCAGCTCCCTGCTTTCAAAGGGAACTGTATCAGTTTCACATTTTTGCCTTCCTAATGAGAATGTGTCAGAGCTGAAATAAATAAATAAGTGGAACCCGTGTCCAGGGATCCTTGACGGCTTTCCCATCACAGAGGCTGGGAGGCCCCTGTGCTTCCTCCTCTGGCCATGTCAGGCCAGTGAATATTTCCACCACCCACACTTTATTCACTCTGAACTCTCCTCACCCACTCATCATTACAGCTGTGCAGAACATCCATTACAAACCCTGAAGCGATGTGAAACCTACCTTTATAACCGTGTTATGTGCTTCAGACACAGCTGGCATTGGTTGGACTATTGGTAAATTAGTTTCTGAGACAATCTACCCCAGTTTCATGCAAATTTGGGTCTAGGTTACGGTGAATGATTTATGGGTTCCATATTGCAAAAAGCACTAAGAGAGTTTCATATCACTGCATCATGCTTCACTGAGTAGATCTCTGTCATATTCATGGAAATCAAAAAAGATTTGTATACAGTACACTGCTGAAGGGAATAATAATAGCAGTCAGATCCCAAGTGTCCTCTGTGCATTGCAAACAGTTCCTGGCCTGAAGGACCTGGAAAAAAAGGAACTCTTTTTAACTCTTTAAAACTTCATTGCTTCAAAGTGTAACTAACTCATAATTTTTTTATTACATTCCTTCATTTAGCATATATGCATGTCACCAGTGTTTCAATTAGATATGAACTTGTGCAAGTAGTTGCCATAACTATGCCCTCAGACAGGAAATAGAGGGAAACCCAGACTACAAAATTCAGATTTAAAGCTGTATTTTCTGTGCTAAAGATGTCAGCTATATTCAGATCTGCAGGATTTATGTGGTTCATGATAGAAGTTTGAATTTGCAGGACCTGGGGGGCCTCACTGAGATTTTGCTGGCTCTCTTAGCAAAACTAAGCAGAGCATTGCTAGGATGGAGACTAGATTAAGCCAGCCTTACTGAGCACCATCTTGCTTAGTCAGTTTTCAGAACCATGAGGCAATTCGCTCTAAAAACACAGGCCAAAAATATACATAAAGAAGTGACAAACAGAGTGGTGCAGATGACAGGATTCGACGTAAGAGGCTCTGTGTCTGCTCAGTCAGGCAACATCAAACAAACGGAGATTTTCTCATGTTAGTTCTTAAGGGAAGTCCAGGGTATTTAAGACAGGAGTACCAAACATGTCGCTTTCAACATCTCAATTAGTAACGAAAGAGTTTGCTTGGTTTCAGTTTTCAGCACGACAACTTTTTATCTTGAAAACAATTTTTATTCTTTTTCCATAGTGAATGAGTCTATGTAAAAGATTATAAATGCCTCACAAAATTATGACTGTTGAACACAGCTTGCTACTGATACCAAAATGAAATTGAAATCATATGATACCAAAATGAAATCTAGATGAAATCCAGAGGTGCTGTGTTTAGGGTGCTGTGAATACTGCATTGTCATTAGGTGACTTCAGTTGTTTTTGAAATCCTGGAATGTGCCCATTCGTCAAAGTATTTCAATGTAATAGGGAAAATGGCTTGAGGTAATTTGTATAAATCCTGAAAATGGCTTCAGGTGGAGTTACCCTAGACTTAAGGTCATATTGAGAAAAGTATCAAGCCTTGGGATTCTCCTGAGCAAGGGTGGATATGTATAGTGTAAGGAGCCGTCACTGAATCCCAGGGCTTCTAGTGTAGTCTGTGAGAAGCTTGAGGCACTGTTTAAGTTTCTACTCACACTCTACTCACACTTACCTACTCAATAGGTAAGGTGAATCACGTCCTATAGGTGCTTATTATCTATCTCCCTCAACTACAAAGGGAGTGTGAGTGACCAGCAGATGTGTAGATGTCTGCCTCCTCTGTAGGTGAGGTGAGCTCCACTCTGCATGTCTGCTGAACAGGACCGCGTGCCCTCAACACAGTGAAATTTGGTGGAAGAGAAAGGCAGTCAGAACAAACACGCAATGCTGTAAAGGTCAATGCTTAATCTTGTGCTACTAAAAGCAGAATTCTTCCCTTGGTCAAGAATCATTCAATAAAAGTAGTATGTAAAGTACTGGCATGAAAATGTTAATAATAAACCACAGGACTATCAGAGGTACTTTGTAAAGAAATGAGTTGCCAAAATGAAATAGAAGTAGCCTGGTATTGCAACATCAGAACCACCCTGAAGTATATTTATAACAGTCTTTAATCACCACCTTGATCATGTCCATTTGTTACTTGTGCTTGTTGAAGCATTGCCTTTTCCTTTTGCTGAGGGGCTGCTTTTGTGAAGTGCTGAGCATCCTCATCTCACACCAACATCAACACATTGCAGACTTATACCCAGGGAGAGATAAAATATGGCATGTAGTGTTTCATTCGCATATGTGTAGATTGCTGTGAATCAAGGAAACGATTGCTTTTAAATAAATGATGTGAGAATGGAAAAGTGATAACATAATGCATGATTTGAGAGCAGAAGACCAGCTCCTTTGAATTCATTTCCGTGACAGTGGAAAGTGGTGCCAGTAGCAGTGCACTTCTAAAGAATCAGTTGGCATTTCCACTCTGTAATGTGCATTGCTGGACTTGGTATATCTCTGTCACTTCAAATTACACTGAGCTGCAACCCAGTGTGAAAAATTGCCGAGATGAGGGGCTTTTTCTCTCCCCTCTCTCTGTATCACAAAGAATAAAATAGAGTGTAGATTTTATGAACTGTTTGCCAAACCTCAAATCATAAACACCTTCATTTTAAATGAATGGATAATAAAAAAGGAAAGATCAAGGAGATAAGCTAGTTCACTGTTTAAAAAATTTGCTCAATGCAGGCAGTCCTTACTTCCCATGAGTGTTTTGTTAAAAAATGAGAAATGCAGTGCAAGTCTGATTAGACAATAATATGAACAAAAAATACAGATAATTATTAACCAATGCTCAAGAAAAGGTCTCAGACTCTTTGTTTTGGCTGTATACAGAATTTACCAAATTCGCTGTTCACATTATACAAGTAAAGACTGAATTATCTGGGAATTTTCAAATAATTTTGTTGTTTAGACTGTAACTCTCAATACAGAAAATAGACCTGTAAGAGCTTCCTTAAACTGATTCTTTTTTGGCCTACTAAATAACCAGTCTTTCAAAATTCTCTAATGGTTAAAGTCATTGGCAAGATACTTTGGTCATGCATTTCAAGAATATAGGTCAGAAGTAAGCAAATTTCTTCCTGATTGTTCTTCCTGTCTCGCATGTTTTATCCACAGTTTCTCATTACTTGGAATGACTACAGTTTTGTGCAGCTTTGAATGGGACTGAATATAATGTTGCCCTTTCTGACCCACAGCTAAATCAAATTCAGGACATTGCAAGTTGTTTGAGTTGGAAAACTGGAGAATTAGCTAATGGGGGGAAACAGGTATCCATCCCTGCTGAAATTTGATCTGTTCACAAGATGCTTGAACTCCTGTTGTCCTGAACACAGGAGGACTCACGTAATCAGAGAAAGATTTCTCCTTTGTATTCCCAAGGTTTTTCCAGCAAACATGAGGCCTGAAATCCCTCTCTCCAGGCTCCTCCCCAAGTCATCCACTGCTGCTCCTGCAGACTCTGTACCTCTCCTCTCAGTCTGTTTCTGAGCTCTGTCTCTGCTTCTCAATCTGCTCTGTCTCTTTTCCACATACATCCCTGCCCAAAACAAACTCAACAAGGCTCCCCACCCAGATCTTTTAAATTCCTGGGCAACCCTGCATTCGCCTTTGTTTTGGGCAGAAACATGTGCTGAACTGTCTCTCCTAGCTCATAAGAAAAGGGTGGTGGTTAAACCTACCATTTTCAACAAGGCTTAACCGAACCTATAGCAAAACCCTCAGTAAAGATGTAACCACTTTACAGCTGTGTCTGTGTGTGGTATGTGGAAAGGAATTTGTAGAAGAAATGGCCATCTTTCCCAGAATTTCCAGCTGGACAGAAGCCACAAATCAGGACCAAGATTCAGGCGGTTCAGTACATGTGAGAGCTGCACATAGGAAAAATGGCTAATTCTTAGCGGCTTTTTCTGTTGGGACTGAAGATACTGGCTCCCATACAGTTTCTGCTTCAGACAACCAGAGACTAGGCGGATGTGCAGGCAGTCCCGAGCTCTTTTGATGTGTCCTGACCTAAGCTCCAGCCTGGGAACTGTGGAGGCCACGCTAGCTCTGAAGTTACACAGGTCTTTGGGGCCAGAAGCAGCCTCCGCTGACCAGTGTGGAGAGTGCAAAAGAGCCTTGCGTGGTCTGCACTTGTCCGAGTACACAAGCCAATCTGTATTAGGAAGCTTTGGCTACCTGAGACCATGAGGTTCAGAACAGTTGAACCACATATTGGGGTTTTTTCTATGGCTGCTTTGCCACAAACTCTGTTATGCTCTGCCCACACGCGCATATAATACTGGTTATTGAACCTGTGTGTGTCAGGTCTGTCAATCCCAAATAAGAGCTAATGTTGGTGTTCTGAATAAGTCGGTATTTTATACCCAGAGGAGGTTTGCGTGTAATGCGTTCCCTTGCTTGGAGGCAGAAGGAGTTCCCTGAAACCGCGTAGTCAATCATTAGCAGTAAGCATGCTGTGTGAGCAAAGGGGGTGGTGAGGAGGTGTTCCGTAACTTGGCATATTCTTACAGGTGGAGTTTACGTTAAGGTGAGTTACTACACATAACCAACCTTAGTCCCTTTTCAATGAAAGTTCTGTTTATAAAATATCAAGGTCAGGGTTATAAATCCCAGAACAAATCACCAGGTATAATTAAAAGGAATAATGCCAATTATATTTTCCAGTCATTCTCAGTACTTGAAACTTGGTCTGTGTGCTCCTTGGACTTACCACAGATAAGTACAGATAGTATATTTGCGAGCAAATAGGAACCTGTTTATTGTAGCTCCTTTGTTTCTGGCACTACCTTGAGATACTACCAGTATTAAAAATTTCATATGGCATAACAGACTAGTCAATTCTCTAAGTAAGTTTTTCAGTGATATATTCAACAGAGTTTTAGAAGTATTTCCAAAGAAATTTCCAACCCTTATTCGCCCTTTGTAGATAAATTCCCTTTGCCTTTTTTCTTGCTTTTTGCAGTCAATTTCTAGCAGTCATCTTCAGTTTGCCAATGAGGATTTCACAGCAATAGAGGATTTTCTCTACACCTCACAGAATAAATAGAACCAAGTGAATGTCTCTAATGTTTAGCATGTGACTTAGCAACACAAAACTGATTCTGGGAGATAAGGTACTTCAATCAAGTAAAGACAACAAGACAAAACAAATTACCACATGGCCCAAGTGTCCTCTTAAAGAGGTAATACCTCTCATTTTAAATTCTGAGTAATTATAAGCGACTCCTTCTAAATAGTTTTAAAAACTAGCTAAGTTAACGGAAAAAACCAAATGATTTACTGAGAAGAAAAGGAAGAAATGATTATATTTCTATATGGTTAACTAGAATATATGTATTCTATCAGTACAGACAATTATTCTAGTTAGTACAACCAGTGGTGTTCAATTAGCAGAAATTCTGTATAGTTAAAGTGGTGACTTTGTAACAAAACATGCATAAAGCACAGTAAATAGTAATAATATATACAGAAATGTTTAATTCTTTCAATTAAGGGACTTATCAAGTAAAGTGAGCCAGTATATAACCCTGATTAGAGAAATAGACCAGGCTGGAAAAATGATAATGATACTTTGCAGGTAAAAACATTTTCATGACAGGATCACAATATGTATTAAAAAAAATGGGCTATACTTTTTGTTTCTGGTAAAAAAATGTAGTGAAAAAATAATACAGAATTGTTTGTTTGTTTCCTGATTGGAAGGTGATCCTTCCCTGAAACTTTCCAAACCAAAGCCGTTTCTCACATCTGGTTGGAACACAGATCTTTAAGACATTCATGTAATTCAAGTCAGATGTAAAAATCTGAGCAACACTATATGAAATTCAAGAACAATATAGTTACAGGGTTAGAAAAGTCTGCAGTGTGGCACCTCTTTTAATCAATAACAGACTGAGTTTCAAGTTTATCTGCAAGTATAAGACTACAGTTAAGAATGATCCACTGCATTAATTATTTCAGTACTCAGTGTAACAAGTTACCAGATTAGTGGCACTTTCCTTCCATAATATTATTACCGATTTATTATCCCTGTTCTCTAGACAAAGTCCACAGCAATATGGTCTGTATTACACTATACTTCCAATGGAAAATATTGAAGATCACTAATATCAATAAGTACTTCCTTATCTCAGCCATTTGTAACTGCTTGTATTGACTTTTATTACATTCCAGCAGTTCTGCTTATTCCCAAATGGTAGTCATTAATTTCCATTAATTAAATCCCAACTATACATAATTTAAATTATTTCCAATAAATGTTCAATTTATGTCTGTTATCTGCATTTAATTTCCATTGATTCTAAAAAGCTACTGTTGAGCTTAATTGCCACCATAACAAAAACAGCCTACCATAACCGTCATTGGGTCCCCATTAATACCAATGGACAGCCACAGGCACTGATTTCTGTCTTATTATCAAGCAGTAGGGAGCAGTGCTACGCACAGGTTGCAGTGCAAATCAATGGCTAAAAACCCAAACAGCTGCAGCTGAAGTTGCCTAGAGAACGCTATTTACCTCACCAACAAAAGTGTGCTCTTCTGCGATTCCGTTTTCAATTGGCTAGAAAATATTCTAGAGGTTTCCTTAGGCTAAGGATGTGAAAAAAAAAGAACTATAACAGACTGCTGAGGGTAGCACAGTATTGTGGCTCAAAAATTGTTCCATTTGAGCTAGAAAATGGCATCTGTTAAAGAAAAGTTCTGGAGCTACAGAAAAATTGGGGCGACTTGTGTAATCTCCCTTTTTTCCCCCTTATTATAATTTTTATCCATAAAAATACTCTGGCTGACCAAGAACTGGGGGAGAAAAACCCTTACCTGTAGGTCTGTTTCAGATATTTTTGACAGTATAGTTTCACAGCAACACTTTAAACTCATTGACATTAGATCACCATTTTAATATATTATCACTTAGGTACGTTGCATACAAGACTGTTACATTTAGACTCTCAGAAAATGCCGATGCATGAAAACAAAACATCTGTGTAAAAGTGATGATCTTGACAAATGTTCTTTTGAAGAGAAAAACCAAAGAGTCAGCTTGCTGAAAATTAAATGTTACTGCTTTTTTAGAATGACATTTTCACTTTTGCATTGCAAAATATTTTTCCTGTTTTCCCTAATATTTCAAGTTGAGATCTAAATGAAATATTTTGCTTTTATTCAAAAAAATTACTTGATTGACCAACAATTGCTTTATTCATAATTGTGCTTTAGAATAGCTTTCTGGATTGTTTTATTGCTTTCGTTAGAAGCATAAGACATTCCCTGAGAATGAAAAATCTGGATCTCACTGGGCTTTAGTTGGAGTATTTTTCACTAACTTCACTTTCTGAATATGTTCAAAGTCTTCTCCAAAGCAAAGTTTGTTAAAGCTGACCAGTCTTCAGTCACTAAAAGCAGAGCTTTATTGTCATTAAATTTGTCTCAGAAAGGAAGGATTGCCACCTTCTAGCTATGAGTACTGTTGCAAGGCCTGTACTTCCAGTCTAAAAGGACCTCCACGATAATCCTGTGCAAGAGTTGCCAGGCATCCCACATTATAGTATGGTCAAACCTCTTGTCCCTTATGAAATGACAATAGGATATGGTTTTTCCCACAGTTTTGTTGCAGCTTACTGTTCTTTCACAGTTCTACAAATGCACAAATGCAAATATAAACTCATCCAGTGTCTACATTTAGGGCTGGAGAGGCATAAATTAACATTGGACCTAAGACTTCCAAAATTTGGAGATAGCCCTACTAACTGTTTATGAACAGTAAACTGTTATTTTGTCATAGTGAATGTTCAGCATTTAGCTGTAAGTTCTGAGCACATGGAAACATATGACTTGCCACCATCTTTCTTCAGTCCTACCGTACCTACCTTGTTCACTCAGCGAAGCAGAGAATCTCATAGATTTGCCTGAGATTCTGGTTTCAGGGTTTCCCCTGAGGTGAGAGAAGTCCAGCTTGAAGGTCCAGATTTGCCTGGCTTGCAGCGTTTGTAACATGGTTAATATGGAGTCAGGATATGCTCCCACACAGCGTGCTCCACTGTCCCAGTCCTTCTAGACGGTACCTCAAACAAGGACGGGAACGCCACAGCGTTAGGTGCAGAGTGGCACTTGGGGGTGAGGGAAATTCCAAAACAAATTGCAAGGAACTGGAATCCCTTCTTTGCAGTTTATGAGAGAGAATTCTTGGTGTGGAATAAATTAAAGAAAGAAAATAACATTACTGAATCAGTCATATTTCTCTGTATCCCTTCTGGTGAAAAGGTGACTTTTTTGGATCTTGCAGAATCAGTAAGTTTGGAGCCTAATAGTCTAAAGAAAGTACAGGTTTTAAGGGCTGAAGTTTTATCATGGAAGATCCCCTGCCACTCATACTTTGTGAAAAAAGCGTGTAAGCTCAAACAAATGGTTGATCAAATGGCTAAAATCAAAATTTTAAGGCCCCAGCATTTTACCCTGAAACTACATGGCAACTGGAAGACTGAAGTTTTGCTGTTACTGCTAGACAATTACCACGTCTTTGCTATTCTGTTACAAAAAGAGAGAAGAGTGGAGAAAAGTGTCATATTTACCCTGAGGAGAAAGATCAAAACAATAGCTCTGCTGTTGGTTTCATATTGCCTATTTACATCTTAGAAAAGCTACAATGCCTTGTTTCCACTGTCCATTAGTCCGTTAGGAAGAAAAGGAAGGGACAAGCAAATGAATGAACAAATGAATGAAGGAATGAACCCTCACTTATTTTGTAGGAAGAAACATATTCTAAAAGGCAGGATTCGATCTGCATTGGCCAATCCATCCTACACAAGATTTGGTTCTACAGTGGCTTAGGGCACAGCCTTGCAGTCTAATCTCAAGGAGACAAGGGCTGGAGTAATAGTAACAAACTTTGCATCCAAAAGAAAAGTGACACTTGTAAGAACCAAGCCCAGATGCTCTGGGCTATGGGCTACAGGTAAAGGGACAAGGCATCCAGGAACAGCTGAGACTAGCAGGCAAGCCTGTCATGCAAACCTGCATAACAAGGAGCTGATGCACACCCTATGGAGGACTGATACTGTCAGGAGCTGACTGAAAGATCTGAACAAAGGAAACCATTTGCAGTGCACAAAAAGAAGGAATTTTATTGGTCTTAGAAAACTTATCTCCTGAAACCTTATCTATTAACTATTTACACAGACACAGACATCAGTGGTGAGAGATACTATCTGCACTTCCTTTTGATTGTTTCCCTTTCATACCAACATTACCCTCCTGCTCATGCCTGCGCCTCTCTAGCTAGCCCGCACTCAGGGCGCAGGCTCAGCAAGGCTCCTGTAAAGCACCCTGTTCCAGCAGTTGATCAAAGACTGCAGTAGGGTGGTTCCTGGGACATCCGAGTTTACACTTGTTTTCTAAGCTCCCGGTTATCTCTTGTGCACACTTAGTAGAAGATCTGATAGCTGACAGTGCTCCAAAGGACTGAGTCCATAGAGGAGATGGTCTCTTCCTCCTTCTCTTACTCCTTAGAGAAGTGTTTCACCCTAGGATCTCTCAGAAAGAAAATAATAGAGGCATTATTTAACAGTGACATATATCCCAAGTACAGATTGAAAATGTGCCAGGTATGTTTCATGCAGATCCTGTGTAATAATCAGAGAACAGATAAAGCAAGAAAACTTAATTTCCTTCTAGTTCTTCTAGGAACTTCTTGATTTTCTCTTATTTCTGTGGAAAAGAGGTGTCAGTCTCACCCCACACCCATTTTTCAAGCTAAGCTTGTGAATGGAAACCTCTGTTCATATGCTTGAATCCCAGGCAGTTTCTCTTGCAAGGAGTAAGATCCACAGAGTCCCACATGCTTCACATGTAACAGATGAGAATCTCAGTCTCCTGTTTTCATGGTATCAACCAGTACAGGTGAGGTTGACCTTATCCACAGTCAGAAAGCATGGGGAAGAGTGTATCAAAGATCCACTTTTCACTAGTGCCCAAGGTAGTGGAAAAGTGCATGCTATTCAGTATGCTGCTGACCAACTGTAGTAGCAGCAGAGAGAGCTGTTGATGTGAAGAGCCACATCTGTAATCACATTTATATATTTTTGTCTAAAACAAAAGTAAAGTTCTATCAGGCTGGAAGTAGGTCATCTAAGCAATTAACTGGTAGCCTTCAAAGACAGGTGCACAGAATTTTTTCCATCCTCAGAGTAATGCCAGTGAATGGCCTCATTTGATGCCCAAAGTGAGAACAAACTATTAGTGATGTGCATAGCTATTGCTGGCTCCAAGTTTCTGGTGGTGTAACATGCATAGCATTTCGTACTGGTACATGCATATCTCGTACCCATTCTCCCAAATAATTTAACTTTGAAATCACAGACTATGACAAATATTTTCTTACACAGCACCAGATAAGGACATAATTGTTCTTCCTCTTGCTTCCCATTTAAGAGTTTTTTCAGCTCCCCTGGTTGTTCAGATTGCGCCTATAAAAAAAAATTTTGCTGTGCAACCCCTGAGACTTTAACCTTGGCATTTTGACCTTCAGTTATAAAATCTGCAGGTTTTCCAGGCTCTGCAACCTGGAAGTGAAGAATGAGGATTAGTTAAGGATTGTGATGGTTCATGAACACTTGTCAGTTCTTCCAGTTCCACAGCTCATTCTATTTTCCTTTCACTCTCAAATTATCCTGGAAGTCCTGCCCGGTGGGGCAGGTGCCCTCAGGAGATAAACAGCAGTATGAAAAGTTTGGGAATTAATCCCGTTGTACTATAAACTTGACATATAACCTACTTCTTAGATTTGTAACACACCCAGTAGAGTTAAAATAACTATTACACACCCACTGTGGACCATGTATCCTTCCCAAGACTTTTCAGTGGTATTCCAGACAGCCCCATTTTACAATAACTAAAGTTTCTCCATATGTATTTTCCCGCTTCTTTTTCAGTTTGCACATGCAAACATGCACTCAGTCGTGGACGATAAACTCAGACGCCAATGGCTTGGAGGATACCTTTTCCAGTTGGATTCCTTGGGCAAGGGAACTCCTGGTGTACAGTTCGTACAGGGATTTGGTCATAAACTTAGTATCTGTACCAGTTTAGATTCCTAAATCTATTTTTCAGTCTAGCCCTTAGTGACTAAGGCATCTGAATCAGTGGCAGAGATTAAAATAACCATCTTTGATAATTCCCTAAATTCCTAAATTCAGAGCACTCCTATGAAATACATAAATGGTTTCCCTGTTTCACACCGACCAGAAAATCAGGACCAAAGTCCAAGAAAAAATGACATATCAAAACATCAGCTGAAACAGAAGGTTCCAGCTGTTTCAAATGCCACTAAACCACAATGATTATTGCTAACATAAATAAAGCAAAATCTTAATCCAGCTTTATCAAGGAGTTACTAACCATATTTCTCAATTCCTCTAGTAGTTTTATGAGAGAGTGCATTTTCATAAGCAGGGAGAAAGATGGTGTATTAGCTACTGCTTTCTCTTGCACTGTGAAAAAAAAGCCTAGACACCAACCAATCCATCTAACAACCAGGCGAGTTTGGTCACTTCATATTTGCCATTTAGAATAGAAAAAGAGTTGTCAAACCAAAGTCCAAATTATGTCCTTGCTAAGTGGCTTGACTTGTATTCCCCCCCCCTCCCTACTGGATAATGTCACTTCCTTGTGACCACTACAAATGATAACAGTTGCATAAGCTTTATGGTTGCTAAACCAAAGGAATGGCTGGAATTTTTTGAAAAGCTTTAAAGCTCCAGTAGTTAGATCAGACTGACATTTTGTACTTTAACAGCTATCTTTGAAAGACAAAATAGGTGACAAAGCATTCCAGAATCTGGCAAGACAAAAAAAAAAAAAAATCAAAGCCTAAAAATGCCAACCTATTGCAGTTTTGATGCACTTTATCATTGTGGTGAAGGGTCTGGGTGTTTTCATTTGCAGACTCCCAGCTCCCTTCCTCCAGTAACAAAAGTACCAATAGCCTTTCTAAATTAAACCTAGCATCCTGTCTCTATTTAAGGTGGCTCTTTCTGTGCCCCACCACAAAATGCCGTACCACATCTCCATGCACAATGCCAGTTTTCTCGTACCATCTGTGTGAACTTCCCGCCACTTTCCCCAAAGTGCCTTTTTTCTATTGCTGAGATCCTCCACTAAAGAAAACTGAACACCCAAACTTCCTCTTTCTTTTTTCTCTCATTGCCCCACTATTCTGTTACTCTCCAACATGTTCTCGGAGAACCCTAATTCTAGCTCCTTATGATACACACCTGTATGTAGCCCCCAAATGGGGGAAGCATTGAATTTGAAACTCCTTTAAATATCAGTGTAATTTCTTAGCTTTCCAAAGGATGCTAAAGGAAAATATTTTTAAAGGAGCCAAAGAGAGTGCCTGCATCAGCCATTGGGGCATGGTGCAGGGGAACCTGAGCTTTCTGGAAATGAGCTTGATGTCTCTGGAGCAGCAGAGCCATGAAAGCAGGACTGTTCAGTCCAGTAGTGTGCTGCTTGGGTAAAGATGTTCTGCTTTGGGGATCCAGTGTAGTATCTCTTCATGACAGTTAATAAACACCATTTTGGATCCCAGTAGTTTTCACCAGGACTTATGCTTCTATATCTCTCCTGAGATTTTTAATCTCTCGCTGCTAGTTGTTTATCCTGGCATTTCTCTTGGGTGTTTGTATTGCTCCGGTGGCTACCAGGAACTCCTTGGAACTGACATGGGGATAAATTAACAGGGTGCAAAGATTTGCAAACCAAGGATGACTTTTTGCTGGACCTCCAGAGGGACTTGGCATTACATGTTTCTATTTCAGAAAGGCCAAACTTGGACTGATTATTTTAAAAAGGCCAAATGGATTAATGGCACAAGGTAAGAGACATCTACTGGATTCTTTCCAGAATGAGAGGATGTGCCACAGATAGTTCCAGATCTGAAAATCAAGTTCCTAGGTACTCAGGTACCAGAGAGATTAGCAAACCAGGAGCGAAGTGAAGTGAAGCAAAGAGGAGAGGAGAGGTTCCAGCAGCTCTGTCACTGCTTGTCCAGTATAAAATTGTTATTTTGGACTCCCATGCTAATGTAAGCTGTCTGGTAGATTCACTGTTAAGGTGTTCAGTCCTTTGGCATGAAGGAAGACAGTATGAACAGTTGAAACACAGTCTCTATTTCCCCCTCAGTAAAATGTGATCTCTTCTGATGTTATTAAATAAGCATCTGTCACTGTTTTCCTATTGCAACCAGGCTACGTGTTTATGTTTGAATGGTAAAGTAGCTTATAGAGAAAAATGTCTCCTATAATCGTTCTGCCAAACATATTGTTCTTTAATATGGACACAACAATAAAGTTGTATTCATAAACTCACTGTTACCAATATAAATAATTACTAAACCATAAGAGAAATAAATGCATACAATAACCAAAAGTATAAACCCACCACTGCTAAATAGCACTTCATAACTGTGGCTCTGAATTATTACTGCCTTACCAACACAGCCACAATTTCCAACTTTGTAAAATCCTCCACTCTACAAATTAAATGAACTGGATAATGAAGAAAGCCCATGTTTTGTCCACAAAGTAAAACCACCATTGCTATAGCATGAAAATGAGCCCATATTTTAAAAAAACGGTAACATTTCATTCCCTGGCATGCATGATCCATACCTACTTGCTCCCTATCCATTTGAAGTTGTGTGCGTAGGGAATTTAGAAGCTGGGCAGCTGCTTTGCTCTTCGTAGTAGTCTCAGGTGCTCCACCAGCAGCTTCAGATCTAGATTAGAAAATGTTCAGGGCAGGGGTTTTAGCAATGAAGTATCATATGGATAGATAAAAAGCCCACAAGAAATAGAAAATGAGGTTAACAGTAGAAGTTTTGGTGAAAAAAGCATAGCGTGGGCCACGTGTGTGTGCAGGCCATGGTAGGTACCTGGCAGGGGTTGTTACAGAGAGAGGCTAAGACTGTTCCCAACAGTTGTTTTACTATAGCATCTCCCGCCGCCACAGGGAGAGGAGTGGGCCTTGACAGAGCGGCAGCTACTCTTATCCGTGGAGGTCTGGCAGAGGGGGGGACCACCAAAATAACAGGACTGACCCCACCAAGGTCAGGCATGCCCCACGCTCGCTCTGCTAGCCTAGAGAAAGGGGGCAGAAAGCAGGAATAATAAAATACAAAGTGTGCGATACAGTTCATAGCACATGCTGCATCTGCTCCGCATTTTTGCAGGGGGCTACATGTGTGAGTGTTCCTACGTCCGTGAGGTTCAAGCAAAGCTCACACATCCCTCTGGCTGGGCAGAGACAGCCCGTGTGCGCACATGAAAAATTCTCCTCGCGTCAGTAGAAAACAGAGGGAGGAAGAGAGAGGACGTTCCTTTTCCCTTCCACCCTTCCAAGCCTTCCATCATCTTCTTCTTGTCAGCCTCCCGTATTTTCCACTGAGACTGCCCCAGATTTTGCTTTGAAAATGTGGTGTACCAGTCAGCAGTCATCTGGGTGTCTGAGGGCTGCCATTAGCCTCCCTTTACCTTGCACAGCACAGTAGTCACTCCCACTGCTGTAGCTCAGGATAGGTTGTTGCCTCTGCATTTTCCTACCTTGTACCAAGAGATATCCATTATAACTCCTAAAAACATGTTGGCAGATTACCTTCATGATGCATTAGCTCTATAAGTAAGGCGAAATTACACCTGCATAGAAGATGTAGGAGAATTATGCATGTATGTTTTATTCTGGACAGTATCTCTACAGCAGTTGCTGATACTTTGCCAGTTACATTTCACTTGTAACATTTCAGCATTTGCCAACAGGATTTTTTTGCACTCTATGCAGATGGCCGGGTGTTATTATCACTCCACCCACATGCCTGAGTCCGGTAGTAGTCCTGCTCCTGGCAAAATTCAATCTCTTCTCATCTCTCAACCCATGTTCATCTTTGTATTATTTTTAATTAACATACGGTTAGCTGAAGCTCCCTCCACAAATCAATGATTTCCTTTCAATTCTTGTTAAAGATTTTCATTTTCATAAATTTGCAGCATGTTGTCCAGACTCAACTAAGAGCACACTTTCCTCTCATTATCAAATCAGTAAGGAATGGACTCAGTGAAGCAAAACAGAACATAAACCCCTCACTGAGAACCTTCAGGCTTAAAGGGCTTTCTGTCTGCTCCAGACATTCATTTGCTAGACACATTGCAAATGAAAACATTGTCTTTTGCCACCTTGAAAGCTACAGGCCAAATCCTGTATCGTTGTAGAGTGTCATAGCTCTGTTTTGGAATGCAAGCAAAAAGTCCTAATTTACACCAGCTGAATATTTGACACTATACTCTTTCTACTCTCCAGCTAAGGGAATAGCTGTCTGTGAAGCTTCCATTCAGACCCCAGTTTTGGAGTTTTCTGTGACTGTATGTATTTCTAAATGCAAGTTTTCCATACTTTTTTTGATGAGCAGTATACTGGCGTCTGTAGTCAGCTTTTCAAGCGAAAATTGCATTGAGGATTTCTGTCCGTGTTTCTGTGTGCCACAATGCTCAGCATGTCTTAACATTGTTATTAAATAAATCCTAATCTAAATGTGATTCAATTTACAACAGTCATTAGCAAACTGAAAACGATCTTTAAAACTCCCTAGACTTTCCGATTGTGTTTGTTTTAAAAAGAGAAGATGAACAAATTACAAGAAATAGTGATACGTATATCTGATCTATCAAAGTGACCACGTGCACAGCAAGATCTGTGAACTGCACGCACTGGAACTAGGCCCAGTTAAAGACAGGATCCAACCTTTATGGCTTAAGCTTGTGCTCGTTGTGTACGTGTATTACATTAATCCTCTTCTTTCTCCTTTTGTCCAGTTACCCTTCTGTGCATTTTGGTCTAAATTTTCAGAAAATTGCATGCACAGTTCCTACAATTATGCATGTAATCAATTAGTTAGATAGGTATACAACTACTGTGACCAGGCAGGTATGCAAATCTTCAAGCAGCTTTTGCCATTTTTCAGTAATTTAGACTGTTGTCATTTATGTGTCCACTTTTGTTCAAAACGGTAAGTTCATGGAAATTTAACTCATTTGAAACATATGCGTAGATCCATATGAACTGCCCAAAAGCATCACAAAGAGAAAGGGTAACCTTGTTGTCAAGGCAGGAGAGCGCGAAATCTGGTTTCCATTCTGACTTCTGCCACATATTTCCTGTGTAACCCTGGGCAAGTCATGAACTGTAACCTATCTAAGTGTAGCTGACCTACATGTAAAGCAGACAGAGCAATTCTTACTTTGCAAAGTTATTGAGAGGTTTTTTTGTTAGCACATGTGAAAAACATTGAAACAAGCAAGTAGAAGGTGCTACAGAAGCATAAGCTATCATTAATGATACTATATGTAGTCACAGTAACAAACATGATACATGATCCATACTTAATCATAAAACAGTAAGTAAAGGGGCAGGCATGGCCATTGAGAACTGAGTGAACAAATGGCAAACAAATGCAAGTAAGGAGATGAATGAGGGCCTAAGAATAATGGTGAGTATGAGCAGGCATGTGAGTAATTAACCTTTATACTGCAATTTTTACTGCCCTGTTTGGTCTTGTCCTTTCATGTAAGGCTACAGTGTCAGGAGACATTTGAGAAGAACTGAGCCAGCTAACATGGCACCGACCACCTCATGGTCTGTTTGATCGCCATCAGTTATTTTTCACTAATCAGGATGATTCTGACAGTGATATTCATGCCATGTATTGGCCAAGAGGTGGTGGAAAGCATTATGGCAGCAAACCGATTAATATAACTGTGCTCAGTTATAGGAATATATGCCCTTTGTTTCCTTATTCATCAGTACAGAACTGTAAAGTCGTTGTTGTTGTGGTTGCTTTTGTCTTTTTAGATAAAATGCAGTTAGGCTTACACGTTACTTCACTAGATGTTTGGGGTATGGCCTTGTGAGAGCTGTATAAGTCACAACATATTCTGTGAGAATACATCTTCTTTTAAAAATTATGTAATTTTGTATCTGACCTATATGTGGCACTCACACTGACATCATTCAAAGTATAGAATAGACTGATGGCAGTATCTGGCCCACATTTATGACCTAATACAGCAAAGTGCTCAACATCCTCAGATCCGGCTGGGATAAAATGTTACATCCTGTGTAGCAAATTTCCATTTTCATTAACAAAATCTTTCCTGTTGAGAAACAAGACAATGCCTTTGAAAAAAATCCTAAAAATTGTATCTCTTTACCTCTGCAAAACACTTTAATGAGTATTTCGTGTCTGATATTCTTTGGGAGGATTTGAAAATAAGAATGAAAAATGAACATATTGGGATGAATGAAGAAAATTCTACTATATTTAGTTGAAAGGGTTTTGAGCTTCAGAAAAATGTTTGAAAATATGCCTTGATACATACCTCTAAAAGTGATGGTCACCCTATGACCCTGTAAATGAAACTGTAACTGAGAAAGGAAGCCTACTGATAGTATACTTTAATTTCCTGCAGAGGACTTTGTACTTCCAGTGTAAAATGTTTATGTGCCCACAAACTGAAAAAGTTTGAAAAGCAGTGCTCCACAGAAAGTGCACAGCAGTTTTGGAAAGCGTTTTATCTGTAAAACTTAGGTGAGGATATCATCAGAAAGAGCTGATTATCATTAGTATTATATTCAGCTCACCAGTTATTGCTATTACTTTCCAACAGTTTGCTTTCTGCCCAAAATAATTTCATGAATGACCTGAGAGGACCCATCTAACCTAAATGGGCTTTCACATGAACCCTTCTCCATGGCTACTGTTTAGCGTAGTTACTACTTTTAATTCATTATGTGGGGCAGTGCAAACCACAGCGCCTTTCCAACATGTCCGGGCTGGGCACTGAGGACTGCAGGGAAAACCACCACCTCAGACTGCTATTTGCTAGGAATGCTCCTGTGGGTGCCTCCACCTCCACCAGTGGAAAGGGGCGGCGGGGTCTCCTGGTTCATCACATCCACCTTCAGCGTGGCTGTGCGCTTTCAAGTCATTACTTCACACAGGAAAAAAACCACAGATTCCACTTAACAACATGCAAATAACAAGAATATGAGGGACTGTTGTGATGAGCCACTGTGACCTTCAGCACCATGTTCACCTTCAGAATTCCCTGGAATTAATTCCTATTTAAATTGGAGCATACCTTTTGGAAAAAGATATAATCTTGATTTAAAAATTTCCAGTGGGGAAAAATGAACTATAAACTTTGGGAAATTATTTCAATGGCTAATTACACTCAATTAAAAATCTATTAAGATCAGAAGGGAGCTTCACAGGGGTCCTTATCAGCTACAGAGAAAGAGCCCAGATTTACTATTTTTTATAGGTGAATTGTCATCTATGTTATGCGGTATTTCTTTTATCACCAATTGCCATACAAAAACACACTGACTATAAAAGTCTGGCCAGCAGAATGATCAGAAGAGTTACTATTTCTTTCCAGGTCTTGTGAAGTGTTTATTAAACCTATTAGACATAAACTGAAAAATTGAGATAATAGTTATGTGCGGTGGGAGTAGTTTCACATTTCAGCTGGTCTTAATAACATCTAAACTACAGTTAATGGAAAAAAACAGGCCATTCTGTAACGTGATTTATTTGGTCTTATACACCTACCTTACATTTAGACAGATGAATCATATTTATAGCATGTATGGCAGTTAAGAAAATTTGGGCCATGGCCCCAGTTCTAAGCAAGCAAGAGAAGGCCAGATGAAACAGTTCTACTTGATGGAAAATGAGCTGCAAGACAACAGGGTAGAGGGAGTGAATCTTCAGCTCAGATCCATGGTGCTCCACTGCCAAGTTACCCCTGCAGGTGCCAGCCCTTGGAGTGCTGCAGAGAAATTCCCAAAGGCTGTGTCAACATTAGTAAGTACCGAGTCTGGAAAGGAACAGATTTGTCCAGTGAAACAAATGGAGTTGAGATCCCAGCATCCATGCTTTCTTCACTTTAGGGGTTTTACTCTGGGCTAACTGTAGTCTGGTCCCATGGATTACATGTAAGGTCCACTCTTGCAGCTGAAATGAATCTTCTGATTTCAATTAACCTAAAAGGAATGGAATCCATGTGCTCTGAGGTTGCTCTGTGATGTGAACCAAAGCATGGCAAGGGGAACAACAGGGAAACTCACTTCAGAAGCATTCTCTAGATCTGCACTGCAGCATTCATGAAGAGACATCCAAAGTGTTTTTTCTTTGTGGCAATAAAGTATGTGGATCTGTGCTCAACACTTGAGGCTAGATCTCTGTTAGTGGTCATTATCTTCTCCGCTCTAGTCCATACCCTGCTAGAGACATTCAGGTACGCGTTCCCAGAGCCAAACCAAACAGTCTGCTCCTTTTTGTACCTCTGGATGTTTTGTTGACTCGTGTCCAATACAGCTAGTATGTTGAGAACCACAGTGTGAACTGATTTGGGATAAAAGTGCCCAGGGAGCTAGAATAATACCCAGTACCTGCTAGTGAGGAGTCTGCCTGGGTTTCAAGCCATGCTTTAGCTATTGCCCTCTGAGCAGGCCTTTAACTCTGTTTCACCCTAACCTGAATCCCAGATCCCTTAAAGATCAAATTGGCTTGGTCGAACCCAAACGTCCAGCAGACATAGGCACTGCAACCCCTTCTCTTTCCTCATACAGGTTCTCTACTTCAGCACAGCAGAAATGCCTTGTTCCTTCTCTGCTTGGCTTTGTGTGACCCTAGAGGCTTTATTAGCCTTTGTTACTTTTCAGTTTGATCTTGAATAGAATTTCTTCCAACACTAATGGAGACAACTCTGCAAGTGTTGACACCAAAATGAACTAAGTTCTTTAAACTGCAAGTTCCTTAGAGGAGAGATCCATCTTTCATTTTTCTGTAAGTGTTGTGCTCCATACAGGCTCCATAGAGTTAATAGTAATAACAATGCAGAGTTACAAATGTGGAAACTTAAAACAAAAGGTCAGATGAGAAACACAGCTTTTATCAATGTCTGGGGCCATGTCTGGAATGCAGAGAGATCATTTCATTTGTAGAAGACTTAGTAATTGAAGGAGGAATATTATCTACCCCTTCTCCACCTTCCAAAGAAATTACCTAATAATTTCCAATCTGGATGAGTTTTAAAAGAATTTGGTTTTGATTGAGTCATCATCTCAAAGTAAGAAAAAGTATTTGGCTATTTAATTGTAATTTTCACAAGTTGTCTAATGTCGACAGAAATTCACACTGTACCTCAACTAACATAGGTTTTTCCTAAATTTTCTCTCCCTTTGCTATATGTCTAATAAAATAAATAGACAAAAATAATAACTTGCTGTACTTCTAACCCAAATGCCTTAAGAAGCTGGATTCAATTTCCAGACAGGGAAGCTGAGACAGAGGGAGCTCTAGGGCTCTGTTGGACATCAAGCAGCAAGCCAGCAACTGACCTAGGAATAAAATCCAGGTGTGGTGTTTCATTTCTGCATGCAGTCCACCAACCAACACTAGCATCCCAATCTCTCTGCAGCTATTTATAATTTCTAAAGGTGTCAACAAAGTGTCGTTTTTGTGCAAGAATCCAAAGCAAAGAAGGTTGTCTTACTTGAGGCTATTGAAAATTTTAAAATGCTGTATTATTTTGCTTCAAAGTACATGAAAATGTTTATTCCACTTGTCAGTTTCTGTCACAGAAATGATACTCTGATAAACCTCAGTGCTTATGGTCTCTGCTGTCAAAAGATCTGGTCCTTGAAAAAAGTGAAGAGTAGGATTTAGATGGCAAAAATGTTCCACCTATTTATACGACAACTACAACTGAGGGAGATTTTCTTCCTGTGTTCTCTGATGAGGCTTTTTAAATGTTAGTTGTGGAGCAGCAGGTATTTGTTAACATCTCTAAAGAGTGGCCTGTTGGTGTATACATGCAAAAGTAGTATTCAGAGTATTTGTCTGACCTGAGTAGGAAGGGGCTGTCCCATTTAACGAGGGCAAGGCCTAGCTACAAAGAAGTGATAATGGAGATGCCATTGACGACAGTGATACATGCAGAAGCCACAAAGATTCCCTCTTTTGTTTCCAGACAGATCACAAGGACCAGAATTCAGTCACACATAGAAAGAAACAATTGCCGAGCACTTGAAGGAAATTCACAGAGTTGAGTTTCAGATAGTGTAAACTAAGAATCTTTTCGTTGATACAGAAAAAAAATATGCCTGTTGGAAGTCTTCACAGACATAGACATCAAGGGTTTTCTTTTTTTTAGCAGAATTAGAAAAAAGCTTTCTCTGCTCCTCTTACCACAAAATGCCTTGGGAACTTTCTGCAGATCCCAACTGTCAGGTTTTTGCCTTTTTCGCTCAGTCTAAAATACATCTATATTTTTCTCCTCCCCAATTAGATAATCTTTATTTTTCATTCATCTCAGGCCTAGCTGCGTCACTTTGACCTCTTTGTGAGGCCTGGGTAAATCCTGAAGATGCTGGGCCACAATTCTTAAGAAGGAAACTTCAAGTTCTTTCCGCTTCACTTCCTCTTCACATGTCTGAGGCAGTTAACGTTGCTGCCCCATAGTCTGCGTGGCAGGAGCTGTGTGCTAGCTGTGGCACCTATTGTCTGCATTTTTCCTCTCGTTAGTCTCCTTGACCTTTTATTGTCTTACTCCTGCAGTGTCAGGTCAGACTTAGTGTAGGTCTCCCTTCACTAAGGACCCCTTTCCTTTCGTGGATCACTAAGCAGGACAATTGCTCTATCCATCTTTTCAGGGTCTATTGTCGAGCCCCCCCTGAGCTGAGAAAGGTTTGATTCACTGGGAAACCATTTTGGTCAAAGGGAAGCCTGACTATGTGTCCTTTTAGGAACTCTGTCTTAATCACTGACTTTTTTATCTGGGATATGAAGAGGATTCAGGAGATCAAAAGGTTTGGGAGTACATGGGTTTGACCACATTTTTCCTGGAAATAATGGGAAACCTCCACTGAAAAATGAGCTCCGTTACAATGGGCAAACAAGAAGGAAAGCCACATAGTGTTCCCAGAGCATTCTGAATCATCAGACCTTCAATAGCTTCCATAGAGAGGGGAAAAAGTAAACAGAAAATGTAAATGGAATGTAATAATTAATGGACCTAAAGAAAACAGACTCATTTGATTTGTGCATAATTGTTGCCTTTAAAAAAAGAGAAGTCAAAAGAAATCAACAGAGCAGATGGAGAAAGATGAAGACTGGAAGTTCAGTGTGGCTGACCATGCAATGGACATGTATGTAGTTACTCAGAATTAGTTGTTCGTCACCTTTACAAGTGATTATACCTTCAAAGGCCCCATGTTGTTCCCAGCACCCTGAAAAGTTATTGCAATCTTGCTGGAGCACCACAGTGGAACTGTGTTGGTTTTGAAGGCCCTGACATTATCACTAGATATATGTTCAGCCACATACCGTGCTATGCAAAATGGTACAAAAGCTGCATGCTAATGCCTTGAAGACTTCTTCCTGCATGGAAACCCTGAGCATTGTTTACAGTTATGAGGCCTTATACAGAACAGTCAAGAAACTTCAGTTTACTGTATTTCCAAGGAGGTTAACCAGCAGTAATGATTCCCATTCAGGCAATTTCTTGAAACACAGCTGTAGGTGCCTCTTTAGGTGCACAGATTTCAAAGTGTTTGGTTTGGGGCACTTAAGGAAGAATGCAAATGCCCTCTTTCCTGTAATCCAGCCACAATCCTTTTACCTACTGTTACCCCAAAGTGCTTTGTAAAATAAACCTTTCAGTCTTCCTTCAACAAGGCTTTACCTCTGCACAGTCAACTCAAGCCTTTTCAAAAAGCAAAACTGAATGTAGCTGTGTAAGAATAAAAGAGAGGAAAGGGACTGGTCTAGGTAAGGGATGCAAGCAAAGGGAGGAACCTGGGGAGAAAAGACTTGGAGAGCTGGACTTGCTGTTCCAGAGATCAATGAGAAGCAACAAAAACTGTCAGCAGAAGGCAATACCTCAACTTTTTCCTTTGACCTAGGCAAAGTAGAGAGGGAGCCAGGCTGTTTTGCCTTTCTCCAGCAATCCACTTTTCCTAGGCAACTGCCTATATTACCTTTGCCTTTCTTTACTTTTTTATTCTTTTAACAAGAATAATGACAGATTCTGCTTTGGAAAGCACTCCTATTTAGGCTGAAGTTTGTGTTTAAGCTGCAGTATATGCTTAGGTCTTTTCCTGAGTCAAAGAAAAGGACTAGGCTAGAGATAATGAGCACCTATGCCCAGGCTTTTGGATGAGAAGCTACAGCTGGCTTCAAGCAAGGTCAGACATTCAGATTAAACTTTTCTTCCCCAATAGGAAAGGGAGAAAAATGCCTATTGGAAAAACAGAAAGCTTAAAAAAAGTAAAATGAAAGTGTTACAAACCATGAAGAATAAAAAGTGGCACCACCAAGATCTCTGAAACAGTTCAGGTAGAGATAAGCATCTGTAGAATCTAAGAAAATGTAAACCATTGCTATTTCCTGTAGTGAAATTTCCAAACCTGATATTCCTTGGTTGCAGAACAGACATAATCTTTTGATATTTACACTAAGTACAACTGGGAGAATTCTTTTTTGTTTACTGGCATATATTATCACTGAAGGGACAAAAACACCTACAGTAACTTCTGTGCCACTGTAATTTGCTCCTGTCATTTGATTTCCCAGTGTCAACTGATCACTTAAGAGAAAACTTCTTTTGGAAAACTTTTGAGTTTTATGTACCATTTAAGCTTGACAAAGGGAGTTTTGCTGAATTGGTCTAAGAATCTAAACATGACAGATTGTGAGTAAGCAGAAATGCTACCAACTTTCGCCTGATATTCTACTATAGAGGGTGTTTTCTCTTTATCGCTTTTTGATGGTTTTAAGAGAAGAATCTTATCTGTTGTAACTGTGATGTGTTTTGCATGGTAAAAAGAGGAAGGTTAAAAAAATGGAGGAAATACCTTTTATGAGAGAAAGGAACTATTTTCTTTGACTCTTGTAATTAACATGAAGGATATGGATAGAGGTCTCCCTCTAAACCCCTCTAGGATGTTTGCTACCAATCTCTAAAGTTAGTCCTTCAACTGATCTGCCAACAGAATATTTTATGTGAGGGCTTCCTAGTCTGCTTTGGGCAAAACCAGCTAAACTACTTCAATCTGGGCCTGCATTAAATGGCAGCTGCTACTTTAACAACCACAGGTAAATTATGTCTATACCTTCTGAAAGTCCCATGCATGTCATGTTTCCTCAATTTTTATAGGAGATTCCATATTTCTTACTATTCTGTGAGTCTCTCAGAGTATAGCTGCCATACTTATTACTCATAAAAGCAGCAAGTTTCCCTAGGTACCCTCACAGCCTAGTCTCTCTTGATGAGCTGACTTTGGTAAAACCACTTATGGACCTCAGTAAAAATTAATTCCCCAAGCCCTGGCTCAGACTGAGATTTTAACTTAGCACAGCTGATTTGTCTCACATAAATTGGGCAACACTCTTACAGCCTTCTCTTTCAGTAGAGTGGTGGGGGCAGTAAGTCCAGCAAGGTAGTGGTAGCAGAAGAAGGTTACTTCTCTCATTAGCCCACCTGGATCAGGAAGAGGATGATTTACTATTCACACCCTAAATTCCTCTTGAAAGGAGCAGTCTGGTTCCTCACAAAGGACTAGTGGCTCTGCTGCATGTTTAAGTGGAATGGTAATGTGGTTAGTTGCATATTTAGGGTATAAGAATGATAATATGATTGAACCAATTTCTTTTAGAGGGAAAGAAATAGAACTATAAAAAGATAAATATTTGAAAGGTAAACATTTGAAAATCAGAAATTTCACCCAAATAGTATTGTTTATATAGTTTTAAATGCCAGGTAGAACATAGATTGCTAATTATTCTTTATGTGCATGTACATTTTCTGTTTTCTGTCTTTTGTTAATCTCCATGTATTGCTTCATGCTAATACCTTCCACAGTAAAATTCAGTACATATGGGTGGGCAAAATGACTGTATATTCTTAGTAATTGATTATATTGTTGATGTTGTGTTCAACCCTGTAATTTTCTAATTTTCAGACACCAAGTAAGCATGAAGCTGTATTAAATCTCCTTTTGTAATAGCTTGATCAGAGGGTGATTAAAGTGAAAGGAAAATTTCCCATTAACTTTAGTGGTCTGTGAATCAAGCTCTTGATATATAGAAGGCCCCTGAAAACAAAGTTTTATTTTTTAATGTATTGTCTCATTTATTGAATAGTATGGCTTACTGCCCAGTGTTATGGTAGTTCACAATGACTATTCGCTATTCTTCCCACCCATTCTCCTTCTCCTCTTTCCATTAATCAGTGATGGGTTGAATTCAAATGTTTTGGATGTTCAGCCTCGTTTTGATGTGACGATACATAAAAATATCTAGAAAGTAGTTATTAGGGTGCTTGGTGTGGCTGCATTTGTCCTGGGGAAACCTCCCCTTCCTCTCTGAGTGCAGCAGCGCATTTTGTGGGGAGACTGGCAACTCTATAAGGTCCTCTTTGAGGCAGGCTCTGCTCCTTCTGCCCTAGTGGTACATCCATCATTTTTGGTTTTCCTTTCCAAAATGCTTTAACAAAAGTCACTTCCTTGTTGCACATTACTCCATGCTTTGTGAATTCAGACTGGGACATACGGTGAACCAGATCCATATCTGGTGTAAATCAACATAATCCTGTTGGTCTCAGTAGAGCTACAAAATTTGTATTTGCAGAGGATCTTGTGCATCAACTTTGTAAGGAAGGAAACAAACAGTTTTGATGCAGTGAGAAAGGGTTGATGTGTTTCGTGAAGAGATATTAGCAGCAACAGCAAATGGAAAATCCCACTTAAGCTGTGAGGTGTTTAAGTTCACAGATATTAACCTTTCAGGTCAGCATAATGAGATAACTGTGGATGAAGTTTTGCTCTGATAAGCTTTGTATTGCCCGTTTATGGATGTTTGAAAGTGATGCAGAGCAAAAAAGGACTGGGATGCTGACTCTGTATAAAAGAGTTCAATTAGCATCATCTTAAAATAATCCTTTATAAATGTATCCTTTGTGCTCTTACTTCCAAATGTAATTGACCACCTCAAGCACCTTTTGAATATTGTTGTTCAAAGTTTATTTAGGGATGCATTTGGTTAGATTTACAGTATTTTTCACTTGTTGGCCAAAAGTGACATAAGGGGTTTTAATGCGCAGCTTTTAACGTGATGACACTGCCTTCAATTTAGCATAAGTGATTTTATATGTCTGACTGTCAGATCACTGTATGTAGCTTTTGTGGTTGGGGGCTTGTTTTATCAAAGAATTCTGCTGAACCTCTTCCAAACCAGAATTCCCATGTGTATAATTATATTGTATTTTCATTACATAAACTTTATTTTTAAGACTGAAAACATATGAAATGATTATGGGAATGTGCATTTGCACTCTATGCAATACCACCATGTACTTGTGGCAAGAGAAGTTTATAACATAAACCAAATGCTGTCATTAATATACAGGTACAAGATGCGTCCATGTGACCCATAACACTAACTATGGAATTCAGGGGTCTGAAAATACATGCAGTTGCACTTCAGATTGCTGTCAGTGTCTTTGCATGAAATGTACAGCAACCTTTCTTTTGCATTAAATGCCACCTGCTCGATACTGCATGAAAGTAGATGTCATATATTCAAAGCCTACAACTGAACGGTATTTGTATAACCAAGTTAGGTGCTTCCAAAGTCTTTTTCAAAGTGCAACTTTAACAAATTTCATTTCATCTTTAATATACTTGGTAGGTATAAATACAGCTCTGTTAGAGACCCATTTTATCCTGGGGCAACTATTTTGGTGTTTTACCCTAAAATTTTGTACTGTGATTATGTTCGTAATGTACTTTCATTGTTTTCCTGTCACAAACCAAGGAGGACCTATTTCTGATTTAAATAGGTGCTGCAGAGACCACTGTTTTAAGGTCAGGATATCTGCAATAGAATGTTGTTTAAGTCAGGATCCAAGACAATATCCAAGACCAAGGCATGGCCAGGAGGATAAACAGGGTAAGTTCTGAGTGAGCTGTCATCACTGTCTGCAGTGCATATTCATTCACAGGTTTTCATCTTCACAACCAGGTTGTGAAGCGTTATCTCTGTGTTATAAATGGGGAACTGAAGCATCATGTAGATTAAGTGGCTTACCCAAGAACATGGACATGCTAAGCATGTCCATATAATCTAACACTTGAGTTCAGCTTTCCTTTTGCACCCTTATTCCATTGCTCTAAATAGTAAGTCATCCTTTATTTCAAATGTCTTTGCTAGCCTCCTGTGTAATCTAAGTTTTTCTCTCTGCCTTAGTAACTATTGCTTGACTAACAGTGATTCTTTAATAAACAATCCTTAAAAGAAGTAAAGACTCTAAAGAGTATTTGGTAAAAGCAAACCATATACATATATACATTCACAAACACGGCGATCCAGAGAACACATCCATCATCAGAATAATCTATGAGTCATCGAAGATAAATGCTAACTCTTTCAAGGCAGTTCTATACAATAGATCAACAATCAATATCTTCAGTTTGTGGTGGGGAATTTAGACCCAGTCGTTTACAAGCTAAAAAACAGGTCAAGGAATAATGGTGATAACTTGCCTTATCATCAAGCAGTGTGTGTGTGACTCTATTGTCATCCATAAGCTACTGACAAGCATACTCACTTGGGCTCTGATTCTTCTGTCGGGGTGACAGCACAGAAGTCACTGATGTTACAATGCTGTAAACCAGAGTGGAAAATCAGGGCCATGGTTAAACAACTTTTGTAATTATGCATAGCTTATAAATTAACATATAACAAAGTTTAAAAGGACAGTAAATGCAGAAAAATACCTTAGTCAAATGATCATAGGACTTCTTAGTCATCAAGGAAATCATCTGAAGACAGTTCTGCAGATTCAATGTTGCAAATTCCTGCACAGCAGTCTGAAAGTCTCAGGCCTGAGTCACTTGGAGCTCTCCATCAGAGAGAGTTCGGAAGCTGATGAATCATTGTTGAGCAGTATGTATGTTTTTATAATCTCCACTTTAAGGAATGTCCATTCAAAATCTTAGCTAATGACCATTGGATAAGGGTGCAGATGGAATGCAGTTTCCACATTTGGAAACACACTATGATGAATCTGTTCTTAAAGTGTGTTTATGTTTGAGGGACTTTGCATGCAGGCTGTCTCCTCAATGGCATGTTAAACTCTGCTCTCCAAAGAGAAGAGTGCAAGAGACAAGGCGGTGGGAGGAGGAGGAGAATCCAAAAGGATGGAAAATTTGCAAAATATATTTCTTTAGAAGCATTGAAATTAAATTTTGCAAAATTTGAAGTGCATTTCTCCTTTCAAGGAATAATAATAAACCACAATAATCCATCCAGATCACTACAAATGGTTAAATATTGAAGGGTCTGGATTTGTAAAACAAGACACCGTGTATTCCAGTATCTCCACAGTGAATTCAGCTTGCCAGTCCATCATGTGTTTAAATAGTGAAATCTTTCAAGGTGTTTACAAAGAATTTATGTGGGTTTTCAAAGCTCTACTAATTTTGCACCATCTCCTTCCTTCCTTCAATATCGCCATGTCCACACTGATATATTCTGTCACCAACACTACTGTCAGCAGTGTTAAAACTTGTCTTTCACAGTCTTAGCAACAATTTTTGGTGTAAGGGAAGAGTTTGTAAGCATACTGTAATTCAGCATGGCATTTAGGCTTAGCTCCCATCATGTTTCCACTGAAGACAACTGGCTTCACATTAGGTATTCTGCAGACCCAGTACTGCAGTTTTTTATAGTGTAGGGCAGAGAGTAGAGCTAGAGGCTTAATAACTGCTTTGAAGACAACAAAGGATCATCCTTGGCTTTTCTCCTAAACTCATGTAAACAACTTCCCCACCCTCAAAATAACCCCCAAACTACCTTTCCCCCTCCTCCTACTTATGTATTCCTCTGCACTTCCTGATTTTGGCAGGGATATTTCAGAAATAGCCATTACAATGATGTTTCCACTCTGAAAGAGGAAATACTGGGTGGGAGGAGTATGAAAGGAACAGAGGAAGCAAAGCTGTTTTCATACCATCTCAAGCTGAACTTTAACAGCAAATAGGTGGAAATACATCTGGGCAAAGTATTCTACTGAGCCATCAAAGCCCCATCGTTGTACAGCACAAGGCCAAAACTGAGTATATGCATAAACTGAAGTGTGTGTGGCTTCTTGCATCATTCAGCACAGCTGACGCTGACAGGCAGCTCTAAACTGTTGAACAAACTGAATGAATCAAGGTCAGGACAGAGTCAGCAGCAAGCTTCCCTCCCTCCACAGTTCACTGATACATGAAAGGTACTGACTGGATGGCTCTTTAGTGTGGCTTTGTGTATAGTAGTCATACAGAAGAAGCTGCTCTGTCACATGTTTGTCAGCAATCCAAGATTTTAATTCTGAACTTTTCCACGAAACCAATAGCTATATTTTCTGGCTCTGGCCCGCTCTAGTGCTTGGCCAGGGCTATGGGAATGAAATGTCAAAGCAGCCTGTCTATGAATTGAGATTGCTTTCATGCGTCTCCACCTGCTGGCTGGCATTTCACTAATTGCAATAGCCCGTAGAGATGACAGTGTGCCTTTTGAAGTAAAGAGCTTACATGGAAAATGTAACTCAGTTTTACAAGAAGATGAGCAAATAAGCAGTTTTGGAGAGATTATTTTCTAACTCGCTAAAGAGAACATCACAGGTAACAGCTCGAAGGCCACTGGGAGTTTCAAGTCAAGCTTTTGAACTTCTGAAGCCCCAACTGAGAAGATAAGCGTTAAGAAAGATTTTTGCGAAGCAATATATTAAAAGCGTGGAAGCATGAGCATTTTATTTCACTACCAAAACCAGATGCTAAGAATGTTAACGTGCCTCTCATTGACACAGTGAAAGAGGCAACTTGTTTATTAATATCTGGAAGCATAAGCATTCTGGGGCCCACAGCTTAGTTTCTGTGTGGTTAGGAAAGCAGTTACTTAGCAAATGAAGGCAGGCAGCTGTTTCAAATGGAAAGGAATAGAAATGATTAATGACTTCTATGCTATAAGGAAATGAACCCGCAGGATTTCTTTCTTCTACTGTGCTGTCCCACTTGGCCATTTCTGTCATGTGCCCTGCGACTTTCTTTGGAAGTTTTCAGTGGGCTGCCTTGAACTACTCTTTAGAAACTTACTGGACCAGACATGGAGCCAGACAGTCGCCACTTTGGATCCGATCCATTGGTACATACACTCACAAACTCAGAGCACAGATTATCAGCACTTGATACTCCCTGAACTTTGTACTACATCAGCAATAGTATATTTCACTCTTAGATACTGCAGCGATGAACACAGTATTAGATCCTATGTAGAGCAGAATCAGTGGTATCTTTTTTTCCTTTTTTGGCTGCATTTTGTTCTGGCTGTATTATACAGCGTAGAGGGCAAGGGACATTCTCAGGAACTGAAACATTATGAGGCATGAACTCTTCCTCCGTTAGTAATGTAAGATATCAATGCTGGTGACTGCTATTTTACCATCGTGTGCACTTCCAGCAATGGCTTGTGTTATCCTGGCCAAACTGCTAACTATATCATCCATTTTTTGTGTGTGACTTCATTTAGCTTCTGAAGTTTTCTTTACCTAGCATTGGAAGGTGGAAACGATTAAAAAGAGGATGAGGAAGAGAAAAAGGAATATAGAGGAAAGAAAAAAGAAAGCTACACAAAATAGAAAATACTTTTACTGAATTATTCACATTTTTCAAACAGCAAGTTTTGTTAAAGTAGTATTTACCAGGGAGAATCAAATTCTGCTCTGATTTGACTTCATGAAATTATTTTGAATTTACTTCTGTACTAAAGAGTACAGAAGTACTTGATCCACTAAAGGTTCTTTCTCCATGTTTTTGATTGCGTGTTCAGAACTGCCAACACATGAAGTATGAATGTTTGCTATTCCAAAGTATTCCCCCATTTCAAAAGTGGTATTCCATATTACTAAGCACTGGGAACAGAATAGTAACTACAGAAAGTGCTAAAGGTGCCCACTGCATAGCTGTATAATTAAGCACATTTAAGCACATTTATTACATACCTATACAATTAACATTCTTGGCAGTTCAGCATACTTAGTTACTGTTAGCACTAGAAATCTGACTAAATTAGCTAGCTATGTGAACTCAAAACCATCAAGTCATTTAGAAGCTGTATGAGTTTAATATGTCCTGAATGTGTCTAATACCTTGGCTAAACACAGGCATTCATCTAAAAAGAGTTCTCATAGATTACTTTAAGACACAGCAGGATTGGAAGATGATATTTCCTTGTCTGCAACTATATCGCTCTCAAGTCATCATTTCAACACAGGAAGTTATCAGTTACCTGGGGCGACAATGTGCACTTGGACACAATTAGCCTGCTGTCTGATGATATTTAAGAACTAGGCACACAAGGATTTCTTACAAAGTTGTCAAAAAGGCTCAACTGATAATATTTTAACTAAGCCTATTTAAAATACCTGAATAAACTGATACAAAATAAAAGCAATTTTTGCACATTTGAACTGCATGCTTTAATTACATCACTTATTTCCAGTCTAGGAATAAAGATGAGCTCAAATGAATGGTGTTTCTCTTCTTTATCTCTCTGTAGATCTCTTTTAGATACTCAGGTAAATTAGTACTGATGCCGTTCAAAGCTCACAATATAAAGATGAGTTTTATATATGTCAGTACACAAAATCACACATGGAGGTACAAATTCAGATCTGTGTTCAGTCCACTTTACTGAAAACAGAAGTTGGTCCACTAGCCTGAATCTTCTTTCACAGGCTATTTTGAAACTGATATAACTCAAGCAGGAAATGCGAGTACATATACTTTTTTTTTCCTGTGCTGCTGAACATAAGGTGAGGGCCAGATCTATTTTCTGCAGTAGATTTTTTTACCCCTGATTTTATCATTGCAAAGGACTTCCTGTAAACCTTTCCCTGGTGATCCTAGAGGGCATTGGAGTAAGTATTGATGTTTTGTTCCTATCTGGACCATCTAGGTGATGTGTCTGTGGATGAATTTCTTCATCTCTGTTTTCCTGACTGCTTTTATCTTTCAGGTCAGTGCATCACCTTAGTATTTAGCCCTACTCTCAGTCAAAACGTCTGTTTTACTGTCATATTATAAATTCTTTAAAAAATAGTACTCACTGGAAGGTGCCTCGGTATTGTAGTGCTGTATTTCTGCTCTACTGCCGATCCATGAAGGAGTATAGGGCCAAATGCTGTGAATTTTGTATTTTTTTACAAAGTGCATTAATGCTGAGCAGCATGTGAGGCAGGTGAAGAGTTATTTGCATCATTTGCGAATAGATCATAGGTCAGTAAATCATTTATGTAAATAATTAGAGTCAAAGGTTTGCTCCTTAGGATAATTTTCCTTGTTTTTGGGAAAGTCCCCTGGTGTTCTCGGGCCTTAGAATTGTGCTACCAGTGAAGAAACAATGATTATGAAAATTTCACCACCAGTACTCTTGCTAGTGTTACTGTTTTGGCCAGAGAACTATCGCCTGCCAATCCTGTGCCAGTCTGACAGTATGACAAACTATTACTATGGAAAGTAAAGTCAGTGGGAAATGCATTGTCTGAGAGGCATTTCAGAAGTGTCTGGTGAACTGTACCTTAGCCTGATAGTGACTATATCTTCCTGTATAAAAGACTGTAACAGTTAAGCAGAAAAATCAGCATGACGTAACAGTGTCTGTAGAGAAAACAGTGTCAGTTTGTCCAATAGTTAGTGCATTGTTCTGGTATTAATTAAAACATGCCTGGCAAGGGGTACACCTCTGCAAAATGAATGGAAAGCCAGTATAAGCAGATGGCTATGAAGTGAAACCCAGTGTGGGGCTAGACTGATCCCTGTCTCATTTGGGCAACCAAGGAGTAAAAGGAAGCAAAAGTTAGTGACACCTTGTTTCTGGCACAGACCCTTATCCCTCTTCTTTCTATTCTGTGAGCTGCAGCTTGTAACGCAAGGGGAGACGTAAGCTTTAGTCTAGCAGTGCGAATACTGAAGTAACTTACTTCCCCCGCTGGAACAAGGAGGAACCATGGAAGGAATTGCAGCTCTCTGAGTCATACTTCCTCCTTGGAGTTTCTCTTGGAGTAGTGCAGCTTTGCACCATGCCTTAGGCTGACACTAGAGTTAAGCTAGTCCATCTTCTTATCCACAAAGTGATAAAGGGGGAGCGAGAGAGAGAGAAAGAGAGAAGGAAAGACAGTACGGCAGTGGATTATCATAACCCCACATCTCCTGATTTCAGCTCTATATATAGCCAAACAAGTAAAAATCTGTTTTTGGAAACAGTACAACTATTTAGCTCCCAAACCCTTCAAACATCATACATGGAAAAAAACAAAAAAAAACAACCCGTCCTCTCCCGACCAAGATACTGTATGTGGAACCATGTTAAGCACATTCTGATCTCCAGCCAGAAAGCAAAAAATTCCCAACTGCCACACCTATCCAGGGTGTGACTAGAGACTATCAACTAGTTTATATTTGCACTTTGATATACAGCACATGCTTAACATCCTATGGTGTATCCTTGGAAAAAAATAGCAACAAGTTTCAACACAGAAATTCTTCTAGATTAGAAGGCCAGAATAAATAAGAGCCAGTGAGCTGTAGAATGACTTGAGGTAGAGTATAAGATCTCATCTTAAAAAATAACATGAAGGCAGTACATTGCAGATGAAACACATAATGAAAAAACATTCCAAACTTCTCATTTGAGAAATGATTACAAATAAAATAGGCTTGGGCATGCCAAGTGTAAAATCTTTGATATGGAAATGCAGTAATGGTTAAAGGAGATGGGCTGAAAATCTATTTATCGACAGTCTGTAAAGCCTAGTTGGATCATTCCATGAGAAAAGCAAATAAGGAGTAGTAGGAGAGTGTACTGACACTGTTAAAAAACTCACATACCTCCTGCTTTCATACCTCCAGATATATCCCTTCACCTTAACTAGAGACTTTTAGAAGTTACTTGGCATGCTCTTGGTGTGGAAACATACCTCAGATGATTCGAGAAACATATGTTGAGACTCAGATTTTCAAGAATAATTTAGTATGTTCAACCTGAGATATTTTAAAGGGACCTGATTTTCAGAAAGTGAAAAAGAGTCCTGTGGCATCAGGCCCCCATGAGGCATCTTGGATAGATATTGCCAAACAGAGGCACCACTGCTCATTTCTGAAAATGTGTCAGTCCAGGCTACCAGTGACTGTGAGGATGCTCTGTAAGATATGTATTCATGAAAATGCTGCTGTGAAAAAGACCGCCAAATTGTGCTCTATGTGACATTGTACAACTTCAATGAGCTCCACACATCTAACTGAATACAGAATTTGGCCCATTACTGTTACCTCCGATTCATTTTTCTTCTTATTCACACTAGTCTTCTATTACATTATTGCCAATGGGCATGTAAGTCATTACTGCACCCTACATGTGAATTACAAATGCAAGTGCCATGGAAATTAAACTCCTTGACCTGCTCACATTTTTCTCTTTGATGTCAGTCTGAATAGGCATTTTTGACTGGAACATAGTTTTAATTTTTGAGAGCTGGCAAGACAACCACAACCTTTTCTGAAAGGAAGTTCTCCGAAGAATTCTTTGTTGTTCTTCCCAAACTACTTTCCTGAAGAAAGCGTGTCAGCAAGTAGCATTACAGAAGGCAGAGTGTCCCAGGTCACATTTTCACTTTACTCAAATGCAGAAAACAGAAAAACAGCCACAGTGCTCCTGTTCATACCAGCAAATATCCAGTCCTAAATAAATTGGTTGGAGAAAGTTGTAAGATTTCCATTATTCTGACCTTTAGATGAAAATGGAAAACATATTTCATACATTGCTTCTGTCTTAGTGGTCAAGCACTCCTCTGGATACATAGAGTAAGCTCAGTTTTCTACCTTGCACGCATGGGTACGACAACAGCTGTGTGCTAAGGATTTCTCTCCACAGTTGCAGTCTGAATTCAGAGACATCGTGGCTGCATGTAACTATGGGAGAGTTGTGCGCTACAGTTCTGTGTCCTGGTTATCCAGAGAGGAAGACATGCTGGGGGGACACCATGGTTTGGGGGCATGAGCGCCTTCTTCCAAGGGAATCTGCAGGAAGGACGAGCAGGCCAGCAAAGCGGACACCCCTAATCCTGCCCTGCAGGCAGGACCCAGACCTGAGAGCTGCAAAGGTCTCTGGGGAACTGCAGCTCAGATCTGCTTCATGCTGCTGCACGGCATGGGGCAAACAGGCAAGACTGTAAATCAGTTGGTTCTGTTGTTTCAGAGACTTGGGGTTCCCACTGGCAGAAGGCTAGGTAATCTGCAAAAGATCCAGGACCAATATTGAATTTCCATTTGAAATCACACGATGTTTTGCTGAAACACTGTAGAGACGTCTGTTTTGAAATCTACGGTTTCCCATCTCACTGTTGCTGACCTGTTTAAAATAATAAAAACAGAAAGCTTTCCAAGATGGATGACACTGGGGCCAGGGATCAAAACCTCACTTGTGTTTCTAAAGGCTCTTTCCATGCTTTTAAACCTGGTTCTTGCATTCATCAAACACAGAGGACTCTTTTTTCATGCTCTCAGCCAGGAGACTTCAAAAAGGGAGATGTCTAGGCCATCTATTATGCTGCTAGTCTTTTTCTTCTTTTTACAATATGATTCTTAAAGCTGCAGGATTTCAGGAAAATAAATATTCCAGAACAACAAAACAAGCATGTATCCAAATTATACATCCATGCTATTTAAAGAAAGATTTTGTTTCAGCCATGTGACTGTCTGGGAGAAATTGTTGTTTTATACAGTGTTCTGTAATTTGTCAATTAGGCCTTTCCTAGAACTTGCAGTCTGGCAAAGAGGCAGAAAATAATTTTATGGCCAGGAAGATGGCACAAATGTTGGCTTGTTGGAGTTCCAGGCAGAAAAGTAAATTTTTGTTACTGAATCATTACGAGTTACTCCATAGTTAAGATTATAAGTAGAACAGACTGTTTATTTAAAGCCACATTTTAAAACCTTCTCAAATCCACAAGTATAATTGATTGACTACAGCATGAATCTACCAATTCGTGGCCTGGAACACAATTTTGAAGTTGTTTGGTAAAGGTGTTTCAAAAGTACTATTCCTATCTCTCATGATTTTCAACTTTCTTAGAAGATTTATTGTCTGCAGAAAAAGAGGGGAGCTTTGAGAGCTAGGAAGGTTTTCCTAGCTAGGAAAGTAAGTTTTTGAGACGACTTTGCAAGAGATAAGGCTATAATTGTCCATTAGTTTGACCCATAAGAATGCACTCTTCCTGAATTTACAGGACACATTTGCTTCCCTTGCAATTAGATTTTTAAAGTTATTTCTGTATAGCTTATTTCCACATGTGCTCAGAGGAGGCAAAACTTGGCTCTAGAACTGAAGAAGAATGTATATGAGCTCTTAAACCAATCAAAAGCAGTCAACAGAAACTGTGGATGCTCATGGATTTGTGTGTTTAGGTTCTTAATTTTTGCTGGTGAAACATCATTCATGATTATAGAACAGCTATGTGTTTCATATTGGTAAGATGGATGGGACACAGCATCATCAATAGCCATGAGAAATCAAAACCTCTAGTTACTACGCACAGTGCTGCACTCCAGAAAGAATGAATGCAATGTAAAGAAACACGAGTGTAGAACTGTCCATGAGAAGCCTTTTGGTATAAAAGGAGTTGGAACTAGAGAAAGGATGGGCAGACTTGTGAAATGAAATACTGATGCTCTCTATTCACTTCTTAGTCCAGCCAGCTTCTTCTTATACAGTGCTGGGCAAAACAATTCAATTTCTCTAGGCCTATACCTGCAACATGGAGAGAAAGAATGATTTCCATCTTCAGTTCTTTGTTTCTTTTGTCTATATGAATAGCAAGCTTTTCAAGACCAGGACTGTATCCTACTGGATTTATGTACGGTGTTTTGTATGGATGGCTGTCAGTCTCATATGTGGCCTCCAGGCACAATAGTATTACAAAAATAATTGAGAATGTGTATGTATTTAGTTAATTGTAATAACTTCAATCAGGATATTTTAGCTTAGTGTAAATCAGTTTATCTTCATTGATTGGTTTGCTGTTTCTAAGTCCACCACTTGTGACAGTATTGGTTCAGAAGTAGGATGTCAACATGCACATGATGATGATTTCTATTGTTTTTTTCCTGTGAAATGAGCAGGTAAGGATTCCTCACTGCCTAGAAGTTAATTGACTTAGAACATATTTTAAATATACCTGATTCCTATCAATCTACGAAGGCATAAAAGGATATAATACTACTTAACAACTTCAGGAAGAACACCTTAATTGCAAAGAGGTATGTTGAATGTATGCTGAATAACCTTCATAGAGGCATCTTCCTATGCCTTATCTCACTGTCACAGTGTCTTTATTTTACTGGTACAAAAACAAAGTTTATTATCCTGGAGAAAATTGTGTCCAACTGGAAAGCAATGATTCAACACCCATGAAACCATGCAGAATTATTCCTTTGATTACCAGAAACGTAAGGACCTTAAAGACCCTTCCGGTGGCTGCTGAGCACTTTCTCTCAAGTCCTAAACATCCTCAACCTCAGTGTGTTTTCACATCTTAAGATGTACTTAGCACCTCACAATTTTCACTCCTGACATATATTTGCATCTTTTCTGTTTAGTTCAGAAGGGCCACCAAAATGTTTAATTGTTAGAGGGTGCTAAGTACTAACAGTTTCTCATAATGCTGTCCAATATGCTGAAAGAATATAAAAGCCCATCTTCGAGAGTAAATTATAGCAATATTTAACTGAAGAGGAATCATGTTCTTCCTAGTAGCATCCCAGTTTGGTGTTGCATCAAAGTTACTTTTTCTTTTGTAAAAGCATTCAATGAATTTTCCCCTCCAACAGCACTCAGCAACCTAAAAGTTACATAGAGACATCAGAAGTCTTTAATGGAGATTTTCAGAGTAAATGAAACCTTTTTTCAGTGTGGTTGCCTTTGTAATAACAGTCTTCTTATTTGCTGGATACTTATTTAACATAAGATGAAAAGACATTTTATAGCCTTCTGGCAAGAGGACTAAAAATTAACAGCATACCTGTGGCTGCCCTAAGCCAGGGAGGGAGTCATTTTCAGGCCATGGGAAAACTGCAGTTTTGCATCCTTCACTTCTTTTGACTTACTGGTATTCAGTATTTCCATAGACTTGTTTTTCATGAAGGCATCATCATGCACAAAAAGAAAAATTAAGTAATTGATTTTGATGAAAGAACAAGCAACCAAGGTGGTAAGTGATAACTGTCATCCATTTACGTTTCTCCAAAGAATGTGGTGGTTTAACTTATTCTTTCATTTTTATATTTTCATGCCTGGCTAAGCTCTCACATCGCACACAGTCAATTGGCTCTCCATGCAAAAGCTATTAACTGTCTGATTACCTCTGGCAGCAAAAACAAACAGATGCAGTGCACATCTAGAGGTATGAATCCTCAGCCTCCCAGTAGCCTTATGGGCCATATCCTGCCAACAGTCCACATGCAGGCAAATTCCCACTGAATTTAAAGGGTGTTTTGCAAAACAATTGATGGCCCTTCACACTGACTGCCTGTCAATATGCAAAAAGGAAAACCACAAAAAGATAATGATCTGGGGTTTGATCTCACCCACACTAGGCTGACAGTAGTATAATCCCATTGACTTCAGCTGATTTATTCCATCAGTCAAATGACTTTCACAGGCTTTGGGCTGGGCATTTAAACAAATGTAAACTTGATCAGAATCAAGCCCAATCACATTCATGCCCATTCTTGCTTTGAATATTTGTCTTCTGTAGCACATTTCCACCTGGAACTTGATTGACCTCAGTGCAGAGTTTCATTATTTAAAATTAAGTTGACAACGATTTTCAAAAAGGTAATTACTCTCCATTGTAAGTGCAGAAAGCTTTTATAGTCCTTAAGAGAAGCATGCTTGATAAAGTTTTCTACTCATCCACATTGATTACCAACAAATAGATATGTCAGTGCTGCAGTCCCTGAAGTAAGGCAGCTTGCTAAGACATGCCTGAGCTAGTTGGCTCAGATGTTGCTGGCTGCAGCATGGAGCACACTGTGGCCTGCAAAACCCACCCAGGCCCCTGGGTAAATACTTGGGCTACTAGCCTGTCCTGAGCATTGGGCTGCTCTAGTTACGCTGCTATCGATACTTGTGCTAGCTAGTTGTGAGGCAGGTCAGGGGAGCCGCCCAGGTGAGCTGCAGTCTCTGCAGGATTGATAAACACAGGGTCCCTAAAGGTGGCCAAATCTAACCTTTGACTGTGTACCAGCTTTTTTCAGTGACCATGGAGTGTCCCACTGGGGCTTGCAGAGCTAGGTGGGAGCTCTTCCGCTCTTCTCACCCGAGTGACTGGATGGGAGGGATGCAGTACCGGCAGAGTCTGTACCGTGGAACTTACACTAAGGAACTGTAATGACCTCAGTTACAATTCTGCCTCAATAAATAACTCTGCTTGTGCAAAAGTGCTGTGAGATCTGTAATGACCTCGAGTGGCTGAGACACTGCTTTCAGGGCTCAAGGAAGTATGCAACTAATTGGTGTATTGCATCTATGGGAGATCAGAGAGACCATGCTAATATTCCTTTGCTTCTTCAGCCTTCAGATTGTTTGAACTTTTTCTCTCAGCAGTAACAATTACCCAGAACACTAGAGATGGCAGTGATATTAGATCAGAAAATGACTCACTATTGAACTAGCCCTGTCAAGCAAGATAAATACAATTTAGTTGTTAGCTAATCTATTTTTGTTTGTGTTCTCAATTCATCCAAGACAATGATTACATTGCAGTCAATATCATGCTAGCATTAGGTATATTTTGTTACAATGTATGTTCTTTGCTTTGTAAAGCGAACATTTCTGAATACAAAAGCTGTATTTGTCTGTCAATATTACATCACTGCTGACGTACTATGCATCAGGTCTCTGTGGCATAACGTGTAGTATAGTATTTCGTGTTTGAGGAATGAACTAAGGGAAGAGCACCATTTACCAGCCTTTAAGTAAGTAGATATCTCATCTAAGATAGACCTTTGCTATCTGTCATTTTCATCTGCCAGCTCTTCCTTCCCTCATCTCTATGACTAAAGTTTTGTGGCTTCATACTTTGTTGAATCATCTTTGGGCTTTGCCACAATGTAGCCTAAGGAGGAAGGCTGGCAGAGGCCATCTTAAGTGGCCCTGTAGGATGCTTTTGCACCTCAATCACTACAGGAATGCTGAACTTTATCAGTACAAGCAGGTCTCCAAGGTGCTCAGCGCCTCATAAGCTCTGCTTCTGGAGGAATTCAGGCTTTGGTATGGCTTTGCATTTGAGTTATTTATTTTCATTATCACCTTGTCACCTTGTTTTTAATTTTGCTTAGCACTTACTTAGCCTTTGGGAAGGCTGTTTATGGAAAGCTACAGTTTTCATGATAAAGAAAGTGTTTTGCAATTAGGAAAGAAGAGGAAACCATTGATCTTGATAACAGAGAGAGAAACTTTCTAACTTGCATGGCTAGCAGATCCATTACCAACTGCAGAACTTTGCAAAATAGTAAAGAAGCAAAGGTGCACAATAAAAAGGAGGTGAAAGGTGTCATATAACATGCTGTCTTTCTCTGTATGAGTTTAATGCTGAATATGTTGGCATACCAGGTAAGGCATTTGTCAACTGTCATATTTTATTAAAGTCTTTACAGACTCATGTAGAAGATCTCACTACACTCACTTGATTATCAAGTCTTTTTCTAAGAATCTCAGAGAGATAAGTGATTTTTCTATGCATGCTGAGAAAAAAACTGTGGCTTTGCAAAGTTCCATCATATATATAACAGGACTTAATAATCGAGATCTCTACCGCTTTTCCTAAAACTGACTACAACATTCTGCTGAAAGGAACTAAACAAAAATATCAGCAATGAATTTACAATACCTAGAAAACTGTTTTTAGTAGAAACATGAACACACCATTACTAGCCATCATTATGTTTGGCTTCTACTGTGGTGCTTTAGGTCTTTTGCTGTATTTCTACTGATAGTAAGGAATTCTTGCAGAGCCTAGTGTTAATCATAATACGTTACAAAGGCTGCTAAGGGATGTGGGAAACCATTGCAAAGATGTTTAACTGAGACTGATACTCAGTGCTGTATACATAACCTCTTTCCATCTGATAGTACTATCATTTCATATGGGCTGTGTGGGAGCCTGTAGTTCGTATCAGCCTGAGCAATAGTTCATACCATACTTCTCATGCAGATGATACTCTGTCTCCCTTATTTAACCTGTGGGCAAGACAAGACTCACAGGATGGGATGAAAATGAGTGAAAAATAATTTCCATTCTCCATCTTCCAGATATGTAACACTGCACTGTACTGCAGGTACCTTTTGAGACAATAGCTTATTTTTCTCGTCTATAGCATCAGATATTATTGTAGCATCAGACATTGTTATTTTTATAACATCAGATATTATATAAGCTAGTCCAAAATTGCATACCTGTATGCAATTGCATCTCTCTCTCAGTTAGCTGAGCCAAATGGATGAGATAACTGCCATGAGTGAAGCCAGGGCAGTGAGCAGCTTGGGCTCAGACAGCTTGGAAGTGAGGGGAGCAGGTAGGGTTATGTTAACTTTCCTAGTCGGAACAACAAGAAAGAGACAGTCTGAGTTTGGGATCTGGCTTTCCTAGTAAGAAGATACATTGGAGCACAAATGACATGTGTCTCATTGGCATTTCCAACCAGCTTCACTGGACTGAGCAACTGGAGGTTTGACAGCACTGCCTGAAACGGTCAGTCAGAAGTGGTAAAATGCTGAACTTGACAGCACAAAGTGGTATAACAGACCTGTGGCCTGTTCCTTACCCATTTCCACCTCTTGCCTGCAGTTTCTTATATGAAAGATAAATCATAAAAAGTGACTTTTCCTGAAGGTGAATTGAGATGCCTAATGGGCTGACTACTTGGCATGAAATGAAAGCCAACATCTGGCATGGTAGGTCTGCTCCATCTTCCTTATCTTCAGACTGATAGCAGCAAAGGACTCAGTCTGTTCTGGTTTTCGACTCATTCTTGCTAGATGGTGAATGACTTCTGCAAGTGGCTGAAGCCTGGAGTTTTGGGTGCGTTACTGATGCACTCAGTACTGCAGCATTGAAGTTACTAAGGGTTGGATCCAGTGTAGGACTCAGGTATTTAAAGAACACCTAGGCAGACAGCGTGTGGTCCCTAGAGCGGGGCCAGAATCTGGAGTGAAGTGCCTGGACTGCGTGGGGGAGTGAGGCATGCACAATGACACCAAGCGGCCAGCCACCTGCCGTGTGCCATCGCGCAGTATAACACAACCGGGACTACTGGAGAGGGGTAACTTTCATTTCTCGCACCTCATAAGACTTCTCCTAAAGCTGGAGGATAATACTTGTACCTGCTGGGGGTGAGGAGTGCTGAGCTCTCTCTTGAAGGTAGATGCCTACCCTTTTCCTTTGAATATCTGAGCAGGGCTCTTTTCCTGAAAATGCAGGGGCCAGAGTAGGAAGAGGTGCCTTCTCCTTACATCTTTTACATATAGTCTACTGGCAAAAGCCCAAATGTGGGAGGTCTAGGAGTGGCGACCTCCTCAGCCTGAGGGGTTTGGTCCTTCTTCATCACCCAGCCGTCAGGCTGTTCCTAACTGACCCCAGCTGCCAAATCCTCCTCAAGACAAAAAGAGCTGGGATTTCTCACAGGTTTGTGAGACAGCCCTCCTGAGGCAATGCTCTCTGGCCTTTTCCTTGGTTGTTGATATTTCAAATAATACTTTGTTGCTGTTACATTTCTGCTGCAAGGATAACAATCACCAGTTAAAAAATATTTTTATAGCACAGAGGGTGGGCTAGAAACAAGGGAAGCTGCACTTGCAAATTCCACACATTGCACTTGAATTTTCACTTCTCTGTGCAGGAACTGTGCATGTAGAGTCCAGCTGGGCTTTTTGTCAAGATTGTTTCTCCTTATGCTTACTGCACTATGGGAATGGGAGAGAGCTCCCAGGATTACAGTACTACACCACAGTTACCAAAAGAGCTGCTTAGCACCAAAGATGAAGCATGTTCCAGTGAAACGCCTTAGAAATGGTAGTAAAGCAAAGAAGTTAAAATGGCTTAACATCAGAAGCAGGTCGAAGAACTCGGTGGGCCCATCACTGAAAATCCCTCGGCCTGGCAGAGATCATCAGTACTCTTTATTTCTCAGGGGGAGCCATGCTGAGATTTACAATGTTTTCTTCTCTCAGATACGATGTTCAGAACCAAGATTCTCCTTTTCTGGCTGTTGCTCATCCCAGGACACTTCTCACCAGAGACAAAATGGGCTTCTCTGGCTTTGGACAAAACTAGCCTGATCCAGGTACTCTGCAGAGCAGCTGCCACTCTGCCCCAGAGCTCACTGCATGCCAGTGGTGCTGTCTCTGATTAGTTTGTGAAGTGCAGTGGAATCCTATGTAAGGAAGGTTGCTGTAAACTATTGGTAACAGCTGCCTGTGCTGTAGATCAGTGATTAGCGTCAGCAGTTTTCTGTGGAAGAAAATCCCACGGCTGTCTGTGGGGGTTCCTGAGCTCCAGGGAAGGCTGAGAAATGAATCCAAAGTAAAGGAAGGTAACACTGATATATAAATGAAACCAACACATCTTTTTACATACATTTTTTGTTTTTCATTAAAATGGTTACAACTGTGGAAGTACCATCTAGGAAGAAGATGACCTTAAATCTCCTTTAGAGGAGTAGGAACAGTTGTAGTAAGGGCAAATCAATGCAGGACCTTTTACATTCAATACAGAGTTTAAATTGCAGACCTAAACAGATAAAGTATTTACAAAAGTCACACCAGGAGAGCCATAAACAGGAGATAACAAATTAAAAAAAACCCCCACACACCAAAGTCCCTGTTCTTTGGCACTTACAAGCTTAATTAAAGGGTAATGCAATCAAACTGGCGATTAATCATAAACTTTTTATCAATGGAGAATGATAGAATCTCCCGCCAAAGACTGCAGCTCACATTTTGCTATCAATCTAACTCCATCGAGTACACACACAGAGACAGAATCTTTCCCTGTTCCCCAAATGGAAGTCTGAAATAGCTTCACTGTAGTCTGTGGAATTACATCTAAGTAAAATCAGTCTGAGATAATCACAAAATAACAGGATTCTACCTTAAACTGAGATACCTCCACAGAGTCAAATAACTGGACCTGAATCCATGTACCTACTGGGTGATAAGAAATGTTAATGGCACATTTAGTGCATTACTTTGTGTGGATAAACTACATGTTCATTAAAGACATTAAACTTATAATCCCTGAGGGGAGGGCATGAATTACCCCTGCTCCCAATAGTCCACAGAGTAGCATGAAAGACCCTAGTGAGGGAAAGTCATACCTCATTCTGCTGGACAATGCTGTTACTATAATAGCAGGGAAATGGAGGGGTTATTAAAGAGGGGAGTGATAGTTTGCCACAGCCAACAAGGATAAAGTGGTCAAGAGTTTATATATTCAGATTCCTGTTGAAGGAAAAGAATAGCTTCCTCAATCCCCTCCTATTGGATCCTGGCTTTATTGTAACAGCCCCAGTGCAAAGCTAAGCCAGGCTGTTTACGAACATAAACAAAGTCAGAGCAAGACCTTACATCATACTTTGGAGCAAATAAAGCCTGGGGGGGGAAATACCTCTAACTTAAAGTATATGGTGATGTAAGAGCATACAACATTTCAGGGTCCCTTTGCAATAAACTCCCACGCTGTAGCCTTAAACCTTAATGGTCTGTGAAAGTTATTATTCGATGTTTTTAGCATTAAATTTCATTCTGACAGGACTTTATGATGTGTATTACAGAAGAATACTGTTAACCTAATCATACTAATACCAAATCTTTGTAATATAATAGCTTCAAACATTTTGAGCATGGCACAACTTGACTTTTCATAAATACAGAAAGACAAAATCTTTAGTGATCTTATTTTCCTGCTGATCCCCCAAGTCCATCTGTTAGAATTGCTAAAGATCAAGGGCCACTTTTTTTTTTTTCCTTACAAACTGAACAGTGGAAAAGATACTTGGCTTCCCAGGGCCTAATCCTGCACATTTTTATTCCCAAGGATATATTCTTCAAGTACTATCAATCTGTCTTTTTCTTTTCAAGACATGCCTGGTGTAAGTCATGTCTGAAATACAATTCCTTATTTCTGGTACTGATGACAGCTTAAATTATTAAAAGGAATTTGAAAGTTCTTTTTAAGTTTCTTACTTCTACATTATTATTTTCCTTTCTGCATTTTATTTGGTTTTGGTAGCAGAAGGAGCCGTATCAGAGTCGCTTTTCCCTTCTGTTTATTAAAACAACTCTGTTTGCCCTTGATGAACAGTTAAATCCAAAGAAAATAAAGAAAATACAGTTAGTAAATGCTCAGAAACACTCACCTACTTAAAGACAAACTGAATTTGTATCCTAAAATTGTCAAGAGGGGCCCTTTAAGCTTGTAACAGGAGCAGATTCTTTTAAACTTTCCCAGAGAATAGCAGTGACCTTGCAGATCAGATAACCCATGGTCTATGAGAGTTCAAATATGTCATCAAGACTTTATTTTACTGCTTGATCTTCCTTGGCCTAGTTGCTCCAGTCAGTCTAATTACTCCCCCCTGCCCCCCTTCCCCCCCCCCCCCAAAAAAAAAAATCTTCAGGACTGTACAGTCAGAACCAAAGTCAGCAAAGCAGAGCTGAGTACGTGGTAGGAACATGGGTAAAGGAGATGGCAGGTCGAAGGCTGGATTTTTGCTGAGTGATTATAATCTGATAGGTACAATATATTAAAACTAATGGAAACATTTGATTAAAAATATGATACATCTTTCTTATCACAAAATCTTATCACAAAGCCATCACAGCCAGCCAGCCAAGTGCCTGGTTGTAGCACAAATGAACATGATATAAATATATACACCCCAGTCTTTCTGCTTCCACAGAAAGCTCACAAGAAAGATACCTGGGTTCCTCAGACCTCTGTTGCCTCTGAATGTTTGCACTGAGAGACCAAGATTTGCTAGCACTACTCGCAAAAATGTGGATGGTTCTGCAAGCACCTTCTCTCCGAGCCCCACGACCTCCATGGAGCTGGTGTATCTCCAGGAAGCTTTAACCTTCCCAAGGGGTCAACCTCTCTTCATGGCAGGTCCTCTGAATAGCCTTTAATCTCTATGTATTTTATTCCAGAAAAATATCAGTCAGTTTTCCAGAAGACAATGCCTTTTTCAGCAGTCTTCCTGCTGTATCAAAAACTTCACAGAGGGCCAAACAGAAGTGGCAAATTCCTCATCTTTCTGTAGCTGGTTTCAGCTAGGCTGGGTGTTCACCAAGGATGCTGGAGTACCTCCATGCGCTGCCTCCTATGTTGAAGGATGAGTATCTCAAAATACCTTGTTTCTTCTTGCTTGCTTTGTAGCCAGCTGGATTCTGATGACATATTTGCTTTTTCTGTACCCTTACTCTTTGTTATTGGTATGAGGATGAAGGAGCCCATACGCAAAAGAAAGAAATGCATTCTTGTCAACATAAAAACTGTTCCCCTTAATTCCTTCTCCAACGGTTTGTAGCTTGTGAAATCGAATAGGCATTTCATGTTCAGTACAGAAATTGACTTTGGCATATCCTCATTGATTTTTACTATCAGCTGAGACTTTCTATTTGCATTTTTATGAGAAGATGAATACTTTTTTTGGAGTTGTTGAGGACTTACCAGTTAGTCTCAAGGGGTACCAACTACATTTGTTTGACTCCACAGTGAGCCATTTCGGTGATGTAAACCAGAAGATGACCAACTACTTTCAGCAACGGCTAGTATCTAGCTTAGTTTAGCTTTAATTTCAAACTGTACCCTTAGGCTCCAGTTCAGCAATGTATTTAAACATGTATTTATCTTTTAAGCATGTGAGTAATTCCAGTGTACTTACGTGTTTAAATTTAAGCATGAGTTTAAGTCTGTTCCTGAATTAGCCTCTAAATCATTTGCAATCTAGCCTCATTTCTGTCAGTGAAAATCGTTATGTTACATCCCTGGATTACTCCAGAAATAGGAAAAAATACTCTGCATATTTCTTGAGCAAGTTCTCCTGTTTTTACACTAACATTTTGTTGAGATTCAGTTTCCATAAGCAGCTCCAGCCCCAGCCTGAATTCAAAGCTGAGTCTGTGATTTGAAGAAATACTTTGGTTGTGGTCAGAATATGCTCAAACTCTATATAGATTTTAAAGAGGAGAGATAAGGTGGGGGGATGGTTTTATTGCATGTTTCAAGTAAAAATGTGCCATTCCCCTTTTCCAGATCCTCCCCTTCCCATCAGAATATTCCCTAGGAAACTTCCTGCCCTTTTCAGGACATGTTGCAATTAGCACTCATACCATGACACACATGCACAGGGCACAAGCTTGTGCCTGGCAGAGATTCTGTGTGCATTTTGGTTTGTACATGAATATTAAGCATTTATCTCATTTTTTCCCTCAGGTCGGATTTGGGTACTACACTGTTTTCCAGATAGTCTTATGTGACTTCACTGCATCTATCCATACTTCTTAGCCTGGTGCAGTCAGAACGAAGGAATCCCATGTCAGTATCCTCTGAATTTTTTTAGCTGTATAAAAAAGACCTCCCTGCCATGGTCAAGTGGATGGATGTTTTACACAAGCTGACTGAGCCTGATGGTTTTCTGAATGACTGGGATCGTATCAACAGGCAGTGACAGACAAAGCACTTACACAAAGCCACTCGAGTCCTGAGCTGGGAATCAAAAAATTATAAAGGGAATTTAGAATGGAGTGGCATCCTATTTTTGATTTTGATTGTTCTTTTAGAGGAGACACCAATGCTGCTACACTTGCACAAACTCTTAGGTTGTTTCTAGGCTAAGTTAATGTTAAGGCCATACATTTCATACTTTGGAAACAAAACATCTCTGATGCAGCTGTTAATGAAAATTGACATTCATATTTTATTTTGACCTTTTACTTTAATCTCGCTGAAATGTAATACACATGCAGAGAGATGAGTCCTCTTTTTTTCCCATGAACAAATGTCCACAGTTTAAGGCTGTAAAACCGAGCAATTTAGTAATGATGTAAACACAAATGAAAATTAGCCAACAAAAGAAATTCAGTTGAGTTAAATAGGAGGCTATTATCATACCTTACATTCTCTTCTGTCACTAGGTATAGTACCATGGAGAATCAGTAAGGTAAGAACTAACTATAGGGAACAAAACAATTATCTGCTAACATGGTGCACTATTCCAAACACAGAAAGAAAAAAAAAAAAGAATATGCAAAGATATAACTAAAGGTTTATGCATTTCCACAGAAATATGCTATTCCATACTAATTTTTAATCAAATTGAGCTGCACCACAAGCAAGTAAAAAAATACCAGTTAGCACAAGCAGATCAAATTAAATGTAAATATTTCTGAAGTCTACACCAAGACTATAATCTCATCTTTCAAGGTTTTCAGTTCTTCACTTCCTTTACTGACTTACGGAAACAAGTAGACTAGATTCCCCAAGGCTTGTCACCCTCCATCATTATTTATATTTTTGCCAATTTTTAGTGTAACCGCCACAGATTCGAAATGGTAGTATTCTAGATCCACTCTGCACTCATTTGGCACACACATAAAAGTGCACATACACAAGGCAAAAGGCAGTAGAAAACCCAAGCAATATAAGTTTATTTGATTGTAGTCATTAGTGCTATACATTACAGGTTCAATCCTGCTCGCTTTGATGTTGACGGTAATACTCCCATTGAATTCATGTGCTCTGAAAAATGCCTGAGTTTTTCAAATTTATCATTTTGTCATCTATGCTTCAGGTCAAAATTATAATCCAGTGTTTTAGACTTGGTTTTGAGCCAAATGATTTTTACTACAGGTTCAAAGAATGCAAACTTGTCCTTCAGAGAAGTGCCAATCTGCAGCGAGTAAAAAGTTTGAGGCTGAGGTTTTCAAAATGGTCCGAGAGATACAAACATCTTGCAGGTGACTATGTCCGAGCTTCCAGGGTCTCACTGCAGCAAACAGCAAGGCTGGCACTCTTGCAGGGTGCATTACAGTGGCTCTCTGCTCATAAAGAGTTTGGAAAGTTGGGATACCAGATACAGGATGCCAGAAACTAAAGAGACGTTCCAGCATTCTTGGTGTTACTGAATTGTGTCTCTCTCAGTGAAATATCTTACGTCTTTAATTATTTACATTAGCCAGTCCACCACTTCTAAGTGAAGCAGGTTTCTTTCTCTTCTCACTTCATAGCAGCCTTTAGTAGAGAACACTACATGGTAAAAGATGTTATGTAGTAAGAGAGAAGCTCTTCTTCTTACTGCGGTCATTCAACCAAACACATTTAATATGAATATTCAAGGGGCTCTGAAACTAGACAGGTAAGCGTCCCAAAATGGGACTTTTCCTGAAGTCAACAGGAAAGAAAAGAGAATATGGAAAATATTAAATGGATGTCAGATGTCAGCAGGACTTGGATTTTGAAAAGGTACCTCTCCCTCCCTACCAAGGTTAAATGCACCAAGAACTGGAACCTCACCAGAGGACTGGTGACCTGCCACTGTCTGTGGAGGAATTAAAGAAGGTGAGAAGATCACAGGAAGCTGCAGGCCTGATCTGCAGAACTGAACCTTAGCACTGCCACTGACTTCAGCTGGAGTGAGGAAGTGCTCAGTGCCCCCAGAAATCTGCCCCCAAGGAGATTATCTGCACTTTTATCTGCACAAAGAGAGTGTTGCAAAGATGCCGCAAGCAGATTTACCATCTTCAGACAGGTGTGGAAAGAGCAAATAGGGCAGCAGACTGAAGCAGAGAAATATGGCATGTGGCTGGTTGGGTTGGGCTACGTTCTTGGCTCTGGAAAAACTGGAGAATGGGTGGCGGAGTTGGTGAGAAAAAATGTTGCGTATCTCATGTATTTATAGACCAGAGAGTCCAAGGAGAAACTTTTATCACCAGGTCTTTATTCTGCATAGAAAAGTGCATATAAAGATCTGTTAATCTCTGCAACTAGCTCTCTCTGGAGCCAACACATTTAACCAGGAAGCAAATCTGTCTTGATGGAGCTATTCTACCAATTTATCCTATCTCATACCTTGGATCACAATTACTAATGCATCACGTGGCTTTTCTGGCAGAGGGAGACAAACATAAGAAGAAGGTACTTAAGACATTCCTAAAATAACTTTTTTGCAGTGTATGTCATACATACTCCATGCTGATTTACTGGCGCTTATCAGGAATTATGTAAGGTAGCCTGCAAAATTTGATTAGGGGCTTGCCACTACTGAGTAACACAGCCTAGCTGTTAAACCAGTAGAATATTTGCTCCCCCCAACATATCACTACCTTAGCAGTCGATACTGTTACAGTGACCAAACTGCTATTCACTTCAGTGGGAGCAGTACTGAACCTATAATCATGCCAAAACATCCCCCTGTACTTTTTGTTTTATACTACCAGTGAAAAGAGGAAAGAAAAATATAAACACTGCACTTCAAAAACTACTATCAATATCCAGTTCCACAGCAAGATTCTACTGGGATTTATAATATGCCTTTAAATTGCCTTGCAATATTACACAGAGGAACTGTCAATTTGGGGAACAGAGAGAATGGTTTTTTTTTGTTTCTGAATTTGTAAACTGGGTTTAAATGCTCTGCATGACTAACGTGTGTTTCTTCACAACTCACTAACCCGTATCCAGCACTGACACGTACGTTGGTCACTTCCATGCTGATATATTATCAAAATGCACCGTCAGCTGAGGACTTTCGGTAACAAGTGCATTGCAAAACAGAAGCAAGGACTGTAGCTGCTGTTCTTTAAATCGGTGTCGATGGAGGAAAGGGATTTCCGCTAAAATGTTTTCAGTTAGGTCTCTTCACTTTGACACTGTCTTCCAGGCTTCCTTTCTCACCTCTCCTTCTACAAACTCATTTTTGGCATGGCAAAACCATAATGGCAAAGTACAACTCACTTTGCTTTGCTTCGCTTCGCTTCTCTTTCCCTCTCCTCGGCCCAGGTATTAGCTTCACCTTGGTCTCTCTTCTCCCGCTGCCTCCGTACTCCGGCTGAATTTGGGCTAACCCCCACCAGCTGCTCCTCTGACAGGTCCCCGAGACCCGTCCCTTCCCACCAGCAGGGCCTTCGCCGTCAGCCCCGGGGCGTCCAGCCCGGCGGCCCCCGGGGCTGCTCCCGCGCTCGACGCCTCTGCCCCGGCCTTAGGCGATTCTCCCCCGAAACCCTCCGCTCTGCCCCTCGGAGCCCCGCTCGGGAGGCCGGGACGGTCGGCGTCGGACGGGGAGCGCCGGCGCCCGGGCAGCGCTCCCGCGGGCCGCTCGCGCCTCGCCTGCCGCAGCGGGCCGGCGTCGGGGATGCGCCCCCGTAGCGGAGCCTGGGGGAAGGCGCTAATTCACGGGCACCGTCAGCGCAAAACCCGAGGGCAGCTGGGGCTCTCGGGGGGCCTCCCGCCGAGCAAGGCGGCTCCGCACGCCGCAAGCGCGGCCCGAGGCCGGGCCGGGCCGGGGCGCCGCGGCAGCGGGCCCGGGGCAGCTCAGCGCCCCCGGCCGCAGCAGGCACCGCTGTTTCGCCGAGGCACCCCGGGACGGTTGGCGCCGCCCCAACGGCCGCCCCGCGCTGCCGCTGCGGCCCGGCTCTTCGGGAGCTTACGGTAGGCGGCGGCGCGCCGCGCTGCGCCGGCCCCGCCCCGCGCCGCGCTGCTCCGGCGGGGCGGGCTCGCGGCGGCGGCGGGGCCCGGCCGCCCCTCGCCCCGCGGCGGGCGGGGTGACATCATGAGAAAGTGCCGGGGGAGGCGGGAGCGGCGGGGCGGGCAGGAGGCGCCGTCGGAAGCGCGGCGGAGCGGCGGCGGCGGCCCGCCCGTTAAGCACGCACCCCCGCGGGGCCGCGCGCCCTGCCCCCAGCCCCCCGCGGCCGTTAGAACCGTTACGCGGCCGCTTCCGGGGAGCCGCCGAGCGCGGCAGATGCGAGGCCGCGTGTGAGGGAAAGCGGCTGAGCGGGGGGGGGCGCCGGTGCCCGGGCAGGTGCGGGCCGCCCGGCGAGGCCGCTGGCGGGGGCCGGGGCGCGGCGCGCGTGCCTGCAGCGTTGCACTTTTGACCAGTCCCCTTTGTGTGGCCGGGAGGGATCGGCCGCGCCGCTCGCCGAGATCTGCCTGATCCGCCTGGTAACACATCTCCTCCCCCATTGGCTCATGCTAATGGGCGCTTCCTGCGGCCGCGCCGCCCGCGCCGCGCCGCGCCGCGCCGCGCCGGGGGCTCCCCCGGGAGCCGGGCCAGCTCCGCGCTCCGCCGCGGCGGCACCTCCCGCCCGCCGCCCCCGGCCCCCGCCGCGGCGTTTTGTGAATGGGAGCCGCGCGCTGCCGGCCCCGTGGAGAGGGGAGCAGCAACGAGGGGGAAACCCACCCAAGCCGCGGGGGCGGTGGGAGGGCGAGGACGCCGGAGGCGGTGATCCCGGCCCGGCCCGAGGGCGGTTAAGCCAAGTGAGCAGAAGCAAATGCTGGGAGGCCACGTGCGGACGTGACCCTGGCGCCCGGCGACGGGAGGGGGCTCGCAGCATGCCTCGCTCCACAGGCGCTTTGCCCAGCACCCGCAAACCGGCCGCGCCCCGGGAAGGTGTTGGCACAAAAGTTAATTAAATGTCATAGCCATCGTTGGCTGGCTGAGTTCAACCGGATTTGGCGCTGTGGGGTCATTGCATGTTTTTCAAAGTAAAAATTAAAACTTCCCCCGCAAGCCTAAGTCGTGAAAACAGAAGTGCGTTCCCTGTGTATGCAGAGTGATGGGCAAGCAGGGAAATGAGCTTCGGGGTCTGCTTCCTTGCTGAGAAACCATCCAGATTCGCCCCATAGACTGCTGTGCGTGAGGGGAACTGAGATCTCTGGGCCTCTGACATGGCCTCCCAACAGAGGAAGACAAAATAAAGACAAATGGTCAAGCAAACTGGAAAGATGGGCAGATATTTTGTGCGAAGGGATTATGTAAACACACAACTGTGCAACAACATGCCCTGTGATCTTTGGCACTGCTTTCCCTATAGGTCATATGGGAGAGATGCTGTACGGCTTCGTAGTGTGTCGGTTACGGCCGCAAGACCCTTCCAGTGCTTTGCAACCTGCTGGCGATGCTTCCCCAAATGCTGTAACGGGTAGGTACTGCTGCTATTAATGCTGCGTTAATGTGGTGGTAAACACTGAGGTTAGAGTTAATTTAAGTGCTCAGGTGAGCGGAAAACAATCTGAACCCCAGTTTACAGCATTCCTGCTTCTCACCATCCCATCCACTTCAGTCCAAGACAAGCTGTTTCTCCCTTGGAGCCATGGGTTGGCTTCACCTCTGGTATTTTCCAGCGGGCCCCAAGCTCCCGTCAGCCTGTTAGAAAGCAACGAGTTGAATGGAGACTTTTTATTAGAAACAAAGCACAACACCGAAGTATTTTCACATGGAAGCGGTTCAGTTGAGCTGGGGGAGCAGGAGTTATTTACAGTGGGGCTGAGCGGTCGCACGTCATGCGTGGACAGACTGTCCTCGTGGCACAGCGCGTCTGATGAGGCCCTGGCAGCTCTGGTGCCTGCTGGCACCTCCCCCAAGTCTTCTCCCTTCAGGTGCTACCCGTGTGGGAGGAAACTGGCCACCATTTTGCAGCTCTGCTGAGCTACTTTCTCTGGGTGGCTGTGTGTAGTGGGGGTGAGGTGCTGAGTTTTGGCCTGCCGAGGGTTAACTGCTGCTTACGGCAGTTGGAATTAGCTATCGCTGTGTCCCCTGCCACCTCCGTGCCCCTTTTGGAGGGTAAAAACTTAAAAGTGAAAGGAAAGACATAAAGAGAGGAGGAAAAGAAAAAGCACCATCTTGGTGGAGGAGGGGAGACCCCAATTTCTTTAAAATTCTGATGTACAGCAAAAACGTGCAGGCTGGGAAAAATAGGAATGAGGAAATGGGAGAAAGCTTCTCCCGTGGGATTAACTACAAAGACTCTGGGACTTCAGGTGGGGAGTGCATGTTTTTAAACAACAGATATTCCAGGAACGTATTGGTAATAATAATCAGTAATTAATAGTGGCACACTAGTACTTCTCCGCTCCCCCTCCCTGGCACCCCCAGTAAAATAATACCAACCGAGTCTTCTTGTATTTATATCCATGTGTGTCTGTGTGTGGCCTAGCCCCATTCATCATTTGGCTCCCACTGCAGAACTCTCTCCATTTTTAAAATTATGCAGGATACACTGAAGAGACAATTTGGGTTTCCCCCACCTCTCCCTTGCCCTTGAAGAAAGCAAGCCCTTGTCTCATTTGCATTGCATTAAAACCCAGCTCTCTATAAGCTAAGCAAAGGGGAAGGACTTGAAGCCTATGGGATGGCTTTAGGGCTCTGCCCCTTGCTTTTGGCTCTCTCTCTCTCTCTTTCTCATTCTCTCTCGTGCTTTGATCTCTGCTTAACAACAGTAACGTCACAGCGACTATACAGGAGAGTTTTGTTGGAAGTTAGAAAGTTTTGCAGCCTCCAGAGGGCTGTAGCGGCAGTAGCAGAAGCAGCATCCAAGGGACTCCTGGAAGGGGAAGAGAGAGCGAGCGAGCGAGCGCCTGCCCGCCTGCCCGCCGCCGCCGCCGTCCTTGCGCGAGCCGCCCGGAGCCGAGGAGGCAGCCATGGAGCATCAGCTGCTCTGCTGCGAGGTGGAGACCATCCGGCGGGCCTACCTGGATGCCAACCTCCTCAATGACAGGGTGCTGCAGACCATGCTCAAGGCCGAGGAGACCTGCTCGCCCTCCGTGTCCTACTTCAAGTGCGTGCAGAAAGAAATCTTGCCATATATGAGGAAAATGGTTGCCACTTGGATGCTGGAGGTTTGTATGTTTCGGCGATTTCTTTGCAAGCTTCGGCACCGAAGTGAATTAAGGCTGCGAGCTGCTCCCCCCTCTGCTGCCACTCGCGGCCCCCCCTCCCGAAATAACTTCTCCGGCACGGCACACGTTGCTCTGGCTTTGGAGGCTCCCGCGTGTAATGACGGGATTGGGGTCGATTTTTTTATTATTATTACTATAATTATTGCTCCTCTGTTTCTTTGTTTTTTTTTTCTGGTGTAAAAATGAGGCTGCTGCTGCAGAGGGAAGGCTAGCGGCACCCCCTCCCCCGCACACAGACACGCACACATCTCCCCAGCTGCAGGGTCTGGGGGTGCCCTGGCACCTTCTCCGGCTCCCGGGCCAACGCGGTGCCAGGGCAAGGGGAGTGCGGAGAAGTCTCGTCTGGAAAATGTCCCCCTTCCAGCCTCCCTGCCTGGGCGCCTTGGCTGGGAACGGCCACATCGCTGCAACCCCCGGCTCCCCAGTCCGGGGCCATAGGGAAATGCTGCCAGTTATTTTTCTGGGGATTTTATTTTAAATTAATATCCTTGTACACGTATGCAAGTGCTGCCCGTGCCAGTATTATGCGCCATCTTTGTTCTTTTATTGCAAAGCAAAAGTGTTTATTAATCAGGAGAAAATTAGAAAGTCCCGGGGAGGAAGCCAAGGGTGTATGTGCGGGGGGGAGCGGGCAGGGGCCGGGGGAGAAGGTCGGGGCCGGGGGTCCCCGCCGGGGCTCTGGGCAGGGGGACGGCCGGAGGGGCTCTGGCATTTCTGGGGGGAACTGCAGGGTGAAAGTTTCTTTGTTCAGCGCGAAGAGAGGCTCGAGCTGTGGTCACCCCTCAAAGGCATGCTTGTGCTGCGGCAGCGATCTGCAAGGTCGCCTGGGAAAAGCGAGTTGGAAAGGCCCTCTTCCCCCAGCAGGACACGTTTGGGGGGCTCCCAGAGGGAGCCCCCGAAACAGGGCTATATTTTCATGCCTTTTCGGAAGCCCTGGGCGCCTGCGATCTATTTTTAATTAATTTTTGAAAGCGCAGCGCCCTGCCTTGCTCTGGGAAATGTCGCGCTTCGCTGTGCTGTAGGGCGAGAGAGGGACTCGGTGAATTTCACTTCGGGGTGCCCCCCCCGAACCCCCCAGATGGGCCCTCGCCGCGGGGCTCGGTAAAGGACCCCCGCAGCGTCATTTTCAGCTTTTTTGGGGGGCTCGAATGATTTTTTAAATATTTTTAAATATTTTTTGAAAAGATGACGTCTGGGGAAATGAGGCTGGACGCCACCTTTGTGTCTCGACCAGAGAGGGGAATCGGCAGCTCAACGGCAAATTAGATAAAAAAAAAAAAAAAAAAAAAAAAAGCCAGATAGGCCAAATAAATCCGGGGGCAAGCCCAGGTCTGCACCCACATTCCCAGACACAGGGGCTTGCTTTTCCCCTTTTTTCCCTTTTTCTTTTCTGTTCTAGGGGCTGAGAAGATGGGGACAGATCCCTTCTATTCCCCCTCCCCCTTTTTTTTTTTACCGTGAATCGCATGCAGATTTCTAACGCCACATTTCTCCCCACTTTGTCACTCGTGACTTTCTCTTTCATTTTCTTTGATGCCTCTATTTTTTCCTTATATATACGTTTTTTCTCAACTGCATTTTTCCCTTCTCCTTCTTCAACCTTACTCTGCAAAGTCTGGGGTGGGGTGGGGGGGAGAAGGAGAGGGCAGCAGGGCAAGACCAGCTTTCGCCTGTATTAAATTATTATTCAGCGATCTCTCTCTCTCTTCCAGGTCTGCGAGGAGCAGAAGTGCGAAGAGGAAGTATTCCCCTTGGCTATGAATTATTTGGACAGATTTTTGTCGCTTGAACCCCTCAAGAAAAGCCGATTGCAATTGCTCGGAGCTACCTGCATGTTTGTGGCTTCAAAAATGAAGGAAACTATTCCTCTGACCGCGGAAAAACTGTGCATTTATACCGATAACTCCATTAGACCCGACGAATTACTGGTAATTTCACGTTTAATCACCTCAGGAAAACCCCAAACCCAGCAGATGGCCCCCAAACGCAGCGCCCGCCGGGGGGGGGGGGGGGCGGCGGTGGGGGCGCTGCCGCCCCGGGCGCCCCGCGGCGCCGCGGACGCTGTAACCCCGCGGGCGGCGGGGCCGGGGGCCGCAGCCCCGCGCCCGGCCGCCGCCGCGGGCCCGGACCGCCGCGGCGCGGCGCGGCTCGGCCGGCGCGGCCGCGAGGCGCGGGCTCCCCCTGGCGGCCTCGCGGGGCGCGGCGGCGGCGGGCGCCCGCCGGCAGGACGACCGGGCGGCGGGGGGCGGCCCAGCGCTGCCCGGCGGCCGCCTGCCTCCCTGCGGCGCCCCCGGCCTCCCCGCCCGGCCTCCTGCGGCGCCCCGCGTTAGCCCGAGCCGGCCCCGCCGTTGGCAGCGTCTGCGGTGCGGAGAGCCGTGCACCGAGGCGGTGCCGTGCTGCGGGAGGCTTCCCCCGTCCCCGGCAGGCGGGCTCAGCTCAGCGTTAACTTGCCCAGATGCAGTTGCTGCACGTCCAGCTGTGTATGAGTGGAGCTAACCACATTTTCCCTCTTCTTCTTCCTCTTCTTTTCTTCTTCCCCCTTTCCTCCCTTTTGTTTTTGCAGCAAATGGAGCTGCTTCTGGTGAATAAGCTGAAATGGAATCTGGCTGCAATGACCCCCCATGATTTCATTGAACATTTCCTAACTAAAATGCCTCTGGCAGAAGATACCAAGCAGATCATCCGTAAACACGCTCAGACTTTTGTGGCTCTGTGCGCTACAGGTATGAGCCCTGCACATGAAACAAGGCGTGTTGCTCCCCTACACAAACCTAACCCCCAGCTTGTAAGGCTTCCTGTAGCTATGGGCTAAAGTGAGCTCACAGAGCTGTGGGGAGGTAGTTTAAGCCCTGATTATTGCCCCCGGTTGTTTGCAGAAGGTGGATTACTTTGCAAAGGTAAGTTTTTCAGGAGAAATTTTTCTTCTGAGTTGAATAAGCATAGATCTTGTTGTCTGGAGGGGCAGGAGTACCCCTTCTTGGTAGTTTAGCAATTGAGTTTGCAGCTCAGCGTGGCATGATTTCTTTACCTTAATATATCAGGTTTTATGCGGGGCTGCAAAAGCCTTACTGCCCATATGGGGAATCCCTCTGTGTGGATTCATGCTTAAGACAGTTTTTAAAGGCAGAGAGAGAGAGAGTTTGCTTGTGAATAGCTCTGCGTGGGGGTTTTAAAACTTCCCTCTTCAAGTTGCCTCTGCCCCCCTCCTCTCTGGCTGGTGGATTGGAGGAGGGCCACGCGGCACAGAGGCTTTCCTGGCACAGGACCGAGTCTCTGCCATCTGCACCCTTCTGACCACGTGCTGCGCTGAAGCCATGTGCAGGGGCGGCCTCCAGAGGAGCCAAAGACGCCGACTGTTCGCTAGGCCAGGTTTGCAGAGGCCTGATCTTTGGTTTCAAGGGCACTGTGTGCGTGCGCGCTTTCTTTGAAGCTCCATGTTTGCATGTGGAGTGTGTGTGTGTATGTATTTGTACATGTACTGGCGTTACCCACTGAACCCTAACGAGTGGGAAGGAAGAAAGTTTAGAAGAGTCTTTCTGTTCTTCAGATCTTACTGTTCCCGCAGGACAGAGTGGAGGAGTGGGGACAAAGGAAGTTATAACGGGAAGATACCCTGTTTGAACAAAATGTTTTCAATGCATTTTCTTTTAGTAGGACAAGACAAATCCAGGAATGGCAAAAGAATAAGAAAAAGCAGCCAAAGTGAATTTCTTTAGCAGTAGTACGTAAAGAGGAATGCCAGATGCTCTGTTAACACTAGTAAATATACTCTGAAGGAGATACAGTGCTTTATTAAATGTTAATATTCAGTAGCATTTGTACTAAAAAAGAGATCAAATGTGCATTTGGACTTGAGAAAAGGTGCCCACAGTTGAAAACCTTGGTGGGATGCATGTAGTCAATGAACAAAAAAAAAGCTTCGTAGTTTATTTTCAGAGAGATGGATTTTGTCAAAAGATTCAAGAAAGATTGCAGGCACTTAAAAAAAAAGAAGAAGAAGAAGAAAATGTTGTTTTCACAGAGTCAGCCCTATTGCAAGGCCTAAAGATAGAACAAACCATAAAAGAGAAATTTATAAACAGTGGCATTGCTTTTCATCTTGGACCTAACATCAGAATAACAGGCAGTTCGTAAGTCAGCTTGTCTGGAATAACGCTCAAGTGTTCTGAGTGCTACAACATTCAAACAGCTTTCAAAGTACCTGCAGCAACATTTTGGGAAAATCAGACATATTCTCCATGACAGATTGAACCAAATAAGGCTGCTGACTCTGAATACGTGATTTGCAAAGTTTGAAGCTACCTCAGTTGTTAGCTAAAAAGAACAGCTACTCAGCTTCCCCTTTGGATTTGGGGATGTTTAACCTAGGTTGTTGTGTTGGCAATGACAGGGATGAAAACAAGAGTGGTTCAAAGGTTGGAGACTTGCTAAGAGTTCAGTACTTTGATCTACTGTCGGTGTTGTTATGTTTCTTTTAGGAAGCACATCCAGAGCCTTTATTTAACACTGCTACACACCACAGCTGGAGAATGGATCAGTAAATGGGAGCCATGTTCTGGGAATTTTACTTAGCTTTAAAACAACAGTGCTGAGCTCACCAGAATTGGGGCCCTTGTCAGCTCCCTACTGAAGTTGTTGGGAATATTGCCCGGGGATACAGCATTCAGGAAGGCTGCCACTAGGCTCTGTATTCTTACTGTTTCTTTGAATGTCAGAATTTTCTATACGTCTTGCTTTCCTCATGACCTTTTTGTTGGGTAGCGAAGATAACGTGTGGCTAAGTAGCATCTGGACTTTGCTTTGCTGTTGCTGGGTTGTGTTGCATTTCCCCTTGCCAGAATGAACCTAGATGGACTGCAAATGTGTTGTGCTTGCCTAGATGTTGTGGGGCCCAATCCAAAGTCCACTGAAAACACCGTAAAAATCCATTTATACAGCCTGTGTCCTCTACTAAAGGAAGGTGTCATAAGAAGACATGGCAAAATAATGCTTGCATAGAAAATAAAAGTCTCAGCCAGTTGGCTTAACAGAGTGAAGGCTCGGGACGGGTTTGGAGGTGTGTGTGTGTGTGTGTGTGTGTGTGTATGTGCGTTTGCTCCAGAAAGAGAAGGTTACATTGCAAGGTGGAGTTGAGGGGAATTCCTTCTAAGCTCCCTCTTCAGCTGTCTGCCTAGGAGAAGTGGATTTGTTTGATTTCGTTTTAGTTTTGAAAAATACATTTTCACCAAAGGATGTCTTTGTGCTGTGGTAGGTTAGGGAGAAAAAGAAAAAAAAATTACCAGGGGTTGTTTGAAGTTAACACATAATTGAGTTTAATGAATGAGGCTTTGGCATGGCCACGCAAGGCAGGGAGAGCTCAAAAGGAAACAGGCCTCTTTTGGCCCAAGTTAAGACCAGTGCTGAGGGAGAGCTGCAGCTCTATACAAGCATAACAATGAATAGCAACAAATATTGGAGCTTCAGCATTTCATTATGTTCCTCTGGTTATCAAAACATACCAGGCTCCCTTTATATTATTATTATTGCTATTATTATTGTTGTTGCTTTTGTCCTTTCGGATGGAGAAAGATCTCCCTTTGAAACAACTGTGCTACAATTCTCCTATTCTCTGGCCTTTATAAAATTGGGAGTCTCAAGGTATGTGACCAGTTGGAACCTGTTGCATCTTGCAGCAAGTGATTTATGTTCGCAGTTTTGATTTGCCTCAATGAAAAGATTTTCATTCATAGCCCCCAGCTCTCCAGACGGATGGAATTGCTGCTCCATTTAAAAAGGAAAAGGGGTGACTCGCCTTGTTAGGAATTTTTTTTAAAGCGCTGCAGCGCCTATATGCCTGCTTTGTCCTCCCTTCAGGGTGGCTGGCATTCTTCTCTCTCCTCCCCCTCCTCTCTCTCTCTCTCTCTCTCTTTTTAACAACGCTGAAGTTGTTTATTCTTTTTGGATGAAGTCTCAGATAGGCTACTGGGGATGTGTGCTTCAATTGATGGGGCCCCCTACCCCATTGTGGCTGTGTCAGGTCTAATTCATCTCACCGAAGCCCCCTTGTTCCTGAGCGCTCAATAGCGCAAGATGAGGCGATGGAGGCTGACAATGATGCCACACTCTTCACTTGGGGGCATCCAATTACAGGCGAGAGGGGCCCCCTGATTAATATGCTGAAATTAGTGGCCTCTGCCACAAATAATTCCTTGTTGAGTTGCAACAAAAAGGCAGTCCATGCTGCTTGTCTGGAGTGGTTATAGGGACAGACACAAACTGGTCATTTAAACTTCATTATCACTTTTCCACCTTGGAAAGAATGAGGGTGTGACTATGAATTCATGTTCTTGTTTACTGCTCTATTTAAATGAAAAACGCAAATATTAATCCTAAACATGATCCTGTCAGGACAGACTCATTTAACTGACTCATTTTAATCATATTCTGCATCTGGAAATCAATAAGTACTGGTGCAAACTCACTGCCACTGTACCCCTCTGAACGACTGAATCTTGGTGAAATTCGTCTTTGCCCACAGAAATCCCTTATATCGGAAGTCTACCTGCAACTATGTTTCAGTATTTCAGTTAGGGGACTATCTTTGGAATGGATGTATTGTCAATAACCAAACTGAACTATTTGGATTATCTGGAAAGGTAGAAGTTTGCTAGGAGGTGTGCGTGTTTGTATGTGTCAGGAGATGGGGAGGTTAGGAAAAGGGGAAAACTGAAATCAGTTCTACACATGCTAACAAAGATGAGGTGACCTTAGATACAGCTTGGCTTTTTGTTGACTCTGTCACAAAAAATTTGGCCGCAACTAATCGTATCAGCTTAATTTTGGAGGTTCAGAGAAGGCTGGGTGAAATGCCCTTTTGAAGGTGGGGTATTGGTCTGGGCTACAATGGATTGTCAGAGATACATGAATAGTTTTAGAGAGAGGACTTTCACAGAGTCCTGAAGGTCTTTAGTTTCACTGGTAAAACATTTACACAAAAGTTATTTTATCGTAATAAAGGAGATGCGTGATTTAATACTTAAACTGTTCCACTGAGCCCTCTAAGCTATCCATTCCTTTGATTTCATTCAAGAGTTTGACAGATGGTTTATATTTTTTCAGCCCAGAGGAAGTTGTATTCTGATAAAAGCTGAAGGAATGTATCTCAGGTTCTTGTGTATAATGTGGCATTTCCCCTTTCTCCTTCACAAAATTAGACATTTACTCCTGCCATTTATTTGCTTTGTTTCTGATTCTTCTCCAAGGTGTATGCTGCCCTGGATCAAACGCATTCCTGTTTAGCAGAAAGAGTCTTAGCATTAAAATGTGGATTATTCTTACTAAGAAGAAAAAAAAGGCTAAATGGCAGAGATAGCCCCTTAAGGAATCATGGGAGTGGCTTTGTGGAGAGACCTACAGCAATGCAGTCTGGAAGGGGGCCCAGCCTCTTGTCAGCATGGTGTCACATCAGAATGTAACTGATTGTCCGCCAATTCTTGGGACCCCCGTCACTTAGTTATGCCACATTTACATTAAATCCCTGTTGCCAGGATGGATGGCAGCCACTGACAAGAGACTAGGTTGAGACAAAGCATTTTTAAGATGAAACCTTAATTTAAATATGGATTATCTGCCTCCTGACGGGGTTAAGCAGTCTTTCTCTTTCTTTCTTTCTTTTTGTTGATGTTGTTGTTCATTAAAGTTATATTCCTTTTAATGTCAGTGTGAAGGTTTCTGCTTCAAAGGGCCCAGAGACTCCTTATTACAGTGCACCTAGGATCCGATCATGCTAAACACTTAAACACTTAAGAATGTGAACAGGTTTTCTCAGATGCATAGTGCTGTTGACCCAAAAGACATAATTCATCGGAGTAAAGTATTTAAACATTTCAAGAATGGGGGCCCTGCTATGATAAAAATATCTCAAAGTGATGAATGGTCTCCCAGGCTTACTGCTAAGCAGGGCTACTCACTCAAATACAGTTGCTTCTGTGGATAAGCGTTTACAGGTTTGGGCCTGTAACAGTTTACAGCAGGAGGCACCTTTCTATTCATAATTTCCCTACCTTTTCAGATGCAATAATTGGCAACTGAAGCCAGCCCATGCTCATAGAAGAGACTGTATGTGTACGGGAAGGCTTGTCCTAAAGAAATCATTTTGATCTTTTTTATTTTCTTCTCTCTTCATACAGATGTTAAATTTATTTCAAACCCGCCTTCCATGATCGCAGCTGGCAGTGTGGTAGCTGCTGTGCAAGGCCTGCATCTGGGGGACACTAACACTTTCCTCTCCTATCAATGCCTCACACATTTTCTATCACAAGTTATCAAATGTGACCCGGTAAGTGACTCTTTCTCTTAGATTCTCTTGATCTCCTGTCTCAGAGTTTAAGAATAAAAGCCTGCTTACTGCATAGTAGCTGATCTGACAGTAAATCTTGAAAGTTAAGCCTCAGAGTGGTCTTTTGAACATGTGTTCGTCCTAGTTATTTAGCCATCATTATATATACACTAATAATCAGTGATTATGCTGCTGCAGTTTATTGATGTAAGTGCCACATCCAGTTCTGCTGTTTTGTAAGATAGGTGTATTTGACAAAGCAACTTTGAATTTATTTTAAGACAATTGCAGAGGTTGTATTTAATAGTAGGTAATTAAAGCAGGAGTCTATGTAAAACAAAGCCTTTAAAATAAGACAAGGAAATAGTTACTAAGATTGCAGTATATAGACCTCCTGGTATCTCTGACCTTATCTTTGACCATTCTTGAGACCTTTTATTGTGACAAGTGGTGTGAAAAAGCCCTTCTTAAAAGAGTTCTAATGATCTAATTTGGTTTATTACGTGCTAGACCTGCACAGTAGCTGGTATTGAATTCCTTTTTGGAACAAATGTTTGTCTCACGACTTTCTGACAAGGTAGATGGTCCTCACAGGACTCTCATTTTGCCCTGCAGCTTCCAGGAGATGCACATCAGTAACTAGTGAGCAATAAACCTTTCATGAGTGAATGGGCCAGGAAGGGAGCCTACAAGGAAGACCTAAAGTCAATGATCCATGTCATAATGGTGTGTGAAGTTGGGGCAGAGTTGAGCTTTGTTTTGTAACAATGTGGAAGACCAATAAATAGATACTTTAAAAAGGTTCTTGTGAGGTCTCCAAGCACTGGACAATGAGTCAAATAAAGACAACCCTGTGGTTAGCGGCAGAATCTTTGAGAAGCTGTTAAATTATTTTACATGTTCATAACTTAAATATAGAGAGAGCTATATTAGTCCAGACACTTCAAAACAAATTTAGTGTAATTGGACTTTGTCAACAAGTTTGAATGATTTCTGGAAAGATGAATGCATCATCAGGAATTACTCATAAAAGAGTAATTTGATAGAGTATCTGTGGGAAGCAAATGCTGACAAATACTGCATCACAGCTTATTATTTTGTTCACCTTTAGCGTGTTATTTTTGCCCTTTATATTACTGCAGCAAAAGTAGTATGGATCCAGCACCGAAACGTTAAATACTATGAGCAATTTAAATGCTGAAATAAGATGCTGTAAACATCCTGCTGCTCAGTTTGGTATGCACCTGTAACGCTTTTAGTGAGGTTGTGAACAATGTAGGTATTTCACTGTACAGTTGGCTTCTATCCAGTGCAAGATATTCAAAGCAGGTACTTAGGAAAAACACTAGGCTTGCTATCTGTACTGATAGCGAGTATCTGATGCAAACAAAAATATTATTTAATCATTCCTGATACATAGCATTAAAATAGATTCTCTCATCATGGAGAACAACAGCGTGTCCTTATGTGACTTGACTTCGTTGATGTCGGAGCTCTTTTGAAAGAGAAGAAAGTATCTTTAACAAGAAGGATAATTGCTGGTTATTTCTTTTTATTGTCCAGAGTCATTGCAAGGCCACAATCTGTGTGACCTGAACTTAAAATTAAGAGCTTTAAGAATTAACCCTCCTTCAACTTCTATTGCTAAATATACTTATGCTTTAGAACAGCAAGAATTTGAAATATGGTTTTTACATAGCTTGCTACAGAAAAACAGAATCATCATAGAATTATACCTTAAAAAGTTAAGTAACTCAAAAATGGAAGCATTCCTTCCATCTTATTTCTTGCTTGGTGTTTTAGAGTAACATTACTACCACTCTTATGTTTGTACCAGAATAAGAGAACTGTTTTAAGTAGAGAAAGCTACTTGGTTTCATACATAGCATGATTTTCCTGCATTGAGATTTCCAGTAAGACATGCCTATGCAACCAGGAGTATCAAACACTATTTCTTAATATCTATATGAAGTTTGTTACTCCACAGTGATGGCTCCTCTTGTCAAACTGTGCAATTGAATATATTTTATATTGGATTGTTCTGAAATATTAAGAGCATGCATTATAAAAACATGGCTAACATTCTGCCTGATTATCTATTAGCTAGAGCAGCTGGTCTGTTGGATTTCAGGTTATATAATTACACTTTTTTACCTTTAGTCTCAAAGAAAGCTGAATCTAAAGTAAAATGAATATCACCTGATTGGAATTCCTTTATGGTTCATGTTTATATTGGTAGAAGTCCAATTTCCCATTTTGCCTTTGATCAGGGGTAATTAGAAGTCAGATAATCACAATTAGAAGTCTTGGGCTGTCTTCCATCATTCTATTCTTGACCCCATCATCCAAACAGATTGAATTTTACCTGACATTCATTTCCAGGCCAGAAATTTGCTAAACTAGATTAGATTGGGTTTCCTTGCTGTCTGTTAGTGCACTGGAATTTGTCTCCTGCCTGTCCCTGCTCTGAGGCACCTTGAAACATGTGCTTGTTATCCAGGACGGGTCAGGCAGTAACAAAGGATTTCCAGGCAGTTTCTGTTTTGTTGTTGTTTGTTTCCTTTAGTATCTGACCCTAGAGTCTGATCATGTCTACTGTGTGTGTTAAAGGTATTTGACCACATCAGTTAAGCTAGCAAGTCTTTTTTCACTGAGAAGCTTAATTAATCCAGGAAGGGTTTATGACCTTGAACAAACTGTGGGCATTGAAAATTTGGGTAGCGAAGCAGAAAAGTTGTTGGGAGAAGTTATCAGAGTAACACACAAGTCTTGTATTTACTTTTGAGTATTGAGAAGTACTAAGAATGAAAAACAAAACTCTGGTGGGATTGTTAACAGTGAATTTTATATTTTGCAGTTATTTTTGCCAGCTCTAAGACGCTCCTCCAGACAAACTGTTCAGCTGATAGCTATCTGGGCAAAAATGATTTGGACAAAAATGCTCAAGACATTTCAAAAATTGTTGTTCACTGAACTGTAGCTTAAGACACAGTCTGTTCACAATAAATTGTAAAGGCTATGTATTTTTTTTAAAAGTAGACTTATAACATACTGTACTGTTAGAATCTCACAGGAAAAAAAATTGTGGTCCAAAATTACCTTTAGATTGTGTAGTCCAGTGTAATTATTCATGACTGAACTCCAGAGGGAGAAGAATAGGTATTTACAGAAATCCTTTTGAACGATTTGCAAAGTGTACTAATTGCTTATTTCACTTGAATTACTTTGCATATTGGTTTTCAGAGCTCAAACATGCTATATGCAAACGGTGGCATTTCTAAAACAAAACAAAACAAAAACCCAGAACCAGGACTTGATTTGCTCTGAAAATAAATTGGCTTTCAATCTGGAACACTGAACATACTACCTGGATAGAATTGTCTTCAAAGGTGCTGGGCTTCTGAGAACTGAAAAAACTGAAAGCTTTATTTATGTTCTACTCTAACACATCTAATTCCAAACGTGACTGAGGTACATGCTACAGGGCATGCAAACAGAAGTCTTACAGTTGGAATTGATCTGTCATATCTTGGAAGGGGTGAAGGGACTTCACAGAAGTCTTATTGGGAAGGCCAGAAGTAGGTAGGAGCCAAAGGCATGATGACTTTAGGATATGAGGCGTTTCTTTTTGTCATTTAAAACGCTGTGTGTCTCTGTCAAGAGGAAATATTACACTAGGGTTTAAACCAGAAAAGGTCATAGGTTATGTGTTTTCAGTGAGCTGTAACTGATGGTCTGATCTGCTTAGAGGTAGGATTAACCTCCCTCTCTCTCAGAAAGGACTTGCAGAGAATTGTTTGCTTGAGTTTCTAATCTTATTTTACCCCAAATGCCATGTGCCCTTATTGGTGGCAGAGGAGATTCTTGTGGCAGTGGAATCAGTGAAAAGCTGGTAGATCACACAAGAAGCCTCTGAATGAAGGCAGAATTGAAACCGGGAAATAAAGAAAACAGCAGGCAGGTCACCCTCTCAGGAAAACAACATTCATTCTCAGTCATGCACATCCTAACACTTTTGACGGCAATTTATCATGGAAGACTGGGTTCACCGCAAGGGCTAACACATGTCATAGGTTAAATCAGAAAAGGCAATACTGAAAGGAAACTTCAAAGTCCTTAATATACAGAGTTAAATATGTTGAGAAAAAGCTTACGATGTTTGTTATAAAGATATGAGTAAACAGCATGCTGGAGGAATTTTGGCAAAATGTAGTGTGATTGTTTTGACTATTTAAGGCACCATCTCTGTGTCCTTGCAATAGATGTATGTGGCTCTGAGGAATACGTAGCCCTCGTTAGTAGAAAGTTGGACAGGTTGAGCTAACAGGCCTCTTCTAATTCTAATTGCTGTGGTTCTGTAAGTGGAATTGGATACATCTACTGGTATGCTTTAATGTCTAGGGAAGTTCCCTTTCCCACAGTAGATGTGATCTGCTAGGTGCTTTGTGCTTTAAATCACACTGAAGTCAGTGCAAGCGGCGAGGCCCTTGTACTCTCCTGGCCACTCAGTAGGACTGAGTGCACATTCAGCTCTGAGAAACTGGTTGTCAAACAAGGGAAAAATATCTCGCCCTAATTGAACTGGCGAGGTGAATGCAGTAGCAGGCTGAAAACTTGGCAGGCCTTTATAATGCATGGCTATGAATGTTTGGTGGTGGTTATGAAAGATCTGTCTCCATTTGGGGGTCATATAGTCTATTCTCCCCACCCCTCCAAATGCTTTCTGAGTTGGAAATCAATTAGCTAACCTAAGCTGCCCACTGCTGGAGATGATTGTATCATTTGGCAGGTGACTTAGGGCATGTACATCTGTCTGTCTAGCATGTTTATCTAAGAAAGAACTTCATATCATCAAAACTCATGCTTGGGAAGACCACTGTTTATGAAATTACCTATATCATGTCTACTAGACTGCACTGCCAAAGCATTTCTATGGTTAAAGTAGAAATCATTACAGCATCAGAGCTATTTGGAACAACTCTGACTCCAGCCCAGTTTCATGTTTTTGTAACTCCACTCATTTAATTAGGATTGATTCACATTGCTGTCCAGCTAGATTGTTCATACTTTTCAAAAAGGTATAAAAGCTAGTGAGGTAAAAGATAGTTTGAAAGGTCTTTTACGTAACTGCTGAAATGTTACAGCACAGGCATAGTAGTGTAGCACAAGCGACACCTTACTGTGTCGAGGTCCTGCCAGGGTAGTGCCATTGTGGAGCAGCTTTCATCACACGTTCAGCCATAGACCTATGGGGCAAAACTAACCAAGAAGGGAGAATCGGAGCTAGTCCAGAGGGCTGTATACGGAGGTGCCTACTTAGGCCTTTAAATAGAAGATGGCAACAGCTAGTTGCTGAAGTCTAGATACAAGCTGGCATCTTGCAGAAAATTTGGTAGCTTGGCCCATCCTTTTGCTGTTCAGTCTTCCTCTTGCTCTTCCCATGCTCCTTTCAGTCTGCTGCCCTCCCACGTAATTTGATCATATTTCTGTTGCCTTTTCAAGAAATGGTATTTGGTTTATGATCTCAGTATTTTTCTAAAGGACCCTGGGTCTTTTTCTCCTTCCATTTAATCTTCTCTAGGATTGTTTACGAGCCTGCCAAGAACAGATTGAATCCCTCCTTGAATCCAGTCTACGCCAGGCACAGCAACACAATGTATCTTCAGAAACAAAGACTGTAGAGGATGAAGCAGACCTTTCCTGCACACCTACTGATGTGCGAGATGTGAACATTTAAGCGGACTTCTACTAATGGGTTTGCTTGGCAAGAAAAGCAGACAAAGAAAGGGCATCTGAGAAGGAATCAGCATCAGGATCTCCCCCCCAGAAACCCTTTTCTCCGGGACATTTTTATACCAGAAGGGAAAACCAGTCTTGTTTTTTTTTCCTTGCTCTGTCTCCCTTCCATCTGTGACTTCAAACAAACAAATAAACAAAAAATACCCCAAAAACTGTCTTAAAAAAAGAAAAAAATAGTATTTGCATTACCCCCAGGGGTTTGTGCTACAAAAATAGAAGATTTTATACAATAATAATCAACTAGTTTTTATATTAAAGTGTTCTTGTCTGTATGTTGTAAAAATAGGCATTAACACACAAAATGTCTCCAGGGGAGGTATTAGATTTGATTTCTTACCTATAAAAACAAACCAACCAACCATTTTTAAAGTAGAAGAGGGTTATCTTTTTTTTTTTTGATAGTAAATGAAATACTCTTTTTTCTTTAAAAAGCATAGCTTTAACGCAGTTCTAGGCTTTTCTGTATCTTGCTTGCTTATGCATTTAGTCACTTTATAATTCATCTGTAAATGTTTATTTTATTTCCTTAGTTTTTTTTTATCCTCTTCACCTTATAAATGGTTAACGTAACCCATAAGTTAGTATATGTTAGTATACAGCATTATTATATGTTAATTTTTTTTTTTTTGTGCCTGTGGATTGCCTGTACATAAGGCATTTGTAGGGTTCCAGCTTAGCATTGTTGGGAAAGGCCAATGTACTACTCATACGATACTCTATTATGAAGAGAACCTGAAATAGTGACATAATATATTATATTTTTGTAATCTTCATATTTTTGTAGTTACCTGTGTATAAATGCTGGTCTGACCCCACAGATATTCAGCCTAATTATGGTCAGGTTCAATCCACAGTTTAGTCTTTTTTTTTTTTTTTTTAATAATATTCTAAAACCATTCCATTCAAAGCACTTTCAGTCCATTAGATATATAGGAAATACATTCTTTTATTGTGTGGGAATTTTTTTTTAATGGAATGGTTTGGAAATATATAAGTGCTTGTTCGCAAACTTGGAATTGCAAAGCAAGTGCATTTAACTATGGTGTTAGAGGAAAGGTGTTTTTTTTTCTGAAGGTTGTGTTCCAGCGAGAGAAATTGCATTCACAAATTGCCAGGCTATCTTCCTATCCTTTTCTATAGAAAAGTTGAAGTTTAGAAATCCTTTGGTGCCGACTCATCTTTGTAAATTAGGGGCCTTAAAGGTTCACATATAGGACACATAGTTTAAGGATTGTCTCTAGATGTTTTACAACTGAAGGTTTTTAAACACTAAAATATATAATTTATAGTTAAGGCTAAAAAAAGAAAGAATATTTATTGCAGAGGATGTTCATAAGGCCAGTATGATTTGTAAAATAATGCAATCGCCCCTTTCTTAAAAAAAAAAAAAGGCATAATCTTTCTACCCTTGATGTTGCAGTTTTAACAGCTTATTAAAGAGGGGAAAAAAAAAAAAAAAAAAAAAAGGATACTCTTCAAGGAACAAACCCAAAACAAAACAGTATATTTGGCCCCTTCTTATACATTTTCAAAAGCAGTCTAACCATGAGAAAAACGCCATAGTTAATAAACATGAGAATTGGAGTACTTGAAAGAAGTTCTTATTCCAGTATATGCCCCCCCCTTTTTTTTTTTTAATTTAGCGACAATAGAAAATTTGCACATCTTGGCTATGTATCTTATTATTATTTTAGAAAGTAGCTGAAGGGACGTGGACATAGCTGTTGAAGTTGACGCTCGAGGAGAATGTGATGGTGAAACGTATGTGAGAAAACTGCCGCTAAGGTGTTGATTGTTTAAAAAAAAAAAAAAGAAAAAGAGAGAAAAAAGAGAAAAAAGAAAAAAATTAAAAATTAAAAAAAAGAAAAAAGAGAAAAGAAAAGGAGTGGATGCTCCGTTTTTATTGAGCTGCTATGGATAAATTCCCAGCATGGTTTGAAAAAAAAAAAATTAACATTGCTTTTCTGTATCTTTGTCATTGTGTTTTGCTGCTATTTTGTGGATCATTTTTTTTTTGTTATACAATGTCATATACTGCCATGTTATAGGTTTTAATTTTCTCATAGAAAATTATATTATTGACATCATTTTTTTGTAGATTTTTTATGTGATCAATTTTTACTTAATGTGATTACTGCTCTATTCCAAAAAGGTTCCTGTTTCACAATACCTCATACTTCAGTTAACCGTGTTTAGGCCAGGTTTTAATGTTCGTACACAGTGCCTCATAGTTCTACTGCAAACTGAAATGCATCGAACGTTATTCTGAATGGGTCTCGCGATTTGCAACTAGGTTGCATTAATTTAAAAACAGCAGACATTTCAGAAAATCAAGTAATGTCAGTTTTTTTGTTGTTATGCATTTTATAAAGCTGGATTCTTTGTCTGATCTGGGGTTTATTATCATAGTAGTTTTAAGCTGTGTTATTAGCCACATTGATATATGAAAGGTGCATTATAATATAACTCTTGTATGCCAGCTGATGTGGTTTCCCATCAGTTGGGACACATCATTTGGTATGATAGGTTATCTTCTGGAACTCTAAGTATTTTGTGTGTTTAATCTGTTATGATATACTAGTTTTTTGGGTTTTTTTTTTTTGTTAATTATAGCATAATGCTAATTTAAAAAGCCTGTAAATCTCATAAATAAGCCAGCTAACAGAGTTGTATGCTGAAAAATAATCTAGCTGTTGCCTGTATGCTGCTAAACCAAAACAGAATTAGAACTCAATTTTGAGGGCAAATGCAGTGAAGATCCTACATAGTGCATAAATAAAGCATTGCAATGCTACTAGCAGTCGCAGGACCCAGGAGGACTGGATACATTCTGTCCAAATTTCAGGAACATTTCTTACTGCTTACCTCATAAACACTTCTGTTGGTGGCATCTCTGTGTCTCTGAACCAAACATGATTATTGAGTTAGTGGTTACTGGTTATATTATGTGTTACACTGAGTGGCAGTGCGTACTGCAAATTTCTTTAAATATTGTATGTACTAAAAGGCCAAATCCTGATCAGTGGGTTCATGTGCCAACAGAGATGCTTTATTTCTCACATTATTATAACAATCTGTAGTAAGCAAGCAATTCAGATTTGTACATTTTTATATTGTACTTATTGGCATCACTGGTCTGAAATGCACATTTTCACCCACAGACCTGTAACAGACAAGTTTCCAGCAAAAAAAAAAAAAAAAAAAACTAAAGTCTAGAAATAAAATTGGTAAAACCCAGTGTCTGCTTGTTGTGTTTTTTTTAATTACATTCATGAATGCTGAATGGTAGTAACTACCTGATGCAATCAGTAAACAACATGATGTTTTTCTAGTGTCGACTGTCCATGCTTTAATAGTTGCAATGCATCTTTTAGTTAATAGTTACAATAAATCTTTTTATCGTTATTTTTAGGAATCTGTAGGGTTTTTTTAGCAATGGGTAAGTGACTGTCTGTCATAGTAATGTGTATTTTAAAAAGCAAAATATACTTTTGCTGAAGATTTTCCTTTAAACATCTAAGGTAACAATTCAGAGTAAAATACCATTTGGTGGTTCTTTTCAATAAAGGTAAAATAAAGTAGGTGTTTGATGCTACAGAATGCTTGTTTGTATTTATTTATCAGTGTAAGGTTTTTGTGTCCTAGAACACCTCTATAGAAATAGTTTGTTTTAAAAGCAGTAAGGTTACTACAGTGTCTTTTCCTTTCCTCCCCCTCACATATAGTTCTTGCATGTTACTATTTATCACTAAGATAATAGAGAAAACTAAAGCAGAAAAATTTCAGAGCCACTAAAAGTACATAAAGAACTGGACTTAAAAGGAGAAAAATGTAACAGCAGTTACATATTACTTAGAAACTAAAATCAGATTAAATTATAACTATGTCCCAATTCACATTCCATCATAACTTTCTGAAAATTGGGGATGCATTTTCTCATTATTACAGAAGCCGGACACAGCAGAAACTACTGCTTGCTCTTTGTGGAGAACAGGCAGGTTTCTGACCTATGTATTTGACTATTCAGCCTGAGGAAATATCTGAAAATATGATTTAATTTCTGCCTTAAGAAAAAGTGATCTATGTAAAAGGTCACATATTTTTCTCTCCTGTCTCAAACCAGAAATGTAGCATTTGCCTCCTAACTAAACTGCACATTACAACTGATGCTATGCAATAAATGCAGCAAAGGAAACAAAAATTAGATGTTGTATGTGAATCATAGACTAGAGCAAAATAAGTTGTCTTGGTGCCGTTACCGATAGATGGGAAGCCGTCTGCATCAGAAAAATCACAGTTCAGCTTGTATTAGCTGGTCAACTTACCCATCATTTCAGCTAGGAAACTGAACCAAATGGTCTACTGTAAAATCACAGCTGTAAGATTAAATAGATAAAGTAACTACATCTGTATCAGTATACAGTTTGAGCTGTAATTCTTTCCTTTAGAAGTGGGCACCTCCTTAATACAGTCAAGTCACACTGGTGGGCCGTTAAGGTAAATTCCTATAGCATTGAAAGAAATTATCTCAGCTGGAGTCACAGTGACTTTAAATACAGGTCAAGTTGTAGCTCAACTTGGCCTAGATCAAAAAAAAAAAAAAAAAAAAAGAAAGCCTTTTTTTTCACCTAAATCTTTTTTTTTGCCTCAAAATTTCAACACATTTTAAAGAAATTAAAAAAAAATGTTGGCTTGCTTTTGTAGTGCTGATGAACAACCCTTCTAATTTTAATGGTCAAAAATTGAATGATGACTTACTTAAAAAAAAACTTGATTTTGGACAAAAAGCTTTTTTTAATGAAAATAAATGATTCAATGAGAAACTTACCCAGCAAAATGTTGAACTTGTTAAATGCTTTTGTTTTCCCCCAACACTTCTATCCATCCTGTAAACTCTTCAACTGACTGAAGTATTTGTTGACTTAAGTAGGTTTAAACCTACACAATCATCACTGCTATTTATGGTTTCCTTCTCTCTTAAACATCATCTCTGAATGCATCTTACTAAGTCTGGATGTTAGGTGAACTATGCCAGTATTATTCACAAGGCAAAGGGCAGGAAGACAAGAATGTAGTTAGAAAAACAATTTAGTACTATAGGCTGTTTATATATATATAAAAAAAAAATGCATTCAGCTAGACTATGCTTTAACTTAGTCAAAGGAAAAACACATATTATACCTTCTTACACCAGACCGAGAAGTACCAAGGACTTCCATTCCATTGCTGAAGGTAGCCTGAGTGACAAGCTTGTACCTTTTGTGAACACTTAAATTCACACCCTCTTTAATAAACAGTAAGTAACAATAGAGTCTGTTAAATGTAAAAACTTGAAAACCACTTGTAGTCAAATGTAGCTGGCATCTGAAGTGAAGGAAAACTGCAGCAGATAGGGGAGAAAGTGAAGCTTGGACCTGTATTTCAAATGAGTCATAGGAATGACGCAGGCATGTGGGCTAGATACTCCTGATGAAGACTCTTTGCAACATCACTGAAAAGCTACAGTGGGACAAGGGCAGTAATGCTGTGAATGATGGCATTTTAATGCATTTCTGCCAACATCATTTTATGGGAAATGCATCTTTTCTGACAAAAAGAGTATTTTTATGATGCCACAAATATAACTGACGATATTCATTGTAGTGGCATTGCAAACCAAGACATTTGACATAGTTTCATACAATATTCTGATCAAATGATGAGAAACGGACTGCAAATTTGTCACCTGAATCACATCTATAGTGTGAGACTTGACAAGCCTCTGACTCTCTTTTTGGGCTGAGAAGTGCAAATTTAGCAGCAAGACAGACGCTACTCTTTTATTTCTCTATTGTGACTTGAAGAGGGAAAGCAGAAGTAGTTTCTTGACAATCCTATTAAGTAGCTGCATAGCCAGATTTAGAGCTGTCCCACCGTTTGCCCGTGTGAGGCCCACACATGAGAAAGTCTCATATTTTAGGGAAATCACAAATTATTCCCAGCCATAATTTTCCTGAGCACTCTTTACCTGAGCAGGGAACAAGCTACTGGCAGAAAGCCTGTGTGTTCACAGCGACTCAGGAATACAGCGCACGCAGCATCTCTGCTCTGTGTGGGCCCAGTGGATGCAGAAGCATCACCCACAGTATGTGGGCAACAGCTCTGCTCCTGCGACACAGGCGGTACAGGGCACCTTCTACTCCTACTGACCTCCTGTATATAAAAGCTGTTGCAATAGGGTGACACAGAACAGCCCCAAGTCTACTGGAAGCAGTTACTACCATGCACAGAATCACACGACAGTGTATCTACTTTTCTGAAATCTCCTCTATGGACACAGGACTTTATGTTTAGTGATTGCTTCCTTACCCAGTAGGAAAAAAAAAAAAAAAACACATCAGTGTGGATTTTGGCCCTCTTCTCTTTTTACTTATGGATTCTACTATTTTTTTATTTACAACAGTAGCCTTGAAGAAATATAACAATAAGCCCTTAATTCAGATAAAAACACATGCAGTGATCCATCTCAAAGCCAAATACTAGAAGACTGCAATAAAAATGATATTCCCATCATAGTCAAAGTATATGCTAATGGACAGCCACAGTACAGTCTTCCCTACTAACATGTCTGTCCTGGGGTGAAGCCTACCTGCAAGTACTGCCCAGACAAATGAGACTGTGACTACATGTGTTCAGCTCTGACTAAATGTGGCATAAGCTGGAAAACAAAGAAGCAAGAGATGAACTTTGTTAGGCAGCTGCTGCTAACTCCCCACTTCATAACACATCTGCAGTGGGAGACCAGAGGGTGACAGGTACCCCCCTGCCCATCACTAATTGGCCATAGATATGGAAAAAGTCAAAGAGAGTGGCCTAGGACTACATGGTTAGTGAGGCCACGGTAGTTCATGCCAACAGTCAAACATATAAAGCAATAAATGGTTCAGACAATAAACCTTCGGGGGGGGCGGGGGGGAGCCCCGCACACTGACGTCCGATACCATTTAGAAGGCTGAGTCCAAGGCAGAAGCACTGCGTGGCCGGGACCAAGTTGCAAGCCAGGACCTGACACGTTGACTGGTCGGAGTGAGCATCCTGTTCCCCCGGGTCCAGGCAGTGAAGGTCTAGACCGAACTGCAGGTGCTGGGGCTTTGATTTGTGTGTGTAGCATGTGTCAAAAGAAGAAAAATCACGATGCACCCACCATTCCCAACCTGCTAAGTAAATAAATTTTAGATTACACGTTGCTGAGGGATGCGGTTCTATTATTTCACCCATCCCACCTGCTTTCCCTGTGGCACATGTCCTAATCCATTCCGAAGTTGCGTTCCATTAAACGTTTGGTCTCCTAAGACAGCTAACAAACAACCCACAGTAAGGATATTATCTGTAACATTACCTCCAGTCTTCAAGGAACTGCGCTGAAAAGGGCAACTTGCATAACGAGGCCACTAAACCACTACAGGAGCATTACGACAACTCACTCGAGCCAACACTAAGCAAGTGTCCTAACTCACGAGTCCGATGGGAAACTGCCTGAAGCAGACAATTGAGCTTTTTGATAGTGTTTTATTTCTCCTTTTACTAGATTTTATCACTATAGATTGTCCAAATACAGGATAGGATTTTTTGAACAACTTTTTTGCTTCTTGAACACCCACAGGCTCTAATTCTTTACATTTTTTTCATGTGGTTGCTGGCTATTTTAAACATGAGGACCAGTTCTTCAGCTAATTTATTCTGGCCAAAATAGCTATGTTTCTTTTTATGTACAGACATGACGCCCTCTCAAGCATCCAAAAGGCATCAGCAACTACTTAAAAAAGTAAATATTTCTTATAAATGTAATACCATTTGTTTTATTTTTTGACTCTGGACATATCTGTGACTGTTTCAGGCCATGAAGGCCCCTGAACTGCAGAAGATCAGAACAGTTCCTCCCCTACGGCAACATCCTTCTAGTTTAAGAGAACGTGTTCACCTGCCTTGACTCTTGCAAGACAGTGCTCAATAGTGCTGCAGAGTCAAACAAGCCTATGCCCACACGCCTGGGGAAACACAAGTGTTCTCTCGTCCACAAACAGCTTTCCGATCATCTAAATGGAGTCCTCCATGTTTTTAAATCCCTCTGCAAACACGCCTCAGGCATCTTCAGGGGGTTTCTCCCATGCTTCTGCTAATGGAGAATTCTGGGCAAATTGTACGTGAAAGCTCCTTGAAAAAGTCTCTCCACATTTTTCTCTGTAAAACACTATGTTTCTTTCTCATTATTTCTCATACTAATGCTACTGGATTTTTGTGAAGTCTGTCCCCCTCCGATTTGCAGAAGAGAACTTGCTCAAAAGAAGAACACGAGATACAACTGTAAGGGGCCACACCCTGAACCTACAGTCTGGACAAGGTACCTATCGTGAAGCAGGCTTACAAATTCCTGAATTGCACTCAAATTATTCTCCGTATTACTCAGCTGTTCTGAATATGACACAAAAAAAGATGCTGTAAGTCCCCGTGGTTTTAGAATCACAATGGTCCTAACTAACTGGACCATACCCGAGGTCTCCTCAAGAAGGAAATATGCAGCAGACATAACCTCTAGTTGTCCTTAAAAATGACATACTATTACACCAATCCTTAATTTTACTGAGTACAAATATCCATTTTTCCCTTTTATTTCAGAAACTGTTAGGTGCTTATCAAGAATACATTCTGTATGTGTGTTACTTCTAAGGTGGTAAAGGGGGTCTCAAAAATTCAGTGTCTGCACACACATTGCAAAAAAAAAAAGAGAGAACAATGTAGGCATGTGTTTTTAAACTACTGTTCGTGCAGTCTGGTCAGGACTGTGTGACACAGTATACAGTGTTTTGTCATCCAAGGAATGTCTTTGATCAAGAGTTTATGCAAGAAGGAAAAAAAAGCCATGAAACCCTAATCCGTTCCCACAGTCCAGTAAACGTGAGCTGGACAAACAGTGGACAATAGCAGTAAAGCTTGATTCTGGAACAATAGCTGCAACTAAAAAAAATAAAGGGTTGCTGACTCACAGTTCCTACAATCAAGAAAGATTCCATGCAGTGTTGATTATTCCCCAGAATCTGGAGGATGCTGAAGACTAAAAATTTACTTACATATCACACTGAAATAAAGCAACAAAATATGCTGCTAAACAATCAAAAAAGACAAATACTGATGTCCATTTTGTATAGCGCAGAGTCGAGATGCAGAGACTGCATAAGCATCGATCTTCTTTTCTACCTCAACATTTCACCAAAAGTAAACTCCGCAATTTGAGATATTATAAATAAGAACCAGTTTAATGCTTCAGATAAAACGTCACTGTTCCACCCCCTCAAATTCTGCATGACTACAGTCAAACTTTCTACTTTCTCAAGACAAAAGCCACATGCTATTTCTCACACCTATTCAGAAACCTTCTCTAGGTTTTTTGTTTTGTTTTTTACATTTTATACATTTCATGTGAGAATGCACTAATACTACTTTATGTTAACAAGGATTTCCAAAATCCCTTAGGTTGGCTACATTTCAGATGATCTTAGTGACTACGTTTCCCTTCTCACCATATTACCTCATTTGATAGGGCTGTACATATATTCAGGAGTGGTAAAGTACTTTAGGAATTGTAGCATGAAAAATGCTGCAAGAATGTAGAATATTATTACACTTTGAGAACAAACACTCCTGTGATTAGGGTAGGAACAGACACAGCGTGGTGCCGAAGAGATAGCTGCGCTGGCTCCAGATTAATTAATTTTATAAACAGTATTAAAACAGAGCTCATTTGGGTATTTAACAGCACTTCTTGTCTCTGTTACTGAAACCAAAGTTTTCAAACCTGAGTGCACAAAGTTAAATACTTAGCAGACTGCTTTCAAAATAGTGCCCAAAGCACTGTATTTCAGTAGTGGCTGAACTGGTTCTCCCGTTCCAAGGACCGTGACATACTTCCAAGGGCACACTTACTGAAGTGCCCAAGTATCAGGAAGCTCTAGGTGGCCTTGATATGTCAGTCCTAGACAACAAAAATTGCAACTGGAAACTTGCCACAGAACTCATTCATACCTCCCAAATCATCCCCGTTTTCGCTTGTAATACATACATTTCTGTGGTAACGCACTGTCATAACTTCACCCATGAGAAAAGCAATACTGGCAGACTGTAAAATGAGAGTCTTCATGGTCACTTGCCAAATTACGAAAGCTGAAGTTTTAGGATGCAATTAGACCACATAAACCATTGCTGTATTAAGTTGTAAAGGGCAATATTCAGAAGGCACTTACATCTATACTGGGTAGCACCAAGGATATGAGGACTTGATTATAATGTGAGAAGAAATATTAAACCTTTTGTTTCAAAACAGAGCCTTTCTCTAATGAGGGATCAGGATGAAAAATTAATAATATCACACATACATTACTCTGTCTGCCTGATTCAGCTTTGTTGTAGTGTTCTCTGAAATGTCTTGGATGAATTGTTATCAGAAATAAGGATTCTAATCCAGATGGACTTCAGATAATTCTAATATTCCAACACATTTCAAACTATATCCTCAGAATCATTAGGCACACAAACACTAGCATTTTGTCAAAAATGCTTAGTGCTTCACGCTGCTATCGCTGTAGAACTTCTTTTGGAAAGCAATGACCCTGAGAAGGAGCCCTGTCTTTATCTTGCTTGCCAATAATTTTATCTCCAGTAAATGCCATTCATTAATATCATCAGCATTCCCTTTCAAGCATGCAACACTGCAGAATAATTACAAGACATTAGAAAAAAACAGAATGAAATGAAACAAGCTAGAACTCAGCCCAGACAAGCCAAAATTTGAGAGTTAGATGTTTCAAACATTCTTCTCTAACCACTGAGCATAACTAGAGATGGTGAATACAGCAATGTATTTTAAAATCTTAGTAACCTCAATAATTTTTTCAGAAATTTTCCATCCTTTTTTTCAAATCAAGTACTTCTGGAAAATTTCAAACCTGTTAGACCATGCAGCACAGAGCTATAAATCTTAATGTCCAACTTTATTAAGAACCAGTATTAGAATCTACAAATTACATTTTTTCCATATCTTTTCCTCCCAGTTTGCTATTTAGAAAAAAACACAGAAAAAATATTAAAGCAATTAATGTGGCTCATACAAGTTTTATTCAGCCTTTCTACGGATAGATCTTTTGACAGAATCTTTAATTACCACACAATACTTTTTTCCACAAAAGTCCTGATCGTTCAGTACCCAGGATGAATGATCAGGTTGTGAAATTAATGAAGCCAGTTAGAAAAATTTGTTATAATTTGTTGCTGATTTTAAGAAGGTGTTAACAAAAGAGGAAGGGCACTGCGAGAAGAGAAACCATATGCTCATGTCTCACAAAACTGAATGCCATTTTGAGAAGTGCGGTTTTCCCAAATTTTGACGGATTTTTTTCTCAATAGCATTTTAGTTAGGTTACTTAAGAACACCCTTTTTACAGGCGTTTGCTGACTCTTACGTTCCTCATTTACTAGGTGACTCATATGAGAAACACATGCAAAAACACACACATGCAAAAAACCTAGGTACTCATAACCACAATTGATGTTAACAAGTAGCACATTCTGAAGAATTCAGGTTCTTAAAATGCAAAATTATTCAGAAAAAATTAGATATCGCACACTGGTTAAGGCAAATGAACATTCTTGATGTTTTCTGGGCTTTAACTCTTTATTTGTAAATCAGGTATGAAAATACCTCTATAATACATTGTGAAGACTCCACTGTTACATCCCCGAATATCACAGAAAACCCCACTTCTGTTTCAAAAAACAGCTTTAAAAGTCTGCATTAAGTATAGGTACGTATCCAACAGAATCTTTAACTGTAGCCCATTTAAGGTAGTATTTCTCAGGTACGTGCAGCTCGGGGCTTGTTCTGATTGCCTAGTGGTCTAGCTGCAGACCAGCTAAAAGTCAGCCATACTCGCACTGCCCTATGTGAAGGAACTGCCGTACTGTCATGTCACTTCCAAAGACTCAAACCAAGTTTCACAGGAAAAGCAAAAAAACCACCCACATACCACTGTAAAGTTTTTTCACTAATGTTAGCCAACGAGCACTACTAACAGGCAGAGAGCTTTTACTAATATTATCGAATTATGAAGGTAAATAATCACTGTAATTAATAACGAGACTGTAAAATTTTATGAAGGCAATATTTAAAGTTAACTGTTTCTGGAAAAATATTTCTACGTTCAAAGATTTGATAATATATTAAAAAAAACAACCTGTATAGTATTGTATTTAATAGGTTTTTGGAGCATAACCAAGCTGAAGCAGTTTTATAAACAGTTAATAGTTTCAAGTCCTTCTTCTCCAATATTTTCACCATGCAGGAAAAGAAGACAAGCTACAAATGAATCCTACCTCAATACTACTTTATTTCAAAGAAATCTATCACATAATTAGAAGAGTGGAATCATGCATACATATATTCTGTACTCTCTATTTTGGCAACTTCTACCTATATAAATACTTGTAAACTCTTACAGGAAGCATTACTTACAATCTACTTCTTACACAATATAACAACCTCTGCCACTAGATGGCTCTGACATTCACGAAATACATTAAGACTGTTTGAACACTTACACAAAAGCCAATTCTAAAAGAAAAAAATGCACACTAGTAGTTAGTTATTAAAAAAGGCCTCTGATCATTGGTATATTCAGGAAAGACAAAAAGCGAAAGATTATTTTTAAATAAAATGATACATACATATGTGCAGACACACATACTCAACAAAAACATACATTTTGCTGCAATTTTTGGATTACAAATGTTAAAGAAAAAAATGTGTACGTCCTTCAAATCCCAGATGCAAATGCACAGTGAACATTTAAAAAATTCGAGTTGCTTATTTTCTTGTATAATAAAAAAGCTGTGCAAGTAGAACAGAAGTGAGGTCTAGATGGTACAAAATAGTGCTACTCAAGGATATGGGCACGTTAGCACATTGCCTTCACCTGAGAGAGTTTACCCTGTGAATAGCTTCTGATATCCATGCTAGTTAAATCTCTCTTCATGAAGCTACATTATGCCATGTAGACCCAGCCAGACACATTTACATTACAGCTTGATGAAAGATTCTCTACAATTAATTATATAACTTTATTTGCAAATGGTATGCAAAGACATCTAACAGCACAACACAGAATATCTTTCAGGTAAAATAACTGACTTTTTCTCTTCAGCTAATATAGCTGAATATTTATATAGCTGACAGCATCCATTTTTTGGATGAGACCAATGAGTATATTTTCAAGCCTGAAAATAATAAGCTATTCCCAGATGAAAGGTACTAGTTATCAGTAACACAACTCTTCTGCCAGTCGTGTTTGTATTACTGATCACTTACAATTCTTAGCGTTTGGGGTTTTTTGCATACTGGATCAGTCTGCAAAGCTAGTGAAGAGAACAAATTTCATGTTTTGAGATGCAGCTACTTTAAGAACAAGTATCTTAGTCTCTCCTATTCATTCTTGTTCCATTTGCAATCCTACCCTTTACCCATGAAGATATTCTCTACTGTAAACTCAGCAGGCAATAGATTATATTTTACTACACATGGTGTAGTACAATATGTACACAAGGTGTAAACTGAACTACATATACAGCTTTTAAAATAATATACATCCTTTAAATAAGGAAACACTGCAAACACAAACTTTTTCCTCTTAAGGATTAATCCTTATCAATGCAAGGTTAGTGAGGAATTAAAGCAGATATTTCTTTTTAACAGGTTTACACACCGGTATTTCAGTGATCCTAAATAAAACCTGGTATTAATAACTGTAAAAGGACATACGAGAACTACTATTAAAAGCTCAATGTTTTTCTCTTCCCTCTTTAATGTTTAGCGCCTGTTCACTACTTTCATTTTGTTTAGAGTAGGAGTAGATACACACTTCTCAGTTACGCGTTCTTTTAATATTTCTTCTTTGTTCATCCATGTTTATCTTCATCTGTTATACTCAAAATGTTAGTGATGATCTTTCAGTACTAATTCTAAAATCAGACTGAATATTTAGTATTGAGCAAACCTAAAAAAGAATACATGTAAGTGTTGTAAAGTGTCTGTTCTCCAGATAAATGCCCAAAACTCCCAATTCCTCCCTTTCTATTGTTCTAGTCCCACTTGTAATTTGAGTCATTAACAAATGACATTTTCAATTTTCCTTTTAAAGAATTTATTTTTTCTTTTATTTTGCATTTGCCATTATTTGGATAATTTTCAACTTATTTTAAGTACTTCTACTATGAGTCCAAAAGGAGAACAGTAATTGCTCTTAACTGCATAACAACTATTTTTTAAGCAGGTTTAGAGATTAAATCTGTTCAGAAATTAGTATCACTTTGTGCTAAAGTAACAACTTAATTCTACAAACCTGTTTAAATTTTCCTCTGATTTTTTCCAGATCTTCTTGAAGCTTATCGTAAGTGGGGTCTTCATAAGGGAATTTCCGAATCATCCCTATTAATGAATCCAGAACCTTTATCTTTTTACTACAAAGAATCAAAACAAAAAAAAATTAGTCTACTATTTTTCTATCCGCCAATATGAAGATTATACTGATATTTATGTATTATAATTCAGAGCACAGAACCCAGTCCTCCATCCCCTTTTTAACTTGCAATGGTAAGTTATTGCACAACTAACAAAGTTAAGTTTTCCCCTTTGACTTACCTTCCAAAAATTGAGAAATATTGAAGAATCTTTGAAAATACCAATTAGACGACTGAGTGAAATAAAGAAACGCAATAAGAAAGTTCACTAAAACACATATCAAGATGGCTGAGAATATGGTGGCATTTCTTTCAGCTAACTTTGTCAAAATTGGACAGGAAAAAAAAATTACAGTTCTACCTAATCAAAGGAAAGCCATTCATTTTGGCACAACACACACTTGTGTGGCAAACTAGAGAAAAAAAATAGCAAGATGGGTTTCTGCTGCAGTCAGAAAAAAAATTATGCAAAGACCATAAAATTCGAGATAGGGAAGGCAAACATTTTTCAGCCTTATCAAATACTTCTGAATTATTCATGAGATACTGATGCCCTTGCATGTCTCACTGGCTTTGGGAAACAGAACCCATAATTATAGCTATTACTGAGAGTGAATTGCAGCTCCCTCAAAAAAGTACGATAGCAGTGTAACATGAATGTCAGTCTTGGATGATGGGGCGACCGTATCTCTGAGAACAAACAATGCTAATTAGGGGATAAAATACTTCCACACTGAACAGTGAATATTCAGTGCAGGTCCTTCAAGATTCTAAACACTGCTCATGAATGAAATTCTTTTCAGCATCTTCCTATAATGTGGTCTTGTGCCTATGGTCTTATTAAAGCATCTCAAAGATAACACAATTTGTTAACATGTTAGGAAAACACTGTATGTCTCCAGTCAAATAAAATTAAAAAAGAAATAGCAGAAATAAAAATACTGGATAAGAATTAAACTACATATTTAATAATCTTCAGAAAACTGACTGTTAAGAATCCTAAGGTTTTACCAAATTCAAATTAAAGTATCCTTAGGAAACAAATCATTTAATCTTCAGACAATGAACTCAGAGCCAAAGTTTCTTGCCCAGCTAAATATATTTTGAGTTTCAAAATGCCATGAAGCATATGGATTCTGTGCCTCACAGAGTAAAATATTAACAAACCACTTAAGCAATTTCACCAGATTTGTAAACTAGAATAAGGCTCCAAATAATGCAACACACTGTATCTTTTTTTTCTTTTTGGAGGAACAGTATCTAGTCCTTTCCTCTGTCAGCAGTCTTATGAAAGCTACAGAACCAACAATAGCAAACAAATGCATATGGATCATGGGTAGAGATGGGACAAGACACCCCATCATAACAAATTCTGCACTTAAATACATAAATCACTCAGCAAAAGCACACTACGAGTAGCTATAGGCTGTAGATACATATATCCTATAAGCTGGACTCTGCACGCAGTACCTTCTGAAGGCACAGTCTAACTTTACCATCAATTGTTAGCAATTGGACAAGTACAACCTCAGCACTTGCTTGTCAAAGAACTATTCTAGTTTTTAATCAATAATATTGTGCAGCTGTTAACAAGTCAGCCTTGCTTGCTACATGTGTCAGCATCACAGCTTTTATGTAATGAAAAAAAGCTCTGCCAGTGGTTCGCAAACTTGACCAGTGATGCAGAAGTGGCAAGTGTTATTAGTACTTCATAAGCATGCGCTATTCTCCATTTGGAGAAAAACAACACAGAAATCATAGAAAAATGCAGGTTGAAAAGGATGCCTAAAGGTCATCTAGTCCGTCTCCTGCCCAAAGCAGGGCTAACTTCAAAGCTAGATCAGATCAGGTTGCTCATGGCCATCTCCAATCAGATTTGAAAGTCTGGAAGGCTGGAGCTTCTACAATCTCTCTGGGGAAACCTGTCCCAGTGCTTAACTGCTCACACCAGAAAGAACTTCCTCCTTATGTCCCATCAGAATTTCACTTGTTGCAACTTGTAGACACTGTCTCTTCTCCTTTCGCTGTGCACCTCTGCAAAGACTCTGTCTCCATCTTATCTAGAACTTCCCCTTATGTAGTACAATTATACAGCTCATCTTCTCTTCTCCAGGCTGAACAAACTCTGCTCCCTCATGCGCTCTTCAATATCATATTCTCCAGCACATGATAACACCTTGGTGGCCCTCTGCTCACCTTTTTCCCGCTTATCAAAATGGGGGGGGGGAGAGGGGGGCGCAGCAAAACTAGGCACCTTAATTTGAATCAGTGTCAAAGGAGCAATAATTTTTTTTAACCCTACCTGTTCTTTTCATCTGTGCATTTGTGCAGCAGACACTGCCATGTCAGTGCAAACCCAAGGTAGCAGCCAACCTGTGGATTTACAAGAATGCCATGGGGGAAAAATACATACGTATATATATAGTATATATAGTCAAACAAACAAAGAAAACCAAAGCATTGCATTCTAGCTCACTCTTCAGGAAACAAATCACTGGATATACAAATGAGTTTCTATGTTGGAAAGTTCAGTAAATTATGGTAGGATAAATAAGGGTAACTGTAATATAAGGACTAAACTATTTAAAATGCAGCATGAATAACAATTCTGAAAAACAATATATATATTGTTTCATATATGCTTTAAACTCCTAAATTTATGAATCAAAACTGCTGCAGTGGGGAGAACATTAGAAAACAACCTGCCTATTTAGGATGCTTTGATAAGATTTGTTTTTGCAGCAGTGCCAGCTTTAATAGCCCCCATATAGCCCCATAAACAACTGTACCAGCTCAAGTGGGGAGCAGCCAAGTCACCTGAAACAGGCTGAAACAGCCTTTTTTGAAAGTATTATGGAAACAAATTTACTAGTCTAACTGAAGATGGTAGCATGGAGTCAGAAAGAAGTATGAGGAGCTGACTAAGCTAGCCCCACTGCCAGAAGAACTTCTCATTATGACTTCGGATACTAAATGAAATAGAAATGTAGATTAAGTTTTTCAAAGCACCTATTGGATAAGATAGCTGGAATCCCTTTCAAAAGTGACTTAGCATTGATAGAGAAATGATGCAAACACCTAAAACAAAATTTAGCAGACTTTGAGGAACTGACATCCAAAATTGCGGCCTAGTCCCACACTGGTCTGTATGTGCATACACTTCACCTTTAAGCTTACAAAACACTGTTGGACTTGGAAGTTCCTGCAGCTGGCAAACTACTTCAGAGTACAGTAGGTGCATTTGGGATGCCTATGTTTGTTAAAATACACACTGGAGATCTTTCATAAGGCCCAAGCATGGGTTCAGGATTAATATTCCATCAAGTGCTGGAGCATATTTCAAGTGAGGCTTCCAGTTTATTTTCCTCTAACAGAAATTTAATTTGTGTGCACCAAAACTGCTTAAAGAACCAAGGTAAATGGAGACAACTGACAGATTTGTTTCAGAGTTGTACCACAGCTGTAAAACCAAACTGCTATAGTAAGATACATCTGGCCCCTGGACACTCAGCAGCAGGCTTCTCAGCATAATGAGCACAGCCCTACGGGAGGGGGGGGGCAGTGCCAATCTCCTGCATGAGCCCATGGAGATACCCTTTCTAAGTCGTCCCCCCTCCAGGGATGTGACCTTATATGGATACACTTTAATTATGCTATTTTCTTTTAATTCTCTCTCTGGCAAGGCCAGTATCAGATCAGTATTGTGATTTTGCTCAAAACATGTAACAGGCTGAGAAATCTAAGATTGCCCAGGTCAATCTTTCACTCATTTAATGTGACCACCTACAACCTTACTGTTCTCTGGAACTTCCTCTATATTAATAAGGTGGAACACTCCTCCAGTACACTTTTATCTTGGACCTTTTTGTTTAAAGCCCTCCAGTTTTATGGGCTACTGTTTAACACTATCTTCTTGGAACTCCATAGTTGTAGCATAAGTAGCAAAGTATTTCATCACTATGCATTTCTGTATCATGCCCAAATGCAAAACAAAATTTTATAATAACTAGCCTTACAGATTTTTTCACTTCTTAATGGACCAATACCAACCCTATTGTCCTTTTTGTAGTCAACAGACTCCCTAAACCTGAAAATGGCACTTCTAAAATTACCAAAAGGGCTTCAAACAGACCAAAGGGACTGAAATTTGTAGCGCTATACTTGAAACAAGCCCTGCTAAGAATCCTGTAGTACAGCTTCCACGTCAAAGCTGAACTTTAAAAAGACCGGCTCAGGTCCAAAAATATTATAACCACATTATGCAGCATGATAGACTGGAGCTGGATACACAAGACGGTGTCTCAACACCAGTCTCATTTCTAGAAAGGGTTACTGAGTTGGGCATGGCATTGTGCGAATGTGGCAATACATGGAGCTGACTCTAGGTACCGAAGAATAATTGCACCTCAACCAACAAACCCTACCAGTATTAAACATGAGTGCAGCTGAAACACCCATAATTGCCCCTTTATGAGGCAGTTTGGGTGGAGAACCAATGTTTCATGGTTTTCTTTGTTCTTATATATCTGAACTGCCTGAATCCTTGATGAGTCAAGTCTTGACTAACTGGGAATCTTCTATTTGTCCTTAACATTGAGTCACAGATGATCCAGGAGGGCCTTTAGCCGCACTTTTGTAGTATAAAAAGTAAGTAAATGCTACATCCATTGTCAATTTGTTCTGAACAAGCTTCTTCAATTTTGTTCATATTTTTCTCATTTTTTAATCCTCCCTTTCAAAAAACCCCAAAACCTTCAGAATTCCATACAGCAAATGAACTCAGAAAACATGAAACCATCTATTAAAATGCTCAAATCAAACCACCACCTTTTAACTAGTTTTATGGGCCCTCCTGGACACAAACAAAGCAATACAATTTAAAAAACAATATTACACATATATATCTATGGTTGGAAAGTGTACATGCACTGTCTTATTCAAAAAAAGAACTCCTCATTATACAATTTAAACTGCATAATGCTGATGAAGCTTATGAGAATGTATTCAATTTTCACCTCCTAAATTCCAGATAACACTTTCATTTTCTTTTCTATATGATGCTATCAACAGGTTCAGCACATTCTGAAAAAACTTGCTTTAAATGATCCTTGAATGGAGCCCTTGGGGCTCAGGCTACCACTATACCAGGCTTTGCTCAACAGTTTCTGTGCTACAGTGAGTTTCTTGCGATTCTAAAATATCTTCCCATTTACCTCAGACCCAATCTTGGCACCGTGGAGTGATCCATGCCTCCTTCCCTCAACAACTCCAATGTGGCTGCCTTCAGCATACCCCTCTCGATACCCCTCGCCATGAAACCTGTAAAAAGAGAAGTATGGTTTTTAATGCTTGTATCCCTATGAAGCTCATACTGCACACAAGCAACTTGTGCAGTCAAAAACCTTCTTTGCCATTTCAGGAATATAACCGTCCATATTTAGAATTATCCCCCAGTATTAACTTCAAATAAGATGCGTTTATGAAGATTTGGGTATTTTCAGACAGATTTATTATATTTTACCAAAAACAGGGCACTTCACAATCCAGCCTAATACTTTTATCAGAATAACAGGGCCAATAAACTCTCGAGTCCGGGTCAAGTTTTAAAAGCCGAGATTTTAAACACGAAAGCGGGTGACAAAAGCAGCGCACGCAGGAGAAGAGCCGCGATCGAGGGGCTCGGCCCGCCAGGGAGAAGGAAGGACGAAGAGGGTTTCCGCCGCCGCTCTCCCCTCCTCGCCCCTTCCCCGGCTCGCTGCCCGCCGGCCCGGCCCGGCCCGGCCCGCTCCCCCCGGAGCGACCGTTACCGCAGAGCGCGGGGAGCCCCCTCCGGCTCCGCCGCCCGGCCGAGGCCACCCCGCCCGCCCGGCCCCACCTCTCCTCGGCCATCACGATGTCGTCAAACATGTCCGCGCCGGACGAGGCCGCCGCCATCGCGCCGCGAAAGCCCAAGCCCCGGCTCCCCGCCGGATGTGCTCCGACACCGCCGCCGCTCAGCATGCCGGGAAAGAATGGCAACCCGCAGGGAACACGGCCGGGACGCTCCAGTGCGCAGGCGCGCAAGACCTCCCCCCAGCCCCGGCCGGCCCTCCAGCTGCGAAGGGGCGTGGCCTAGGGCGCTCGCACGCGCAGTGGGCGGGGCCTACCCGCCCCCCGCCCCTCGCCCCTCGCCCCGCCCCGCGGTGCGTCCGCCAAGAGCGGAGCGGGGCGCGGTGTACGCCGGTTGCGGTTTGTCGGGCCTCGCTGCCTCTGGTGCAGCGGCGCCCGGTTACCCCTTCCCGTGCGAGTGGCCGGGCCGGGGTCCGCGGGGGTGCGCGCCGGCCCTCCGGCATCCCTCCCTCCCCCCGGTGCCTCGCGGTTCCAGCGCCGCTGGCGGGCCCCGTCCTCGCGGGTCGCTCCTCAGGCGCCCAACGGCCTCTAACGGCCGCGGCGCGCGCCCCAACGGCCGGCCGCGAGGCGGTACGGACTCGCCAGGGGGCGCCAAAGCGCTGCGGCCGCCGCAGGATAAACCGCCTCTGCTCTGTGCTAGGTGGGTGGAAGATCCGTTTCGTTGTCGCGTTCATTACTGGGAAACTAAACCTCAGCCTGAAGTAATCTAAGACGCGATGCTTAACTAAGGTTTTGGCCAAAGCTCTGATATCCTACAAATATAGTGAAAAGTCTGATTGTTATCGAAAGCCGTTTGGAAATTTTTCATCCAAATGAAAACAGAAAGTTGGTATCCTGAATGCAGTCCTTAAAACTGAGGAGATAGGTTATGGCTGCTGAAAGGCATAATGTGTGATCTGAATTTTATAAAATGTTCACATTAAATCTTACACCATTTCTCATCAAGGTGGGAATTGATTGTTAGTTTCCAGATAAGAGCTTACAAAGCAACAGCTGTGTCAAAAAAATTGTTTATATAGAGTGGTCTCAACTCCCTCCAATGAGGTCTATGCAGGTGTGCTGAAATAAAGTCATTTTTCGGTTGGACGCCCCCAAGTACAGGTAGATACTCTCTGGATTCAATTGTAGGATTGATTTCCCCAAATTACTTTGCTTTTAAAATTGATCAGTTTGAAAGCTTAATATGTATTTCCTAAGAACTAAAATTCAGTGGATTTTTTTCATTCGTCATGTTTGTTTGTTAGGTCAAGATGAGCAAGAGGGAAACTTTTTACCAAATGATTGCGGTATTGCTTTCCTATCCTTTCAGTTCACTTCACTTGGTCGCGCTTTCCCTAAGGCTTTCAGACCTCTGTTTTGTAGCCAGCTTCTTCCACGAGCTGATTAACTTGCACATACCATCAAAAGTGTTAGTTGTCTGTCTGTCCTGGAGTCCAGTAAAATCTTTCTGATCTTCTGTGGAACCACTTTTTTCTACATATTTCTCTGGCATCACTTCTTTCTATTCTCCAACCTAACACATACAAATGTCTTTCCTTGAGTGCTGTGTGGTGGTAGCGCTTGAATGCTTCTACAAATAAAGTTCTGTTTTCTTTATTTATTGACTGTTAGAGCTATCAGCTATGATGCTAGATGGTCCATGTCAGCACAACCAGTTTAACAAAATAAATGTTTTTATGAGTGAAAAGTAACTATAAGAAAGGGAAGATATATTACCAACCTGGAACCTGAATTAGATAAATATTGAACTTCATCAAGTGCTTTCATTTCAAATTTTCCTGAATAATCAAACAAAATGCTCAACCTTTCTTTTTTCAGGTAATGACTTGCCTCAGCCATGTTACCCAATCTGTTAGTTATTCCATACAATGCTGGCAGAAATCTTTTGTAAAAGTAATGCATAGCCTGAACAATGATGTGGGACAAGTGCCCCAGGATCTGTCTGAGAGCTCACTGCTGTTACGGCCTGTTGCCATATAGTGTAGTTGCTGATTGTCCTCAGAGTTGCCTTGCCGGCAATAGGCAGAGAAACAATTCTGCCTGCAAATTGCTTCCTCTGCTCAAACTTAAGCCCTGGAGCTTCCAGAGCCTGGTTCAAAAGGTCTGGTTCAAAATCCAGTATTTGCCTTTGGTTTTGTCCAGCAATTTACCACTGCATCTTTTTAACAGCTATAAACTCCATTCTCATAAAACCAATATACTTTTCCTGTTTTACAGCCAGGGAGTATGATATTTAGATTTATACATTTTAGGCACTGAAGGAACCTGTCCTGACTGTCTAGTCTGGTCTACACACAACCCAAGCCATGTAGCCAACCCAGCAATTTCTGCATCAAGCCTTGGACACAGAGGGTTTGAACACCTGATCCAAGTTCTATTAAACTCCACAAAAAAGTGTGATGTTGCTGTCATTGGGGATTTGGTTTGGCATTAAGAAAACTGTTCAATACGACAGAGGGAACCAGTGGGTGAACTAGAAATGGAATAGAAAAAAATAGTGATAAAACTGAAAGGATAAATCTTGGTCCCTTTACCGTGAAACTATCAGAATCTAGAGTGCTGAGGAAGATTTTTACTGTCTATGAAATTTTTGTCTCATTTCTTGACCTTGTTTCTGGATGATTTGTTTCTTTACCAGTCAACCTAGCTGTTGTTTTGTAAGCATAAAATCATTATGTAGAGAATTGTAAGTAAGACTAATTTTCAACAGAAGAAGTTCTAGAATCTAATACAGGCCAGTTTTGCTTTGACTAGAGATATGTTTGCTTTTCAAATAACATATTTTTGATGTACTTATATAACAGCACCAAACTCTGGTATGCCATTCTAGACTGCTTTATTACAACATTTATTTATTATTACAGATTAACACTGGATAAAAGTAAACATTTATATTTGCTTATAGGCATATATTTCAATGTTAAATTATACTGATGTCTTTCAGATATTTATACTTGATGAAAAATTTGGCTTTGGGCACACCAAAGTAGTCTGTTAATCCAGACATGGGCACAGCATGTTTGTTAGCCTTTGAGCCAAACTCAGAAAGGCAGAGGACTTGAAAAGACAGCTTTGAAGACATTAGACATCTCTAAATAAAAAAAACTGCTGTAAAGTGAAATAAAATAACAATACTAAAGGTTTAGATAAATAGATACACCAATCACAGTTCTTTAAAAATGCTCCATGACAACAGGCCATGCTGATTTATCTGGAGTGAATGCAGCCAGTCAGCCAGCTTATATTCTCTGTTACTTTAACATTTAGATTTCCCTGAGTCTCACACCAAACCACCAATATTTTTCCCAGGTGTGAAAACCTATCCACTGTACAACCTCTCAATCACATACACATATTGTTCACTAACCATCTGATGTTAGTGGAAATGTTAGGTATCTTTGAAGATTTCCTCTAAGCTAATAACTACAATTTAAATCTTGTTTTTGAAGTTAGAGACAAAAAGTTCTTTGATCTCAGTGGGTAGTAGGATTGATCCAATACACTGAAAATGGGCTACTTTTTTTCTGGCAGATTGTGACAACAAGATTAGCTCCATTTTGGGGGCATTCTTACACCCTTTCAACAATGAGTCCAATCCAACAAGGTTCCTGATAAACTTACTGTGTGTCATAAATTCACCTCTAATTCAGAGTCCTACTGACATCTTTCCTTGCACTCCCATTCTCTTCCAAGGGATATGCATCTCTGCTTCCATCACATCGGAAGCTGCCTGAATGGAGTATTGGCTTCTGTATGTTTCTGATGAAAGAAAATACATTTGTTTAATTTATGTCATTTTCTGTTCATATACAAAGCACACTGGTAGCATAGGAAGCACCATCGAAATTTTTCATATACATAGTTTCAGCACTTTGAGCAGAGATAACATTGATATTATGGGTCTTGCATAAAGGATTTACAGCTTTTTACGCTTCCCCAAAGTGGAAATGGAGATGCCCAGTATCTCCTTTTCTACAGCCTTCTCACTACTCTAACAACGCCTGTTTACATATCATAGCTTTTAATTGAGACTTCACAAGGAGACATTTGACACCCTAACATTTTAAAAACAATTTAGGGCTGTAAAATATACAACTACAAATGAAAGCACTGCAATTGACTTGCTGTCTTTGAAAACCATGATCAGCCCAGACTTATATAGTGCAATTTGCAATGGTGGTGGTATTTACATTCCCACAGAACCTACAGCAAGGATGTTTAAAGGTTTTGCACACCAAGTTCCTGGCCTAGTCAGGTGTCCAATGGTAGGGAAAGCATTTTCCAGTAATCAGTCCACCTCAAGCTGTGATCTTGTCAGATTTCATAAGCAAAATGGCTGGGCCTGGTCAGTGCTTGGATGGGAAACCTCCAAGGAAAACTAAAGTGCTCCAGGAAGCGGTGTGGGTAATTTAGCTCCTGGCATTCTTCCCTCTGTCTGAATAAATATTGAACCAACCACTCTAACCATGCTGTTACAGTAAGAAACATTGTGCTGCTGGTGGAAGATGCAAATTCAAAGGTGTCAGCAAATGGGGTCACTAAAGATTCCAAGATACTGTTCACAAATGTAAGGGTGCCCATTTTCGTGCTCTACACACATATTCACCAATAGAGACATTAAAGCTACCTAAAATTCTCTCACTGGTTAAATTAAACAGTGTATCCTATGCATTCTGTTCTTATTTGCTGTTTCCAATCAAAACTGTTTTTTGGCAGAAAAGTGGATTTTGATGGATTTTTAAAAATATTCATATTCATTTTATTTTGTTTTCTAGTTCTTGAGCTATATGAAGGGGTCTTGAAAAGTATCCAGTGTTCAAAAATATATGTAGTGTCTGATGAAAAGCTGAATGCCCCAAGTCTGAGAATTTTGGGGATAAAACAACTTGAAAATCAGGACTACATTTCCTGATACATGAGGACTAGCAACCCTCCAGATGTGTGGCAGTGGCTCAGCACAAAGGAGAACGTGACCCATCATGGGAGATGTTTTCCAGCCAAGAAATCGACAATTCCTATAAGTCACCCTTGCAGCATTTCCAAACTGAAATGTTTGATCTTTGATTTCCTGTTAGAAAACAACTTATTTTTCAGGAAAAACAACCCATTTTCTCCACAGTTGCATTGCTGAGTGTACTGTCATTTTTAAAAGGCAGCAGCATTCCACCCACAATATTTTTGCATTTTGCCAGTGGATGATTTATGTACTAATATAAAAATCTATAGGTAGAGTTTGTGGTGTGGGTTGAGTCTGGCTGAAATCGCTGCTGACAGTTCAGTTCCTGTTGGTCATACAGGAGCGTGCTCCATGGTGCACATCTACCGACATACAGGATGTGGCTTTGCCTGTGTTGGAAATTGGACCTGGCTGCAGCAATCAGCAACTGTATTGGCCCAAGCCTCTGGTTTGCACCCATGCAGCAGAATCCCCACTGGAAAAGGATGGCAGCAATCACATTTGTAGCAGATTTTTCCATCTCTCCTAGGAATTACCCCCTCGGAGCAGCTGGGGGCAAACACCGTAGGTCCCTCACACTCACATCAGCATCCAGCATACTGATGGCAGCAAGCAGAGCAAACTGCAGGGTTTAATGACATAAATGGAATGTATAAGTGCTAGTTTATAAAACAGACGTAAATCCATGATCATGACCGCCCACAGAGCTTACAGCTGAGCTTCCCTCACGCTGTACCAGAGAATAGGAATTTAAGATTAGGTCAGAAGTGAAAGAGATGGAGTGACCTTCACAAATCTCCACTAAATTATTAAAATTTAGTGAACTGTCTCCCTTGCATAATAAAAATACCTTTCTTATATTTGCTGTTTACTGTGGATCTCATCAGTAACTGGGAGCAGACAGATTCTGATAACAGCATTGGTACTCAATGTGTAGCTCTGAGTAAACTGCTTGGTCTCTCTGTGTCCTTGTCTGTCGTACCTCTTCAACAACATCATATTCACAAGGGTGCTGTGGAGCCAGATTCAATAGTTTTATGAAACTCCTTGAAGTCTTTTGGCTGAAGGAGTTACAAAAGAGAGTCAGCCAGGTTTTTGTGTTGGAGATGATTTTTTTTTGCAAATGAACATGTTACACTACTGATAATATACAGAAATTTAAAAAGCTACTGTTTCATGATTACAAAACTTCACAAAATTTGTTACAACTAAAAAAATCCACCTTCAAGAGTATATAAATAGAATTTTTAGCATAAATAATAGTAACAAAATAAACAGATGTATGCATTCAATAAATTAATTATAAATATTGCATTGGCTATGAAGTGCTAGGTCAGAAGAATGCTAGTGTTTCCAGCAGAGTTTTTTTTTGTATAGAAATCTCTATTATAAATGAACCTTTAGAAATGAGTAAAATCCCTGAAACCTTTTCTCACATTCCTTTTTTTTTTTTTTTTTTTTTTGGTTTCAGGTTTGTTATTCCTTTGTCAAATTGCTGCAACAGGAGAACTGAACTGAAGGCATCAGACATCCACCTCTTGGCCATAAGGTACCCACAATCTTTCCTTGCAAGGTGAATGGTATGACTGACCCAGTTCTGCAGCATTCAAGTCACTAAACTGTCTCTCTATTGATTTCAGCTGATGCAGAATCAAGCCTGGAAGGCCCTAAAGGAACTGCCGATGTTTGAAGGTAAGACATGAAAACTTATTATGCAATTGATTTGACCTATACATCATCAACTTTCAGTCTTTGTCTCCATTTGCTAAAGACATATATACTTATATACAACAGAACTTCTGTTACTGAAAACTAATTTGTTGGTACTGCTCATTCCCTACCTGATGAACATAAATACTGGGTCCTGTATATACTTTTACCCATATATAGAATTCTCACTAATGTTAATGAGGAGTCTATATTGGATGATGCAGACCCCACAGTAAACATAAATTAGCCTACAAAGGAAATCAAAGATCCAGTTTTCCAAATTACCCCATAGAAATAACGGAAGGAAGAAATATTTCCTTTTCTTCCCTTATGTCTTAAGGGAAAAAGAAACAATATACAAGCAGAATGTTTTTCGATAGTATGCTTTCAGTAGAAAGTTTTCCCAGAACGTTGTCAGCAGCTTTTCAAGGGACAGCATTTACCCTAGTTCACATAACCACATTTGCTCGGTCTTCCTTAATCCTGTTTTGTTCCAGATGTTTGTGTTTAAGGCCTATGAACCTAAAAGATCATTAACCTCCCTGTGAATGAAAAACATTTGCTACATTTGCTCCTATGAGCAAAAGTAACAGGTGAACATACGTGGTAATGAACTTGATATGGAAAATTTATAATAACTCTCATCACCACTGTAATGGGGTAACTTTGGTGGACTGGTTTTTCATATTTAATTTATTTTTCCCCCCAGATAAAGTATGGATAGGGAGGCAACTCTCTAGAATATAGCCTCTGAGCAATCATATCTTCCAGGTATAACACATTGTAAGGAAAGGCTGGCTCCATACTTAAATACAAAAAAATGTTCAAAATACTAGTACATGAAAAGCTAAAAACCTGTAGTATTCTGCAATATTTCTTTTACACCATGTTTGTAATTGGAGTCATTTCTGAAAGCTTGGGCTTTTCACTGGAGACAGTTTGGAGGTGATTCCAAAGGGATCCATGCTGTCGGTTTCAAGAGGCGAGGAGTACATATCTGATTCGAAAGCCTGGCTATAATCACCGTATTCACCAAAGTCTGTTGACTCCACAGGCACAGTGTTGATCATAGGTAAAAAGTGAGATAATGGAAGAAAATCTTTTCCCTTGAACTGCTGTCTTTGCTTGGCATTGCTCAAAGACACAGAGATCCCATGTTTCTTTGATTTATATACGTTGTAGCCGTCTGGGCGTATCTCCTCTTCAAAGGAACAGTCTTCAGTAGAATACCTGAGCTGAAGGGCAGGGAGGAAAGAAAATTACAAATACGCCCACGGGCCCTATGCCTGGCAGCTGCCAGCACAAAGGTGCAGGGGGGCTGGCAGGTAGGATGCTGGCCCTCATCATCGCTCTGGGAGCGGCTCTTTCCTTTACAGACCACAGCCACTGAGACCAGCCTAAAGCTCCCCATGTTGCATGTAGCATGCATTTTAGATTACAAAGCCATTAAAAGAAAAGATTGGCCTAATCCAGAACTCCTGAAGTTAATGTATGTCTTCCCATCCTCTTAAATAATGCAGGGTCTGTGCTTCCACTCATACTCCTGTTCTGAGCACAGAGAAAAAGCATCTCAGTTGTCAGTGCTCCTTCAGATAAACTGCTGCTAATTGCTGGCAATATTTAACTGCAGTCATGAGACCTAATCCAATAGTCCTGAAGTATAAAACCCTAGTTCTATTAGAGATTTACTTAAAGGCCTCAGGTTCAGGTCTGTAGAAGGGCATTGCTGTGAAGGACAGCAATTACATGAACACGTCAATCAGTAGAAATATATTAAAAAGGTAAGTGCCAATGTTTTTACTCAGCATTAATTAATTGAAAATACAAAAAAACCTAATCAATGCAGTATTATTTTCCCATTAGACATTAGTTAGAACTACAAATTTTATAACAATGTGAGTTCAAATTTTTTATAGAAGAATATATTTTCTTAGGTATGAATTCATAGAAATGCATTTGTGACATTCTGCACATGTAGTATATTACGATTTTGTTTCATCAGGTCAGACCTTTCCAGATCCTTTACATAATCTCTGTATTTCTTACAGCTCTGGTGTTATTTCTGGCTCAGCTATTACAGGTTATTGAACTCTTGGTCAATAAAAGCCCATTGCTGATTATATCTCAGTCATCACTGATAAAAGTGTTCTTACATGACTTCTCTGCCTGTCTAAATTTAACTTAGAATATAGCTGGTACTTTTAAGTCCTTTCTCAAACACCATGAATAATACGGAGTACAATTAAGTGTGTGAAATGAGTACCTGTTTAAAGGCACTTTTTAAAAAAACCATTCAAGTAATTCACAAAAAAGAGCATTTTCTCCAAATTAAATTATACAATATTTATCCCTCTATGCACAGTATATGTTGGAAAAATATATGTATAGGATACAAATTGATCGTTCAGTTGTTATCTGTCCTTATTTCTGTGAGTGGTCAGCCTCACTGATGACAGTGATAAAATAAAAAGGCTTCTTGAGCAAGTCAATAAATCACAGCAGTTATTGGTTATGCCCCCTCATATCTCAACTATATCAACTATACACTATGTATCTAATATGATAATATTAAACAGTTATGTGATTTCCCCTAAACTACAGGAATTATGAAAACAGACTACAGCAGGCTGCATGTTTGAAATCAACTTTAGTCATCGCTTTTCCCCAGTGTCGGAGAAAGGCATGTCAGGTACCACATTTGCCCTTTCGTTCTTCCACTCCCGAACACAGTGCTGATAAGGGTACAAATTTCTCCACAGAGCTTGTCTGCCCTGGCTGATAATGGAGGAGTGATAGCAGGTGTTGTGAACGACCTGATTTCTCACCCTCACCCTGACCTGGCTACAGTCTCAGACAGTGTTTCTTTGGCGCTCAGAGGGATATAGTTAGTGTAGTGGTATATGCTGGAAGCCATTTCGTTCTTATTTCAATAATGCAGGCAGATCTCAGAGCAAAGGATCTGCAGGAGATGGGAACTGCATCTCTCAAGAGAGAGCTTTTCTTTGTGTGTCTTATTCTGCTCACTTTTTTCTGTGAATGTTGTCACTGAAGTCAACAAAACTATGCTTGAGAATAAAACATACAGAACTTGTCCACAATGCATAGATCTGATGGCATGGATACATGTCATTATATTTTCAAAAAATTGTGTAATTAATACTATACCTCAATAAACAGTCTTAGTCAAGGGTTATTCATAAGCTTTCAAAATGCTGTTAAAAGAAAGCTATTTTAAAATTGTGCAAAGATCCAGTCTGTAGCTCCAGTGGGAGGAGGATCCAGGCTTTGCTTAGTTTTCACTGATCATTTTGGTTTGGATATACGTTAAAACTTTAAGCTAATAATTCACCTACCATCCAGACCATCTGAACCTCAAGACCTGTGCACCTTATCAGTGCATTGATTGTCTGACTCTAGCCAAGAAAAGCAAGGAAATGCAGAAAGAAAGACTTCATCCTGTGTTATGGACTCAAGCAATAATCTCACTAAATCATTCTTGCTCTTATTAGAGATACTGGGAGTTTTGACAACGGGCCAAGTCCTTGCCCTATTGAAATCAGCAGGACTTTTGCCATCATAATCAAAGCAGAATAAAACAGTGTATTTACTATGGCTGGTAAAAAAATACTCCCTTCTCTCTGTGACGCTCAGGTTCCTCTAAAGCAGTTACACAAAGACTGAACTTGAATCTTACCCTTTAAATTCTAGAGTTGGCAACTTATGTGACTTGCAAAGACAGAGTTTATGTCGCTGATGATGTTTAGCTGATACGCTGACACACTAGGTGAAAAGCATGGGCTAACAACATTGCGTTAGGGGGTCGCTAAACTTCTCAGCCTCTAAGTGTCCCACAAGTGTGCTGCTGCGGGTCTGAAGGACCAAGTGAGACAGGGGAGGAGAGTCCTCTCCCCCCTGAAGTCCTTGTTTCTGTCTGGTACTTGAGGAGAGCCCGACCCTGCCTTGCTGGGACGTGCACACATGGGAGCCATGTGGGTGCATCTCCTCTCCCAAGGAGCACTCTTCTTCGGAATACTTAATCTGAATAGCAAGAAACTAATTACAAGAAGTGTGTATAATTCGGACTCTATGGGCTAATTTACTCTATTTCTGTGGCAGAAGCAATCCCCCCCCCCCCCCGATTAGGGTTTTTAAACATCAGTGAAATTTTGCTGTATATTGTATTTTCAGTCTCTTCTGGGGACATGTAACACGTAATGGAAATAGTAGATGATTCGCGTTAGAAAGCTGCTTCTTTTCGTGCTGCGCTCTCCTAATAACCATGGTGACCTTTTAGGCAGTAAGAGTGACAAAATCAGGGTCTTATGGAGGAGAGGGGGGTCGGAAGCTTTGTTCGCCCGTCCCAGCGGAGGGCTTCAGCCTTTCCCGGGCGGCGGGGGCAGGCCCCTCCAAGGGGCTCCGACAGCCCCGGCCCCGTCGCGGTCCCGGCCCTGGGGGCCCCGCGCCGCCGCTCACCTGCCCGCGCAGCCGCCCCGCCGCGTCCATGCAGAGGTAGCGGGAGCTCCGCACGCCCTTGATGGCCACGGTGCGCACCGCCACGGCGCGGATCTCCAGCAGACCTGTGCGGGGAAGGGACAGCAGGTTAGCGCCGCCGCCCCGGCCCCGCCGCCCCCGGCCCGCCGCCCCCCGCCCCCCGCAGCACTCACTCTGCGGGCTCTGGCTGCCGGCGCCGTCCACCCGGCCGTCGCTGCCGATCCGCAGGAAGTAGCTGAAGAGCCCGTGCTTGCTGGCGGTGTAGAGGTGCCGCAGCCGTATGGGCTCCCCCCAGCCGTAGTTCACATGGGGGCCGGCGTCCGATAAAGGCAGCGACCTGGCCCCCACGGCCAACGCGAGGCCGAGCAGCGCCAGGGAGGCGGGGGACTTGCCCAGGCGCTCCCCCATCGCCCCCGGTCGCTCGGTGCTCCCTCGCCCGTCCGCCGCCTGCCCCGCAGCGCCGACGCCGGCGGAGAGAGCGGCGGCTCGGCGCGCTCTGGAGCGGATCGCCTCGGGATGCAGGGCAGGCGCAGCCAGCCCCCGGCCTTTTATAGCTCTCTGTTATCAGCCCGATCGATTCGGCTAAATCCAGTTCCAATATAGAGCCCATTTCATAGCAGGAATTGGTCAGATCTGTCACTCCCCCCGAAAATATTGATCGGGTGACATCATTTCACAGGGGACACCCTGAAGTCGCTCCCTCCCCGTCCGCACCTCGAAGCTTTCCGCTGCCGTCCCGACCCCCTCTGTCCCCGGCGCGGTGCAGCCGGCCGGGCAAACCTTGCCCAGATGCCAGCGGAGGCAGAGGCAAGGGGGCTGGAGGGGGATGCGTATACATGTTCGTATTCATATACATTAAAGGAAATCCAGGGGTTATGCGGAGGTGAGGACAGGGGCTATGCTGGGGGGCAGAGAAGCAGGACTCATTAAGAAGGGAATAAAACGGCCGCAGCGGAGGTCAGAGCGCTCGGATCGAACCGGCAGAGCCGAGCTGCTGGGTCGGAGCCTGCCCAGCCTCTATTCCCCTTATCAGAAATAAAGCGGCCGTGCCTTTGCGGGATGCTTTTTTACCTCGCTCAGAGAAATTAGCCCTCGGCAAAACACAGCATGCCCCCTGCTCCCCAGACCTCTCAGGCTCCCCGCTCCGTAACGCGCTCAGTGCCCAGCGGCGGCCGCGGGCTTTGCGCGCGGCGCAGCGGCAGCGAGCAGCGAGCGGCCGCGGAGGCAGGCGCGGGCTGTGCGCCGGGAGGAACCGCGCAGCTGCCGCCGAGCCCGGCAGCGCTCATTCACGGCGGGCCGCAAGTTGCAGCCGCCTCGGCCAGAGAGGAGATGCCGCAGCCGGGAAAGGCAGCGGCGGGGTCGTTACCTGCTGTCGGCGGGGGCTCCCGAGCCGCCCGGCCGTGCCCGGCCGCGCCGCTAGATGGAGCCTGGCACCCGGGAGGCGGCCGGCGGCGCCGGGGCGGCTCTGCCCCGCGGGCCGCTCCCCGCTGGCGGGAGGAGCAGCAGGAGGCGGGGAGGCCCGCGGCGGCGGTTCAGGGAATTTTCTCGGATCTCAGGAGGGAAAATAGGTACCAACGGGATTTCGTAAAGAAAAGAAGGACTCCTTCTCCCGCGGGGCGCATTAAACCAAAAGCACACGAAGCAGAACTTCCCGCCCCCAATAATGTCTCTGAAACTACCAGCTGCCTGTCAACTCCCAAATACTGTTTTTACACCTTTTGCTACTCGTTTACTTTCACCGTTTTGTCTGTGCGCTTATGCCTCCATCCTGTGAACACCCATGCAAATAGCTTTTCTTCATGAATCATCTTAGCTCAGTGAGGCTGTGTGCATAAAGTTCATACAAAAATACAGAATTTTTGTAGGATGATGGCTTGCACTTATAAAAATTCTTACATTTATTATCACATGTAGCTTATGGTACTAAAGTACCATAACACGTCAGTTAATCAGTGTTTGAATGGTCAGGGTCTTGTATCGAAAGTCTCTGGAGCAAGGGATTATATGACACCAGTCGTTCCAAAAGCAATTGCAGATTTTGAATGCATTCATTTTTTTTTAATGGCCACCTTGAGACACATGAAAAGGAGCCCAGTTTTCTCTGCACAAGTGAGGAATAATTTAGGAAAATCAGGACCACTTCACTTTCAGATGTCTCCAGCTGCATCCTCCAAATCATGGGCTGATTTGAGAAGTACTGGCCTTTCAAACACGTACGTTTGCAATATTATAAAAGAAATAAATAATACCAAGGAGTCTGAGAGCCTCATTTTTTCCCACTACAGAAATTTGCAGCATTATTACATGACTGTTACAAAGGCAGTTCACTGCCCTGCAACCCTGGGCCCCACAGCAGTTGTGCATGTAACTCATCCCAGCTACATATGCATTCTTCAAGGTATTGAGCACCCACCACACACACAGAGGTTACAGACTGAAGTGAATCTGAATGAGTTTTAGTCCATTTTGTTGTGCATCTCAGTGAATAGAAGCTATTTCATTATTACTGTTGCTGTTATACTGTGGCATTAATAATATTCGTCATCGTAAGTGTATAGTGTTTTCTTCATGAAGAAGCCAAAGATCTTTCAAGTAGTAAAGACATGATGCTTGCAACTTTTTAATGAATTTTGACAGTATTGTTATTCCAATGTAAAGATAAAAAATTGTGACAGAAAGGGCAAATTATTTGCCCTAAGTGATATTTCAAATCAGTGAAAAAAATGGCTAAAAGTGAGAATTACTTAACAATTGATTGAGAGCTTTTAAAATTATTTTCATTGTTGTTATTGCTGATGTTATGTGGACAGATGTTAAAAGGTCCAAATCAAATGAAAATGGAACATTTAGCTCATTTTCTGGAATTGCCTCTCTTTATGTAACTGTCTAAAAATATTTATTAGTTGTCTAAAAATGTAGTGTCTAATCTAAGCCATTTGTCTGTGTTCCTCTGCAGCCGATGACAGAGGGAAGTACCTCTAGTACTTGTCTGGATTGGAGAGTACCAGTAGTACCAAACTAAATAGTCCTAGCTCAAAACAGGTGTTTAAGAGAGATGGGATAAATTATCTCTGGAGGTGCCTGTTTCCTTAATGGCTCTGGAAAAAGCCTATATGATTAGCTCAGATTAGGTACCTTATTTTTCACTAAAGCTAAATGAGATGAATCTCACTGTATGTAGACTGTTTTCAAAATACAATAGCTCTAAGATATGATTTTCATTTCCATTCCTATCTATATTACTGAACTTTCATTGTTTGTTGTCATCTTTTTATCAAAGTTCAGGAGAAAGGCACATGTCTCCTCATGTTCTTACAAATGTATTTGCAAAGACATCATAGGGTAAGTCACACGATCACTCCAGTGCTGGACCTGCTTTCTGCCTGCAACAGAGCATTCATCAAGCAAACCTGCAGTGTAGCACTTTTCACTTTTCTGGGGACAGAAAAAAGAAAGAAGAAAAATCTTGTAGAATAGAAATATCTCCTGACCAAATCATACACAACTGCAAAAGCATTTTCACCTGTTGTAATGAATCATTTATTTCAACTACGCTTTTCAATGCCCCTATATAATTTCTGCAGAACAAGAACTTCAGATTTTTGTAATGCTAGAATTGAATTGAATGTATTTTGGAAGAATGTGACTACTTATGTTTTAAAAGTCAGGCATCCAGAGATCCTGGAACATGCCAAAAAAGGTAAACGAGGGTTTCTACCTAACCAGGTAATAACGTCATTGGAAGTAACTGAAATAAAAACAAGCAAGGTTGCTACAGGTAATGATCAGAAAGAGGGCATGGCAATGACACGTGAGTTCAAGGCATCCTACCTTGTGATCAAAGGAAAAACTATACAGATGAGTCACTCAAGGCTGAGTGAAGGTCAAAAGTGTGATGAACTAGGTGCATTTAGCATGAAGGTGCATCTGCTCAAAAGTAGAATAATTTCAGAATATCTATCGAACATTATGTCACTGACTTTGGATATACGAGTCACTGAGAACCTTTGGGGTTTGTTTGGGATCCCCCATAGATTTAGGAGTAGGCACTATGTGAAAGTGATGCCATAATAATTCTGAAAAGAGATTTGTAGCTCTTTCTTCCTTTCTCTGAGGTCAGAAGTGAAAGAAGAATTACAGACACTGTAGAAGTTATGAGGAAAGTAAGGTCCTGAGCAGAACTGCAGATATCAGTGCTATTTCCATTGGTTTCTGATTTCTGCTATAGTTCCTGCATATCATCCCAAAAGTGTCAGTAAAAGAAAGATTTTATTTGCCCCAGTGGCAGAGGGCCAACAGAACAGTCCAGTCCTTTCTTGTGCTTTTAGCAGAGATGGGTATGTTAGGCAATGAGGGAAGGCAGAAGTGAAGACATAGTACACTGTGATATGTTGTTATTCGAGCATGGGAGTTGTTCTATAAAGAGCCTTATCAGCACTGCACAAGTTAAAAAACCTGCCTAAGAAGGAGAGGTTACTCTACCATATGTCAAGGACTACTCTGCTTCCCAGCTGCTTCTGCAATCCAAGAGGCATAAAGGTGACAATATTTCTTTCTGGGCTGTGAATGAGGGCAGAATTAAGATTCCACAGTTCCTGCTGCCGGCTCCCGCTGATGGGGTGTCATACAATAGGACAAGCATTCATACAAGCTCTTCCTAGATATCACAAGTGCAATAGTCCCTAGTGAATTAGGAGGATCCAAATACATCAGATACTTTAAGATTTTCAAATAATCAACTTCTTGCAGGGTCTCCGGTTTGAAATTGCTCCACTAAAGTCGATCAATGCACTAGAGAGATTGTGTCTATTGTAATTTGTAGTTAGATGTGTTATTGCTGGTTCTTTCTAACAAATACCTTCAGAGGACTAATTTCAAATATCTCTCACCATTCTGTTATCTAATGCTTTCTTAACTATTGCTATCAGTGAATGCATTCCTGAGAGCAGTACTTACCCTGGAATTGACTTGAAACTCTCATAGTCAAATAATATCTTCTGATGAAGCCTACTCTAACACTCACCAAAGTCTCTTCAGCTTCAGGTTGCCTAACTGCATTTTTTCCTAACTGAAAATAGTTATTTCATATTTTGGAAACACTTAATCCACCCCATCTTCTCTGTGTGATATGAAATCCTTTATAGTTTTGGTACATAAGAAGTGTTACTGATTTTATGGATACATATTTAGTACAGCAGCTCTCCAGAGCCTAATTTCTAAATCACCAATAAGTCTGAAAATGTGAGAGCACAATCTAAATATTTAATTTAATTAAAATATTTCAGTAACAAAAGGTACTTTATGAAGATATCAAGAAGCCTGAAATCCTCATTTTATCTTATTTTTCTTTTAGACTTACCTTAATGCAGATTTGTGCAATGTAGCCAGGTTACTATGTGTGGTGGCTTCTTCTTCAAGGTAATCTCACATTGCAATTATTTTTAAGCAAACAAACCAGTGCCTGTGCCTAAGGTTGGTGCATTTCCTGGAAGGGTGGATAGAAATAAAGAGACATCAGCAAAATGAAGAGAAATGAGTCTTCTCACTCAGACTGTCCACCACAGAGCCCATGCTCTTGGGTACAAAACTAGGAGAAGCTGCACAGCGGTATGTCCGTCTTGATCACGAAAGCTGCATCCAGCCCTGAGCACCCAGGGCTTGGAAGTACTTTCTTTGCCTTCCTTGCCTCATGTTCAATAATCCAGTTCCTGAGGCCTGGACTAACATTTGTCAACTTCAGCCAGCCTGTATCTCTAAAAGTCACTTTCTCACAGATTGTTTCCTCCTGAAATCTGTGATTCTGAAAAATCGCTTTGCCTGAATCCCATGCGTAGCAGACTCCCAGGCCAAGAGGTATGGAGTTACCATGAAATTAAGTTTAGCATAAAGTGGCCCTCTATCATCAGGATCAGAAGCTTTTTAATAAAGACAGGAAAATTTCCCAGCACTTACTTTTAACCCTGTACTGCTTGAATACTCTGTGAGGTAAAGAAAAAGTGAATATTCTCTATAGTTCCTTTCTTATATAATAAGATTAATTTCTCCAGTCCATTACAGCAGAACAAGTGTCTTCTCCATATGGTATAAATATTTCATTTCTAAGCACATTTATGTCTTTGCTAATGGCTTTAGGTCATCTTTTAGGTCCTGAACATAGACAATCTATTGGCTCAGGAAGGAAATGAAAATGAAATCTCACTCTAAATTTTGCAGTGTTTGTGGTCACGTGCCAGTGCTTGTGCCTTTCTCTGATATATTTACTTACAGAACGATGGTAACGCCATTCTCCCCCAGCTGTGGGTGCCTTCCTGGCACTATTTTTGAATGGCCTCAGATGTGACTTTGGCTCTGGGAGGAAATAGCCTCGCCCTGTTTGTGTTCTGCTCGTACAGGTTTGCTTTAGGTATTGGACAAGTGAGTACTATTTGCAAATTTCTTTCCTGGTAGGCCTTGGCTTACATGTCCTTTTCTAGCTTGGCCTAGCGATTAATACTACTGGATTTTGTTTATGCAACGGTTCTGTGAAAACCATGAAAAAAGTCTCTAGCTTTTTCAGGAATGAGTAATTCCGGGTCATCTGTTTCTCAGTCAAAAGCAGTATCCACTGAGCATTAGCTACACTTTTTTCTTGTCAGTGGCTAATTAACGTTTGCTTTGCAACCAGTTTCAACTCCTGCTCCCAAAAGAAATATTTTTCTTTCCTTCAGTAGACAGAGAATAAGCTATTAGAAGATCATGTACTGCAAGAATAGGGAAACAGGTTTGCTACCAAAATGGGGCTTCCAGCTCCCAAGAGTATGTGGTCAGAGCTGTGGTCCTGTCCACACACCCAAAGCTCTGGAGAGATGTGGTTGATCAAGTGACCCCATCCAGTCCAATACAGTGGCAATTGTCAGGAGATCAGCCTCCAGGAGCTCAGTAGGAAGCTGTGAAGCCGGGAAGTGTGAGGACTTCAGCAACAAAGCCCAGTGTAGGCACATTAAGGCACACGTGGTAGTGGAGAAATTTCACTGAGTTCTATTGCAGATGAGTTTGTTCCATAAAGTTCTGACTTCATTGCACTGGAAGTCCAAAATTGTTTTCTTTGTTAACAAGGACACTAAGTCAGGAACTCTCAGGTGGTAATTTATAGAAGTTAGAAGTAGGAAGGGGAGAGGAAGAGAGGAAAGAGGTTTAGCTATGCCTGTCTGTATGGTCAGGCACTGAAACTCCTCTCTAATATCAAAATAAATCTTCTCTTAAAGTCAGGCCTCCTGTATGTCAGTGAGTGTGATTTTCACTCTTCCTGAAGACATATGTAAAAGAGATATAAAAGGAGTTCAACAAATCAGTTAAGACCCACAGTTTTCTTGTTGCCTATTATTTCATGTTGCAGACTTGCTGCTTATCACTGAATAATGAATTGCAAGTTGGGGATGGGACTGGATAAAGGGTTAGAGAGATGTAAACCATTAGTGAACGCTGATGAATGTTATGTCAAAGTGTCAAGTCACTGCACAAGTGGGAGGTCGGTGTAATGCTGTTTCACTTACTGTCATCACTTTTGATTATTGTGATATTACAGAAAGGACTTCTGTTGAAATGATGAAGCCCTTTATGAAACAGTTCTGAACAAGTGCAAACTTAAAAGGGTACAGAGTTTCCCGATGGCATCATTTAAGACTGTTAAGAATATTCTGCACAGAGCTGGATCCTCAGCTTCTGGAAAGTGAAATGATTCAGTTAAAATCAGTAGAAGCCTGTCTTTCACCTTGGCCCAGACTCTGGGTCTAAAAACAAGGAGAAATGTGTTAGAAGAAATAGAATTCTTGTGCAGTTCCTCTAAAATCTGTTTAAGTAAGCAGAGTTACTTCACCTGGATTTTACAAAGTGTGATGGTATATCCGCTCCCTCTTCACAAGACACCCAAGCTCAATCCTTGATATAGTTGACATTAGTCATGTAAAAATTTTGGAGAATGGCTTGGTTGAAGTTTTTCCGATTGGAGGTCATATGAAATAATTTGCTGCTGAAAGGAAGCCTGCACCATGGCTGTGGAGTAGCTGCATGATATGCTATGAATCAGGAAGCTGAGTTTATGGTGAGTAACTTCCTCTGATGGTCCTTACTGCCGTTTCTTAACTAGTCACATTTGCTACCACGAAACATTGGCTGAGGGCCATTTAGGGTCAAGAATTGAAGGGCAAAGGTTAGTGAAGCATCCTGCCAATGCAGCTAAAATTGACCTTTATTTGACAAAGCAGAAGTAACATGGGATCTAAAAGAATGGTATTCAGATAGCTAGTCCATCCAAAACATTGCATTTGGATTGATCCTAATCAGCCATAATTTCCTAGTTTAATGGCCAATTAAAAGGCCATCTGAAAGTAAGAGAAGCAGAACAAATTAGCATGGAAAAAGCCTGGATGGTCTTTAAAAAGTAATTCAAGTTTACTTAGGTTTTACACATTTGACTAGTGAGATAACTAGGAGGTAATGGATGTCTTACTCTGTCTGGAAGTAATTCAGATTCATCAAATAACTTGTTTCAGTATGAGATAAAATCTGAACCATCGCTGAAAACTGAGGTGAAATGCCTGCATTAAAGCAAGGAGCTTATCCACCTAAATGCCACAGCCAGTGTACAGTGTAATGGGAAATCGCCCACTATCTGGCTATTGCTTATGCTATATGCTTTGACGTGATGTAGGGAGCAGAATTTTAGCTCAGTATTTCTGTAATTTACAATTACGATCATATTTATAATGGTGAGAAGGATTCTAATTTACCATCTTCAGTCTCCTTTTTTTTTAAAAAAAAAAAATTCATCTTCTTTAAAATTTTTCATTTTGGAAACAAAATAAAGTTCCTTAAACATTATCGGCCCAAAGTGAGAGCAAAATTGACTATGGTTCTTTCATGCCCAGAGGTACAAGGAAGACCCTTGCATAACAGGAGGCATGGACACCTCAGGTCTTGAAGTGAACGAAGCAGGCCAGAGTGCTGAGTATGAAAAAGTGGAGTTTCGGTGCCTCTTTCTTATGCATTAGTCCAAACATACCTAGTTACAGAAAGATGTGGCTTTTATACCACTAGTGATCTAGAGGCACGACTGGGTTCTCAAAATTCGTATGCTCTTGAATACGAGTCTGTTGATTTAGGCACTCATTTTGCAATGGGAATTGTGAAGATAGGCTCACATGATAATTCAGAATTTGACCAGTTTCAGAAGATTTCCAGAGTGGGGCAGGAGTTCCTCTCGTAGATCTATCTGGAGAATCAAGATTTATTTCAATAGTAAAGGCTCACTGAGACCTACACATTACTCTTTATCAGAGGTCTGTAGAAGATAAAGCCTGTGACAGAATAGCCACTGATCTCTGTTACTGTAGTCTCATTTTGCAGAAGAGCTTCTATTGCTAGACAATAGACTGTCTTTACCCTCTGTCTTGACTAATTGGTCACATACTGCCATCAGTGTGCTTTGGATTCAGTTAGGCAGATGTGTCACTGATTGTATTATATTATAGAAGGAAATAGCCAATACTAATGAAATAAAGAGCAACAGAACTGTAAATGGATGCTACACAAACGCTTCCTATTCATGGCTGCAATAGCAATACTAGTATCCCATTCTTAGAAGACAGCAATCTCCAAATCTAGTTTTTTCCTGAAACACACACACAAGCAACAATAATGATATGGATAAAAACACCCCTTGCACCATCTTGGGAAAAAACAGTGGTATAAAAGCTCATAGTTCAGCCACTTGCCTTGCATACTAACTGTCTGACTTACATTACCTTTAGAGCTGCATTTTAACTCTGTTTCCTGAAAAGGTAGTGACAGACTTATCAACTATAGCTTTTGCTGGTAATTTACACCCTTCCTACCTAAGTTTCTTCTGTATTGTCATTAGGAGATGGTAAGACTTCTGTCGAATTATGATGTCTATTAACCACTTTGCAGTGAAACAGATCTAATTTTTGGCTAATGCCGTGGTTCCTCATGGCAAGTTTGTATTTCAGTTTGACTTCACCATATAGTACTCATTAATAATAGTAACTATCAGTTAGTATTCAGAAAAATACTGTTAATACTTAGTTAAGAAAAAGAGCTAAAGCCCAGTTCTGCTTCCCATTGAAAGAATGCATTTGCTTCAATAAGAACAAAGCCAGACATTTAGCAATTATTGTTATTATTAATAAATTATATGTAATGCATACTATACTGTATTAATATATACTGTATTGATACATATAACTAATATGAATATATATAAATATACTATCATATAATAATTACATATAATAAGTTATATATAACATTTAAAATAAATTATAAACAATCTCAATTAACATTTATATCTGAGTAACAACTTCAGGCTCTGCTCTGCTTCACATTTTACATGCATGCACCAATAAGCAAGGATCCTTATGCTTCCTAGATGAAATGATACACAGACAATGGTTTGATTTTATAGTCTCCCCATCTGTACATTAGAGAGCTTTGCTCATGTTACATATGTGAACACACATGGCTACAGCTTTTCCAGTTTTAGATCAATGAACCACACAGTAAACAGCATTGGGCTGGCAGATCCTCTGCATTCATCTGAATGAAATGAAAGGGAGCTCAGTTCTTGGCTCCAGTTTTCTGTCACTCCATTGTCATTCAACAAAACGGACCAAAGAGAAAAGCGATCAATCCATAAACTCGTGAAGCCTCAGTCTCCAGCTGTCATCAGCTTTGAGCTCCCTCCACTGATCTTATCTGTTGCAGAGTGATTGAAAGTAATTTGTTTTGGTTGAAAGTAATTTGTTTTGGAGAGTAATTAGATTATCTCTTGGGGGGCTTCCTACCTGGTGACCCAGTGTTTCTCCTTAGCTTGCTGCTCATTAACATCAATTACCATAGAGACACTCTTCAAAGGAAAGCTCCCACTGCCCAGGGTAGGGAACCTATTAAGAAATATGCTTCTCATTCCTGCTAGGAGATAATAAACCTTCTGATGTCAAACAATTATTTGTGGGTCAGTCACATATGATCCCACTGGGGCTTAAGCCTTTCATTTGCCATCCAGTGTAAAATGCTTAGTAATTAGGAAATGAGCAAGATTTTTCTATAACGGTGTATACTGACATGAATATAACAGGCTCAAACCAACTCATATGTGATACTTGTGGTATTTGCCAAAACAGCGTAATAAATAACGTGGACTGATATTGAGGCTAGTCTGGAAAAATGCAATATATTGCATTTTTGCACCTTGCAGTGCATACCTTGCAGAGGTATTAGAGCGGCAAACAGAACAAATCTCTGTAGGGGAAAGTGCATGGAGACTCAAAAGTTCATGCTACGATTCTTGTCCCCAGAATCAACTCAATCAAGACGATTAATAAGAGCAATGTATATGACACAGCACTGATAAGTACCATAATAATGCCAGTATCTCATCTTTTTCTGTAATCATGAGAGCTCTAGATGAGTCATTGCCTGAATGTGACATTTGCTGGTAGTGATTACATCATTACTACTATGGAATCCTACAGAACTTTACAAGATAAACAGGATAAATAATGATCCACTTTTTGGACTATATCTCTTTTTCAGGCACAGCAACTCTGAACAATGAATTGCCCCGATTATGCATCAGTTTACAAATACTCGGTCTAAAATTTCCCCTTGTTCCAGCTGATCTTCGTTGTCTTGCTCTGACTGTAGAAAGAGATTACAGAGAGGGCAGAAACAGCCTTCAAAGACAACCTTTGGTTTTAGGGGCTTCCCTGGTGTCCCTGCAAGCCCCTGGCCCGGCTCTGGGCATGCAGGATGTGTTGGGGTTGACCACATGGAAGCTGGGGGAAACAGTGAAAATGTCCTCATTCTGCAGCTCTTCACGGCTACCTGCAGCTGTTGGGAGTCTGCAGGGAGCAAAATATAAGTTAGAGCAGCCTGAGAGAGTCAGACTGAAAGAGAATCATCACCAATGCTTTTATTCAGCAAAACCTATGCTATTGGGTGATACTTGCTCTCCCATTTTAAATACATGCTGTAAATCCTTTATATCTTTTTTTTTTTTTTTGAGAAGCTGCTAAATGCTAACATCTGAAGGAAATAACTGCCATTTTTTTCATTTGTCTTGTTTGAGTGATTATGTCATTATATATGAAAGTGATTGTTTTTTGCGTGCCAAGAAAGAATAATGAAGACCTTTGATGAATAGAGCTAGCAGCATGTAAATGTGGTGAAGGAATGCAGAGGCAAATGAATGACCTTTCTGAAACCGAATTTCTCCCTGGGCCACCATTTTTATCTGCATTAAAGTCGATTAATGCATTTATTCTTTCCTGCTGTGTATATTATAGTTGATTCCTCAATGCTTCCTTTTCCTAATAAAATGCACATTGTCCAAAGTGTTTGCTGCATTCTTTAAATAGGCTACTGTGGGCCTGTTTATTAGCCAGCCAGTGGCTGCTTGCATGGAACAAAACATTTCCTCTTCCAATAGTTTTCACTGGATGCTTCTGACTTAGGTATTATATCAGATTGTGCTTATAAAACTTCATATGTTAACTCTGAGATACAGATGGGCTTTAGGCCCCCCAAGCCCCTAAAACCTAACACTGTAGGCTCTAAAGAGTTTCCACATACAGCTGTTAGTCTAAATATCACAAAATAATTTCCGCTTTTGTAAGGATGAAATCCTAGGCCCTTGCTCTGAATACCATTGGCTGTTAAATTGTTTATCATTTATATGTTAGTATTGAATTTTACAGCTGTAAACATTTTTGTTGTAATTGCAAAGGCTCAGTTTTGAAATGTATTTTACAAGCAATCTCTCAGCAAATTTCTACTGAAAACAGCAAGGTTATTTAATATTTCTCCCAGTGTAATGAAGGGAGCCGTTGTCTTAGGACCACTGTCCTAATGTGGATTTAATGTAAAGGTTTCAAACATTTACATGTAGATGCAGCTGACTGCAGCTCGTGGCATTTACTTTGCTGTTAACTCTCACAGCTCTCTGTGGTAGAAAGTGTTTGGATTCATTTATGATTTAAGTTAAATGAAAGTAAAAAGTAAATTGGTTTTATTACTAATGACTGTGTTTAAAAAAAGAAACAAAGACAAGGATTGAACAAGCGATGGAAAATAAATTGCCTTTTTTTTCTCAGGAGCGATCCTATCAGGATGGGGCAGATGGACTACTTGCACTTAGATGCTTGTATGAGCAAATGCAGAAAGTAACTCTGCAGCCTAGCAAAGCTGGGTTGACTTAGTGGCACTCACGTTATAAATAAAACTGAGCAAAGCAAAGAAACTGGAAATACTGTGAGAAGACCAGCATCCTTAAGGCAGGTGGTGTCACCAGTAACACCAATATCAAAACTGTGTTGCTATATAGGCGTTTCCTACCAGTCCATGATCCTGGGATAGTGGCTGGGGCCTGTCAGCCCCTGAGAGCTTCACTATCAGCACGTGCTGATGAAGGCTGCACAAGTGCTCAGTGGAGGGAGTGTGTCCTGACCCTTGTGATGTGACCAGTGATCCTGTAATCCTGCCTTCTGCCTGACGACTGCCAGTAGGAAATAATATTCAGTCTCCCCAGCACTGCTGGTTGTGAGTTTGAGGATGTCACAGCAAAATTGAGGTATCCTGAAGAGGGACGCAAATGAGGCTGCCTTGATTTGGAAGGCTGCTTGGTAGAGAAGAGTAGGAGGTGGCTGAATGCATTTTATCTGATGTGCATTTTGGATCTGAACAATGAATGATGGAAATTCTTCAGTAAGGAAGTACAGGGCAAGGACTGACAAATGCACTCTGGGATTTACAGACTAGAAGTGAGTAGGTAGCAGGAAATGAGCTTCCAGGTGAAGCTGAGTCATGCTGTTCTCATTCCAGATAACCTCAGTCTTGTATTTGCAGGTATACATATCTGTATACACTACCTTCAATTAACTGGTTAAGGTGATCTGGAAGAGAATGCATTAAAGTTACTAGATATTTTTGGTGTGGAATTATGTCAGCAGCAAAAGGCTCTGTTTACAGCAGCATTTTATTTTAAGTCAGGAAAATGGTTTGAAGCAAGTTTCGCTCCTTACTGTGCTACAGTCTGCAGCGTGGAGTAAATGGTATCAGAGCAGGCACATTGGGTTCACTTTAGATTAAGCTAAATTCAAAGACATGCTCAGTGAGCTCCCTTAACATGCTGTAAGTGCTGATGTGCATTCAATGCCTGAGACCAGATTAGAGCTAGTCTGAAGCAACCCCCCTGAAATGTGTACCATGTGGACTTCATGTCCTCAGCATCAGCTCTGAAGATCTGCTCGAATTGCACTGCATTCTTGTAGGCAAAGCCAATGTCTAACTTGAAACTATGGCTATGCAGTTCTTCTTTTGCCAAGATAAAAGAATTAAAAAGAAAACTCATGATGGAAATCTGACAATATTGCTTAGTCCTAACATGTTTTCTTCTGAATATGGGACAATTCATAATATTCATAAAATCTTTTGCCTTCTAAAATAAAAGGGTTTCTTCTGTGCATGGCAGACCATAGGCCCAGTAATTCCAAATCTTGACATGGCATCTGATAAATTCTGCTACAGCTTTCACTCTTTTGATCTGCAGGAAACATGGTAATGCTTTGTTTTGCACTTCAGATATTCTGACTCTATCCTACATCTCCCAATTGACTGCCTTGATAGTTTAGGTAATAAAGTGAAGCACATGTACCAAACTGCAGTGAATTCTTACACCAGAGGTTTTACACTCGGGCTCCCTGCTCTTGGTCTGTGCTGATCTCTGCATACAAGGTGATTTGTGGTGCTATTTGCAGGTTTCTGAAGTGTGGGTCTAAAGAATTACGGAATGGATTGTCATCTACCTTTCTTTTATTTGTGGGAAAGCTACCGAGGTAGCTATGCAAAACAGTCTGCTAGATAAAAAGCTAAATATGGATCAAAGGGATGAAGTCCATAGCATAAATGCTGAATTTCCTCTTGGGAAAATGCCAGTTTACACAGCCAGAAAACTGCAAATTGTACAAAGTCCTAATGAGGAAATGGGGCAGGTCGCATATCTCAGAAATATTGTGGGCAGATGCTTCTGTTTACAGCTGGTGTACAGTTTTGAGTTTTTTCCAGAACTATGGAGCGTAGAAACATAGTTTTAAAAAAATGAACCTCACATCTGGAATGCAAAACAGCAAGTAGGAGCTAATTCTTAAACAAATTTCTCATCCATGGGATTACAAGATAAGATACTTCCCTAACAGTTCTGTTAAACAATATGAATTATGTCGGTCTTAAATGTTCTGCTTACAGAAAACCTATGTCCCATCTTGCTTCAATGCCACAGTAGTGAAGAGAAAGCAAGATGGATAAAGTGACAAAGAAGTATCCATTATTTTTTTTTTTTGTACACTGAAATATTTACTGTTACAAATGTAACTGCAAAATCATTTTCTGTGGACACTACATAGGAAAAATATTGTTCATTTGGGCATTTGATCAGGAATGCTTTGGAAACGTAAGTATAAGTCATTTTTAAATGTGTAGGTTACTCACCCAAGGAGAAGAAACATCAGCCTATGAATTAGGCAGCCAGTCACCCAGAAGGATAGGAAATACCAAATATTTGCAAATTCTAAACATGAAACGTTCAACAGTTTTTCTCTTTGAGACACATACTGGTGACAGTTCATATTAGAAAGTATCCACTGGCTACTGTTTGCATAAGCAACCAGTTGAACAATGGATCACAGATTAATTAATGAAAGTCATGATCTGCTTGTAGGCACTTCACAAAGTTGCATTTGTCCCTTTCATAGCAAATTCAAGCATCTCTAGCTAAGACGTGACTTCTTATTCTACAGAAAGCAAACAAAGGAACCAAATTACAAAATGCCAAATGCTCTTGCAAAGAGTTTGTCAGCTCGTGTTTCCCCACATCCTGAGATTTGAGTGCTGGCCTTCTTCCAACAATTCCAGTTTATGGCTGCAAATTTTACCCACTCTACCGCTGGATGGCTTGGCTGAGTCTGCTTTTTCCCACTTGATACTGCTGTATAATCCCACTCAGTTCCTCCAGTGGACAAAGCAGCAAAGCTGCGTGAGGGGCTTTAGGGACACGAGTGACTCTTAGGAGAGAAAAGAAAGCGGCAGCACCTCTCTGCTTCACTGACACAGCCATCCAGCACTGGCTGGTTTTCCCACATGCCATTAAAGGGATGTTGCAAGATAATGATTACAGGGGTAGTGCAACTGCTTTTTCTTTGAAATACATAAAGGTGGTGTTCAGGTAATGGTTGTGAATGTTACTCCTTTTGATGTCTGTGGGCTTGACACTTGCACATCTGGAAGCCTGTGCACCTAGCTATAAACAGACATCGCAGCTCTGCTCCACATCTGGCTTTACAAAAGATCAGCAGGACACACATCACTTACAAATGCCACTCTTTTCTTTAAACTTGCTTGAAATTGTATGTTGTTAGCTCGTTACTTGCTTTGGTGATTGTTTTATTCATTTTCTTTTTACTCACCTTCAAAGAATAAGCCATCTATCACCACAGACCTTGCTGCGTTACCCTAGGAACAGCCAGGGCTCAGGGCTGGCATTTGTTCACAGCAGCCAGATTTGAAACCCACCAAGGGCAGCGTGGTTGCTTTGCCACGGTGCTGAGTGCCCTCAGCCCTCTGTGAAACCAAGAGGAGCTGAGGTTATCCTGCAGATTGAAGGAGATGTGATGTGGTCAGTTATGACACGAGTCCCATGAATTTCAGTTACTATATCCTTGTATTTAATTATCTTTTACTTACAGATTCAATTTCAGTCCATACAAGGGGTGACAAAATGTCGTTATCATTCAAAAACTGTTTTAGGGTCTATATGAAATTTCTTAGTGTCACAACTCAAAAAGCAGTAAGCATGTCCTTATTCAGAAGTGAAAGTAACCATCATTACTTTTTGGAAGTCTTGGCAAAAATGCCATAGCATTTGAGATACTGTCTGATGTGCCGAGTTGGCCCTATCTTTCCAGATAGGTGCTGTATTGGTCAGACTACCTAATGCCAGCTCCCTACCTCATGGATTAACAGATTTTAGGCTTTAAGATTGCTGTGTTAAACAGAGGCTTTTGTAACGTAGGACATAAACTCATGATTTCCCTGCTTTCCATTGGGTCTCACGCTGAGGTATCAGAGTTAGACATTTGATAAATCCAGAGCCATGGCATTTAATATCCCAGTTAAAGTTCAATGAGTGCATATCAGAGCTCACTGGAACTCTGATAACCTTCGGTATATATCATAGGTAAATAACCTGTGGTTAATTACCTTGTGGTATTTACTCCAGGGTAAAAATTGAAAGAAAATGCAATGGATGGAATGGAAAGCCATCACAATGGATGGCCACTTCCATAGTCAAAACATATTTATATGGAGCTTTTAGACCAAATTGGCAAAATGTACAGTAGCAATTCACCAACTCATCTCCCTGTAGTAAGAAATTGTAGTAAGAAATTGTCAGTTTGGTCTAAAAGCTCCATATAAATAATGTTTTAACTATGGAAGTGGCCATTCATTGTATTTTCTTTTAACAGATACAAAAATGAGAGAATCTCCCACTTTATTCTCTAATTTTTAAAAAGTATTTTAATGGATGACAAGAAAGTGCTTTACCTGAGACAAGATAGGTTTCCATACAGCCATTTCCCATCCAAGTCTCCCTTTCCCTTCTCCTGCCCAGGAATACATTCCAGCTAAATTTTAGTGAAATTGCTTTGTTGTTTTCAGCGTGCTTTGCCAGTTTGCAACCCATGCCATGACACAGCATTCCTCCCACTTTGTTTTGGCTGCTATTCTTTTGGGCTGACATTTAGCAAAATTGCATTAATGTCTCCCTAATACAAGATTCCTTGTTGAGTTAACTCAGCTGACATTGCCAGTTTCAGGCCCAGGCATGAGTGGGGTGTGGAGCCATTAGTCCCAGCACTGAGCTCCCTGGTTCCTCTGGGACGAAAGGCTCATTTTGCCACAGGGCTTGCCTTGGGCACAGGTTGCAGCTCTGGGACAGCTGCCTGGGCAATGTTGTTGTTCCTGGGAGAACAGGGACCTCCCATAGCCTTGGCATTTGGGGGGCATGTGGCGCAGGGAAGATTTTTCAAACTCTATGAAGACAGTCAGAGTACAGCTTTGTTGTACTGAAACAGATATATATATATCTGGGTGACATGCTGGGTATACTTCTTTCCTATATTTAGGGCTTGGCTTCAAACCACTGAAGCCAAAGGAAAATTCCCTCCTCACTTCAGTAGACCTGAATCAGGCTTGCAGGATGAAGTATACTGCAAATATAAAACTGTAACTGTACATTTGTTACTTAATCAGTGCTGATACATCTTCAAATTGCCAACAAAAGATCCTTTAAAGCTATCTCAATAAAAGTTTTTCACAACAAACAATCCACTGTGCCAAGAGAGGCAGCTTTTGCTAATAGAGGCTCATAGGCGTTAGCTGGATAGGCGAGCTAAATAGTAAATGTTTGCTCTCTACTTAGCAAATGTCTGTCATGACCCTGCTAAGTAGCCAGAAACAAATTATGTGTGAAACTCAGCATCCCTCTCTCTTTCTCACTCTCTTTTTCTCTTCTGTGATTGGTATTAGCTTATGCAGATGATGTTCTTAATTTAATTATCAGGAATATGCTTATTTTACAAATGATAACCTTGTAATCTCCTTAGCAGAAAAAAAGGAAAAACTTTTACCACAAGCTATTCTTTGCTGCACATCATCTGATTATCGACATTGTTTTGGCCCTCAGTTTATTAAAAAACTAAATGAATCTTTCTGATTATTTCCATTATTTTACAAGTGGTTTTTACTTTCAGAAAACAGATGGGAAAGCCTCAGAAATATCCAGAAGCTGTGTGTCATTAAACAGCCTTCTACAGCAGCTAGATTTTTAAAGTGCTTGTATCAGTTAATTATAAAATGAATTATTTTTGATTTGTTTTAACATTTTCTTCAACAGAGTGATTGAGTGGATTTCCCCCTAGTATCAGTGGTTTGAACAAAGTTGTAAACTGTATGCTTCAGTGAAATTTAAGATCCCTATTAAAAGTAAAACATGAATAGACACTCGTAATTAGCAGAAGTATTCTAAGTAAGTGTTTCTAAGTATTATATACATAAAAGTATTTATATATATGTGTGTATATATATATATGCACACGCACACACAAATACAGGTTGCTATACAGTTGTGAATGCTGTATTTTTCTGAGAGCCTTCAGTACAGCATATAAAGAACCCTTGCCAGTTATGCATTAAATGTGTATTTATGATCTTCAGTTCCTGTGTTCCTCCCTTTTACCAGGCATATATCCTTTAGTGTGTTCCTGCTAAAAACATAAAAGAAATCTTTTTAATCGATGGTTACATGTAAAGGCAATTCTATTAACACAGCAACTTGTACAGGTACATACTTCACTTTGTCCCTAGGAAATCAGTAGACATCAGTAAACCTAATGGGACTTTCTGCGGAATCATAGTGACAGTGTTTGATGCTCCTATGAATAGAACCAGAATAACTAGGCAAGCAGATGCATATTTGCATCCTTATTTTTCTTAATTAACTTTTGGAGAGTGTAAACAATGAACAAATGCAAATTTATACTGTGTGATCTTCCAAAACTATAATGGAAAGAAACCTGAGACTTACGTGGGCAAGAGGAGTGAACATGAATATTTTGATCTGCCACTGCGATACCCTGGTGGCTGGAGCTGGGTAGCTAGATCAGCCTGCGGGAACACATAGCGCTTTTTATTAAATGCATCTATTCCTTATTTGTGCATATGTTCATTTTGCTTAAAGTGTCACTAGGTGATTACAGCAGAATATGTTTGCGACTATTTATCTAAAATTAACTGTGGTTCATTAGATAACTGCCCTGGTAGCCTTGTTTATTTTCTATGATTGTTCTGCAGAAGAGCAAGAACTCAGTGAGCTTTAAACTAAGAATATAGAATGTGCACCCAAGTAGGTGCATACCCTCATTCTGCGGGGTCGCTATTTCACACTTACCTGATTGTGAGCACAAATTCACCATCAGACTTCTAAAACCAAACAAAGCAACCTGTATTTCAGATTTTGAAACATCTAAGTCTCAGTGATCTACTCTCATCTGAACTATGAGCTAAGAACTGGCTGGTGAACCTTTATGAGCAATTGACATATGCATCATTGGTTTACTAACAAAAAGGAAGCAAAATGGAATGAGTTATCTCGCTTATTATGGGTTATTCATCCAACTGTCCTGTTAACTATTGAAATATTAGGAGATCCTTTTTCCACTGGTTTTGTCCAACTAGTTAAAACTTAACAAAAGAGGTATTTGCTGATTTTTTTCAGCCTTTATTCAGAAAACATTTCAACTCATCCATTTTTCTGTTCTCTGTTTTTGCTGGTTACCTGTGAATAGTTTGCTAAGGCATAAATGGTCCAAATAAGTTGTAATGATTTAGCATATGTGTTAATTATTCTACTGAGGTCAATCTAGGTGTGCATAGTAATTGGCAGAATAATAAAATGTAGAATAATTAGCACTGATGAATCTAAAACAAGTAACTATCTTGGATGTAATTCTAGCATTATTAGAATAAAGATTTATGAAAGACACTACATTTTTGAACTTCAAGGTCAAAGAATTTCAATTTTATCTAATTACGTAATGTTTTAGTATTTATAGCTTTGTCTTTAGGAGCGTCTCTGTATTCAAATTTCTAAAATGCACTCACTATTTAACACAAAGCTATATCTAGAGATGCCCTCTATTTAGGCATTTCTCTCCCTAAAGTACACTTTGCTTTGATTATTCCATCAAGGCATACCTTCACTGTATGACATGAGGCTATCATAATTTTATTTATAACTTACATAGTGCTATAAATGCATAAGTGCTTTTGCTTGATCATGCTAAGCATATTAAAAATCCCTGCCCTGAATTGCCCACCTGTGAATACACAAAACTGATATGATTCAATGAATCACATCTGATATCATATCAGTGAGCACAAAGGACTTGTACTTTATGTTTTTCTGTCTGGTAAACAGACACTTAATGGTCTAACTCTGCTTTCATTACAGTTTGTGGCTGACTTACCTTGCTCTTTGCTGCCATAGAGAGGCCACAGCTTGCTGAAGGCTGATCTGGGCATCTCTACACAACGCAGCTGCCGAAATTGGACAGCAACTTTAAGCCATTCAGGAGACAACCTGCAAAAACCTTGGAGGAAGGAGATGTGTGAGTGAAAATAAAATATGGGCAAGGGAGAAGTTCTGCAGTAACCTGAAAGGAAGCTTGAACTTGATGCAGACAACAAAACTGAGGGCAGATCCTGATCAGAAGAGTAAGCAAACAAACCCATCCTGACAACAGTGTAACAGATAGTCCATGCACATCAACATCTGCAGGGAGGAATTTGAGTCACAGGATCAGATATAGACACACATTGCTGCCATGTTCATAGAGTTTGCATGGATGTTGCTTTGACCTATTACAGCTGCAAGATCCAGGTACATGCCTGGGTAAAGCTAGGGTGTCTTTGACTGGCTTTGGCCTCAGTAAGATTAATAAGGCCTCAAGAATAAAATCTGACAAAAATCTCAGGGAAAGAGTAGAAAAAGAAGGCAGAGGAAGGGAGGGCAAGTGGAGCTAACATAACTAAGAAAAATAAGAAAAGAGGAGTACAAAAAGGAAACATGAGTATGAGGGGGAAAAGAGGAACAACAAAACAAGAGGAAAAGGTGTCAAAATGGGAAGTGTGGAAGAAAGAGTGATGCCATAGTGAATGGGAAATATTTCTGGGCACGAGCAGCCCAGGCAAAGCTGGGAGGAGGAAGCTACTCACGCGTGGCTTCTTTTGTGGTTCCCGCCTGGGTCCTGACCTGCCTTCCCGGGCCAGCAGTACCGTTTCTCTGGTGCAGGCACGGTGGGATGGCTGACGTGGCCACACTGGGGTAACCCCCAGCAGTGCACATCCACCTCCAGGACAATCACCAAACCTATATCAAACCTTGCTGAAAGGACAGACACAAAGAAAAACCCGCACTGACTCCAGATCAAGACCACACGGACGCGATAGCCGTCTAACCACCCCGGTTAATGTTTAACTCCTCGTGGAGGAGCTCCTACCCGCAGCAGCGCTGAGCTTTTCCGTGACAGCCACCTGAGCGGGACCAGGCAGGGAAGGAGAGTGCCGGGGAGCCGCAGGGTGCTCTCGCCCCACCGGGCAGCGCGGCGCCGCCCTGCCGGATGGTGTTGACAGGGGAGGTGCTGGCCCCCGCAGCCTGCTGCAGCTGCGCTCTCCCCTCTGGACGTGGGCAGCACTGGCCCCTCTGCCAGGAGAGCGCGTGAGGAGGAGGAGGGATGCGAGGAGGAGGAAGGAAGCGAGATGGAGGAAGGAAGTGAGGAAGAGGAATGAAGTGAGGAAGAGGAAAGAAGTGGGGCAGAGGAAGGAAGGAAGTGAGGAGGAGGAGGGAAGCAAGGTGGAGGAAGGAAGGAAGCAAGGCAAAGGAAGGAAGTGAGGCAGAGGAAGGAAGCGAGGAGAAAAGAAGTGAGGAAGAGGAGGGAAGCGAGGAGAAAGGAAGCAAGGAATAGGAGGGAAGCAAAGGGCGCCTGGCCTTGCCGCACTCCCAAGGAAGCGATGGAAGCAGTGAGGCCGCCGCCTGGTCCCCCGCTGCCGCTTGCCCCGCTGCCCCCCATTTGTGTAAGTGGGAAGTGGGCCCTGGCTGTGGGGTGCCGGCGTGCAGCCGCCCCACTCTGGGCGTTGGCCTCCAATGCCGGTGCTCCCTGGTGAGGGCCAGCCACCCTGCCGTGCTGGCGGGCTGCGAGCCTCGGGCCTGGCGCAGCCCGCGGCAGCCCTCGTGCCAAGGAAAGGTCTCTCAAAAGGTCCAGAGCAGTTGGCGCGCTTGAGCGCCGAGCTGGCCAAGCAGTACAGCGATGTCTTTTTCCCTCTGAACTCCTCCCAAAAGCCCCCCACCAGCCGGGGGTCCCGGCGCCCCCCGCTCCCCGGTGCGTGCCCGTCCCCGCACACCGCTCTTGTGGTGGTGGATCCTCCCTGGCCGTCACAGGCACCCTCTACCCCGACATTAAACAGCTACACCGGCCCCGCTAACATTGCAAACACCCTCCTCGGCGGCACCAGGAGCAAACAGATGTAGCTGCGGAGATGATGAGAAAGGATGTAAACAGCAGCTCACCAGCAACCACAGAGTTTTACCAAGTGGCTTTGACACTTGCCAAATACCTTTAAGCCGATAAAGATCCGATTTGTACTTCAGAGGTAATCTGATTAGCAGCCAATTTGAATATGGAATATGTTAATTTGTACAAACATCACTAAATCACTTTCTTTAAGCTCTATGAAGTAGTGTGAATGAGCGATAGTGAAGGTCAACGCAGCCTGGGGAGTCATAGAAAATGATTACTTGTGTATCTACCCCCAATAAAATAGAAGGATTAGTAATAAAATGTAATTGTATGTACACACAAAAAATTACACTAGAAGGTATCCAAGGTCAATCCAGCACTGCGAATTTAAGAAAAAAACAAATTGAACATGCCCATACCAGCAAAATCTAGTCAAACACCACCCATTTTGTCAGGACTCCTGCCTCATTCAGTGTCCAATATAGACAGCGCTCACTAAACGAGCACCCGTTCCTTGTTTTATTTCGTTCAACAGGAAGACTTACAGTTTATTCACCACATAGTCTGAGGAAAGAAGTGTTTGTTTTCTCATAAGCTTTCTATGGCTTTCATAAGTTCAGCACCAGTGTGCCTCACAAACATTAATAGATATTAACATAAGAATGGATATATTTTGAACACTTTAGTGACAGCTTGGAAATGGGTAGCTGAAGCACAGAGACATTAGTGTTGAAAAGGTGCAGTAAACTGCCTAGTCTGAAACCTTCCCAACATGGTATTTCATAGTGATTGTCATTGCGGAGACATCATTTATGTTTACCACACAGCACAGCTGATTTCAGTTTCAGGTGCTCACCATATTTGCCAGACATCATGGTGTCAGGTCGAGCATTCAGAACACACAGCCAGACCATTTGCTGCAGTATATTACTGGCATCGTGTGGGAACCTGGTGGCAGAGACGACACCAACATCTGATTCTCCAGGGTGGCACTGGACTAATTCTGCCTTGAAAACCTTCCATTCGCTTTATACTTTCTGCTGCTGTAACAAAGCAGCTAGGGATCCTATATACAGCTGCCTCCTTCATTTCCCTCACTTGCGTCACTCCCAGCACAGGACTGCTCCTCCTACTGAGTGAGGCAGGAGTCCCACTGCAAAAAATGCAAGTGATGATGTACTGAGGCATAATGCACACATGCAAAGAAAGTGAATTTATGTGTTGATGTTAAATTCTAAGAAGCATTTCTGCTTACTTGGACATATTCCCGCCAGAAAGCTCCAAACTTGGTCAAATGTACATATATCTCTTGCAGATGAGGAAGAAGTATTTTCCTAACACCAGACTGACCGTCCACACTAGTTCAGGTTGCAGGTCCATTGGCAGCATGAGGCCTTTGCAAGGAATCGTTCTCAAAATTCAGCTTGTTTTAACATGGACAAAACATGTCTTCTGCTAATCTCATTCTCCAAGCGAGTTGCAGAAGCTTTTGAAAATGGAAAAACAAATCCTAAATTGTCAGAAATCTTTGTCCAAATCTGATAAATCTTTAAGTATCTGTAAATAGTCTTAAAAAGGAAGGATTAATGAATCTTTTCTATAGACAGCATTAACCAGCTTTTTTTTTAATATAAAATGAGGCATGATAAAGTAAAATGTCATTTTTTTAATATAAGTAATTCTCTACCTGAAGTGACTGACTGCAGGCATTTCTTGCCACAGTATTAAACTATTTTTTTGAGTAATCAATTTAAAAAAAATAGGGCAGGGCAATATTTCTTGTTTGAAGTCCATAAATCATGGCAGACGCACAGGACACTGGGATTGTGCTGTGCCTTCCTTTTTCATGTTGTATTGCCTGAAAACAGCTGGGTATTACAATCTTTCACTATTCCATCCATGTTTTGATTACCTGGTAAAAACCAAAACCCCCTATTTTTTTAGCTTCAGACAGAGTTTTCTACATTAAAGATCTGTTCTTCTCATCTGTGCTTTATAAGCAACAACAATTTGTGTCATATAAAGGGAGATGCAGTATTTCAGGGAATTCCTTTTAACTTTCTTACTGAAGTGCTTGGTAGCCGTTATCAAAAGACTCCTCACCCCTTAACAGACTCTCTTTAATTGGCCACTTGCATGGTCAGTTAATATACTGCAGTAGAAACCAAGTGGTAAAGTGTGAACAACTGAATCTGGTACTATAAACTCAGTGACCGCTCTGAAACCTGTGGCTATTTATATACAAGCCAGTGTTTTGTCATGCTGATTTTTATTAGCACAGATTAGATACAGACAACTTGGTAGATGTCACAGAGGAGTCAGAAAATGTTAAGTGCAGACCATTTAAAACAGGCAAGTCTGCAAATGGGTGATGGTGTGTGAAGCTGAGTGTCTCCTCTGCCACTGGCAAGTGCCCAACTCTGCCTGGGCACCCCATCGGGGAAGTGGTCGGCCACCAGGATGTCTGGATATGGGCCAGGACTGGCACTGGTTCCCTTGGTTTATCTTACGTGACAGGCTGGATCATCAGTCTGATGTGGGGTGAAATGTGCCTGGCTTACAGGAGGGTTAATCCACTTTCAGGAAAGGTTTCAATAGTTGTTCTGTGCAGAGAAGTGTTTGTCAGAGGATGCCAGAAGCACTGGGCATGCCTGGAGCCTAGCAATGCTCCCAGTGATTTCAGAAATGCAGCACAACATTGTATTCCATGGCAGTTTATTGGTGTTAAAATTCACTCTCACCTTCAGTGCATTTCTTTCACTACCTCCAAAGGCAATGGGAGAAAAGCTGGGTTAGCAATGGAGTAAAAACAGGTGATGCTAGAGGAGAAAGAGAAGTTCTCAAGAGTTCTCTGTCACATTTCAAGCTACTCCCTTTGCAGTGGCAACAGGCTTTTAAATCTTCTCATGGGTAAGACTGTACATGCAATACAACTATGCTTGGTGCTAGGAACCCACAAAACTACTATGCTGAAATCTCACCTTCCTAAGAGCCAAGTCTTAGGATTTACCTCTGATCTTAATGATCTGGGAATGTCTCCCCAGTGCTCAGACAAATTCTTTTCCCCAGACGTAATTTTTGACTATAGTTTTGGAAGACCCTGCAGTCTTCCAAATTTACACTTGTTCATTGTTTCCGAACAATGTAAACAAAAAGTTAATTGTGAAAAATTATTATATACGTTTGCTTGCCTATTCATTCTGATTCTATTCATAGGAGCATTAAACGCACTGCATCTATCCTTGTTGAGCAAAAAAAAAAAAAAAAAAAAAAATCTATGCTGCATACTTACAGAGCCTGTATAGCTTTACAGAGAAATTGCTCTTGCTCAAAGTGAGGACACTGGCCATTCACAGCTCATTTATTGGCATCCCCTTTCTAGGAACAGGGAAGAGAATATCATTTAGTGGAAAATGAAGTGGAGAAGTTTGTATCTCGGGTCTGGCTTTCTTGGCATCTGGCTTTGTATTTCACATAGCCCTTAGCTGAACAAACTCCCTTTGCCATCAGGGAATGCAAGATGAAACCTGAATATTGTCATTCCCATTACATATCCTTCCTTAATCCTAGGAAGGGGCTTATCCGTGAGTAAAACTGAAAGTATAGAGATTTCACATGGTGTGTGTGTGGCAAGTGTGCATGAGCACATATGCATGAGTATTTATAAATAAAAATCATGCGAGTGGATCTTACTGTAAGGTGTGCTACAAAGCATTTTAACTCTGTATACACCTGGAAGAGTGTAATCAGTATTTGTAAAAGGAGGCAGTATCTTAAATCAAAGAGGTAACCCTAGAATATCTAAAATCAGTGTAAACTTTTTTCACTGAAGCGTGGCAGAGAGAGCAGCACTCTTTAAAGCCAAGGAAAGGCAATCAGGTTTCGTTTGTATGACTAACACCCAGCAACACAAGCCCCCAGACTGGTTTGTCTCTAGTCATTAATTTTAGATGCTGCATGAAAAGCTGTTGTTGTTAATAAGCACACAGCTAATACAAATAAGAATGCTAATTTCTGGCACATGGAAGTCTGCAGATTTATAATCAAGTTCATGAATCTGGGCTTTCCTGGATGAATTCCAACTTTGTCTGGGTGAATTTTAGCTGAGTAAGAAATCCGGATTGGCATTCCTAAAGGATCTGGCATAGATGCAAAGACTCCCCTACCTTTGCAAAAATGAAATAGCATCTTTTGTCTTTCATTGCAGGATGCATTCCACTCTAAATAGTTAAAATCAATAGGAGGGTGCTCTGTGTTGTAAACGTTTATCATTTATTATGCATTTAAATGTGCACAGCACATACACCACAGTCTTGAACAGCACCTGTATAAAACTACAGACAGATTCTGGTAAATGGTGAAAGCTCATACCATGTAACATTGTTATCAAGGTTTTATCACAATATTTCAACGTTACAACTACTACCTCTGAATATATCTTGTGTGAGGCTGTCAGTTGCGGATTTCAATGGAGTGAAAAGTGACAAAGAACCATTCCCAGGCCAGTTCTTTGTGATCTGGTTTTGCTGTCTGAAACTTGGAACAAAATCACCAGTTGTCAGAGGTAGTGGTGAGAATTACACAATGATCACTCACATATAGGAAACACAGAAAGTACAGAAATCCCCCAAATTACAGAAAAAAAATCCTTAGGCATGACATTTCCTCTTGAGGTGCTCTCTTGATTTGGCTTCATTTTTTTAATTATTTTTGTTTTGATAGAAGCTGGCCTGAGGTCTGATCCTGCTCTACTGTGATTTTACTGAACTTTGGTGAGTAGATTTTGTCTTCAAGGTCATTTGTAAGTAGGCAAGTCTATATGATTCCAATAGAATAAAAACTTTTGTATAGGAATGTAAAAAGAAAAAAAGCCAAACTCAAATTACCTGCAGCCTTGAGATTTGCATGTAGTTAAAAATAGTTAGTTCAAATTGGAAGATGATCTGTAAACATCTTCTAATTCGCTAAATATTGTGGTTACTCCCAGTTACAACTTAATGTATTGATGTCACAAAGATAATATGTCATTTAAAGAAATGAAAGAAAGCAAGCAAAAATAAAGGATCCTTTTTGTGATTCTCCCATAATCAAACCTGTCTTTTCCTTCATTGCTTTGGAGACATGAGTTACACGTGCAAAATATATAAAGAAAAATATAGGGTTACTTGATGACGATATAGTACTGCAGCCTGACAGCTGTCTGCAAATATTTTCACCATGATTATCCTTACTAAAAGTAAATCATGGGGTAAAGATAGCTCAAACGTGACAAGGCTCAAATAGGACGCAACCAGCTCTATCTTGAATATTTTTGGCTACATATGGAAAAAAAAAAGATTTGGGATTACAAGGATTGTTCCCCCTGGCCCCTCTCCAGAATTATAAGACCAAGCAGGAAAGCATGTACCTTCTGTGCAGATTTTGTTAGGAGACTGGCTTCAAGCGTTAGTGAGGTAGAAATGAATCAACTTTGTCAGGGAATGAGACATAGAAAAAAGCAGCATATTTCTCCATCTGAATACTGCACCAAAAAATAAAAATAGTATAGAACAACCTCAATTACCTGAAATCAACCTAAATTCTATCTACAGAACTTGTTTCTTAAGAACTAGCAAATGATTTTGCCTTTCAAAAACTTTGAGTACTATAGTGTTTCACAGACTTTAAAAAATGAATATAGTCTCCAAATATGAAAGGGAATTTGATTTGAATAAGGTATAATTTGCTCGTAGTAGCATATTTCACAGTGTCTTCATTGGGGGAGGCAGAGACACATTTTTTTTAGCCTAATGCAAAGCAATCCTCTCAAATATACACTTCAATTAAGGGCCACAAAAGATTGTACGCCCCTATTTATCTAAACAGAAATTTAAAAAAACCACTGAGTTTATATAGTTGTTTAAGCCTCTCTGCTGCCTAGTAGCACTGGGAAGACTGACTGCAGGAAAGTTCAGAGTTCAACACTGGCAGATCTAAAAACAGATTTGTGGGGTAGCTCTTCAACGCTGCACTTTCTGTACCAGAGGTAAACCGATACTGGTTCAATTAAATAGCAACACTGCACAAAGGAGGTCAGACATTGTGTGTGGCTACAGGCTAGCATCAGAACTGGGAAAGGTTTATACAGCTCATTTTCAAAGACCAAGACCTTCTTTGGGAATCACAGGGGTTTTAAAAACACACAAAGAAGAGCAAAATCACCATAAGAAACAAATACGTGTACAACAATAGACACTGTACAACACACAAACAGTGCAAAACATTGTAATATAGGAATTGAATTTCACTTGTTTTAGAACATGTAATAGCAGCACACCTGTGATAACTTAAAAATGAATTAAATAAACCACAAAGCAGAAGCCTACTGTTACACAATGAAGTGAAATACCTTGGGTTGGAGGTTTGTTTTGTTTTCAGAAATAAAAAAAAAGATCAGAACTATAAATAACTTTTGTGGCAATATATACATATTTAAATAATTAATTTAAATATCTTACACCTACTCTTGCATAAAACTCTCCAGTAAAAGTGCACCATGTTTCCTTTCCCCAAATGCATTCTCTGTCTTCCCCCGTGCTGAGGTAGATCTGAAGGGAGATTTCTCAAATTCTAGGAAGAAAATGTGTCACTGTCATTGTGGGAGATACTTTATTGCCTTTCTTTGTTCTTCCGTTTTTGCTCAGGGCTATGTACATCCCGGGATAAATCCTGGATTCATAAGCATTGTAGTTGTTTGGCAGGAGAATCTCTTTGAATTTGCACTCATCATTGAAGTGGGTCTGAAATGAAAAGGAAAGAATGAGAAGGAAGGAATTTTAAACATCAGGTGTGGAAATATTCTTGCGACCAGGTGTAGTAGGTGTGCTGCAGGAAAACGCGCAGCTGACTTTCCCCCCGTTAGTTAGCTTTTGAAGTGATCATCCAAATGAAGCTTCAAAAAACACTCAGGACTCAAAGGATCGTTAAGGATGCCCATGTCCAGGCCAGGCACATATGCTGGAGCTGCGTTAGGAAGGACACCCTGTAGCAAAGTCTGCACTCTTGGGGAAAAGACACATTTTAACAGCATGGGCAGTGTGGTGGGGTAAGGGCAGAGCCCCAGTCTGCTGCCATGTTTCTCTAATTTGGTCAATGCCCTTTTCCCATTAGTGAGAAGAGGGATATAACAGATGCTGGGACTATGAAAGTGATGAATGGTAACCTGTGCCCATGACCTGTGTTAAATGCACAGGTCCACTGATATTCCTGAGTCTGCATGTGATGAGTCTACCTCGTTCCCAAAGCAGTAGCTGTCCAATCAGGAATAAATTGTCTGAAAGTCATTTCACTTCCAGCGAAGTGGTTTCCTAGGCAAGCGCAAAGAGGGACGGGTGCTACAGGTGTGTTATCTGGAGAGCAACAAAAGAGCTAATCTCTACTGTTTTTGGGCAAAAGCCGAGGGTTTTGTAAGACAGATCTCAACCTGCCAGGGGATTACTTTATCCAGGACACTAGAACAGCATAACGCCTTCAGAAGAAATGATACAAAGGACCTGTTGCACTTTGATGGCTGATCCTGCCCAGCTTGTAGTTAAAGCCAAAATCCTCTCTGATAGGACTGATGCCACAGCATCATTCTAGATACTTCATGTCAGGGGAGATACCCTAGCTAGCTCTGATATAGTTGGGCCCTTCTTCAGCCCAGGTTCCTTCAAAACATACCTGAGAGATATGAAGTAGAAAAGCCGTGGGTAGGGAAGGAGATTCAGGAGTGCGGAGTTGAAATGATGCTGACCACAGTAACTTATACAGAGGTGAACTCAAAAGCAGAAAGACAGCTTGAAATGGGCAAAAACCTCCACTGTTATTGTTAAACTCAGCTGAGTTTTAAAAGATGCCTCTAACTATTTGTTCCCAAGATGCAGTATAAAAAAGATCTGTATTGTCTCCTAATAGATTTGCCATCTTATATATATAAGCCTGACCCCTGAAGATGCTGAATCCTCATCAGAACAGACTCTCCAACCAAGAGCATGAACAAGGAGTGATCAACAGGTATGTGGCAGGCACTGATTTATCATGTCATAAAGAATCGTACATGGGGGCCTGGCTGATCACAAGTTCAAGTGCTCTCTGAGAGATGGGCGAGGGATTGCCATAATTGCCTGAAGCTGTTCATACTTAAACATAAGGAAGATAAGGATTGTGGCTAGCATGTGGGCTTGTGACACAAAGGGACTTGCTCTGCTGGTGAACATGCTAGGCAAGATGGGGTGGCCATGGCTGAATGACTTTATATTTTATGGGGTACTCAAGGAAGTGCTGGGAATGCAAGGAGTGGGTTTTACACCAAAAGCTCAGTGAGCTTAGCACCCCCGGGCAGCGCACCTTCCCTTGGCAAGGCAGCAAGGGCTGCTTCTCATGCCTGGTCCAGGCAGGGCACGGATGGGGCTTGGGCAGCTTCCAGCGCCGTGCACACCTCTCACCCCAGCTGGCTACGGCCCCCTCCCCGAGCACATGCCCAGCAGCTACTTACAGATCCGTAGAGTTTGCCTTTGCTATTCATGGCCACGAAGAGTCCACTTTTCACACCGAATATGCTCACCACTCCTCTTTCCACGGGAGAGATTTCCAGCAGACCTGCGGAGGAGACCCGGGAGTCAGGGGGACTACGAGCCGTGCGCCACACTCACCCGGGGGCTCCCAGCGCCGTGCGGGTCCCTGCGCCCAGCGCTGCCGCGGGTGGCCGCAGCCCCCTGGCCGCGTCGCACCCCCAGCCCGTGCTGGGACCTGTCTTTGGGCCAGGCGGCTATTTTTACACTGCTCCCGTGCATCCCCCCGGGTTAAAATAAGCCCGCGTGTGCTTGGGGCGAAGGAAGCATTTGTCAGCCTGCGGCGTGCCCCCCCTCGCCGGCCGTATTGTTTCAGTTGGGTATCGCAGCCGCGGGGCCACGGGGTTAAGTCCCCGGCAGATGCTCCGCGCCCGGCAGCGCCGGGCCCCGGCCCCGCGGAGCCGCGCGGCCCGACACGAGGCGGCGGCGGCGGCAGCGCGCAGCCCGGCGGAGCCCCGCGGCGGCGGCCCGAGGCGCGCACACCGCCCCGCGGCGCGGCCGAGCCGCTGCGCGCCCGCGCGGGGGGCCGGGCGCCGGCTTACTGTATCGGTTCTCGCTGTGCACGCCGTCGATGCGGCCGCCGGGCAGGACCTGGATGTGGAAGCCGATGCCCACGTTGCAGTAGAGGCGCCGCAGCCGCTTGATGCCCAGCAGGTAGTCGCCGTCGCGGCGCTCGGCCGGCAGCCGCGCCACGGAGCGGGCGAAGAGCGCCGCGTCCCAGCGGCGCTGGCGGGGCCCGGCGGCGGGCGGGCGGCTCGGGGGCGGGCGGCCCCGCACCGCGCCCGGCCACAGCAGCCCCAGCAGCAGCGCCGGCAGCAGCGCCGCGGCGAGCGGCATCCCGGCTAGCGGCGCGCCGCCCCGGGCCGCCGGCCGCTGGCTCCCCGGCCGCCCTCGCCCCCCAGCTCCCGCTCTATAGCGAGGTCACGGCGGGGAAAGGCCCCCGGCGGGCTCGGGGAGCCGGGCAGCCCGCGCTCAGGCCGCCGAGGGTGCGCGGCTGCCCGGGGCGGGCTGCATGGAGAGGAAATCCAGGGAGCGGGGGCTCCTGAACTTGATCCCCACCGCGGGAGTCTTGTCCAAAGTGCTCGGCTTCTTCGGTAGCTGCTCAGCCATAGCGCTTCAGCCCTAGCCACGATATTTATATATCCATGTGCGTTGGTACCTATTACATCACCACCTACTGCTGTCTGCTGCAGCCCTCCGGGTTAGCCCAAAGTCAGATTATCACCCCTAGATGCTTAACAACTCCGAAGCGTCTTGAGGAGAAAGGGAGTCCGGCACTGGTGCTAAACAAGGGACAGGACAAACTTTTTAGAAGAAAAGGTCATCTTTTGCGTTCATCACAGCAGCTCTTCCCTTCCCTTCCCTTCCCTTCCCTTCCCTTCCCTTCCCTTCCCTTCCCTTCCCTTCCCTTCCCTTCCCTTCCCTTCCCTTCCCTTCCCTTCCCTTCCCTTCCCTTCCCTTCCCTTCCCTTCCCTTCCCTTCCCTTCCCTTCCCTTCCCTTCCCTTCCCTTCCCCTCGTTTCCCCTCCTTTTCTCTCCTTTCCTCTCCTTTCCTTTCCTCTCCTCTCCTTTCCTTTCCTCTCCTTTCCTTTCCTTTCCTTTCCTTTCCTTTCCTTTCCTTTCCTTTCCTTTCCTTTCCTTTCCTTTCCTTTCCTTTCCTTTCCTTTCCTTTCCTTTCCTTTCCTTTCCTTTCCTTTCCTTTCCTTTCCTTCTTTCTTTCTCTTTCCTTCCTTCCTTCTTTCCTTCTTCTTTCTTTCTTTTCTTCTTTCTTTCCTTCTTCTTTCTTTCTCCTTCCTGCCTTCCTTCTTCTCTCTCTTTCCTCTTTCTTTGCCTCTCTTTCTTTGCCTCTCTTTCTCTCTTTTTCCCTTCTTCTCTCTTTCTTTCTCTCTCTCTCTTTCTCTTTCATAAGTGCTTACAAATGCTAATGCAGGACACAAAAATCAAAGAATGCCCAACACACTTTCCCCCCAACACAATGTATGACTTTGTGGAAATCTGTGGAATTTAGGCTTTTGCTGTATCCAGGCGACATGGTTTACAGTTTGCTGGATGCAGAAAAATTCCCTTCATTAAAAGCCAAAATAGTTGTTGCATGGGAGGTTTAAGCAATGAAAAATGAAAGAACTTGCAAAAAAATGTATTTAACAATGGAAAGGGCCAAGTCTTTAATAAAGGGGAAAACGTTTAAAGAGGCAGCTTGTGTTCAAAAGCAATAATCATGTTTCTGATTTAAATGTCCCTTTAAGAAATCAGAAAGCTCGGCATTGCTTTGGACTACAAGACGTGCAGAGCTCCCTGTTGGTCAGTATACTGATAAGGGCTGTAATGACAGGAGTTTATTCCTGATCCTGAAGCTGTCTATTCATTCAAGTATTGCTGTATTTTTTAATTGTACGATTATTTTCTAATCTTTGTTTTGCATTCACTTACTTAAGTGTTACTGTTGTCTCTTAATGATGCAGTTGTTCTTAGGTGATTACTTAATTCAATTTAAGTTATTGGAAATGAAACTCAGTATTCAAAAGTAGAAGAGGAGAAGTTTTGACTACATCAGTCCAGAATTACTTTGATCAGAGCAAATCCTGTATGTTTTGTTACCTCCCTCGGCCTTCAACAGGTTTTCATAACCAACAGGTGAGGGAATATTAGAACAGTTTTGGATGGTCCTGAATTAATATGAAACGGGGGAGGGGAGTGAAGTGGTTTCTGACTCAAGTGCTTTATAGCCTGAGGACAGTTTAGTCTTTCACGCCAGCAAAGCACTCCTGCTGTTCCAGCAAAGGATGCAAGAGAAAAGAGAATTGCCCCAAGCCAGATGACAGCTCACCTAGGTGCGAAAATCTCTGACCTTCGCTAAACCTAAGCAAATTTAGATGATGTGCTTTTATTCCTTCTTGTGAGGTGCATATACACTTTGTGTGTGTGTGTGTGATTTCTGCAATGGTTTCTTTCTCCTACCACATCTCTCAGGATAGAAAAGAGACTGCTGCTGCTTTGTGGATGATTACAACCTGGTGCTATAGAGGTAACAGACTTCTAGGTGTAGCTTTGTCTTAATGTGCCAGACAAGTCAATTCATATGTGAAGGCAGCAGAATTTAGATTTTTCTCTGTAAAGGTTGGTAAATTTACTGACGTCAAATGTACAGACACTTACTAGCTTTGCATCAGGCCCATCCTGACCTCTCTTTCCCAGGGGACCATTTCTGGATGAAAGTACTATGCAGTGGGCAAGGCTGTGGAAAGCAGAGCTGCTGCTTCTCTGCCTGGAAATGCCTGTGCCATGCAGGGACTGTGCTGGGCAGCGTGTCCTTCCTGAGGGTCTTTAGAAAAAGGCATTCGCACCCTGCATCAAAATTTGAATTATTTTCTGTTAACAAACAGAAAATGATGAAGTTGGGATGAACTTTATTTATGCTTTGAAAGACAAGGTGGAGGAGTGGTGCTCCTGTCCACACACCTTGTTAGGTAATGCTTGTTAAGTAACTTGGGTGAGCGATTGTCCCTGACCCAAAACGCGTGAACTCCAAGGCCTTAGTCCTGTGAATGTGAGAGCACATGCCTAACTGTGGATGCTTGCTGAAACTTAGGGATGTGCACTTCAGGCCCAGAGTGCTGTGGGGCCAGATTCCTTTGGGACATATGGAAATGGGTTCTTAAAAATCTGTTAGGCTTTGAGTTCATATGCTTGTGAGATCAGGTCCTAAGTGATTACACAGAGCATTCAGAACGTTAAATTAAGTTGCCACAATATCATTAATCAATAAGGGAAATTTTTACAACTTCATTCATAAGCTTGCTACAGAGTAAAATACTTCAAATGAACCTTTCTGAGAACAAAAGCAACAGGTTTCCAGCTAAGGATGAAACTACAGGGTTTGTGTTTGCTTTTGAATTTTATATATTCATATATGTGTGAACATGCACGCAGATGAAATTGATATTTGAGCTGCCCAAAGGCCTCCAAATAAGCTCTTGGTTCCTTGACAGTTTTGACAATTCATTAAGCTTACAGCCTAACAGATAACATTCCACAACATAAAACAATGAAGTACCTACTACCTATAAAACACTAGGCCTGATGCTTCAAAGCCCTCTTATTGTTCGGTTATTTATATCTGTGAAAAATACATAGAGAAGAATACATAGAGCAGAACTGCAGCAGAACAGCAGCATTTTTTATTTGGTAGAGGTGTAAATGACAGGTGGAAGGACCTGACATTCAGTACCTTTATACTCCAACATAGACATTTCCAGTTGGAAATTATTGTCACAGGAAACAATCAAAACAACATATTCCCTGCGGAAGTCAATGAAACTGTGTCTTGTTTTGTTTTACTTCTTTTGCATGACTAAGATGTTCCCTCATTGCAGGGTATTTTGAATGCTACTGCTTGTGTCATACTGGAGCATCTCTTAACCATTAATTAATTTATCCTTACAAAGTTCACGCAAGGCACAGACAGAGAATGATCGCAGATCAGAGATGGACAGAGAGAGGTGAAGTGAGTTGCCCACAATCATCCAGGCTCTCTGTGGCAGGGCCAGGACTGGACCCTCCAATATGCCACCAGCTTCCATGCAGTGAAGGGGAGCTGTGCGTCTCTGGGTCATCTCATAATTAATTCTTTTGAATCTTCTATACCATGCCATACTCCACTGCTGTGTACTCCCTACCCCTTGCGTCTCACACTCTTTCACAATAATAATTTAAATATGACAACAAGTCATCTTTATATTGGTTCTGTTCCTTTAGAAGCATATATAGATGTCACAATTCAGACAGCTCTGCTTTCCAAATTCCTCTAGGCTTAAGGTACAAAAAATAAGAAAGGATTCATAGAATTCAAGTCCACACCCAGACTCAATTCCATATCATGTATTCTGAAAGAAAGGAGGAAAGAGAGAATAAACCTGGGTTATCTTTGCAAACTTTATGGAAGTTATTCTGCATTTGCACTGGCATTGAACTCAGCAGAATTTGGCTCTGTGTCTGTATCTCTAAAGGGGTTTAGGCCCATAATTCAGGTTACATATTTATTAACCCCACTAAATAGATGTAAATGACCCTGAAAGATATTGCTCATGTGCTCTTCTACTGAAGGCAAATATTATACGGAGACCCTTTGATCTGGAAGGATGGGGAGTAGACTGGAAGGGGCATAGAGAAGCATATTGTTAGCAAAAAATCCCTTTCACCATGTTTGTATGCTATGAAGACATGGCAAGAAAGCAGGCCCATACCCTACCTCCCCCTTTGCACACACTCCTTTTAATTATGATTATTTTGGAAGACTACTTACTCCCCAGCGATTGCAGAAGGGACTTGCCTGAGCAAGCTTTCTCACGTCCACATCTGGCTGCCCCTCTGTGTGATCGGGGCAGAGTCCTGGGAGAGAACAGGGCTGGAGTGCAGCACAGGGCTGGGGGCCCGAGCCCTGGAGGGCTGGGGTCGCTGGAGACCTCCACCACCCAGGCTGCTGCCGCTGGCATAACGCACATACGCACACACACAAGCTAGCAAGTCAGATGCATTCTTTTTTTTTTTTTTCCTGTTTGCAGCTGGTCTATTTGATCTCTGTGTGCCTGGGTTGTTTGCTGTTGTACGCGTCTTGCCATGATCAAAACCTTATTATCTTGGGTGATGTTGTAGTGTTATGTATTGGAAAGGGGCAGTGGAGTATAGCAGCAGGCAGCTACAATGCTGAGCAGATAACAAAGGCACCAATAACCTCTCTCCAGTGTGTTTGGACTGGTTCGATGAGGGAACTGGGTGTCACTTTGCTTGTAATGGGTATGGGCTTTTTCAGTAGCTCCTCCCTCTTCTTCTGTTGAGCTTGTACAGTTAATATATCTCTGTATACCTCTGTATAAAGCAGAGATCAGAGAGAACAAGACTGCCTGCATCTGTTTGGCTCCTCTAGGTCTCCAGTGGGTCAGATGTTGCAGTTCACACTTCCAGCTTGTGATGGTGCTGCCCATATACACCCACCTCTGCAGGAAAGCAGGAGCCAAGGAGCTCCAGCCGGAAGATCAAGCCACAGTCATTTGACTTTTTGTGAATTACATTCAGTGTCTTAGCATCCTTTTTCTCAGCTTCCATGCTTGGCTTCTTTTCCTTATTGCTTTTGAGCTGTAGGGTTAACTCTTCCTGCAATGCCAGCTCAGTGGTGTGAGGTGGTGGTGTGGTGGTAGTGACTCCTGGCAGACCAGGGGCTGCTCTTAGCCAAGGAACCTGACATGGTCATGGCAGGCCATCTCCTTGTCCTGCTGGTCCTCGTCAGTGTCTGACGTAGGAACAGCTTTCAGGTAAAGAAATGCATCCGGACAATCTATTATAGCCTCTACTTCTCACCTTGTATCTGCAGGCTGAAGCTTTGCTCCATGCTTCTCTTTAACCACGCATTCCCCACAACTGAAACGCCCATCCCAACTATCACTACCTCAGGGTCTTTCCAGCAGTTATTTGTTCTGTTGGCTTTTGCTCTTTTATCAACTCTTTTGCCCACACATTATTTTCTTTGCCCACTACTGTCTCTTCCTTTTCTCCCTTTTTCTGTAGCTCTCCCACTCCCTTGTCCATCCTCAGGACGACAGGATTACAAAAGCAATTGCCCTTTGTGAAAGTTGTGTTCATGATAAAGGATGACTAAATAACACAACAGATCTTAACTGCAGGGTCAAAGTATGTCTTCTACCTGCTAGATCTTCTGCAGTCACCTCTATGGTGTCACTGCCTACTTGAATAATTATGTGTGAACTACAGCTGGCATGAAAAAAGATCTTTGGGGAGCTATGGCATGAAAACCAGCTAAGGGAGGAATTTGTAGCAGTGCTAAGTGGGATGTCTCTCTGATGCAGAGATTAGTGTCAGTTCCTGCAACTGGAGGTGCCAGCCTGGGATGCTTCTCTGTGGGGCGGTGGGACAAGTGCAACGAACATGGGGAATCAGAGCACTCTTCAAGGGTATCATCTTTCTCAAATTCAGTATGTGACAGGATGAGTTCAGTGTTTTATTAACAGAGAGGGAATATGTGATTGGAGTTTGCATTATTGAAGAGCAGGACTCAGTGGGGCAGGACAATGGAAATGTCCTGGGAATTTGTCAACCAAACCAGACCATTTTTGAGGGAGATCATGTTCTGGGGTCTTCTCATAGCCTCACAGCCCTCATCCTCAAGCTTCAGGGAGTATGAACTTAAGATCAGTAGGGAAATCTGCTAAGATGCTATGTGGAGAAATATGTTCAAAGGATTCTTGTTACTAATGTAGTTATTTTTTAGAAAACTTAGTTCCCATCAAGGCTTGTTCTTATGTTAAAATTCATATGCTTATACTTTCATATTCATTGCTGACATTCTGCATGTGCTATTTTGTTCTTCCTTGTCCCGTATTCTTTTTACCTATTGAAATTATAAACAGTTTCGAACTAAAAATATACATATATTTTTTCCTTTTGTCAGATTATGAAACACATACTTTTGCTGATACATTACTTGACACTCTGCCAAAGAAAACTGGTAAAAGGAAACATAACAGAAAATGAGTTTTGAGAATCAGGGTAAGTGTTTATTAAGCTTATTTTTATTATTATTATTGTGGGAAATAGTAGCTTAAGTTAACTTTTTGTGTGAGAATGTTTTAGCTGACTTTGAATGTAGCATAATTCTTTACAGAAATCTGTTCAACATGTGGCCTCTCTTGTATGAATCATTTTCTACCGGTGGCTAATGTGAAAGAAACTGGCTGTTGTAAGCAAATGACGTGTGTTGCTGAATTTTAAAACTGCCCAGCAAAGCACCACTTAAAATCTGTCAGAACATATATGGACATAGCTGTACAATTCATAACCTCTCTGAGCATGTAGGAGAGTAACTTTTCCAGTTGACCTTTAGTGTCACAACTGTGAAACAAATGGATGTCTCTTTTCCTTATTTACTCTTGGACTTTCCACGGCGCTCATCACTCTCAGGCTTGAGTCCTCTCTCGAGTTGGTGGCCGTATCCTCAGAGTACCTCTGTGTGTCGGGGCATTGCTGTCATCCTCCCCAGCCCATTGCCATCTGTGGCTGCGAGGGGCAGCTACGCAGCCCTGAGGTGAGGTGCATTCACGTACATTTGGGTCAGGATCAGAGGGGTTTGAGGTCTGTATGGGCTGAAAAACTGCACCAGCTCTGTACCTTGCTCCTTCATGCACGGACAAACTGTGTGTGACCTTCCAGAGTGCCCGAGAAAGTCTGCCTCAGGCGGAGGGCTGGAGCCCAGGTGTTCAGAAAGTTCTTCAATATTCTTCTTTTGCAATACCTGCCATTGATACAGGAAATAGCTAAAGCTTTATTTTGCACTCTGACACATAAAGGTCCCTGAAAACATTTTTATACAAACACAAGTTAACTTATATCCCACTGCATCATCACAGTTTAACAGACAGCTCGCTCAGCTCAGCACTACATTACTCCTAATGAAATCAGCCTGGAGGCAGAGTACAACCAGAAGCAACTGTTTTGTTTGCTGGATGAGTTTTTGAAAAGTAAACTGTAGGCCGCAAAGTGTACACAGAGGACAATGCAGCTATAGAGCTGAGGACCACACCAGTGTGGAGCTTACCCATCAGATTCTGCATTGCCTGAAGTTAGTGACAGCAATAATAATTAGGTAAAATGTAACGTCTTCCCCTTCAAGATGTTTGGAAAGAAAAGCTAGGAAGCTAGACATATAGCTAAGAAGCATATTGCAGAAACATGTAAAATACATTAATCTGTCAGGCATCAGACATGTCTGGAAGATTTATCTTAGATTTTGACATACTTGCTATTCTCTCTCCTTACACTGTTAAATAACAGCTCCTTTTAATTGTAACGGGTGCCACTCAGTCCAAGTTTCGGTCACACAAGATATAACTAAGTGTTGGAGGTACAACCCCTACCCAGAAAAATCCACCTGATACCGAGGAACCTGCAGAGATAGCATAGCGCATTGCATGTTTTTTGACTTCATTTAATTCCTCTTCTCCTTCAAGGCCAAAACCAGCTCCAATCTAATCTACCATTTAGATTCTGCCTCTAACTGCCTCCCTTCCATTTTTCTCACTAACAAAGCAACAAGAACTACAGTAACATCAGTATTACAGCGAGGAACTAATGGATGTAGGTAAAAGAAATCAACAAGCAAATGAAAAAGAGAGAGACTGCTTATCTCCTTTTGGATGGTTCTTCATATGATAGTACTGCTATAACAGTACATTTCTTGAAGGGTTTACTTGTGTTCCTGGGGAACAGGATTGGACTCTAAGGCAATTTGTGCAATGAAGCCATACAGTCTCCTTAGCTCTCAGCAATGAACATCTGATCAGAATGATTATTTTGATATGGATATTTATGTACATTATTACTGGTGTTAATGGGAATGGAGGATGTACATGTGAACTATTGGACTGGACAGTGGGTTGGGAATGACACATAACGAGGGGAAAACTCCCTGCCCAGGGAATTCAGACAGTGCTGGGCAGTCACTGCTATGCTATTTGCCACGTGCTATATACAGTCACAAAATATTCCACTCAGTCAGAGACACGGCCAGAAAAAGCCCTGCGAACCCCAAAGTCTTGCAGTCTTATAATAACCACTGAAGCACGCTCTCCACCACAAAAGGAATAGCAGAGCTCCTGTTGACCCACATGGGACAAGCTGCATGCAATTTATTGCAGTATGTGAAGAACCAGGCAAAAACAGAGGGGGTGATTTTTGTACATCCAGGGCCACTTAGCATTGCCCTGGAACTTAAAAGAAAACTTAAAGTATGAATAATGTTCATTTTTATGTACTTCATAATGCTGGAATGAGGTACGATAAAATGATCTGGAGTTTTCAGCATATCTGCTTACTTTCAAGGGATAAAAACTAAATATGGGTAGCAGTATTTGGATGGAAGTATATCCCATTGTTTAGAACATTCCTTTCAAAATGATCCTGCATTCTTCTTCCCCCTCCTATTCCACTTTTTAGCTTGTAAATTTATTTTACATGAAGGTTGTTGGATAGAGCATACTGGGATGCTACTCGTCACTTCAAGATCAAATGCAGGAACTCAGAAAAAAAAAAGCATTGGAGTCTTTATGACTGAGTTTCTTACATTGGAAAACGAAGGAATATAATGATGATACAATAGTCCTCACTGTAAAATGCCATTGCTATTGTCTACAACACTGTACATGTCATTATTATTACTATTATTATTTTTCTGACAAAGATTAGTCTAAGACTTCAGTTACAATCAAACCACAAACAGGACAAACGGCTAACAAAATAAGCTGCTGGCTGACTTGTCTTCTAAAAAGCTGAGACAGCTGCTAGTTTTTGATACCATTGCTACATGTTGTAATACTAATTACTGCAGTCAAACCATTTTCATTTGGTCTGATTGGCCAATGCCAATATAGCAACATAGGTGAATGATACCTATTTATTGTGTGTTTGTTTTGAGAAGAAGATGGTCCAGGTCATGCATTGTCCCGTAAAAGAAGGGTGGCCACACACGTGGAGAAACTGCAGCTGGTCCTCATGTTATGTCAGGGCCAACAAGGACTAGAAGACTGTGTCAAACTGGAGCCATCACTGGAGGGATCGGATCAGTCCTGAAGGTCCTGTCAGCCAAGGGAGCACAAGGCATTTGCTGGTGCTGACTCTACCTTACCCTAAGAGGGTAGATCCGAAAGCCTGACTCAGTGGCCTTTTTCTTGGAGAGTTGAACTGTGGCCCCAGCAGTCACAGTGGCTGGAGAACAGAAGTTAGCAAAGGGAGAGAGAGCAAGACAGATCTAGAAGCTACGCTAGCTGTTCGCCCAGAGATCTCCACTTAGCTGCTGCTGAAATGGTTTAATAAGAATGTGATATTTGGTAGTGGCAACAGCTTTTTGCTATCAGTATTTGAAGAGGTGGACAGTATCATCCCAAATCAACATATCACAGTTTGGGGATCCCTCTATGCCGACAGTCATATCTTCTCTTTTCCTGTCTATCTAAACTCCCCCTGCTCTCTGTCATGCTGAGGAGCTCTGAGGACAAGGGAGATCATCAAGAAGAATCAAGCCGGACAGGGTTGTTCTGTGTTAGGTTTTTACAGAGTGTAGAAAGTGCCTTTCTTTCCCCATCACCACTTGTGGTGAAGCATCTGTTTGTGGGCCTGTGCTCTAAATTGCAGCAGGAAAATTTTCTGGTGTAAATACAAAGAAATTACCTGCTTCTTAAAGCAGCTCTGGTTTGAGTGCAATCATCATTCAGAATCACAAAAATAAACCTTTTACAATGTTGTTGTTTATTACCCCTTCGAGCCACAGCGGTTTGTGCCCAGTTCCCAGCCGCTGTACTACTCCTGTGCCTGTGCCTGTGCCTGCTCCTGCTTCTTCAGGGATTTCAGTGCCCCTCTCCATTATGTTGCAGCAGAAACAAGGTCAGAGCAATGCTAAAACACCAGGAAAGAGCATTTCTTTTTTTAAAGTTGTGGGGTTCACTCTGAAGCCTCGCAAACACTTGTGTGAGGAGAAAAGAGCCAGTCCAAGATTAAGTGGCTGCAGGGGAGGGTGCATGGAGTGAGGGGAGGGCAGTGCCTTAAACTGACATTTTTGCTTCACTTCCTGTTCATTTCATGCTTTGTTTTAGCTTTAGCCAAACCCTGCACTCATTTATGACTAAATTGCATATTATTACATATTATTTAAGCTTCTGTGATGGTGAGGAGTAAGAGAAAGACAGTTCCATTAGCCCCAGAGGGGAATACGCAGAGTGCCTTTGCTTATGAGCTAACTCTATATTGCAGAGGGAGCTGCAATACTTCAGCAGAGAGCTTGTAAGAAATCAGCTAACACATTTAAACAGTAATTTGGAATCACCAAATACTAGTCAAAGATATCTAGCTGTTGTTATACTATAAATATAACAATTGCTATTATTAGTAGCAGTGATAGTTATTATTACAAGTTATTATTAGTCATAATTTTTATTGTGGTACCACTCAGGAATTCCCTTAGTAGACCAGAGTGCGCCATGCACCATTTTTGCACTATGCACTGTAACACTGTTACCATGACAATTTTTCTCTGTTTGCCAGTGTGTTTTGGCTAAAGAGCCAGCTGTTGAGTAGCTGTGCTCCAAGTTGCTGAGCAATAAATCCCAAACCAAACTCATGACCAGATTTTTGCCCCAAGTCTCAATCTTGTGATTTGCTGCATAGGCTGCATTGCAACTCCGCCTGACTTCAGCAAATCAATCTGCAAAAACAGCATTCTATCACTGTGAAACAAGTAGCTCCTAAGCCAAATTTATGAAAATATACATTAAATACTTATTTGTAGAGGTGAACATATGAGATGCTGCTGGTGAGGCTGGCGATGAAGAACATATTACTGAAAGGTTCTGTGGGAACAAGTGAAGATGAGAATGATTTTTTGCAATACAGGAGAGAAAGCTTTTAGAAGCACATTATGTTAAGAAAAAAGACATTTTGCTAAGCAGGAGGCGACAAACTTTGTGAAATATCAGTCATTTCTCAGAGATGAGGAGATTTCTCTGACACCTTGTCATGCTTGAGAGATCCACAGAAACATTGGCCTGGCTTTTCGCTTGATGTTATTGAACTCTGCAGACTACTCCACAACACTCTGGGCAGACCAGTGCAGAAGGTCTCCTGCAGTGGCCATGTCATTCGCTTCTGGGCTGGAGCACCGCAGAGAACTCTGCAAACACTGCCCAGAAACCTTCATCTCTTTTTTTGGTTCTGTTTTCTGTATGTTCCTATCAATGTGCTGCACAGCTGTTGGGAACATTCTGGGTATTCAAGTCCTGTGGTGATGAAGGGCCGATAAGGAAATACTGAAATGTTGGGCGTTTTTCATTTAGAATAATAGAGAACATTTTCTCCTCCCTTCCCCCCCCCCAACACACACACTTGTTTAGTGCATTTAGTAGCAAGGCAGAAGAGCAGTCTTATTTAGCAAGTGAAGAGTCTTCGTGGCTGGTAAAGCTAACACTGTGTAAGAGAGACTTCTCGCCTAATGCTAGTTGTCTAAAAATTAGGTGTCTATTCTAAGCTAGTTGTCTATTGTCAATGAGAAAAGCAAGCACTTCCAAAAGAAGATTCGTTCCATCCTAAAAGACATGCTTAAGATAGCTGGGATAAATCATCCACTCTTCCACAATTTTTTCCGTTGACAACAGCAGAAGCCTAGATGTTTAGCTCACTTACACTTGCCTTTTAGACTATGTATCTAGCTTTTAGTCACCTAGATCCTACACATGGTGATGAAAGGGCAGAGTCCAAATATGCAGGCACAGTGCATTTGGTGCACTTCTGAATTTACTATGCATCTTCTTACTGAAATCGGTTGAATCCTAATGGCTAGTAGTGGCCCACTGGAGGATAAGAGAGACCTCCTGAACTTTTAATTGCCTTTTCAGTGGTGTTCTCAAGTACGAAATATGTTCTCACTTCGAAATCACTGCTCTCCTACTTCTATAAACCAGTCGTGTCCTACCACCCCAACATCTGTGAAGGAAACTGAGCCTGAGCTGGGCCCAGCCTCCAGCTGCTCTGCTCTGAGAGGAGTGTAGGGACACGGGTTCCCTGCCTTTTTGCTCACATCTGCAGGCTGCAGTTTGGCTTACACTTGGCTATGGTCAGTTAGGAGCTCTGCCTCTATGCAGCACTGCTGTATGGGAAATATTAACTTGATGGAAACTTTCCACTTACGGCTAGATTTTGTGAACTAGGGATAAGGTATCCTAGTGCAAAAGAGTGTGAACTTCCAGGTATTTGCACATATACTTTATCATTATGAGTGCACACTTGTGGTGATGACAGATGCACATTATTTTGGAAAGGACATCTGGGTTCCTTTCTGAAAAATGATGTTTGCATGTTCCTTTACATTCTCCCACTGGAGGTGGAAGGAGGGAACTCAACACTGTATGTGTTGGCAATTTTACTCTTTTTTTATTTTACTCTGTAAAAAATAGTAACTGATTTGAAGCTGTTCAGATACTGGAGAAAAAGGATACATGTCCATAGACCAAGTAAACTGGCATGAATCAGGATCAGTTTAGTTTTTCTTTTCATGCCAGTAAGTGAAAAATAAAAAGTTTCTCCATTTGAACATACTAATGCTAATTCTTCCAAGGTGATATGGTCATTTGACTTCTCCTTTCTATATTGTAGCAACATGTGAAATTGGTCTCTGTGCAAAAAGAGTATATTTTTTTGACGACTTTTGGTTCTGATTCTTGCAGTTGTTCTTGACTCCCCTGTTGATCTACCTTTTAAATTTCCCAGCATAGATAACCGGTATCTCACTACAGGGCTCACTCGGAAATGATGTTTCCCTTGAAATGTATTTTCACAGCCTTCTGCACAAGGGTACATGCCATTCCCTAACCAAAAAGAGTGTATTCATTCTCAAGGCTCTCACAAAGATCACAGGAGATTCAACTGCCCCTGAACTGCCAGCATGGTTCAGCCCTGTTGTCACTGGGGTCTGCAAGCCATTAGCATCTGGTGGCTGTTGGGTAACCCGTGGTATGTGAACTAATGGTCCCAAACCATTACCTACTGAGCTTATCACAAAATCACTATGGTCATGATTTGCATCTCTCCAAAGTGTGGGTTCAATAACTCTTTCATCTGTCATTACCAGTAATCTTTCTTTGTAATCTTTCTCATACCTCTGTGTCACCTATATCCACACTATAGGTGATATGCTTTCTAATGGTCCGCTTAACACATTCACAAGTCTCCCATGCTCACACTACTGTTTGATTATGTCTTTTAGGGTTAAGATCTGATCAGTGTATCTACACCCTCTTCTAAAGCTAAACTGACTTTCCTTAAGCCTACTATTCAGCGGTGCCTGCTTTCTTGTTCACAAGCACTCAAGCAAACATATTCTCAAACACAGCAAACAGGCTAATGCCTCTTGAGTTTTATATTCCTTCCTGCCACTGCCTTTTCTTCAGCTTGCTGTAATCACATCTGAATACCAGAGACGAGTCCTTCCGCAGCTTTGAAAAGCAAGAGGAATACCTGACACTGTCACATCTGTAACACCTTTGTTGTCAGCATCACCAGAAGGACAAGTTTCTTCAGGATGACCTTCCATGAGTCCCACCAGGGCCTTGGTCCCAGGACAAGGACATCTGTGGGGTCTTTCCATTCATTTCGAAGACTTTCAGTCCTGACTCTTGCAGCTCTTCTTGGCTTCCCTGTTGATCTACCTTTTACCTTTCCCAGCTTAGATGCTCTTTTCAACAGTTTTCCACTCTCCTGTCTAGATTTTCACGTTAATTTCCATATCTCCCTCTTCACTAAGATAAACTTTTGAGAGCTCTGTCATTCCAACAAGTTTCTGACTATCTGTTCAAGCAGAGGTATGGGCCATGAGAGTTTTTGATCTAGTGCATCTGTCATTCACCTTCCAAAACATAGCTTCAAGAGAGATGTGTATCTGACTAGATCTATTTGGAAATACTGAAGAAGTAAAAGTAAATCTGGAACCTGATATTAGGTCCTAATTTAATGCATACTCAGCCTTTACTCAGCTGATCTCAAAATGAATCAGTCTATTAACTCTTCACACTAGACTTTTTTTATTTTAAGTGTTTCTTCATCAGAGTTTCTCTGATTAAATACTGAAAAAGCTGTATCATGATACAGATAGGCATATTACAGTTAGAAGACAAGCATTTAGACTAATCTGTTGTGACCAAACAGAAATAGTGAGCTTTAGTTTCCTCTTTTGGAAAGGTGGGTGGTAGCTTTTCTCAGATCACTCTCCACAGCTGGCAAAGGATTCTCAAAACTCATAGGTGTAGTGACCAACCTCCAGACAGAGGCTGAAATTAAATTAGGTCTCCTTGAAACCCATGTCTAGTCACTTCTTGCCATAAATGCCAGTGTTACTGGTACTACGAAAAAAAAAATGAGGAGAATAAATATAGTTTTATCGATTCTGTTGTATTTTTATATCCCTTAAATGCTGCAGACACCATTGTGTGAGGCATCACACAAACGTGCAGTAAAAGATACTGATCTGAACAGCTAATTATCTTGGTTATTGCTGATTTAAAATAGGCATATTACACATTTATAACATAAAGTAGTACTACTTTTGATTAAAAAAAAATGCAAGAGTTATTTTCACCAATCAAAAAACAATCACAATAGTGTTCATGCTTTGGACTTCATTTCAGTGAACTGTACTTTCTGATTTTTTTAATCAGAAATTCTTTCACTAATAAGTGATTGATATCACTTTTAGTAAAATATCTCAGGATTATGAGGAAATTCTGTGACATTTTATTTTTGCTATAAGTCGGTATGGTGATTAGGGCTACCAGTTGCGATTCCAGGGAGACATCGTTCTTCCATTGCATTTTTCTCTATTCCTTCCGTGCCAACTCTTATAAAACAAGATACCACAGGATTTAATTCTAAAAATCTAATATTACTGCCTTGTGGTAAACTGAATACTACAGATTCCTGCTTGATAATACTGTCTCATGGGATTCCTGTGTGGAAATAGAATCTCCTGGGATTCCTGCCTGGTAACCATATCTCACTGGACTTTGGTAGTATTTCTCCCAGCCCCACCAAATAAGTAGTCATAAACCTTACACTCTCATTATTTTACATGACATTATTTTACTAATGTCTGATCCTGCACAGCTTAAATCAGTGGGAATTTTTTTCACTGACTCACTAAAGTAGAATCAGGGCTCCAAGAGAGAAGAATTTTATGGAATATTTTATTTATTTGACAAAAATAACATAAAGAAGTATTTTTTTAAAGCAGCAATAATAGAAATATTTCATGGCTGCTTTACCTCCATACTATTCAACTCGTACAAACCTTCAGTTTCATCTTTATGAAATATATGGACTGGAAAGCTTTTTGTTTCTCTGAAAGAGAGATATCATAGCAGTTCTTCCTCTTTGTGCCAATGAGAGAAGTCACAGCTAGGTATTTTCAAGCAGAATGTACCACACAATTCTTGAGGCTGATTTTCAATGATTGCCTCTGCTGTTACAGTATATCAACTATAAATCATCTATAATATATCCTCTATTTTTCTGCTTGCTTTTATTATACCTAAAAGCCCTACTAAAATTGTCAGGACCCCATTGCATCAGAAAACACACTCTTAAACAATAAAGGAGACAGTCTGGCCTTTCTCTGCTTAGCTACTCTCTCTGCTTAGTCATCCATAGCAAATTGTCAGAGGATAAAATTATTCAAAAAGGGCACATGATGACGCAGAATTTCATTCTTACGGTTCTGCCCAGTGATTTCCATGACTTCTTCAACTCTTCCTGGGATGTGGGGCCATCCTGGAAAGCAGCAGGTAGTCCACGCACAGGGCAATCCTGGCATGAGAGGCAGGCCCATGTGGTTACATGTTTCACAGGCTTCCAACTTGTCCTGGCAGTCTGTAAAGCTGAGAGCCATTCAGGAAAGGTCTGCTTTTGTTGTCCCCTGTAAGATGTCCAGGCTCAAAAATTTCAGCTTCAGCTTTCCTTTGACTCGTGGCGTTTCTAACGTTTCCTTCTCCTGTGACCTCACGCCTGTGATTGCACCACTGCATTGGAGTAAGCCAACCCACCATGTAGGTGAGTCCTGAGACTTGCCTGTAGCTCAGAAAAGTCTGTCTGGTGCACGTGGCTTTGTCGCGTGTACCGTACTGGTCGGCGAAGGTGGGCTAGATAACGAGTCGTGGGCTCTCTGAGCTCAGTCGGCTGCTGTCACAACTGCTACTGTCACAACTGCTGCATTTGATCAGCTTTGAAACCACCTCTCCTCCAGCTTGTCTTTACTCCCAGCTTCTTCCATTTTGCCATTCTCCTGCAAGCTTTGTACCTCCAATATTTCCTTGATAAAAACTTTTTAGAAGACAATAGGATCTTCATGACTGGGAGATCACCTTGATGGAGGGAGTGCTGCTGAGCTGAGAGCCAGCCTTGCTCACAGGAGGCTGATAGAAGTTGTATTGCCACGATACACATGTCGGAGGACCCAGCCTTAACGATCCTCAACTTCAGTAGGAAAAAATGTTTTGCAGCAGTAACTCTGTAGAACGACAAATCTGAGCAACACTAAGAACTGCAGGTCTTATGGCTCTTCCGCCCCCAGGAACACTTGAAGCCAGATCTTGCTTGAACACTGTCTTTTCTTTGGCTTTGGTGAAGTCATTTAACCTCATATCTTTGGGAGACACAAGTGTCTGTGATAATGATCCCTGACTGCTTAATTTTATTTGAGAGGGTCAGTAAAGCTTCTGAAGCACTACTGAGATGAAAAATATGACTGTGATGCACTTAGTACGAAAGATACTTTTGTTCCTAAATACTAGGTTTTCCAGGAAGCCTAGCTGCCTGAATTATCATTGAAATAAACAGGGAGGTAAGAAACTGAAAGGCAGCCAGGAGCATCACTGACTTTGGCCCTGGGTAGTGCTTTGGTATCCCCTGTGATAACTAGAAGGGCTATGTATCGTGACTGTCACTACAGGGACTGATAAGAGAAGTAGGAATGATGCCAGGCTGGGGTCTGGGTCTCCGAGCTATTGCTTTTTAGGGTGCAGCTTGCTACTGGACAACGAATAGAGAAAACCGTGTTTGAGTCTTATGGAAATATCTGTGAGCAGCCTGGACAATGCAAACAAGAAAAACCAAAACACTTCTTACCAGGGGCTTTGGACAGCCCCTTAAGGGGGCATTCATGACTTTCTTGTGAGTCACCACCCCAAAATACTGTAAGTGCTATTCGTTCAGCAGGGCTAGCAGTGCAAGCTGGAAACAATCTAGGGAACTCTCCTCTTCAGGTCAGCAGGGGCTGGCAGCGCGTGCCCTGCCACTGGGAACGAGGGGCGAGACAAGAAAGAGCACGGCTTGGAAATTGCTGTCGTGCATACTCTGGTGGGGGACCGGCATTGCCGAGAGGGAAGGGCTTACTTGCTGCCCAGAACAGGAGCTGCGGTTCCCCTTCACGGCTCTCATCAGAGCAGGGATGGTTTCATGAGGCTGGGGAAGATTATGGCTAGGCAATAAAGTTACGTAAACTGGAGCTGAAATAAAAAGAAAAGATGCTGAGCTAGGGAGAGACGTGTGAAAATTCCTGCCATCCTGCACTGATTAGTCTTCTGCTGGGAAGGGTTGGAGAGCGTCTTTGGTGTATATTCCATTTATATATAGCCCAGAGGATCTTCTTAGTGCCTGGAGCCCTCCTGCTATAAAAATAGGTGGGAATCCATAAAAGCAGCATCATCTCATATATAGCACAAATCTTTTCTTACAAGATAGGCAAGAAGCTAAATGCCTTAATTAGAAGTCTGCCGAGTTATTTTTTGTATGTTGCAGCTAACGACACAGAACATGGGCTCCTGATCAAATACCAAGGCAGTAAATCAATGGAGGGTCTTTGCTACTGTTTGTGAAATGCTCCAGCTGTGCTCCTAAGGATTATAATGTCAACAGAACTCTTGATTTGAATCACAGCCTTGCCTTCACTCAGGAGCCATATATTAGTCTTGAAAAGCAGACAGTGTTTCATCGCTCAGAGAAAAGAGAAGTGCTGAGCTGAAAATAAAATGGTGATGTAGGTCAGGAACACTGCAACACAGCCAAGGGAGAGACATGGAAAATTTCAGCAGAAACCTCTAGAAATGTGAATGTTAAGATATTTCTCCATATTTTCAATGGTTTGATATAAATTTTACAAGTTTAAGATTAATTCTTCCAGATATATTTAGACAGTGCTTAGCCATCTGATTAAGTGCTCTGTTGGTGTGAATCGTCATGGCTCCACCGAGGCCAATATAGCAATGCCTGTTGACTTCAGCGGTGGATCTGGCTGTCACACAGAGTATAATATATGGCAGCAATCCCAGGAAGCAAGACGTATCTTTTTTGATAAAGGTAAATTGTCTGGGAGGATAAATTCTTCTGAACATCTTTTGTGGTTATGCTTCTGCTTTAAAGCCTCTACGACTGAGGAAAACTAGACTGTAGTCCACTGAGCTGGATTTGTGAAAGCAGTGTAAATGGTGTAGTTTTTCTTTAGCAAAACACTTGAAGTTTCCCAGGAATCTTTTGACATTTAGCAGGTGTCCCCTTGCAATCATTGCAATAAATCTTAACAACCCATGTGCAACTAGGCAAAAAAAGAAAAAAAAAGCTGAAGACTCTCCTAATGATGACCTTGAAGTTGTTGACTAGGTCATAGTGGTAGTGTCATACTGCAGTTTGCACATGTTTTTACTTTTTTATACCTATAGGAATCAGCTGCTGCCAAAATACACATGATACAAACTAGAATCTTGATTATCCAAAGCTCAGCCATAGTCTCTCTTTCCTATAATACAGTTCTATCTTTGGTATTTATTGCTTAGATTGAAAAGTATCTCAGTTATTCAAAACCCTAGTTACTCAGATTCAGTAAGTGGACCCATTAAATCAGTTTGCAATTAATACAGCTGGCCCAAAATCATTTCCCCTCCTATAGCTGTATTGAATCTATACAAAAGTTCCCTTGAAAGTATCTGAAAAGGGAAAGACTTAGCTTTACTTTGAGTACTTCTGTTGAAAGGAGAAAGGAAGAAGAGAAATCATAGCCCTGACACTCCTGGAACTTTGCGTAGGTTTATGTATTTATAACTTTACAAGAGCAAGAAAGCTGGTCATCCTGCCTCTCTGAAATACAGAATTAAATGAAAACCCTGCTTTTCTCTAGCACGAAGGTCAAGAAGTAGTCCAAGTACAATGAGGTTGGAGAGATGAGCCAAGTTCCTGAAAGATAATACTAGTTTATATTGCTCTTACTCTTGCAAAGTCATGATTCCCACAGTGGCTGACAGTAGCATGCTTTCTGGCTTTGCATTTTGTTTATTTTGCTTCCACATCATCACCCTTACTGGTGCATCTAAAGCCTGCGCAGAGCCCCAGCTTGCACTCCCTCTACCGGCTGCCGGACAGGGGCCAGGTTTCACACGGGCATCTGCCACCACGACCTAGCCATCATTGTTAGACTCAGCATGCAGCTTTGTGCCGATAATTCTGATTTTGCTGTTTCCTTGCGTATCATGAGCATCTCTTCTGATGGGGCCTCTAAGCATGAACACGCATGTGCCAAAGTTGAATATACAGTTTTACAAAGAAAGCTTAAACATATTAATGTTTGTCAACACGATCAGTCTAGCCAAATAAAAAAATGTGAATTTTCTCATAATTAAGTGAACTTGCCATATCACATCTGCAAGTAGATTGTGCTTCTGGTTTGTAAAAATATATTTGTCTGTCTCAGTTACAGCAATTCCTTCCTGTAAGGAAGAGCAGAATAAAAACCTGTAGGCCCTACCTGGCTGGGTTTTCCAGGGTAGGGCTCTAAACTTATTCTATTTTCTGTTTTTCCTTCCCTCTCTCTTTTCTTCTTTTTCCTCTGGCAATTTTATGTCAGGAGCAGCACCACAGCAGCAACTCAAGGTGTAAATGTGTTTTTCTTACCTCTCTTTGGTTATATTTTAATCTATCCATGTTTCCTGTCTGATTCTGCTCTGTCAAGGTGGGATAGAAAGCACAGAGTGCCCTTCAGTCTTTCTACAGCTTTTTTTGACCAAATGTTTCATCATTTTAAAAGAACGTATGTCTCCCTTTGCATAGTTGTACATGTTCTTTACGTAGACCATAACCTACATTTGCTCCAAAAAACCACCAGGAAAGCAAACTTTTGCCTACCTTTCCAATTCACCTTTAAAATTGGAAACTTGTTCCAATAGTCAAATCCTAGAATATGCTGCACTTAAGTTTTATGAATTGTATTAAGTTTTTGTTTTGTTTTATAAGAATGTTATTGTTTTACAAATTTAGAGATTTTTCACCTCTTCTAGAGCCATCATGGGAAATCCACACAAATGTGTCAGAGTTCAGATAAGATTTTTTTAAGAACTTTTTAATTTTCTGTGAGAAAGAAATTATGTGGAGTGCTCAGCCTATGCCATGAGACAGAACAACGCATTTGCAAAAACCATTAGTCTTTTGTACAGATTTTCTTATTGGAAAAGCTCTTAATTTTTGTTCTTGGTAGAGAATCCAACATTTGTTAGAATATAAAACAAGAAGCAGTAGCAAGTTCACCTTAAAGCAATCTGAGATATGGGACAGAAGTTAAAAAAAAAGTACTAAAAGAATGCTAAATTGGGCTCCCTCCTCTTTTCCTTACCGGAAGCATTAAACTTGCCATTAAACCTGATGAAATACCTATTCCTTTTTGTACTGTCCTGAAGGAGCTCTACAGCCTTTATGGTCACAAAGGAAAATAGCTGCAAAATGCAACTCAGGCCCTGAGTTCAAACCCCCTCACCTCACTCCCCAGGTAAGCACAGCCAAAACAGTGATGATTTGAGAGCAAAGATGAAATTTGAGAAGTGCTCAAGTGGTGGGGTCTGCTACAGCCCCTTGGGAGGGGTTAGCCCAGAGGTAAGCCCTCATCAAGGCAAGGCCAGCCCAGCAGGAGTTCAGCTTAGTGAGAAGATGGCCTACAACTGGTTTTCTGGGGATTTGTGGTTCAGGGAGCTGAGACAGCTGTGGGGAATTAATGAGTCTCTGCCCTGCACAGGCTGTAAGAGAGGTGCGCTGGGAGCCTGGGGTTTTTCTTTAGTTTGGGGCTCTTTCTGAATGATGGTGGAGTTTCCCTGAGCATGGTCTGAGGTGGGTTTGTTAGGCTGCTCAGATGCTTCTGGCTTTGTAGGGTCTCATGTGACCTTTAGAATATGCAAATGTAGATGCAATAAAGGAGAGAAAAGGTGAAAGGTTTTCTGAAAACAGAGAGAGAAATATTGAACCAGAGGCCAAAAAAAAAAAAGTGTTTGCAGAGGAAAGCTGCAGGGGAGAAAGCTCTGGCATCAATCCTGCCTAAAGCTGAGGAAGTGCTAAGGAAGAGGACAGCAGAAAGAGATGATATACAACAGGAAAGTGAATTATGTCTGTGCAATGCAGAAATATGGAGAAAATTACTATTGGGTTGAGCTCTCGAAGAAAAAGCAAAGAATATATGGGCTTATTCTGCCCCATTCATATTAGGAAACTCCCTCTCAGGCCCCAAAATAGCTACTTTACAGCAGCTAGAATTGTCAAAAAGGAAATTATTATTGTTTAGAACTTTTTTAGGGTGTTTCTTCAAGGGAAAAAAAAGGAAATCTCCACTCCCAAGAGCCCCATTTTATCATCCTGGGAACTCCCCTGGAAAGATCTTAGAGAAACACTTATTACTTCTGAAACTCATTTGCAGTAAAGCAGCAGAGAGGCAATGTAGTCTTCCTTCAGAACTGGGGAAGGAAATAGTTAATTTAATGCAGAGGGTTTCCTTTGTGTGTGTGCTACTGAATATGGCTAATGGATCTTCTTCCTGTTAATTTTTTCAGAGCTCTATTTAATGAAGTAGCTAAAGACACTGAATTTTGTTAGTACTTTAAATACGAATGAGCCCACTTCTACTCCCTGACTACCATCCAGTCCACCCAATGGATAATTCCACAAGATAAAATGAATTTCAATGAATTAGTTGCTTTTGGGATGGTTTTTACAGATGATACATTATGGGGTATTATAATGAAGTTTACAAAAAGTACTTTCAGAAAAGTTTATTTCAAAATGAAAAATAAAACCATTTCATTCAAAAACATTTTGGTGGGGGATCCTGTGATGTTTTGATGCTATCAGGCTTAGTTTTCTTTGTTTCCAGAAATGTGCAAAATCAGGCAGCCTGCGCCAGGGAGATTTTGAAGTCAGTAGAACTGCATATTCAAGTGGGGTCGGATGCCACCAAAGGCTCTGCAGCCAGCCCTGCTGCTGTGCGCCTCTGTGTACTGGCACCAGCCATCTTCGGAGGCAGGGAAGGGAGCGCAGACCTCTTCTGTTTTGTAGCATCACCCCTCATTTCCTGCAAGGTCCTTGCATTTCTGTAGCTAATGGCTGTGTCAGGCACCTGGCTGATCATGACTTTCTATTCTTTTATTTTATTTTTATTTTTTTAGGAAAGCGCTACCACCTGAGGAGCTTTACACTGCTTCTCTGAGGGCTATACAATCCCAGCCCCACCAGGCCTTCAGGGGGGCTGTTGCTATTTGTGTGCACTATAGATGTAGCCCTCTAGAGTCCTCTATTGAAAAGCCGGGCAATTCATTCATCTCTCCGGTGACTGTTTCTTTTAAAACAGTCTATCTCAAAGTTTCTTTGAATTCGTCCAGCACCACATAATTACACTCTCCTCATTACACATTAGGAGATTTAGCTGGGTTGCAGGCCTGAGTGTCTGAACTTAAAATTGCATTAAATAATTGAGCTGTAAAAACTAGATTTGGTGGGAGGTCTCCCCACAGCCACTCCTGTTAATGTTTATTCTCTTCAAATTTGCCTTTTCTCACTAGTGACCGGTCTACACAGGACAGTGCAGGGAACTGATCTGTCTCCCACACAAGCAGTCTTTTTCTTGGTTTTAAAGCAGTAACTGCCTGTTTGGGAGGGGGTTTTTTCTTCCAGTTCTATGTATTTTGGATCATTTGCTAATTTATTACAGCTTCCTTCTTTCTTTTGATTTAGCATCAAGATGTCTATAAACTCTCCTCACAGATAAATCACTTCCTCAAACCCAAACAGTTCATATTACAGTAGAATTACTACAGCTTTTGGGATTATTGCTGTAGGAAATCATAGTGTTTTCTTTAATAATTAAAGCAAAGATTGTGAACTTCTTGCAGTCAGAAAGGGGATGTATCCTGGATGTTAGAAAGGCTTCTCTTCTGCTATGCAATGGTGGCATCTAAACTATGGCAGAACTATAATGGGACAGAGCTTTCTTTAACTGTCTAAATTTGGAGGTGGCCTGAGAATGCTAACAAAGGAGGACAGTTACCATCAACTGTTCTTTAATTATAGATCTGCTTGTTCACCTTCCCAAATCCTTCAAACCTTCCGAAAGGAAACAGGAGACATTTGAACTTGAGCTCCACTGAAAACTTCAAAGGCACTATTTAAGATAGCTTTAAAAAAAGCCAATGGGTTCAATACTCTTTTTTTCACCCCTATATGCAAAGCATTTAAACACTGAAAATACAAGAAGGAAGAAAACAAATCTTTATTATAGAAGAGGAAGCAGATATGCAGAATTAAAGAAATAGCTACACTATCCAAGCTATTCAGTTTTGTTATATCTTTTAGTTTTCACAAGGGTACAAGTTTCCCAGATATCCCTAGGGACTTAGCATACATATTCTCTCTTTCTCCCTCTGTTTTGCTAATTTATGCTGCTGAAATAAACCTTGTGACCATTATGGCTATGGGCAGTGCTCTCATCTGAGGAAGAGTATATCCAAAAACCAAGGCACCTTTTTCTTACAAATAAAGTAACTATTCGGTTCAATTATGCTCCTAATCTATTTATTGCATGCATTTATGAAAGATGTGGCATACTCCAAAGTCTTGTTTAAACTTTTACAATGTTGTAAGGTCAGGTGGAAAATGATTCAAGTCCACTGAGAATAATGGAATAAGTTTTCAACACCTTTGGTGGGAGCTGGATTGGGCTGAAGTTGAACCAAGCAATTGTAGCTGAAAAGCTGAAGTTTATATTACTGACTGATTCAAATCACTGCACTAGAGTGGAGGCTATAGCGTGTATTCTGCCCTGTAGCTGCACTGAAGCTACAAGAATAAAATTTGGCCTCAAATTAGAGATAAATATGATAAATTCAGGTAAAAATGTTTGCAGTTAGCTATTTACATGTCTCCTTTCATTCACATAAAAATTTCAGGTGTCTTTTTTATAGGTTAGAAACTGGTCATTTCTTCTTGCTGTCATTTTAATGGTTGTAACCTGTAAAGGAACATTTGCAGTTACAGATGTTTCACTCACTGAGTCAGTCTGTATGTCAGGGCTTTTTGTCCATGACACAGACTCGGGAGAACATCCATTTTCCATTACAAATGCCATTTTAGCCTATGCACCAGTGAGAGAAGATCACCAAGAGCAGCCGCAAAGGAGGAAACCTCACACTGCTTGTCACCACGCCTACTGCTAAGCACAAGGAAAAGGTTTTAGCTGTAATGCCAAGAGGCCTTTCAAATGCATTGTTTTGTGGTATATCATATTGCACTATTGGCTACCATTTTAAATGTGTTTGCTTGTCTGCTCCTCTGATCTCACATTTACTGATGAGGCTGTGAATCAAATAAAATGTGACTAATAGTGTGTTGTAGCAGCTTTGCTTTCTAGATTTTTTTCAGCCTGTACTGTTCTGGATTGGACTAAACCTTCTGAGAGCTGGGGGCGTAACCACATCCTCCATTTCAGACAATTACAAGAAACAGTCAAGCTTTGTCAAACAAATAGCTGAACTAATACCAGCACCATTCCAAAAACAGGTCCATGAGACCACCCAAAACAAAGGCACGTGTGGTCAAAAGGATTTCTTTGTCTATTGTTTTGCAGAGGCTGTATATCTGTGAAGAGAAGCAAGACAGAGAAGAAATATCAGGAAGCAAGGCAGGAAATCCAATAGCTCACAAAAGGAGTGAAGGAAATGCAGGGTTTTGAGCTAGGTACTGCCATTAAGAAGTCTGAGCAGCAATTACTCTCCAGCATTGCTTTATGCTTGTGGTGAGTAAGGAAAACCGTTTTTTTTTTTTTACATTCTTTGAAAATAAATATGATGTCCTCAAGAAACATCATCAGTTTCTCTTCTAAGTGTGTAATGCTGGTGTTAAAAGCGCAAAGTGGTTTCCAAGAAAAAATGTGGGTTACTGATACTCTGCTGAAGTAAATGGGTGATGGTAGCAGGGCTTGTAGAAACAAATATAAAACCCATATCAAGTGGTGAAATAGAGTTGGAAATATCACCAAATGACTATAACAGGATCTCAAGATGACAGAGGAATAACCCTCAATGAAAGATAAAATCCATGCTGAGAAAGTGGAGGAAAATGTGCAAGTAAACTGGGAAACAATTCATGCTTTGTAACATAGTTATTCAAGATGGGATAGCTATTTATGTTGCATGCACAACTTTTGTTTTTTATGAACAGACAACTATAAAAGTACCAGCATAATCAAAGACCAGAATATTTTGCATGAAGCTTTGGCTAGGTTAGACCACAAAAGCTATGATGGGCTAAACCAAGGATTAAAGAAACTAAAAAATATCTGCTTTCAGATATAAATTAGAAGGTCCTGGAGCAGACTGCATGTCATCCGTCTGGAAGAATAACTGCATCAAATGCAGAACTTGGGCACTTTTCTTCCCAGTTAGTCACCTGCAGAGGCACAGTGAGGAGACATCATGTCATCCCAACACAAATAATCCTGAACATCTGTCCCAGTTGGAGAAAATGCCAATGAAGCTTAGTTGGCTCTGATCCACAGTACCACACAAATGAATGGCTGGAAGAGTGGCAAAAAATGGACTTCCCAGGAGCCAAAATGAACGGGGCAGCTCTAACAAAGCCTCGGGAACCTACCCCCACCAGGCATCCCAAACTACTAACAAGGACTTCCAAAGCTAAGTTGGCAGTGGCCCATTTTGCAGATGTTCAGCTGGATTTCATCTTGCATATCTTGATCAATGAAAGAAGATAAATGACTGTCTCAAATGCTGTAGAGTTTGCTGCAGAACTTGAATCTTGGAGTAGTGCACATGAGAAGGAAGCAAGTGCTATATAAACTGTTGGCCGGAAACCCTCAATGTACAGTTCTCTGCCTGGTGCCCTTGAAGGAAAATGACATTTGAGCCCAGTTCAAGTATTTTATGCATGATTGGGAAAGTGAAACAACATTTGTAAAGTGTACAATGCAAAACTTGATGGAAAGAGTTCATTGCAAAGTTGAAAATGGCACCAAAAGAAATACTTTTACAATGCAGTAGAGATGAGGAAGATGAAGAAAGAGTGAAAATGTCTACAGTGTGGACATTGGGTACTCAATACCAGGAGTTTTGCTATGCAGATCTGTTGCTCTGGGTCTGCACTACTTGCTAATGCAGACGTCACCACAAGATTCTGATAGGGGCACTGAAATGGCCTTCAAATCCCAAAACAACTGAAAATTTACCTGGTGTATAACCAAAAGGCTGCAGCAGATTAACTCAAATCTACAGAGTCTTGCAAGGCATCTTACAAGGTTCTGGTCCAAATAAATAAAATGATTTATAGGATATAACTGGGATAATTATCAGCAATAGGTTTTCAGCATGTCTGTATCTGGGGACTGTGGAATTCATGATTGCTAAAAGAATATTAAGTAATGAATGTCTTTAATGAAAAATATTTCAACAGAAACAGTAATATTTCTCAGAAGTTTAAAAAAAAAAAAAAGACAAATCCCAAAGCCATCTCTTTTGAATTGCTGCAATGAGACTGAGCAAAGAAAAAATCTAAGAATGTTAATAAAAATGTTTTAGGTTGGTATGAAAATCATCACTTACCTACAGTAGTTAAAATGCCACTGCCTGAATGAGTTAATTATTTTTACTTTTGTCCTCTTCCTCTCCCTTTTTGAGTGTCATTACTTTAAACTTTGTTGGGGCGAAAAGTGAAACTGAGATAAGGATATAGTCTGTGTATTAAACTAAACTTCATTGAAATTCCCTACGGAAAGGTGGTTAAAACAATACTCCTACAGCAAGCACATGACACAGCTCAAAACAAAAGCATGTGTAAGCAGTTGTTCTTTGTCATTAATGTTGTTCCTATGCTGCCTATAGCATGGGAACAGTTTTATTCACTGTTGTATCATGGTAGTAGTTTGAGCCTCTGTAAAAGAGGTAGAAGGACAGAAGAATGAGCAGAAAACTTGAGAAAAACAGACAGAAAAGCAAAGGATACAGTCAGCGCACATACTTGTCCCTGAGAAAAGCAAAGAGTGAAGTCTAAATGCTGACAGAAAAGGGACTTGGAGCTGGAGTGAAGGTGCTGTCTTTGTGTCTTGGAGAGCAGGAGTCTGTCTACTCTCTTTGGACAGGCAGGATTGTGTCAAAAAATACCTGACACCCTCACTAGTTTTTTCTCCTGACAAAAAAGCTCTATGACAACAGTTTGGGATGGGGAGAGAAGCTGAGAATGGACCCTATCTTTCCAACCAGTTGGGGTGAAGAATGTCTGAAAGTGGCCAAAAAGAAAAATGTCCTGCTCAGGTGCTAGAAATGAGACATGAGGAAAAAGGCGCTCACGGTCTTCAGCCCCAGGGTCTCTATCCTGCCAGGCAGTCGTGGCGACACTTTCCTTCCCTGGTGTTTTGCTCCTGAGGCTTGTGAGCTGTGCAGGCTGCCCACCCTCCCTCTTTCTCCTGCCTAGTCAACTTGTTTAGCTCCCAGCAGTGCCTTGGAGGGGAAATGTAGGGTTGCGATAGGGTAGCTTGGTATAATCAACCGTATGCCCCCTAAAGACTTTACCATCCCTGAAAACTAATAGACAAAATCTACCTCTCTTCACTGAGAGAACCTGCCTGCAACAGACGCCTTGAATGCTGCAGGAGTTTGGACCTTGCATGGCGCACAGGACAGTAAGCAAAACGGAAAACCTGAAATCTTTTGTTTCTTTTTCAGTCTCTATGTTTGGTCTTTCATAGCCTATTCCGTCGCTCATGACACAGAGGACATGATACTGTCAGATTGCTTCTGTTCAGTTCCCATTAGCATTTTCAGTTATTTTTTAAAAGCAAGCAAATTCAGGAGCAGAGTTCATAATTTCCTGTATCCTTCTTTTAACCTAGGTCTATTCTGCACGCTACATGACATTATTTAATGTGCATCATTTCAGTATCCTTTTATATGGTTTTGATTTAATGGAAAGCAGAGCTCAAAGAATGTTGACTGTCTTTCTTATTCAAACATTGCTTCCTTCTTTAATAGAATATTACAAAAAGGATATAAAGGTGGAAGTAGTGGAGCATACTTTTTGGTAGGAAAATGCCTTTATGTTCTCACCTTTGTGTGTGTGTGAGCAGCACTAAACCTATTATTACTGGGCTTACTGAACTCATTTTATGGACTCTTTTTACTTCTCTTTCTCACAGAATTCTCCTCTTAATGATGAAGACTTTCATTAATTGTTTTTAAATGACCATACTGTTATTCAGTAGATAGCCCATAAGAAGTCCTTCGTATCAAGATGGCTTTGAATGGAGTTTGCACCTAACTGTGTTTCTATGTAATGTACTATTTAACTTCACAGATCTTTGGTTAAATTTAGGTAAAATGTTTATTTCAGTGCAGTCTCTCTTTTCTCCAGCTGTGCTGTATCTTCACCTAACTCTAGGAAGTGAAGAGTGCAAGGCCAAATCCCACTGAGATTATTGTTTTTGCTTGTCAAGCATTTCTATATTTTTGTATTGCTGTATCATCTTTCTGGATGTAAAGAGAAATTTTTAAAATTTAATGCTTAGCTCAAAATTAACTTGCAATGTGGACTCCCCTCAACTTTGCAAAAGTTCATTTTCAGGTTCAGATTAGAAAAATATATAGCAGCATATTTTTTATGTTGATTGAATCAGAACTCGGGATCATTGATCCCAGTCTGGATTTGCCGTTTTCATTTTAGAACTACTTTATCAAAATAACAAACAATTAAAAAGAAAAATAAAATTAACATAGCAGCCACCTTAAATCGGTGAATCACTACAGGTTTTGTATGGCCAACATGGCTGAGCTTTTTTCCCAAGTAGTTAAAATATATTTCTACAGAAACTCTTAGTTCCAGGATAAAACTTAGCTAAAGAAAAGCATCTGATAAAGATTCCTATCTCCAGTGCTGAACTTTCATATATCACAAGTTCAATCAACACCACAAACTCAGCTTTCACAACATATTCTGGGTCCTATTCTAGAAGAGGATTCATAAACTGGTAAACAGATTTACATGACTAGACCTGGCTCTACCAAGATTCATTTAACTTAATGACAAGATCAGGTGTCTTGGCTTTTTAATTAAGCAAATTCGAGAATACTCTAGTAATGTGTAGGTCAACTGAAATGTTCAAAGTAACTTACAATTTCTGGTTACCTGAATGTGATGGGAGAAAGTATAACTGATACTGACTGATCATAAAATAAAAATAAATGTATGCAAGTTACAAAATAAGTGAGTTTTGCAATTTCTGTATTCCATAAAAATAGGAATGTAGTCCTTTAAGAGGAACAGTGAAAAAGCTATGAAAGTGCTATGCTTTCTCTCAGCGCACAAAGTTGGTAAGTGTAAAATGTTCATATGATTTGGGTGGACAGGTTCACTGAGAGAATACCCTAAGGCAAGTCAGAATGAAAATAATAATTAAAATTGTTTTTTTAAAAAAAGAAAATCATTAAAGGCCATTGACAAAATTATTACATCAAACTAATTTACATTTGAATGCACCTTAGTTTATCTCACATCTCCTTTACCACAAGTAATAATTCTAAAATAGCTAAAAGTGAGTGATGCAACTTCCAATTATATTATACAGTGTATAAAAAATGTCCATGTTTATGCCTGTCACACGATCACAGCTGTTACTCTTTTTTAGAAGTACTTTGAAGACCCTTGCTCACTTCTGGTCTCCATACCAGCTCCCCCATCGCCCCTAGTGCCCTCTCCTTCTTCTCTGGTTCTTGCTTGGAGGCTTCAGGAGACTCTCTCGATATTTTGTGTTTGTGTGGAAAAGTCGGACCATTTCATGGTCTTTGTTATCCAGTACTCTGGGCAGAAAGAGGGACGACTTCTGTGTCCTGCGAGTTTTAAAACCCCGCCTGGGTCGTCCTTTCCCATTGACTGAGACATACCAGAGTCTCTCTGCGCTGGCTTTGCGTTTGGTGTTGGCTCCATTGGGCACAGTCTGGTACAGACGGGACGCATAAGTGTTATAACCCAACTCATGGATCCTTTCCACAAACTCACACTCTGCGTTATAATTTTCCTGTAAAGCAAACGTGATAAAGTCTAAGAAAAAATACATAGGTGATAGCTCGCTTGTACCTCAATTAGATTGGACTAAAGTCTTACAAAAGACTCTATGCAGTATTAGGCTAAGGACAGCAACACATGTGAGTGGAAAAACTCAGTGATGCTAAAAAGGCGTGTAGAAGAGCTGAGTCTAAGCTGCTGGGCAGTAATGTGCTCCCTGTTGCCAGCAGGACTGAGCTCTGTGTGTCAGAAGCAGAGAAAGACTGAAAAAGAGTTTGAACACAAAAAATGACATGTGAATAAGAAAGAATAGCTCTGCTGGTTTTTCAGCCTAAAGTTTAATTTGTTTGTGCTTATAGGTCTAAATATGCCTGTGAACTGGAAGCATGATCTAATTGCCATCTATCAACTTTCAACATCTGTTAAAAAGGTAAAATCATATAGTTTAAAGTGTGGATGTTGAATAAGTGTATAGATAGATACACCTGCAGTCTATTATGAAGATTTGAGCTGTGAACAACAGTTAGCTTTACGAAACTTCTTTGTTTGCATGAGTGTACCAAAATGAAAGTACATGCTGCCCACCAAGTTCCTCCAAAATGTGAAGCTGCTCCTTTATTACAACCAGATCCCTGTACATATGCTTCCAGACAGACACGTGCTTCTTCATCCTGCCTTCCTTGTAGATGGCTTAGACTCATTTCCTCAGCACTTGCCTTCAAAACATCAGTCCTACTATAAGGGAAAACAAATTCCCTTCCCGGATGTTCACATTTTATCTATCAAAATTTGTCCCCTTTTGTCTGGTCCTCAGCCAGAAAAGGCCTGCTCCACACTGCATATCTCTTTTTCACTTTCTTAACTGTGTAGCTGTCTTTGCCTTAGCCCTGGGTCTATGACTTGAGTCTGTGATGTGTGTGAGGCAGAGAGGAAAGAGAGGGGAACGGCTGCAGAGTCCTTCGCAGAGGTTTTCCTTTACAGCTGTGTCTCTGGCAGAGGTGGTGAAGACACCGGTACTGAGGCTGGGGCCAGGACAGCCGTGGGCTCCATGGGAACCCTGCAGCGTCCCACTAGCAACACGTTTAATGCTGTTCGCTCACCAAAGATGCTGATAGGCATTTAACAAGGTTTTAAAAGACACTACATGTCTCAGTTTCACAGCTGTAAAACGGAAGTGCCCTCCCTTGCGAGGACAAGGTTTTCATATGCTGCGGTGCTGGAGCCCATGCTACTGCCATATGGTGGCAGATTTTTCTTGCCATTTGCCTCAGTCCTAGCTCTAGAAGGTAGATTAGCACAGTCTGCTAAGGACCCAGAAAAACTCTGTAGAGTCAACTAACTGATTTTATTGACATGGAGAAATTGGTGAACCAAAGGATAACTGAGAACAGTTAATCTAATACTGTTCCATAAAATGATCCCTGTATAATTATTCCAAAAGAAGTCAATATTCTCTGAAGTAGGGAGCCTAACACAGGTTCCTGGCACAGTAGCATCACTGAAGTAGCTAGTCAGTTTTGCTAGGCAAGCAAAGAAGAGAAGTTTCTCCTGAGCTGAGCCTTCACCCCTTGCTTCTCTTGTGAAAAGAAATGCCAGAGTGGAAGAGCTTTTCTGGAATGGTCCCTCCAGCTCTGAAACACAAGTCTGTAGGAAACCGTGTCTCTCAAACTGGAGCTGGAGCTGCAAAAATTACCTTTTCTAGTTGTACAGGAACTTTTCACGGATGATATTCCTTGGAGCACGACTGAGCTGAACAAACCGCAGGATGGCCTGGTACGCCTCACACTGGAGAGGGCTATCCAAGAAAACAGGACTCTCTGGGCTATCCCTGGCTTTTCTCCACTGTAGGAGAGGGGCTTTTTAATTTTAATTCAATCCAAATAATCTGGATGAAAAAAGATATCTATTCTGAATGAGAAAGAGATAAAGGCAGAAAGAGCTTCCTTTGGGGCAGACTCTGGCTTTTTGCTGATAGAAAATCGCTATTGAAAAAGATGCCCAAATTTAATCCGCATATTAACTGGACTCATAGAAGTAGTCCAGCCTTAGCCCTGGCACAGCAGAGGTAGTATGTCTGCATTTCCCTTCAGGTGCATTTTCCTTTGCCAAAGTTATTTGTGGTCCAATTTTCTGTACTAGCAACGGTCTTTATATATAGCCCCTTCCATCGGTGGGCATCATGTGAAACACACTAAAGAAGCTGGATCAAAAACATTATCTGGAAAACACTCTTGAAAAGGTGCAGTAAAATACACTGAAACAGGGAGGTAACTGAGAGCTGATCTTGTTGATTGTGTTACCAAGCTGGCGTTCACATGGAAAAAGCTCACATTGCTTGAGAATGTATCATACTGTTCAAATCAACAGAGCTGCACAGAATTGTTGAAGGAAGCAAATTTCACATAGCTGTATTCTACCCCCTTCAAATCTGCTTTCAGACCACAGGATTCCTAGAGAAACTGCACGGTATGGTGGTTATACAGTAATAGATCGCAAGTTGCTAGGGATGTAAGCAGAGACACCAGAAGAAATTCAAGTAGATAAATAATGCATATAGTGTATACAATGGTAAACATAGACATATTTGTCCCTGAGCATAAAGCAGTATAAGCTAAACTGTTTTATTCACTGGCAGGGTAAGGGAGCTGGACTAAAAGGGCAAGACCACTGCTACCAGTAGAGTGGAGATTTTGCCTCAAAGATCAGCAGGAAAGCATAAGGTCCAAGAAGGAGAATAAGGTATCTTCTTACACCTTCTCATACTTCCTTTTCTTGTTATAGCCCTGCCTTTTAGGCACTGTTAATTCCCTCACTGCCTAACCGAATACTCTGTGCAGAGAAACTCCTGTTAATGTCAGTAAGCTGCTTTTCTGTAATGGTGATCCTCGGTTGCTTCTAGATACTCTTCATCTGACATTTATACCCCCTACCAGTGTCCAAGATCCACAGCAAATATAAATATGGATCATTTGGAATAGAGAGAGAGAGATGGGTATGCTGCACTGCAACGGCTGGCTCCTGAGGGCTTTATCAGTGCATGCAATTGCCCAGGACTTTGGCTGTGAGAAATACTTTTGGCTGTACAGGCAATAAAAAAATAAAAACGCAGCCTCTTTCCTCTGAGAATTTCAAATCTTTTGAAAATATACTAATTGGTTGCCTATAACAAATCCAGAGAGAAATCTATTGTAACATTAAATGTTTTCTCTATAAACATTTGCTTGTAAGAAATCAGTGCTCCCCACTGAACCCATTCTCCGCATAGAAAATTACCAGAGTACGCCAGAGTCTTAAGTAAAACTTACTGATGCATACAGTCTGCCCCTTTTGTTCATGGCCAGGTATCTGCCTGAGAACAAGCCCTTGATGGCAACGATTCCGACATCAACAGCAGTTATTTCCAGAATACCTAGAAACAGAAACAAGTATGAGATTTGTTACTGCTCCACGCCATACGTAAGTTCTTGAGATACGTTTGACTGATACTTACCTGCAGAGTAGGATTTCACAGCTGTCACTAGCTCACACCTAAATCATACTGCAGCCATGTGAACAAAACAAGACCATTGTTTGAAACCATATAAAACAACGACGACACGGGCAATGTTTGAGACAAGCTTGACAATAAATCCCTAGATGTCTGATTGAAATTGAACCCTTTCAAAAATGAGAAAGATCTGACACTGAACTAGAGGTTCACTTAATCCTATATGTATATATAAAAAAAGTTTAAATCCTCTTTAATGCTTAGGAACACAAGAGCTCTTGACTTATTGAGACCAGTCACAAAGCTGTCCATTTCGGGACAAAGCCCTTCCTGAGGTCTTCAGAGGGTAAACCAGAGTGAGTCGGGCTGCATTTTAAAGCCATGTATATAATCATGAAAGGAACTTGTCTGGAGGGCTGCGTTGACCTCCTAAATGACAAGGGCAGTATGACTGCCTGAGTTAAAGGGAGGCGATGTTTCAGGCCATCAAAGATGGGGTCTCAAATCCTAGACCAGTGTCACAGGTGAGGCTGGCACAATGCCTACCAAAATGTTTATGTCCAGCCAGAGATGCCAGTATGCAGAGGGAGGCACAAACGGTCCAGGGAAGATGTGTTGTATGTGCACAGCTCTCCAGCCGCCTCTCAAATCCTGCTCTCACGTCAGTAGCTCTGGCCTGATACCTTGGTACTTTCTACCAGTGTTTGGGAGCCGGGATGCAGCCCAAACCCATTGCTGCCTTTCAGCGGCACTAAAGCGGAGCCATGGGCCTGCCCGCGATGTGGAGCCAGACTGCTGGCTCGATCGCGCCTGGGTGGTTACGGTGCAGCTGTTTTGAATCACCCACCGCTTCGCCGCTGAAGGATGTCTCCTCCGGGCTCTGAGAGCCTGGGGGTTCCTCTAGGAAATAGCGGTTTTCCTTTATGGGCTTCAGACGCATCCCGGAGGTCTCCCTATCGCTGCGAGCCGTCGCCGGCGCTTCCTGGGGCTGGGGCCGGGGCGGCGGCAGGCGCTGCCGGGGCTCCCCCGGGGCCGCTCCCCCTCCACGAACCGCCTCGCCCCGACACATCTCGTTTCATCTGAATTAGCGCCGAGCCCGGCGCACGCCAGCGGGGGCAGATGCGCCCCAGCCCGCCGCAGCGCCGTCCCCGCGGAGACGCGCCGGGGAGGCCGGCGGCAGGCGAGGGGCGGCCGCAGCCCACCGCGGGCTCCCGGGTGCCGGGGGCTGCCGGCGCCCGTCGGGGCTCGGCCGCGGAGCGGGGCAGGAGGAGCCGGTGCCCCGGCGGGTGCCGCCGTGTCACCCGCCCCGTCCGTCCCGTCCCGCCGCGGCCCGAGGGGCGCCCCGACTTACTGAAGGCGCTGTTTTTCTCCAGGGTGCCGTTGATCTTCCCGCCGGGGTGGACCTGCAGGTGGTACTTGGTGGCACAGTAGAGCTTCCTGCGCCGCGGCGCCCCGCCGAGGTGCTCGTAGACGCCGCCGCGGCCGCCCGCGTCCCTGCGCGCCCGCGCCGCCAGCGCCGGGGCCCGCGGCTCCCGCGCGGCGCTCAGCAGCAGCAGCCAGATTATGACCATCGCGGCATGGCGGTGGCGGCCGCGCTGCGGCTGCGGGGGGCGGCGAGGCGGGGAGCCCGCGGCGCCCGGGGCCCCATGGAGGCGCCCGGCGAGCAGCGCTGCGGGCGGCAGCGCCCGGCGGCTCACGTCGCGGAGCGCTCCCCGGGGCTTGGCAGCCTCGACCTGCCGCCTTTATCTCTCTCGGATTTACTTAAATCAATAGACATCGGCAAAGACCGCCGAGGAGTCCCAGCTGTTTGTGCTGGATGGAGGGAGCTGCCGTGGTCAGCCTGCTCCTTGGGTTTCCGGATAGACAGACTGCAGGCAGGAGAGACAGAGAGGGAGGGAGGGAGAGAGGGAGGGAGGGAGGGAGGGAGAAACCCGCTGAATTTCAGCGAGGGGAAAATAGTTGATCGACAGAGCATAGAAATAAAAGCAGCTTCCTGCAACAATAGCCTGATCTGCGGCCAATTGATACAGAGCAGAGGAGGCAAAAGGTATCAGGCTCGTGTGAACTCCCGGAGTGCAGCGTGGATAAAATTACACAGCATCTCTCCCCGACACACACACACACACACACACACACACACACACACACACACACACACACTGACACACACGCACACACCCGCCCGCCCGCCCGCACGGAGGCTTGGCCGCCGCCGCCGGCTCCGCGCCCGCGGAGCCCCCGCGCACCCTCCGCGCGGCACCGCCGCCTCCTGCGCGCCCCCGCGGGCGGCCCCCCGCCCCGAGGTCCTGACCAAACATCCCGGGGAGGCGGCTTTCGAAAATGCGCGTTTTAGGAGCAGAAGCAGCAGAAAGGGGGCTCGGGTCGTGCCCGCCCCGGAGGCGCGAGGGGAGCAGCGCCGTTCAGTGCCTTTCGCCCAGGCATCAGTGATTTTTCAGTTTCTTTCCCCCATTTGCGCCGGATGTTGAAAGAAAACAGCTATTACTAAATCAATCAGGGCACGATTATAAATAAGATGCATTATTCAAATAGGTCTTTCAAGATTTAGTCATTTCCACGTCCGCGTAGGCAAAGTAGGGCCCAGCCGCACAGCAAATGTTGTTACATGCGTCCTTGAATGAATGTACAAGGAGTTGGAGCTAATCCTTTCTCTTAACTTTGGTGCCTGGTAAGTCTCATTAGCTACAGCAGATCTGCCCTCGCTGCCATATAGCTTCACACAGCTGCCTACGCTTTCAAAATATGATGGAGCTACCTATAAATAAATATAAAAGAAGGCAAAAGGTTCAACAGCTCAGTGAATTACGCTGTCTCTGTGTGTTACTCAAAGGCAGGTCGTTAATTAGATTTGCATCTGAAACAGGCAGTGGGAGTTTTGGGGAAGTGTGTGAGAGATAATTAGTATTAATGTGCTTGAAGGGCACACAAATGCACCTTTGAAGTGAGTCATGTCAAAATTCAAGCGTTTGACCTTGATCAATATAAATTTGTTTCAGTATCGGTGAACAAGAAGAGGTCTATAAAATATTTTTAAAGGACATTCCTACGTAGAGCAAGAGGATTTTCTTACACGCTAAAGCAATCTTAAAAAAGAAAGCTTTTACTAGTCGGAAGATAAGGAGAGGCATACGACCTTTTCCTAAAAGGAATGGCAGAAGGGCAAAACGATATAGAAAGGTACTCGCTATTTCAAGTTGGGCTTAATATTTAGTAGTTCTCCAAGGCTAAAAGGCTTTTCATTATATAGTCGTCTGGAATAAAAGGAAACACATAAAAAAACCCACAAGCACCCCTCTCCGCCATGACCACTCCTCCCCCCCGCTTTTCTTCTCCACAAGTTAAGCCCTAACCTCACAAGGAGAGTTTGATCTGGGGATGATAAATGTTTGTACAATTAATTCTTTATTGTTGTTTTTCTGCAATGTCACTTACAGGCAGCAATGTAGTTTAGTAAAAGCAAACGATTAAAAATTGAAATAATGAAAGCACCGTGTCCAATAAAAAAATATGAAAACGTAAACACGCAGGACACTGATCTTGGTGTGCGCGGGGGGAGATGGCTGCTTGCGGGCCAAATCCGTCAGTTCTTCCTAAAACAACAACCCCTCTGGAAAAGCTTCCTCCGGGGACGCACAGTAAATCGTGTCCTCTGTCCTCCTAACCTCTCCCGAAATACAAGGCAGAACTGAGAGCAGGAAAAAGGAAAAAAAAAATCTGCGGGCATGCCACGAGTCTCCTCAAAGATATATTCACAGACAGTGTGCGAAAGCGAGATACAGCATATTTATGCTCAATAACTAAGTATCGCTTCCGAGTTAATCTCAGGTCGTCCCGAGGCTGGTGTCTCACCATGTGGATGCGCAAATGACATTTTACAATTTTGGATTTGCAGGATATTTTTCATTAGTGCTCTGAAAAAAAAAAACCCAACCCAATCCCACAAGATCCTCCTCCTTCTCCTCCCCCGCCCCCACCACAATAATAAACCAAAAAGACTAGTGGGTGGAAGAGTAACACGTTAATGACTTTTGCTCAAATTGCTTCCATCTTGATCACATTTTCATAATTAGCACCATCATCTACAAATCTTTCCGCCCTGGGCATCTAACACAGACGGGCTTCGCAAGCGATTTGTATTCTACTTATTAGGAAGGGGAACACTTATAGGTCTATCATTAATGGGTCCCTTTCAAATGAAATGAATACGACCTCCCCTGAAATATCAAAGGGCTGCAGCTACCTTGTCTCACTTGGGACAGCACTGAATAGCAGGCAACCGTAAGTCGTTTTGCCCTAGTCAGACATCTATACAATGAAACGTAAGCCCACTCTTGTATATTTTAAGTTTTCTGGTGACCATTTTTTGACAACAAAAAAGGGTCGCTTTGATGTGGTCTAATTCTAACAGAGGGTGGGACGTCAGATGTGGTCTACCGATTCTTTCTGGAAATATTTTTAATTATGCCCCAAAGCTCCTTGTAGCCCCAAAGTAATAATCAGAGAGCAGTTTGAGCCTGTTACTTAATGTGGAGGGGAGAATGGGCTCGAGACCGTATGTAACCAAATTAGAATTACCGCCTATAATGATCTATTAATTCGCTTGCAATGTGTAGTTTTAAACGGAACATGTTAGTATCTGTTATCCTTTGTGCTTGACCTTGCTAACGGAATACTCCAAGCCTTCCTACGGTGCAGCCATAAAGGCAGCATTCCCCCTCGCAAGTCGCTGCCTAAAGGTGACTCTTTGAGACAGATGTTTTTATTCTTACAGTGCACGCAGACCCTGTATTCTCAGCCGATGGCTCTGGGAGAGGGACGACGCGTTCAGACAGGTACGTCTAGGGTTTTTTATGACGAAGCAACGCACCTTTCTCTAATGTTGCAGACGCGTAAATACGGGGGGAAACGCACCACTGTGGAAGCCAGCCCCCGCCCTTAGAAACGCCAGCCGACGGCGCCCGGCGCCCGGCTTCGCGAGCGCGCGTTTCGCGGCGAGGCGGCTCCGGCGCTGCCGGCGCTCGCCCCGGTGCCGCCGCGCTGCCCAGCGCCGAGCCGGTGCCCGGGTCGCCGCTCGCCCCTCCGGCGGGCGCCCGTGATTTACGGCGGCCCCGTTACCCTAACGAGAGGGAAGCCACAATCTGCAGAGCAGTAAATACCAAGGCGGTGGGTGGAGCCCCCAGCAGAAAAAAATCGCCTTCCTTCACCCATTAAAAATCCATCCCAGCTCCGACGTGGACCGTGGGAAGGTCTCAAAGAAAACACAGCCTCGGTGGTTGTTAGCTGTTTTGTTTGCAACTGTGTTAATGTAATCTCCTTCCCAACATAACTTCCCTGCTCGATGCAGTTTGATCGCACCTGCTGCTGCTGATACTGGGCAGAGGTCGTAAAATTCAATTGATTTTATTCAGTTATATTTTGTTTTCTTTGTGGTTTCCCTGTGGGGCTCTCCTGCACCCTGCGGACAATATAATCTAGTTTAAATGACTTTCCAGACCACACAGCATCGCATTACCCTGCTCCATACGTGTCGCCGATATTATTTATTGTATTGTACACTCTCAACTTCCGAAAAGCAGGATGCAGGGGGGGTGGAGGAGGCAGTAGCTTTGCAGCTCTCTCAGGTGGAGAAAATAGGGTTTCCTTCAGTGTGTAACAAGTGAAAGTAGGCACAAAGAATTCTCTAAAGAAAATACCAAGTATGTAACAAAGATACTACAAGTTCTCCACCCACCTGAAATGGTTTTCATTTTTACAGTTGCTTTTTACGTTTTATGGACAAATAATCTATAGTCTTCAGATGTGGGATGATACAGTTCATTCTATATCTATTATATTGGCTATTGTTATATTGCACTTCAGACATAAAAAATTAATTTAGAACTTCTAGAAACTCTATATTTAGGTTAAAACCATGTGTGGTTTACTGACATCACTGAGATCTGTGCACATATCTGTTATATGTATGTATTTTAAATTATCATCATTATTTACAGTTTTATTGATATAAAGATGCCAATGCCTGAGCTCCTTACTCTAGCAAATTTCTGTTAAAGTCAGCAAGCATTTGCTTGGCTGAGGACTGAGGGATTAATCCTTGATTTGAAGTCCATGGAATTCACTAAGAGCCTTTCCTTTAGTGTCCAAGGTGCATTTGGATCAGGCCCAATCTTAATACTAGAAAAATTATATTCCCTTGTGCTCCGATAATCTCTTAATGGTTGATTGAATGAAAATGTTCAAAACAATGGATGCAGCAACATTAAACAAAAATTGTAAATAGCTCTTTCTTCTCTCTGTTACTTATTCCTTTTCTCGGCAAGAAGAATGGAAACAGTAGGCAGAAACGTAACACCACAGAAATACGTGCTACAGTACAGTTTAGACGGCTGTCATGTGGCTTGTGAAGGTTTGTGGCCGACTCAAACAGCGCTACAATAGAGATATTCAGACCAATACAGAACTGTAAACTGCAGCCACAAAAATAACTAAATAAAAGGGATATGGAGATGTCTGGAAGTGGGGACAGGGAGTGTAAAAACATAGAAACATAATTCATTAATCACTTGGGGGCCAGATTTGCACACCTGCTTCCCACTGTTGAGATCCTATTCAGTTGCTTTGTAGACTGAGCTCTTGCAGAAACTTTGCTCCTTTCTCGATAACTCAGTGTTTTTAAAATCAGCTCCAGATTTACAGAAAAGTGTGGTTGTAACTGAGAAAGATGCTTATTTGTCTTTGAGCAGGAAGGACCTGCTATTCAGATAAATCTCTTACTACTTTTAGAATTTCTCCCCCTGTTACTTTCACAATCTGAAGCTTGTTATGATCTCACTCAGCCCTGCAAATCTCCGGGAATTGGGTTACCTGGAGATAAAAGATTGCTCTTTCTCCAAACTGTAGTTGGATCAACACTCTGCAAAATCAGATGACAGGCTTAGGGGTCAGGCCCAGTTCTGTGCATGCAGCTGCCCAAAGACCAGAAATGAAAACTGGACGTGGTTGCTCTAGGGAAATGTTACATGCAGGAACATATGTCCCTGGATGAAAGAAGCTTCTGCCAGGTATAAACTACTCTAAACTGAAGCTTGATAAATGTTGCATTTAAATTTTTCTTTTTTTTAGGAAAGATTACTTCAGATCAAGGTTTGCATCACATGGCTGGGGTTTTCCCAGGAAATCTCATTCATGGTTTCAGGTTGTACTAAGGTGGCCATGAAGGAAAGTACCTTAAGGATGTTTCACCTAGATCAAGGGTAGGACAGAGGGACAAAGAGGAAGGAGAAGTAAGGGCAAGGAATAGTTAATAAAATAAAAAATGCTTTTTATTTTAGTTATACTTTTTAAAAGTATGCAATCCATGCCTGTCCCGCAGACACCTTCTACAGGGAATTAATGTGTGCGTCTCGTGCCACATCTGGAGCTTTCTAAAGGAAATCATCTGTCCAGAACAACCCATGTGATCTTTCTTTATCATTTGTCCTATTGTGTGGAGGCAAAAGTCCTACTCTGTCAGTCCTTCTGACCAGTGCTGCAAACAAGGAGGACTTCATCTCTCCTCACTGCTGCACCTCTCAGTCTTCCTTCAGGAAAGTTTATACTTTTTAGCTGTTCACTTTAACATTTATATTGTAAGACAGTTTGTGGTAATTTTTCTGACCGTCACTTAGGCCTAGTAGTGCAGCTTTCATTTGAGATGGCACCCCACAGGCTCCCTTTTGCGTAAAGTCTCAGCATCCCTCCCTGCTGTACATGGCAGGTCTCACCCCATCGCTGCTGGGCTCTCCTCCAGCCCGGCAGCCCCCACCACCTCACTCCCGGCTGCCCTCTCCCCCGGCGTCCCGCTACCCCGTACCATGGTGTCCCCCATAGCTGATGTGGCCTCAGTTCCTCTGGCCCTCTTGTTTTCTGCAGGCTTTGTCAAGTTCTTTTCCATAGTTTAAAGTAGAAAAGCTTCTCCTGAATTCCCTGTTTAAGGCCCATATGGTATATCTTGTGTAATACTAATTTTTATAGGAACATTAAAGGGGAATTAAATTATCTACAGGGAAAAGTAGTAGTTTTGTCCTTCTTCAGAGGAAACTGCTTATTACAATAGCTTTCTCAACTAGTTAGGTTATTAATCAAGTGATGAATAGCATGTTCTAGGCACCTTGTATTTAAGACAGTGCATCTAAGAAAATATTACGTAGGTCAGGATAATCTGGCTCCGCTAATTCAACCCAGTTTGAGAAGTGGGTAAGGCTGTCAGAGCTGATAATTCTGAAGGTTTATTTTTCACCTGTAATGTAAAGAGGGAAGGAAGTTTAATAACTTAATAGTATGTTACCTTAATACACATTCTAATTTGAGGCAGACTTCTACCACCTTTTTTTTCCTCAAAAAATTATCATAGACATCAGGACCCAAAGTAGCAAGATGGTATCCAAAGGAAATAAAAGATGTTCCTGAAGAGTTTTAGAAGGAAGATAAAGACATAATTTGTGACTGACAGCAACACAGAAGTGGACTGAGGACTGCTTATGACACAGCTGGTGTCGTGAAGCCGCTGTGGACCTGCACTCCCCTCCTCACTACTCGCAGCCTCTGGTTTACCTTAGTGGTTGCTAGCCTCAGTAGACTATTTTCGCACAGAAGGGTGGTTTTTGGTGGCAAAGGGGTATACCAAGATGACTGTAAGTATTCAGGACCATTTTATTTCCTGGTCTTTACATTGCAGCATTGCAGCATCTCTGAATGCTGTAACTCAGTTTTAGATACGAGCATCACCAATTTCAGGTGATGCTTGAGGCAAGAGTTTGCACAGAAGTGGTTGTGTAAGTATCAGAAATGGCAAATCTTGATATCACCAGCATCCACAGCCAAGTTCCTCCTGTGCTGGAAGACACAAGTGACTTTGCAATGGACACTTTTCTCTTATTTCTGGATACTCTTTTGGCAGCTGCCTCCCTTTTTGCAGAACATGAAGTAGCATAACCTCAGAAGAGGGAAACCAGGGACTGGCAACCACTATTATTTTATCCATCCCTAGTCATTACTGCCATATCTCACCTCACTTTACTGTTTTCCTTCAGATTTTTTTTCTCATAAGAACATGATATATGGCCTTCATCTCTCCTCTAGATGAGATGTCTGACTATTAAGGACAGGTATTCTTTTTTTATTACTTTTCAATATGCTCAACATAAGGGAGTGGTATCCCATAGACAGACATCTTAGATGTCTTCACTGGGGCATTCTTTCAGACAGATACGTAAGGACCGTAATTTTTCCTCAGGCTCATTTTAATTGTATTGATGTATACTGCAAAACTGCTCCCTTAGTGAATGGCAATCAGTTAAAGGAGGCTGGGTAAGTACTTGTGTATATCATGATAACTTGAGAGAAACTGCTTTCTGCACCCTTTGCTCTTGTGAATCTCTTCTAGGTAATACAGTTATTTGCGTTAATAATTTATCTAAAAAAAAAAAAAAAATCCAGAGCTGTCCCCATATCATCTCTCATGAAGCATGCACAGCAAAACATTTGAGTCCCAGTCAGGTCCTTCAGCTACTTTTGATTTTGCTTTTGGCTCAGAGGCCTCCTGGGCTTTTGTACACATGCCATATTCCATGTAATAACACAGTAGAAATGCTTGGATACAGCATGTAGTCAGCACTTGACTTCTCTGAATGTAGCAATCTACAATAGTGAAGAAAAGTAGTCTGTGTTTGCAAATGCACCTGTTTCAGTCCAGCTCCACCATTTTCTTTGTTGGTGGCTGATGCTTTAGGATTAAAATGAGGGTCTAATCAGGATCATTTTGTAATCCAAAACCATGGATCAATCTAAACAAGACTACTGGAACCTAAAAGGGTCTTTGGGAGCTGTCAGGTGTACCTTGCTTATCTTGGAAATACACTTGTCCTCTGGTTTTAATAGAAACTCAACCACAGAGAGTCAAAACACATCAGGATTTTCTGAAACAGGAGTGATAAGTTTTTTTGGTATTAATCCTTGTGTAAGACCATGGATTTCCATTTCCAGGAAAGCAGAGAAACTGAGTGAAATATTTGGAAATATAGTATCCACCAAAGCAGACTGTCAAAGAAAGAACAGCTTTTGTCAAATTGCTCTACAAATGGATGTTTGCCACAGAGGGCAAAGCCATTCACAATCCATCCTTTTCCCATAATCGGGTCTTTAGAGGATAAATTTTTCCTAAACTGAAGCTAGCTGATTTTCAGTAGATTCTCTTCAGTTCCCAGAGCTGAAGGATTCCAAAGAAAGTCAAACATATGCAGTAAAAATGGTGCCCCGAACAGTGTGGTAGACCAGATAGTTGCAATACTGTAGTCTCTACCTCAGGCAGGCTCAGACCCTCTGACTGCTTGCACGGACTGTTTCATGGGAACATTTCTACCTCCTGTCCCAGTCTGATACTTCATTATTACAAACCACGGTGCATTCCAGTATGAAAAACCCAGATTTCTCATGTGAGGTCCAGGGCACCAGCTATCTGTTTGTCACGGAAGTGTCTCTTTTGTTAGCATATGAAAGGATGTTACCTGGCAGTTCAGTTACGTCAGAATGCACAACTGTTCTCTAAACTTAACCTTTGTATCAAATTTCAATAGGGAAAACCTGGAAAACTTTTCAAAGCCACTTCCTCAGATAATTTGGGCAATGCTAAAAGAAGCATGGTTCCCCTTCTGCTTCCCCACCATGGTTCTCATGCATGACTGATCCATGGATAACAAATCCCACCCTGCGCTTTGCAAAATCTTGTACCTGATCACAAAAATTCCTCTTTCTGGCTCTGACCATTTTGCTTTTTCTACGCTCTGTAGTGGAAGTAATCTCTGTGTGGAGCAGGAAAAATTTAAATGCTTATATACCAATTGTATCATTTCCCCTCAAGGAAGCAAAAATGTACATATCATTTTCAGTTTGTTGTCCAACCCAATCCAGTTAAACCATTAAATATCCAAAATATACTCACTCCTAAGAGAAAAACGGGGGGGGGGGGGGGGGGGGGCCACACAAACCTGCTCTCATGTCCCACTCCATCCTCTATTACCTTCTTCCACCCAGGAGGACGAAAGCGAAGCCCAGCAAGGCAGGTACTTGCTGTCGTTCTGTGTAACTGCCTCAGACTCGATTATTTGGGTATTCTGAGAAACAGGAGGTCGGGTTCACCTGCACCGTTTCACAGACTTGCTTCCCTTCCCGTCCAGCCTCTCCCCTGCCTGTTGGCAGAGCCGTGTCCTGCCCTCCAGCAGGCTGTGTCGAGGCCTCCTCACCAGCACTCCTCGATTACCATTTCCCAAAGGAGCTAAATGAAGCCTAGGCTACTAATGCCCTTGGCCAGTTAAGGAATAGGACAGTCCATTTGTAACTTAAAATGAGACAATCTTGGTTCAATAATATTTGGAAGTTAATAGTTGCTGGGAGTGATCTACAGCTGATGCAGGTTCACAGAGCTCCCCTGAAATAAATCAGTGAAGTTTTGGCCAGCCAACCATCCAGTTTAAAAAAGAATGGCAGGTTTCATGTTCACCTGAATTTTATGGAAGCAGAATGCAAATAGTTGTAGTGATTTGTTTATCTGCTTTTGCCTGGAGTTTTCAAATAAAACTTTTTTTCAGGTCACTCATTACAACTTTTTTTAGCATATGAAAAAGAATAATGCCCACACACAACCCACATGCCCTAACCAAACGTAGTGCCTGAACTTGCAAACCCTTTGTCATGAAAGTAATCTTTATCTGCAGGAGCAATGCCATAGGACTATTCATGCAATGGAGAATTCCTCACATGAGTAAAAATTTGCAGGATCAGGTCTTGGATCCAACAACAGCATTTTAATTACAGACAATCCCCAAGCAATGTGTACAAAAGAGGTTTTTTCCTGGACAATAACAAAGGTTATTAGCCTGTTCTTTTTTTCCCCCCTCTTGCTCTTTGGTTTAAAAGGAGGCACCAATAATCCAAACCAAATAAAACTGACCTTTGAACCTTTTCTGCTGTACTTTTTCTCATGCCATGATTTCTTTAGTGTGTTAGTGATCTGAAGGCTCGTTCTGGGCTACAGCCACTTTCCCAGACAGGACTGCCTTTCGTCCCCTGACAAATCACTGCTGAGCCCCTTTTGTCCTGCACCACTTTGATCTCACCTGCCTGTCAGGAAAAAAAGAACTCCCGTACAGTCAGAATGCCTTGCAAACAAATTGGCAACCATTTCATTCCCATACACCATTTCAACAAAGATCAAGATAGAGATAGACAATTTTTAACCCTTTCGTTGACCCATACAACCCAGAAGGAATGCTCAATTCTGGTGGAGTGATAAGATAATTTCCTTAGGAATTGGAGGGTAAAACAAAACAAAAAACAAGAAAACCTTCTGTGGATCATAATTGCATGGCATATTACCTTTCAAATACAAAGGAGTTATTGCACAGTGGGCAGTGCTATGTTCGGATACAAGCTCTGTAGAAGATCGATTCCTTTTAATTGGACAGCTGCTTAAGCATAAACTGAAGAAACATAACAGTTATTCTCCAGTGTGAATGAAATTAATCCTATTGTACATAACCATTGTAGTATTTAATGGGCTATCTGAATCCATTCCAATATACAAACTTAGCCATAAGAGTGTTTCTTCCCCAGTCTAATCTCTGCATTTTTTTTTGTTAATTTTGCAGTTCCTCCTCAGTTATCACGTGAAGTTTAGAAAAGGTATTATGCATGAATTTTAAAGTGATTTCATGCTTGGCAATGATTTACCAAGACCTGTGTATTTCATTTTGTGATATTGCAGGTATCCAGTCCTTTGCTAGATCAGCTACCATGCCGCTACTCGGCTGGGCCTGCTCCCAGTGGATCATGCTCTGCCTTTTATTTCAAGGCGAAACTTCCTGTCGTCTTCAATGAACGAAAATTAGCATGAATATAGGTGCATTTCAGCGGCTAACCATTTATCTGCTCCCAACCGTTACCACGTGCCAGCCTCCTGCCCTCTTTCCACTGTAGCAGCCTTGCTTACTCAATAGCCCTTCTTGTACCAAAATGCCTTGGCACCATTTTTTAGTCTACAACGTGTGAAATCTTGATCCTGCTGAAGCAGAGAGTAAAATTCTCACTCCCTTCAATGGGCCAAGGTTTCATTACAGCTTTTCGTTTGCCTAGGGTGTCCCAGTTTTTGGTGAGACCAGTTCCCATTAAAATTGAAGGGAGCTCAGCTGCCACCTTGGTGGCAGGAGGACCGGAGCGAACCCTTCTGCAGTGGAAGCTGTATTGGCCCTTTCGGAAAATGGTCTGGTCAGGTGAAAGAGGGCATTTTCATATTGACACACTGAATGTATTTTTGCATTCATCCACAATTGCAATTTTTAATCCTTAAGCCAGTTTTGTAGTTTTTACATATGACCTAATCAAAAATACAGAAACTCCAAGCATTGACCCCAAATGTTTCTCTCTCAAAATTTTTTTCCCTGTCACAATCTGTAACAAGGTTAAACCGCTGATGGCCAGATCCAAAGTTCACTGGAGCAAGTCAGAAGACTTTCCTTGACTCCCAAGAGCCTTAGACTAAGCCCTATAGGGTAAGCTGCATTCACAGATCTGAGTATAAAACTCAACCTCTTCCTTACTAAAGCGTTAAATTAAATATATCGTCCTGTGAACAGCAAAGCATTCATACTGATTTGCCTAGCATTGGCAAAACAGTTAATACTCAGAGAAAGGAAATTCAGCACACTCCTTTCTTTCATTTTGAAATGATTGGAAGAATAAGTATGACTTTTGAGAAAATGAAGCTACACGAGTGAGGAAAAAAGGAAACTACGTGCAAATCTGTTCTCAAATATATATATTAACAAAGTAGTGCCATATTGTACAGAAATAATATTTAAATTACATTTTATAAGTAAAAGTTAAAATCTTTTTAGCTTTTTTAGCTTAAAATCATTTTATTAATTTTAAGATATTGCTGCATATTTATTTGACTATATAAGCTTTTCTTTCAAGTGTTACTCCACTGATTCCTTCATAAGGAAAGAGTCCTTTATTTAAACAGCATTTTATTCTCTGAAAATAAAAGGAAAGAAGCTGATGTTTAATAGTTTATTATAAATGTTAAAAGAAAGAATGCACTTGCAAACTAGTATGAATCTCACCTTTCGTTCACTGTGCCAATGTACTAATAATATTCAAATGTACTAACAATCCAGTTTAAAAGAATATTAACAAATTCTTTTACTTCTTGACAGGAAGCATGAGCTATGTTTTAAAAACTGAGCTAAACACAACTTCATATTTAGAAATCCCAACACCTCAAAGCAGAAGAATAGAAACTCACTATCAGATAGTCTTACTGGGTTGTAAGAATTTGTTAGTCTGTGTTTCTTTAGCTGTTTTCCGTGTATGACACCTTGCAGTCTGCTCCTGCCAGCATTTCCTTCAGCTTGGTGCAAGCGATAGGCACTTCTTAGTGCCCCTGAGGCAATGCCCTGGGCATGGCAGAGGTGCCAAGCAGCCGCCTCTCGTGATGCTGGCTGGAAAGATGGTTTCTTTGACAGGAAACTGGACAGGCTATTTGTACCTTCACCTCTCTTTGCCTCTAAACTTCCAATTCCAAACACCTTTCGTACTTTCTGACACCGAGATCTCTGGGAGGAGGTGAAATGCAGTTAGCCTTCACCAGTGGCTGCAGCACTGAAAGCCACTATCAAAAAGTGAGGGCTAGACAAATGCCCACCTGGACCTCTTACCTGCAAGTTTTCTACTTCGAGGGGATTTCAGGGCCATCCCTTTTTCAGAGATGCCCAGGACCTCCTGGCCTGTGCTCAGCCTTCAAAAAGATCATAAGAATCTTCAAGGCTCCTTCCCCTTTTTCGCATAAAGCGTAACTTTGTCCCGAAAGCTGTTCAGAAATTAACCCCAAGTTGCCTAGCTTTTTAACAGGAAAGTGTTTATGCTGAAAATCAGTGAGCTTGGAACAGGGTCATCTTTCAGGGAATTTCATGGGATTGCTTGTCCTGATGTACAGAGAGGCCAGATCATCTTAGACAGCTCTGATATGGATTAGACACAATTAAAATGCTGCTGATGGTATATGTGGTTTTTCCACTGCTGCTAACCCAAATGCAGCTCCTCTGGTGCTGGTACAATTAGGAGAGGTTATAAGTAAAACCCTGTGGGGACACGTATACAGCAAGTGTGAATATAACTGCCCTGCTGCAATGAGAAGCTGCCAGAAGAGAAGCAATGAGAAGTTCCCTTACACACTGGTCTCCAGGGGTGTTTATGACCACCTGGGACGTTTTTGCAGTCAGTATATATTAGAGCCTTTCTGAGGATGATCTTACTCAGGAGGGGAAGCTATAACTTGTATCTGAACCAGTGAATGCAAAAGTCAGCACCAAGTTAACTTTGCATATCCATTGCTTTGATGGGCACCCTTCTCCATGTAGCTCTATATAATACCTTCCAGCTAATTAAAGAAACATTCTCTTTTTTTTCCTTTTTTTTTTTTTACCTGTTCCCATCAGCTATTTAGGGTGCACTCACTTTTCTTTTTCTTTGAGCCTGATTATTTATAATTAGCATTTTCTGCCTCCATGTAATTGTGCCTTAAACTCTTTCACATTGGGTTAATTCACTGACTTTAAAATCTATTAATTGACATCCAGAGGGAAAAAAGTAAACATGTCTTTAAAGATGGCATGAATGGTTGAATCAAGATTAGGTCCGCACTCTTTTAGTCCCTGATTTTAAGAGAAGGCTGCAGTCTACGAAAATCAATTGTCTTCAGAGCTCCAAAAAGAAATGGAATGAGCAGGGGTCAGACTCAAGAGCATCCCTTGTGTGCTGGAGTTAACATTACCTAAGTACTTTAAGCGATCACTAATTAGTGCTTTCAATGGGCACTCTGAAGACCGCAGGGTTGAAATATCTTATTTAGGAATAAACAATTGTCTAAGGCAGACTAGATCAACTCTCCAACAGGGGCAGCAAAATAACTCTTCTGTTACAACCTGTAACCAGAGAGAGGTCCTCAAGGGCCAGATAAACCAGGCACAATTGCTGCCTTCCTTTATTCCCAAGTTAAGACGGGCACAGGACTCTTGCCTGTATAGGCAAGTGCGTCTCCCAGTTAAATTCCGTTTTTAACACAGCCCTGTTTGTCTCAATTCAGCAACATCAGTCTGCCAATGGTATTTAGGAGATTAGGCAGTAAAAAAAGCATTCTTGCCAGCTATTGCACACATAATATTCCTAAAATTAAAGTCATATTAAAAAGCCATAGAGATTATTTCACAGGTGTGTTTTATTTGGTGGAGTTAGTGTTCACTAACCACAACTGCATTTGAGCAAAACAAGAGGGTCTAATAGAGCAGCAAGTTGTAAGTAAATATTGCAGAATCCTTGAGTTTCAAATTGACAGCCATAAATATTTTCCACGTATGACAGCTGTAAGAAAAAAATCTGAATAAGGAGGCAAAAACACATGATGTGACAAATATATTCAATTTTTAACAGTGTAATTGCAAACACTGAGTGTTCTTGATGGATGTTTTATAACTGCATTATCAAATGCAGTTTTCACGAAAAATGAGAGCAATGAATATACACAAGGAAAGGGATTTGCCTTAGAAAATTGCAAACTGGAATAGGAGTGCCATTTGTAAAAGTACTACTTCATAACAACTTATTTGCTTATCTTTTTTTATATTTACTCATTGATGTAATATGAGGGTGAGGGTGTACAATAGGAAGTCATTAGAAATTCCAAGAGAGGAAGAAAAAACTTTCACTTGGACTTCTATCCAGAGCCTGCCATATTGCATAAATGAAATGTTCCTTTCAGGAAAACTAGCAGCTCATGATACAAAACATCTATGGTCACCAAATGAGCAAAAATGAAAGTGGAACCATGACTCTGCTCTAAAAAATGGTAAAAATCTTTGTTATCAAGCAGAGGAAATAATTTCTATTTTTAAAAAGGGAATTGCCAAAAAGGCAAAATGTTTCTGATTTCACAAAGGCTTAATGCTTCCTTTCAAACATTTTGCATTTTTAAATTTTTGAATTCTTTAAAAATTGAAAAGCCAAAGTGATTTCATTTTTTCCACTGAAGACTCAAACTCTGATTTCTGTTTATCAACACAATTTGTCTAGGAATAATTCTGTCCAGCAATACCGAAATGCATATTGTAAAAATTTTGTTGGGTTCTACCATGGATTCTACTGATAACATGGATTCTAATAGCAGAAGCTTATTTGCTGAACTCTGTGCCAAGAATTCGCTTTTTGTGCTCTACACCACACATATATGCTAGCATATAAGTACTATTTCCAGCAATACTCTTTATCTGAAATTTCAGTGGCTGTTGCATGCTGGTAGTGCTAATTCCTTTTCTTACACATAGCTTAAGAACCACTCAACTATTTCTGACTTCTGGCCCTGGCTAGCATCATCCCCTTGTCATAGGAAAGCCAGGAGCAGCCTGTGCGCTATAAGCCCTCAGGTTTATTAGTGATGAAGACCATCAAAGTATCTATCTAGGCACACCTGGCCTTTAAACTACCCCAGTAGCTGACCGGTTGTATCTTGGCTATATACAGTCCATGTTCACATTGAGGTCAGTAAAATATTTATTAACTGAACCTCCCACTTTAAAAGCAGACAGAGTGATGTGGGAAGCAAGACAGTTTTCTGAAGATGCTTGCAGGCACTAATCTGTGGCATGATTTGTGGGAGAAAGTCAGGATCTGAGAGGGATGCTTAGTCATTTGCACTTTCTTTTTTTACAGTGATAGAGGAAGGAAAATGCTCCAGACCGATGGTGAATTACTCACTGTGCTCCTGCATGAGTCTGATGGACCATTTATTGTTTTCCATACTATTTAATACAACCGAAACAAGGAGCAAGAAAATTGTTGTCCTCCAGTCACTGTGATAATTTTGCTTTCTTGCTTGAGGGAGGACCACTATTCGGAGATGTGAGATTGAGGTAAACTGTGATGTGACATTATGAGGGGAATTATGGCAGTCTGGGCAATGTTGGTTTGTTTATCCTTTGTGGGGGAATTGCCTCAGACTGAGTTTGGGGAGAAGCAAGTGGAAAATGCTACAACTCAAAGAAGACAGACTATGACGTTTCTGAGCTGTTGGGGAAAACGGAAGAGATGTCCACATGGCAAAATAATGTAGATAGTCTTTTAAATCATTAGTCTACCAGAAAAAAAAGAACAAAACAACTGTATTTGTGGAATCTGACCACATCAACTTGGAAAGTTTTGAATGAACATTGTAAGCTTTGGAGGTTTTTTTTTTTTTTTAAATCTGATGCTGTTTTTAAAAGCTCATTGAAGAAAATGCTTTGACTCTGTATCTGGCATACAAAGTGGTTAGCAAAGTCCTAGAGGAGTTTCAGGAATTTTTTCTTGCGCTGTACAAGGAACCTGTGTGTGATGGCCATAGGAAGCCACTTACCAGAGGATCAAATTAACAGCTGGTGCTCTTCTAGACATACTGTGAGATGTTTTCCTTTTTGTGGCTTGCTTTGGTGCTTGGTGGGTGTGATACGAGGATTGCATGCATCAAGTCTGTTGCTTTGTATCCATGCCCTGGTATTACAATAGTTCATCTTTTTCTCTGATAGCGAAGGAGTTAGTTTTTAAGGGTGCCTCTGTAACCAGTTCAGTGGGCTAAGTACCACAGCTACAGAGTATTTGGGGTGCAAATGCAAGTTGCTGTACCAGATAAAGGTATATTAAAACTAACTGCATGTTTCCACAGCGTAAATCAAAAGCCTGCTTGGCAGCACCTTCCCCGTGCCGACTGCGACTAGACGCCCTGCAGCACACCAGCATTCACTGGGAGCTTTCCCCAAGGCATGCTGCAGCCACCCTTGCTGGAAGATGAGGGTGAAAACACAGCAATGCTGGCCCCTGTGGCCATTTCCCATGTGTGCGCTGAACGACTGGCTCTCTTTCCAGAGGGCTCTGCCTGGAGTCCCCCGCGCCTGCCACCGCATTGCGGAGAGCCGGGCAGCAGGACCCACAGCCCGTGCTGTCGCGCTGCTCTCCAGGAGGGACTCCCCAGACCTCCGGGGACTGCCAGGGTACGCACTCCTTTCCTCTACACTGTCATGTTCCCACAACGAGCCAGACAACAAGGCAGTCCTGAACTCATCACAGAGCCAGATGTTCCCCAATTGCTATAAAACGACTACCAGTAACTAACTAATGGTGATCGTGGACCACATATTTTCACAGGGCACCTAGAGTGGATAAGGTTAGATTAAAGCTTATGATTAAAGGTTGAACTACATTAATGCTTGCATTAAAAACAAAGATGGAAACACCCACTAAAGTAGCAGTAACTTTCCTGCCTTGGATAACAGAAGATAAATCCACTGTGCGAGTAACAGTGGTGCTTACCCAGTTTGCTGTGGAGAAAGGTGAACCTCATCACTGTCAGGGGAAAGAGTAAGAAAGAGCTGGCAGAGACGCAAGTCTCTTCAGACGAGGCCCCATCTGGAGAGGCTGGGGCTGCTCAGCCACAAAGGACAGTGTCCCCCACAGTCACTCTGTGAGATGGGACTCCCAGGGCAGGCCTGGACAGGGGTGCAGGGCTGTCTGGCAGGGCTCGGCTCTTTCCAACCACCTCACTAGTACAACGATGGGCAGCAGAAGCACTCTGCAGTGCTTAGGACCTCCTGGCTGTTTTCAAGGGAAGCCAGAGTCATATCAGCTGAGTTATGGATGGGGAACAAAGATGTTAATTGGCTTGTCTATATTATTATACAAAGGAACATATGGCAGAAGATAGATCAGACTTGGAGTCTCCCACGACCCCAAATGACTATCTGAAAGCTCGATCACTCTTCCTTCTCATTAGACTCCCATATGTTGCACTGTTAAAATAATTCTTCTAAACAGTTGTTTAATCTGCTTCATACTGTCACATTTAATCATTTGGAGTGTTGGAGCAGGATCATTATTTACTGCTGTTGAGAGGCGTTATTTAATAAAGCATTCTCCTCGCTCATTTGATTTTGCTCTGCCATGGTGGGAAAACTTCAGTTTGTATTCCAATTTTCTATGTTTCCCAAGTACATTAGCAGCAGAGTAAATGAACAAACAGATTTTCCAGAAATGTCTCTGTTAGAGATTTGTTAACAAAAGGATTTTTAAAATAAAAGTGAATGTCATTGTGCACATAGCATAGGCTAAGATAGCAGCTACATTGCTTAAATGTGCTCTTTAGAGTTTTAATTCATCAGGAAAACCCTCACAGAGAAATTAAATAGTACTCATGGGAAAGGACCGTTCTTTCAGCAAGCTTGCTTGGGACTTTCAGGGCCATTAACAGGTCTAATATGCTGCATTACCTTTCCTGTCACTTCTTTTCCCTTTGTTGTGATACCTACTTAAAATATCAAAGCTGTGAGAAGTTCAATGAGATATTGAAAACTGAATAACACAGGTTTTGTATGACAATCCCAAATCCCTCCCTCTGTCTTTTTTTAAGAGTTCTTTGCCAGTATCACTAGATGAAAAAGAAATCAAAAGTCCAAGGGTGGGACATGAAGGACTGACAAGGTACAACCAGATCAAAAAGAAGCCTCCGTTAACAAATCAAAGAGGCTAAACAAAAGGCTGAACAGAAAAAAGTGTTTTGAATCATATAATCTAGGTGTGAGCTGTCCTAACTCAGCACTATTTAGAACTCAAAAAAATGATTCTTATCCATTTCTTTGCTACCAGTCTGCAAAAGAACAGTGCAGATAGGCAAGGATGCTTCCGCCAGAAGAAGACAGAGGGTGGAAACAACATTCCTCTGGTGTTATCAGAAAGGATGGCAAGGTTAGGAGTCAGTGGGCAAAATAATATATTTCTCCTGGAGCCAAAGAAAGGGAAAAATGCTAGTCCTTGATGTCTCTGACTGAACTTTAATATTTGCTTTTTTCAGTATGTGCAACTATTGGTCTAATAAGGTTAAAGAAGGAAATCTGGAAAAAGAAAGCATAGATGGCCTCTGTAAGTCTCAAAGTACAACTAAGTAACTTGTTAACTATCACTGGACAGAAATAAAACTCTAGAACATGTGCTGAAGGTGACAGGCCTTGTCATTTAACACATCATTTAACCTAAAGTCAGTTCTACGTTTTTACCGCACAATTAACTTTTTTTTAACTTTATCCTCAGGTTCTTTCTATTTGCATTTTCTGTCCAGTATCCAACATGAGTCTGATGGGCTCAGGACATGAAATCCAGAGGTCCAACCCAAGACTGCAGTATAATATCTCTTTAGCTCCTAAAAATCAAAACAGATTTGCCTAAGTGTGTATGTATAGAAATCTTGTATGAAATATGAGTTAAAAATATGAATTACAGACCTTTTAAAAGCACATTAAACACAGAATGAACATATTTCCACCTTGAATATGTTTTGGTAGAATAGTAGAAATGTATTTCCTTACAATTATATCTTTCACAAAAATTTTAGCAAGTCTCCTCTTTCCATTGATACGTTCAGACTCGCAAATTTTGTCATGAATGTGTGAGGTTTCTGATACACATTGCTTTTTGTATTCAGTTGTTTAACCCTGGGAACTCGTCTCAAAACCACACTGAGATTCAATCTGTATAATCCTGCTGAACACAGACGTGAGGATTTGGTAATCCAGATCCAAGCATCTCAGATCTAACTTCTAAAAGATACCATTTAAGTGCCTGGTTGCTGTGAACAGAGGTCTGCACCTGCTAGGTTTATTTCCAAAGGTACAGGTGTAAGCCTTTACAAATGCCCAGGTCTCTTTTTTTAAGTAACACATTCTGCAATTTCACTGGCATCAATTTGGAATTGAAAGCAAATCTTTTATTTTTTTCATCAATAATCTGCTATATCTTTTAAGATAAATATTCTTTTGAACATGCTTATCAAATCAGACATCTGCTATAGTTCTTTAACAACAAAAGCAATTTTTTTAACCTGACACTTTAAGGTGGACTTGATAACCCCTAATCCTCACATGCTCCATAATCTTTTCTTGTTTTGTAAATTGCCTTTAAGAAAGTAACCTAGACATGACTTTGATGTGGGTTTGTCCTTTATTGACTACAGCTTCGGAAAACCTTTGAAAAACTAATCTCACCAATAGAATGGCAATGTATAATTCATACTTTGATGCTTGCTACTGGAGGAGCAGCCATTCACCACTGCTACTCAGTGCATTAGAGATTCAGCAGGAAAAAACACAGAATGCATCTTCATTTAAATGAATTCATGTGCCCAAGGGAGGGAGACTTTGTGCATGCTTGAGAAGGAAACCATCTCTTACGTAATCAGTCCCATATATATTATATAGGCCCACTTCCTGCAGGTCTGAATCTTTGCACGTTTGATCCACTATGACTCACCTTTCAGGAATGTGGGATGCTGGGAGATTTTTTTTTTTATATAAGTATGCATAGATACATGTAAAAATAGATATTTATATAAAGATATATATATACGTGTGTGCATATGCATGTGTGCGTGCGTATGCACTGCGCTAGCGCTCAGTGGGAGTGTTTCTGGAGCTCTTCCTTCAGTATTTCAGGACAACCCATTGTACAGCCATTTACACTCTGTGAACTGACACATTTCAGATTAATCTGGTATTTAGCCCTGTGAAAAGCGAATCTAATCCACATGACACATGGCACGCAGGCACATTTTAATGTGTGGAACCAGATGTACTCACCCGAATCGGAAGTCGTCAAATGTCGGATACCCTCCAGGCTGTATTTGTTTGAGTCATATCAGCGCTGCCATGGTGAGTTGTCACTGTGGAAAGATAAAGTGTATATATTCATGCGGTAAGTGCACCCTGCCAAATCATCTCTACTTTTATTAGCCCTGCATCCTAGATCGGCGCAGCTCAGGCACGACGCTGGTGGTTGCAGGCCATAACTTTGCTCGCAGTGCACGCAGGTTTGAAAAGGGCAGCAGAAACAGGGCTTTCAGCATCTTGTACACTTGCATCCTTAGGCACACTGAAAGCTGAAACAGAGTATCTGCTGAAAACAGAAACTTGCTGATGCACTCCTGTTGCCACCAGCTCACACAACGCGCTATGCCAAAGAGCCTCTTAGTAATGACCTGACATTTGAGTTCGTTCTTAATTTTAAAATAATGGCTTGAAACTATGATTTAAGTGCTTAGGGTTTTGTCGCAGAATGAGCAACGTTCCACACATGTTTGACGCTAAAAATGGGCGTAAACAACATTATAATTAGGCAAAGTCTATTTTGAGAATGTCAGAAAGAATCTCAAGAGTCTGCTGGGCCAGTGCCCAATGTCATCGTTTGGTATAATGGCTCTATTCATTCATTTAAATCCAAGATCACAACATTTTTCTTAACTGTATGGTGAAAGACAGGGGACTGTCTTTCTCATTCTCTTCTCCCCACATTTTGTAATAATCTTCCCTGTTAAGATATACCTTCCTTTGCCTTTACTTGCGCTCTGCTCTTATCTCTTTATTCATATGCAGAGAAAAGTGAAGCCAAATTGCAAACACAAATGTGAGTGTGAAAGTCTAGGCCTAAAGTCACTGTGATATCTGTTTACTGTCAGAGAAGAAAAGAGCAGGTAAGAGGTGAAAAAAGAGGAGAAGAGAAAAAGCAAAAAAAAAAAAAAAAGAAAAATCAGGAAAAGAAAAGATACTGCTTGTATTTCTTAATTAGTAAAAATGCTGGTCATACCAGACAGTGTTGCTATTTGCATTTTCATTTGCATTGTAATAAATGGCAGCTTAATGAATCTGAAAATCTTTTCTGTTTTCCATCCTGTGATGAATGATTTGGAGATTTTCTTGTAGAACTCATATTTAGCACCTCAGATTATTTGATTGTTTAATCCAGAGTCTCCTGTCTTTGCAAAGAATTTTTTTTTTTACTATAAGGATTGTCAAATATTGGACAGGGTAGCCCAAAGAGGTTGTGAAATCTCCATCCTTGGAGATATTCAAAACTTTACTGGACAAATGCCTAAGCAACCTGCTTTAATTGGACCTGCTTCAAGCACAGGTTGGACTGGATGGCCTCTGGAGGGTGCTTTTGACCCAAATTATGCTGTGATTCTGTGCTGCTGATTTATAAGAAGATGAATAAAAAGACAGAGTCCTTTTGCCTCACATGGCTGTGAAACATGGGAAAAATGCAATGTCGTCTTCTCCATAAATCTTTGGAAGTCCTGGTGAAGACACCAGTGATAAACACATTTTTCGTGAAGCTGAAGGAGCTGGTCATTTAAGTTTTGAAATTAGATCGTGGATCCCTCCGTTTGGTATGTGGATGTATGGATATTGCCTGTGGGCTCAGGTTTTAGAAACTGATTCCTCTAAATGCTAGGAAACACTACAGAACCCCTCCTCAGGTCCTCTGGAGTTTGGTGTGCTATGCAGGTTACTGCTTAGCTGGAAGCTAGCGGGAGTGTCCAGATTTCATGTCTGCAATACAATAAACCTAAAGCCTGGCAGCTTTGTAAGGGAAAGAAGTGCTGAAGAAGTCTGTGCCACGCTGTGAAGAAGTGAGGACACAATCTAAAGGTGACTGGGTAACATGCAGAGATGTATGAAACACACAGAAATGTAACTATGCTTCAGCTGACAAAACATTTTCTAGGCAAGCAGTTATAAACAATGGGGGCTTTGGGCCATTTCGTACTGTTGAACACAACTGCTGAAGACAAACAGATAAGCAGCAACTGTCTATTCATGCAGTGCATGAAACAAAAGTTATTGGTTTGTTAAAAGAGCAGCGCAATTTCATAATGGTTCCAAGAAGTTCCTATCCCACATACAAAAAATGGCACTCTACTAAACCTGCTGCTGTGGTACAATCTACAGAAGAATAAACGATAGTTACAAGAATTAACTCTTACATTACTTTTTACATCAGCCCTTTTAATTCTTCTCTATTCCCAGTCAACCTCCTTTTAACACTTCTATTTTCTTCTTCTTCTTCTTCTTCATTTCCTTTTTAATGTTTTTACTGCCCAGTTGTGTTGTCTGGATATGCAAGTTGTATGAGACACATAAGTAATAGTAATTCAAGTTCAGCCAGTTCTTCTTGATCATTAATACAAATTTATATGAATAGTGAGCTGGATAGTTTATTCACTGATGTGTGTCTATTTATTTATTTATTTGCTTTACTCTGCAATGTAAAGTAAGGAAACAATAAAGATTTAAAATAAGGAGAACTTCCCAAGAACGGATCCAGCTGCTAAGCAGATGTGCTGGACAACCCCACGCCATCGTGGTGACATTGCTAGGTCTACCAATTAACATGGCACACTCCAAGGGCCCAGGAATGTGATAGCACATGTAACGTACAGATTGGATTTTACAAAGATGTTAGGTCAGGCTAAGTGTTGTTAGCAAAGAAAACGATATCCCAGTATGATCACACATTTAGAAGACTGATGAATGAAGAACTAACTTATCAACTAAAGATCCCATCAGTAAACAAAAAGATCTCCCTCAAACCAAGTTAACTGACCCATTTCTGACTTTGGTCATAGGTTACCTCCATGATAAATGTAGTGCAAAGTGAGGTAGGTAATATGCTCCAGTGCTTTATGTGGACTCGTCGCCTTACATTACACGTTGCAGTGAAGATATCTACTTCTCATGGAGTAGCTAGCGTGCCATAAATGCGTACTCTAGTTCACGGGGCACCAACGTCTCCATCTGGACAAGCCTTTCTCTATGCTCTTTCAGAAATAGACAAATCCACTAGCTTTAAATGATCCTTTCCAGTATATCAGTATAACCAATACCTCGACTGGCACAAATGGAGCATCTCAGCCTTGCACCACAGTCAGCTGAAGGGAATTTGGTGCTGGGCTTCTCAGGGCTAGGGTTGTCGGAGGCATTGCTATTTGAAGTAACAGCTCCAGTTGCGAATTTCCTAGTCCGCAAGCAGAGACAAATGAGACGGAGCAGCGCTCTCCGAGCAAGCAGCCCTTTGCTAAAAGGAACTGGAGACGTGGAAAGTCTGTGCTCAATTACATTAACAAGATAAATCATTTATGCACCTCGAATCGTATTTGCTGCATGATTTAAGGGCATCATCACTGCATACAGTGTTGTCATTCCTTGTTAGTTGTTATTTCCTTGTTATTAATTCTAATTCTTATTGCCTCTCAACTGTCCAAGTTCAGAAAGAGAAGTGCTTGACTTTTTTTGTATTTTGTTGCTATGTAATGTGATATAAAACAACTTTGGAGTGTCTCCCTGAATGCATGCCACCAAAACTAGGCCAGAAATCCCTTCCACTGCAGCTGCTAATCATTAAATCATGGACCTGTTCAAGAAGCCCTATATCCTTATGCATGAGAACCTACATGAAAGTATTCATATGACGAATGAGAAATCCCCTGGAATATAGAATATGTACATCCTGTTCATACTTTTGGATAGAAAATATTTTTCTGTTTCAAGAGAACCACAAAAAAAAAATTAAAAAGGAATTACAAATTTATGTTTGTGTGTACACAGAGCCCGAGCGAGTGAGCTGGCATTAATTTATTAGAGCTGGTTAGAAAATTTTAGTAGAAGTGAGAATTCTAAAAAAATTGCAGGGAGGAGAAAAATAACAAAAAACTTCATAAATGTTTGCTATTTTCAGACCAAGGCTTCTGCAGACAAAGCAGTCAATATTTTTCTCAAATATTTATTTTACGTTTTATTTTTAGAATAAATGGGGAAAAATAATTGTGGACATCGTGTTTTCAATTTCAGACAGCATAATTCTAGGCATACTACATACATGCTTGTTGTTCGTACTTTAGTCAGCATATTTTTTTGGAGATATTAACTACAGGAATAAGAAAAATAGTTGAATTAAAAGAAAAAAAAGCCCAAATCTGTAATGAGATCTGGCTCTGTGTTAATTGTGAACTCTTTTGAAGATTCAGGAACATTTAGTAGGATTCTAGAATATTTTCACTGGACTTCATTGCTTGAATTCAAGTTTTGGAGATGGGAGTGCTTATTCAAACACATCCCGCTCTTACCGAAGTAATTTTGAAATCAGCAATGGTTCACATTTATTCTCAATATTAAAAAATCATAAATATTGTACGCCTTTTTTAAGGAATGAATTTTTAACAACGTACATACTGTTATTTAACTTACCAAGTTAAATAAAATCTCCTGAAATAATAATAATAAAAAGAAATCCTGCAGTATTTTACAGAAGTGCTCTCAAAATGAAAAGGATATCCTGACTGCCGATAAGTGTTGCGTTCATTAGTGTCATTTGAAAATTTGAGAGTATGAAACCCTTAAGAGGGGAGAATAAGTGCTGTATCAGTAAAAGCACATTCTGTGGTCAATAAGCTAGTGGATGCATGCATGCATATTTAATATATTATCTCTTCATTATATTTCTTAGTATTGCACCCAGACTTTGCCCATGCTGGCCTACTTCACAAGGGTGTTGCAAGGCTCAATTAATTAGTATATGCTATATTTGGAGTGATTCATAATCAGCAGGATTTTGCCACTAGCTTCAACGGGGAGATTTTGTTGGGTAACAAAAACAGCAGAGCAGGCTCAAAGAGCATAGCTAAAGCAACACACCTCCGAGTGCTTTCTGCTGCAAAACAGCATCGACCGGCGATCGCTGACCTCCCCTTGCTGCAAACAGAGTGATTACAGAAACGCTGTTTATTTTCCTGCACATCAAAGGGAGGCGACGAAAGAGATCTCCCCGAAAGCTGGTCCGGCGCGGAGGTCAGCCCCGTCGCTTCTCACCCGCTCAGCAGGCTCCCGCAGCTCGCACGGACGCCGTTGGCCTCGCCGAGCAAGGTGCCCAGCTCTTCCCGGGCTGCATGGGAGAACAGCAGCGCAGCTCTGGCATAGCTAAAACACAGTAGACGGGAGCTGCAATATAAAGTGGGGGATTCCTCGCATACCTTCCCGTTTTCATGGACTACTGGCAGCCATGAAGGAGGGAAAAAAAACACAAACACGTGACACAGGCCATATCATTAGTTTGGACAAAGTGAGGAGATCAGTGTGGCTACAACAGCATGCACCAGCTGAGCGTCTTTCCCTGGGTCCTTGCTTATTTTCAACACCTGTGATGTCGGCTTTAAAGCTGGAGCGAGCTGCAGGCTTCCCTTCCTGCTGCTGTGTCCCTTGGGTAAGGCAGTCCCCTCTCCCAGCCTTGTGCTGCTGGGACATGTTGCATGGAGTTGCTTCACTCCACTCTAGAGCCGTTTGCATCTGAGTGCATATGGTGGGTCTGGCATGGCCTTCATCCTCTCATTTAACATTTCCAATGCACAGAGGCCAAAGGTATGAGAATTAGTGCTTTCTTTTTTTTCTCTAGTCAAACACTGAATAACATATTTGTTAATGTTCTAATTATACTGAAGAGGAAAGCTCTTGGAGACCTTTTCTAGTATCTTTGAAAAGACCATTTTTTGTATAAGCTTAAGTGCAAATGTGTTTTAAAGAGCTTTAGGGTAATCTTTACCTAAAAAACCTTATATAAAGAATTGCATATGTTTGTTACAGTCATTTTAGGAGAGTGGATCAGAATCCCTATGCTGTTTTGTAGAAATCGAGACCCTGAATATTGTATAAATTGAGTTTTTTCCCCCCCAAACATGAGTCAGTAAAAACATGTGTGCTACTCAGATAGGCCATGATGAAAACAGGTGCAGTTTTATTTTGATTATATAAAAATTTCAGTTGAAAGCAGACATGGTTTTATTTGATTATATAAACATTTTGGTTTTCTAGGGTATTCTGTAGCATTTAGGCAGAAACAAATGCACCAGATCTTATGTTTTAAGGTGATGTTCTGGGTAGTGTGAGTTACTGTGGTTTCAAGTCTAACATCTGTATTCAATCCCTATTTATTGTTGTTGCCAGCTGCCAATGTCAGCAATGTTGTTGTCAGTGAATGATATGGTGATACTCTCTGTTGGAAAGATTGTAGCAGAATGAGAGAGAAGAAAAGAGAAAAAGGGAAATCTGCCAATTGACAGGGGGGGGGGAAAGTAAAGTTGCTTCCTTGCAAGGAAATGAAAATGCAGGGGAAAAAATGTGAAAAGTGTTGCTCTTGAAGTTTTGTTAGCAGTGTAGATGCTAACTCCATTGAAAGTGCTTGCACATCTAGATTTGGCAAACACACTTTTTCTTAAATTATTACTCAGGCTCTTGCTGTGCCTGAAGTCGCAGCCCAGCCTTGTATTGGACTGATTGCGGAGCTTATTCAAGCCGCAACACAGTGCGTAGGAACGTGCTCAGGTCTAACCAGGAGCCCAGATCCCCCACAGCGCAACTCCATAAGCTGGCCTAGCCGGGATGGCCGGCAGCCCGGTGTGCGGCGGTCGGCCCCTGCCGCGGGTGCAGTGGTGAGCCCAGGGCTGACGGGGTATGAGCTGCTGCGGGCCACCTGCAAAATGGGGGTAACAGGATTTCACTATGGAAAGGATAAAAGGAGTGCTCGAATATGGGGCTGTTTGAGCAACAGGAGCTGTAAAAAGTGTGACAAAGGATAGAAGGTGCAACAAGTAACTGGAGAGGGAGAAGCTCAGCAAAGTTTCAAAAGCACTACAGTGATGTAGAGTGTTTAGTGGGCTCCTAGTAAGGGTTAGTATTTGTGCACTGATTGTATCTCTGATTTACGAAGCGCTTTTTCATTCAGAGATCTGCAAGTGCCTCACACACCTTGGTGCCAAAGTTGCTATGTTTGCCCCTAGAGCTGGCCAGCCCTGGAATGCCATTAGAAGAAAATGTGTCTAACGTTCTACTACTTAAGCACAAATATCAAAGTGGGGGGGGGGGGGGGGGAAGAGCTCGAAGGATGGGGAGGAGGGAGGGAAGAGTCAATTACTTTTGCAGAAACTGCAGTTTCTTTCAAAAAACCTGTCATTGACATCTTTCCCCTGAAAACATTTTGTCATGCACATGAGTGTATCTCTTTAAGGAGATCAATCTCGAGAAGGAGTCACACTAACAATCCTCATGTGACAGACATTTTCAGATGGTGTTCTCATCAATCACACTGATAATGAGGTGGCAAATTGCTGTCCTATAGCAAAACTAGAAAGACGACTGCCTCAGTAGGTGTCAATGAATATGTCAAAGGGTTGTCCCTGGGGGAGTCTGAGGAGGTTCTCAGAAACCTTTTTGTGAAGCATGAATGCAGAATACTTTATTGATCACTAAAGAATTTGCACTGACATGCTATTTCCCCATGACATTTGAACCACCAATTTCCTAGCTTGTGGTGAGCACTCCTTGGGAGTTTTCTTTCACCTTTAGATATACTAAGAAATCTTGTTTTAATATTATCTTAGTCTTTCATCTCCTAAAGAACAGCAAAAGAAAACTTTACAAGTGAGAAGCAAGCAAAATGCCTGGAGATGTTTAATGCCCAATAATCATTGACTCAGTAATGAAAACTTGGAGTTAACTTGTTTAGTTTATATTCCAAGCATTTTCTTATGTTGAATAGTATCTTATATTCTCAGTTGTCTTAGTGAAGCCAGTAGTCCAGTTGATGGAGTAACTTACTGTTAATTGCGAGAGGTTATAAGGACAAAGACTTTTCAAGATGAAATGTTCCTTTTGCTCTTTATTTTCTGAGTCTCTTAGCATCTGAATTACAAGCCCAGTATGCTTCTGCAGCTAGAGATCATGCGGTGGTAAAATGCCATCCTTGCGGGTTACTCAAGAGTTTTGGTGAGATTTAGGCTTTTTACCAGGCCTAGATTTCCACATGCCTCAGTTTACCAATTTTCAAGCAATAATGGTAATACTTCTTTTTTCCCTTTTTCATCAGTGTGAACAGTAGGGGAAGGGCTGTCTCTTCTGCAGTACTTGGGCAAATAATACTGCAAAAAATGTAATAGTGAAAGTTTTAAGCTTACTGCTTTGATTGCTCTTGGCTCAATTGCAAGCCCAATTTTGAGACTTCCCTACATATTTACATGAAAAAATGTATCCAAACTGCTTCTGAAATCATTTGAATAGTCTTTAAATTTAACGATGTCCAGTTTTTGTAAAAAATGTAATGTGAACAAACAAGATCTGTTTAAATTGGTCTTGAAAAATAGTTGGGTTAAAAACTTCACAGAAAGGCTGGTACAAAAAGAAAATGTCTGTGCAATTAATACTTCAAAAAGGTTTTATGTTGAGAAAATGCCATTTTTCAATGAAATCTTGGTGCAAACATTTCAATTAGATTTTGGTTTATATGGTACCTAGTACAACTGTTTCTAGTCTTGAGATTAGTAATGCAGAATAGGAATAACACTTTTCTAATATCCATTTTGGCTTGTACATCAGATGAATTGCATTGGGGACAGTCTCACTGGTGTATACAATTGTATGTGCATGCTAGACAAGCCTAAGTGCAGATGGTAATTAAATGTTCTTATCTAGTATACCTTTACATTGCAATTGCATGCAAACTTTTGTCATAAAAATGCACATAAATTTTATGCATGCAGTTGCACACTGTGCATGCTTGTGATATCTTTAAGAATACACAGGCAGTCAAAACTACTGACACATACTTGATTTTATGTTCAGCTTTGGTCACATCAAATTAAACATGTGCAGAGCACATCATTGCAACAATAATAAACATAACTGCAAACAAAAATAGCATAAATGCAAAGAGGACCCAAGCCCCACAGATGTTCTCTGTACATTGTTTATGCCAGCTCACTGGCACACTTTGCCTAAAATATATTTAGGCATCAGCCTAATTTCACATGCATCTTCTGTCAGAAGATGGTTGTGGAAGTCTAGGAAAACAGTCTAAAAGAGATTGCTCCCCAAAGCTATTTGCTTCAGAGAATGTCAAAACTTAAATTGTTCAAACACCTAATGCAATGTTTCTATCCGTGAGCTTGTTCCTGTTTGTGGCCTTTGCCAGTTCTTGGGGTGACATACTGAAGCACGGCTCCTCAACATTGAGTAATATACTTCAAGGGGTTTATGAGCCCTATCTGATTCCAGTTAAAGTTAATGGAAAAATTGCCACTGAACAGTGGTAACAGTGAGTGCAGTCTTGCTGGATTGCAGGCTGTGAAAGGACTACTGTTGTGCTAGACCCTCTGCAGAGCAAGGGAGCTCGAGTCTGGGGGAATCTGTGATCTAAAAGGACAAGACAACCCATGGCGAGGGACCAGAGCAGTGCACAAACTGAATGGCATCTTATTATACTGCATGTAATTGAGTCCTATCAGTATTCAGTATCTTGGATCTTAATCTCCCAGTTAATACAACTGATGTTAGAGACTTGAACCAGAGCAAGCCCAATTGCCCCTTAACTGGACTTTTTTTGGTTTGAATTTCCAACATGTTTGAGACTTGGTTCATATTTCTTTAGCTGCTTACCTGGAAATTTAAGATATGAGCAATGAGGGAGCCCAGCTGAGGTACCAAGGGTAATTTTTGAAGGCAAGGGACCATCAGAGCCTGAATAAGCATTATGGGAGTCTCTGGGGCATGTACCTTGGCAAGCAGAGTAGCCCTCTGTATATTTACTACCAGTTCTGGACATCTGCTGTGATAAGCACAGCTGAAAGAGGCCTTTTGGGGGATTTAGGATTTTTGACCTTTTATGGGTGCAGAAACAAAGCAGGAAGGCAGAAACCCATTGGGGTTACTGCCATCCCTAGCTGCACTGGCTGGCCTTGTCTCGTGCTCCCTGCACGTGGTTAGCTTGGAGGGGGTGAAATGTTGAGACTCCAGAAAACAGATGGTGTTTCTCCTTGTTTTTGCAAATGTTGCATTTTCAGTGTTGGGCCTTTCTTCAGCTAAAGGTGAATACTATGTGCTCTGGCTTCTGTGCTGATGAGTGTCAATGCCTGGGCAAAGGCTGGGTCCCTTAGCAATAAAATCTAGATCCTTTTGGTTTGTCCTATGAGTGAGTCATCTTTCAGTGTCCTTTGAAAGCTGTGCATGTAGTCTGCTCCAAGCAGACAAGCTGGTTTTATTGTTACAAAAATTGCACTGTACCAGGCAATTAAGTGAGACATGAGTCTCCTTTAGCCATTCCTCTCCTTAAAGGCTGTGGTGGGGAGGAGGCGGGTAAGGAGGCTGCTATTCTCAGCCTGTGTTAAAGCCCCTCCAAATTCTCTGTCATGTTGTCCCAGTCTGAAGATTTGTAAGAATTCTGATGCCCTATAAGCAGTGAAAACCCACAGTTGCTGTTTGCATCCTGAAATTAGTCCCTGTTCAGAAGGCTCTTCTGCAGCATTATGTGATCCTGTCTTGCCACCCACTTGCTCTGTCACTTCCTAAACTCTGATTTTTTTTTTTACAGCATCTCTGGCAGTTAAAAGAGCATATGTACATGTACATCTGCAGAGCAGACTGCAAACATGTTTTTAAAAGTACACAAGAAGACATCTATTTCATAGGTCAAACCAAAAGAAGCTGTTTTTTATTGCGAAGGGGACAAGGGAGCACATGCAGTGCTGTTGGTTTCTTTCCACACCCACTCTGTGGGATGATGGCAGAATCATTTTAATCAAGAGTGAAGACTGCATAATTCAAGCAACAGGGTCAAAAGTCTTGTGTCCCCAGGAAAAGTGCATTGCTTTAGCTTCAGTCAGTTTTTTAAATCAATTACTAAATCAGCTATTAAAGCTTGGCTAAATAATTAGGTAGAGTAGATTAATACCACTTCTAATTTAATTTAAACCTAAGCTAATTTAAGACAATTAATACCTGTTCTTTTTAGGCTAAAATTAATATATTCCCAGAAGAGTTTGCACTGACTTACCTAAATCAATTAAATTCATATCTTAGGTCAAACCAGTCCAACTTTACCATAAAAGTAAGGCCTTAAAAAAGGATTTTAAAGATAAATATCTTAGCTGAGTGGTTAAGCTGGAGCCTGAATCCTATTGAAGTCTGAGAGAGGAGAGGGTTCTGCCAGCTAGTCATGCACTGAAGTGTGTTTCTGAACTGGGGGCCAGTTCTGCTCTCAGGAGCAAACCTCTGCTTCACTGGGAGTAGCTTTAGGAGCACAGCACATTAATGTTTTTACTACTTCCATGCTGACAGATGGTGACTAATTCTAGCTACTTTTATGTTAACTAGTGTGAGTCACTTGTACCAGTGTAGCAACAGCCTCACTGAGTGCAGGGCTTGGGACAGGTCATGAAACTGCCCAGGTACCTGTGTTAATGTTCAGACAATTGCCATGTACTGAGCTCCCTGCTATCTCTGCGTAAGCTAGCTTGTATAAAACTACAGTCACTTGAGCTGTTGCTGTGTTTTCCTGCGGGTGGATGAGTGCTGCTTTGTAGCCATGGGCCCAGCTGACACTGCAGGTTCCTCCAAATCCACCTGTGCTGCGAAGAAGCTGTGTTCTAATATTTGTTGTTTATGTTCTTCCTATCTGAGTTCTTAACTTGGGAGGAGCATGCACCGCTGCGTAGCTCAGCATCATCTTTCTTGTGGTCTTTGCTCCCCTGTCTGACTCCAAAGCTCATTTGGGTGATACCTGTTCTCTTCTCTACCTTCCTTGCAATGCTCATGCTGTGCCCATATTCTGCCACTCACTCGTATGAATTGCACTTGAAACAAGTGTGGTACCCAGCTGCTTCCAGCAGTCCCATTTGGGGTTTGCACCTCTCCCCATGATGGCAGGTCACCTGTTGCTGGGTGGTTGGGAATCCCTGTGCTGCATAAGAGGGGCTCAGCTCCCCCACGACAAGCTGAAGGTGCGTTTTCACGTGCTGCAGCCCTCTTTCTCAGATGCTCTTACCATCTGTATCCAAAGCAGCAAGAGATAATGTATGCTTTAAATATGGTGTTTCTTTCATACAAGCATGTAGTTAGGTCTTGGTGATATTGAGACAAAAAAGCTCTGAACATCAGAGTAAATTTTTTCTTCCCCACTACTTTTACTGAGCAGCACTGCAGACATGGTCAGGGATTGCCAAAATGCAGATGAGTTTGTTGTGTCTTCACACCTGATGCTCTTTACACTGACTTGAGTAAGACTGCTGCATGAAGGCGAGAATTATGCTCCCTCACTAATGGGATGTTCATCCCTCTGGTACAGGCAAATCCTGGTAGACTGCACTGCCTAACTGTCATGTCAGTTTGTTGTGTCTGTGTGTGTGGAAAGGTCTAACATAAGGATGCTGCCAAACCGCATCCAGATATCCAGCTCCCAGTCCATGCAGTAGCTATTCCTTGGGCAGGAGGATTTGCTGGTGGGGTCTGCAGAGATCTGACCACCCTTCAGCACTGGTCAGCCTCCTGTGCAGTTGTGCATGGCTCTGTCCTGGCCCATGCCTCCATGCTGAGAGGAAGGTCGTGTCCACTTCTGCTTTCTGCTAGCAGAAACCTCAGCGCAGCATCTCCAGGCTCTGCCTGGCACGAGGACTGCCTCGATGCCTTCTCTCTAATGTAGCCCTCCAAGAAGAGCTGCACAAACAGTCACTTCAGGGGAAGAAATACAGAAAGCAAGGCAAGTAATCAAAATATCCTGTGACAGCAGGAGCTAGCAGGGCTTATCTGCCATGACAGGGCACAAGCCAGCACAGCGCACGGGTGCCAGCACCCAGCAGATGATGAGTGCAGAGAGGCACTTAGAGCAAGGTGCCGAACAGGGAAGCTCATGTAAATGGACTTCCTCTGCTGTCGGTTATTTACCAGCTACCTCCAAACTCTCATCCCCTTTATCCAGCTTTATCCAAGCTTTCAAGTCCAAGGACATGCCCCACTGGTTTTGTTTTCTGTTATTTTTAAATCTGTTCTCCATTCTGCTTTTTGTCTGTCAGTCAGGTAAGAAAAAAGCTATCTGTACCTCTCTGTGTAGCCACTGCCTGGTGTGTGTGTGTCTTGCTGGGTGTGTTGCTGCTTGCCAGGCTCAGGTTCGTGTTGGCCAGACCACTTCCTAAGCAGGGTCTCTCCAGTATGCACCACCTGCCCGGCCACAGCACTTGCAAGAGCTGAGCACATCGTGCAGCATGCTGCTGTAAATATTTACTTGCATGTTGATCCAAATCTAAATCAGCTGTGCTCCAGCTCCTTGAGACTTCTCTGAGTGTTCATTGGCAGACATGTATGTGAACTTTAAGCAAACACTGAAAATAGCTGCAGGCTATATCTGAATTGATAAATGTCAGTTCTTCCACCAAAAAGATGCTTCTAAGCCTTATAGCTGTCTAACTGGGATATAGGAAGGTCAAAGCAATTCAGCTTGAACTGTGGCTGTCAGTTATTAGTGAGATACAGCTTACGAATGATTTATTGGCTACTTATCAAATCATACAGGCAACCAAATCGATGAAACAGACCAAGACAGCACTTGCTGAAAAAATAATGATGTGCAAATTATTTACCCAGCTCCAACTAACACAAATAACCCATTACTTTTTTGGGGGCATGGGGTGGGGGAGGTAGAGTATATTTTGTACTTGTTTAAAAGGTTTGTGGAAAAGCTCACCATTAATGAAACAAAACATTTCATGACTCAAAGGACTGGAGCTATGAAACCTTAATCTCTAGCACATATGTTTAGGTAACTCCTTGGGAGTGGACAAGTAATTTCATTTTATGTAATGGAATTGGCAACTGGAAGAGCAACTGCTTGTGAAATTGCTTCCATTCTCTCTGTAAAAAAGCATATTGAATCTGATTCTGTTCTCCCTTGCACTCAGTTTGTAGTGGAGCAATTCCACAGATTTAATGCACACTTACACAAGTGAGAACATAATTAGGCCCACTTGTTCTGCCTTTAAAAAATGATTTCTTTCATTAGGACTAAATGCTGATAACAGCATACTGGATGAGTCAGGGGTTTTTTATAGTGTGGGTGAGAAGTATGCGCAGCAACCATGTGTGTTTGAATGACTATACCTAACCCCTCTCTTTAGAGTGCAAATTGATTGCAGAGATGCAGAAGACAATACATATTTGCAAAGGAACATCATAATGTAAAGGCATCATGTAATTTCATTAGCATATGTGGCTGAGTGATAAATAAGTCCAGAAAGAAGTATAATAGCTCTGCTTTCATCCCAGACAAGTCAATATGTCCCTAACCTATGCCTGATTTCCTGCTGAAGAAATTGCATAGTCAGTGAAGGAATCTCCAGTTTCACATACAGATCCCTCAAACTGTTAAAAATAAAATGCAAGGTTACCTCTTCAAATTCCTAAACATAGATTTAGTTTCCTTTGTCAAATATATTTGTGCATATTATTCTAAGTCTTTGCCCATCTACAGAGAGAGGCAGGATACAAACCAAAAAAATAAATTCTGCTCTGTGTTAAGTCTGATTGTCCTCACTTAAAGAATCAAAATAGTCCAGTAAACTAGGAACTGATAGGTACTGGCATAAATTTATTCTCTAATTTTTAGAAAGGTGCTTCTAGGCCTCAGTTCCCTCAGCTGTTTAACTGCAAACTGCTTGCTTGCAGTTGAGGGAAGCTGCAGGAGTTTTTACTGATAATAAAATACAACTGATTTTGTATTGGAAATCAGTTGGCTATTCTGTGCTTTCTTTACCCTGCTTTAGAGATAATGCATGTTAACTGTTATTGCCATTTAATTTGCTATAATACATATGTTTACTTTGGAGGAATCACGAGAAGTCGTTATCTCTCCCACCAGTGTGAGGGAAGCCAGTTACTGCATTTTCTATGTGGCTTTTCCAGTGTGGGTTGTGCTGAGCATGGGAGGAATCCAAGTATTCCCACTTAAAGGTATCTTGCATAAAATTATTGATGGAGAGTAAGTGAGCTTTTAAGCATACAATAAAGTAATCTGATACTCTGTCTTTCAACTTGCTTGGCTCTTATGGCAAGAAACAAGGGCTTGCAGATGGTGTTGGCACTTTTCTTCCCTCAGATTGCTAATATTTCATACTGAGTTAAAAAAAAATAAAAGAAAACTATAGGGTCAAAGCAGACAATAGAATGGGTTAGGAAGCTAGATAAAATGTGGGGAGTCTTGAGGCAATATGGGGGAAATCTTGGCTTATAATTTCAGAGGATTTTCTCATGGGAAAAGTAACACTTTGCTTTAATAAAAGATAATAAATAGTTACAAGCACAACCCACTTGCAGATAACATCATTACATCAAACAGCTCTTTGGGCTTTTTTGTTTCTGTTCAAGGCATAAAATAATTATTGAAGAGGGCTGTTTCATCTCTGTAGAGTACAAAAGTCCTCTTGCTAATTGCCACATCAAATGACTAGAGGACCCCAGTGGAAACCTTCAAATGACTGTGAAAAAATTCGGGCCATCACTAAACGCTGGGCACTTTTTTGTGTGTGTGTGATTTCCCATTGCAGATTAGGTTACTTGGGTGTGGGTTTATCACACAGGAAAGGCCTGGCTGCAGATTAGTTCTGCACCATTGCAGGTCTGTTATGCCAGCGTCATCCTTGACCAAACCGATGGCTAGCACCTTTATTGTATTTTTGTGATACGAAAGAACACTGGACTGTCCAGGCAACAAAGGAGGGAGCAGAAGGCCTACTGTGTTTCTAAAGTGTTACTCCTCTACTTTTTGTCATGCACCAGTGACATGAGTGCCAGGTCCCAGACTTTAACCTCACACAGAGTCAGAAAACAGCTGTCAGTCTCGGCTTGTTCAAAGACAATCCCTTTGTGAAGATCAGACTGAAGTGGCATGGTCCATGTACTCACTAAAGCATGCCAAGGAGTCAGAAAGTCATAATCTGCCTTTGTGCTTATTGCCATTCACATTTTCTTCCATAGCTGGTGCCCAATTACCAGTGCTGTAATTTTTTCTGTTGTTAGAAAGCCATAAGAGTTTAGCTACCACTTATCCAATCAGGGTCATGACCTGATGTATTTAGGCTTTGCAAATATAAGTAACAGTTCCCTTATCAGTGTCACCAGGACTCTTTAACACTTAGCAAGCAGAAAGATAAATATACTTGGCAGATACAATTTGATCCATTGCTAAGCCTTCCATTTTACCAATGACCCATGGCACTCTGCCATTCAAGGGTATGTTAACTATTATAACCTTATACCCTTCAGCTACGGCTCGGAAACTGGCCAACTTACACTTCCAGGAAAGACTTGCATATGGCAGCAAGTAAACCTAATCTATAGCACAAGGATTTTGTATAACTCGTTGTACAGTCTTTTATGCATTGGGAAATCGATGATGATTCTAATTTTGCTTGTACTTGTTCTGCGTTGACCCAGTTTTAGCAGAATTCCTCCTGACTTGCTCCAGGATGAGAACTGGGCTCTGCCTCCATCCACATTAATTTCTGGGAGGAAGCAAAAGCCGGCTAATTTCCATGTTCTGTTAGGGATAACACTTTACTTCTTGACTTTCTTTGATCAACTGGCTAACTTAAATATTGCTTTAATGTTACTTTACAGCTCAGATCTATCCCCCTGAAAAGTTCTGACTCTTTCTTTCCTCTTTCAGATCCTTTCTAAGACCAACACCAGCCACAACGCCTATAAGAGCTAGGACAGTGCTATAAGGGTGTCACTGAAGAACCTGGAGCTCTGAGCTATATTTTCAGGTGTGAAGCAACACAGGTGTATGCTTTCCTATACATGTGCACACAGAATACGTGAAATCAAATATATGTAAGTATCAGTTTTTCATATTTTGACTGTCTCACTTCTTTAGCCTCTAAATGATATTCATTTTTAGTGGTAAAATATTTTCAGGAGATAGTGCTTGTTTCTATGTTTATATAGCATTAATATATAATAACTAGGTTTCTCTTGCATTTACATTTCCTAATAATAAGGCTTGAAAGGAAGTCTAAGAGCTGCAGTAATGTGCTGAAGGAACACCACAGTAGACCTTTAATCAGCACAGTAATCCAAATCATCTAAGATTATTTTAAAATATCATAACATCATTTTATAGTGGCAGATAAGCTTAAACCAAAAACAGTGTATGCTGAAAAATTTGTTACATTAGCTGTTTACTTCATGCCCTTTAAAATCCTTAAGACCATCTATCCCTCCAGCAGGTACTGAAATAAGTATTCTTAGCAGGGTCATGTTTCATAGGAACCTATTTAGAGATGGGCTGAAGATGCAGCATCAGATCTAGAGGAGGATCTCTTTTAAGCAGAAAAGGGGAAGAATTCAAGTGTGAACCAGTAGTGTGAATATCCTATAATAAAATGATCAAGATAGGCTGGAGCTTTCTGCTATCTTGAAAGCTCATCTTGATTGACTAGAGGTCTAAAAGTTTGAGACATTCAGTTACTGCCTCTTCAACAGCAACTTGAAACCATTTATCACAGAAAGAAACTTCCAGATGATATTTTGAAATCTAAATGTAAAAGAACTGATATCCAGTTCTTAGTAAAACACGTAGGTATTGACTAGCCAGATTCCCTAGATTGCTTTAAAAATCTGTACCCAAGTCTTTCTAATTTGTTCTCAGTGTACACTTTCTTTGAGGCTCACATACAGTTTTTATTAACCCCATAAACTGCACGGATGGATGCATAGGAAGAATAATGAGAAAGGCACTTTTCTATCAGTTCCTGGTCTTATGAGATATTTGGCAAGGAGGCAGTGTCTTGGCCCATAGGTAATATATTGTTGAGAGAGCTCTGTCACTGTATGAGAGCTGCCCAGTTCAGAGGCCACCAGTAAGGGTCTCCTCTCCCTTTGAGCAACAGGCACCGGAAGACCCAGCACTGCGGGTGACAGATTCAGAGCCCCATGAGCTGAACAGAGATTTGCAAGCAAGGGGGAGTGGAATGTGAATTTCATATGCTTTCTAACACACTTTTCTGCATTCCTATGCAGTACTGACTCCTAATACAAAGAAATTCAATAAAGCCCCGTTGTCCACCACGCTCTAAGACATAAAGCAGCACTGGCAAACACCAGAGCCAGCCCTTGCACTGACCATGAAGACTTTACATCTTAAGATTTTTTTTAAGTTACAAAGACTTCACAAGTCATTTTTGATCATGTGGACAATTTTTATGACCACTACAAACATCATCTATCAGAACATCCTCCTGTAGTAGGTTATAATATGCTTTAATTCTCTTAAGTGCCTAAATGCTAGTTAGCTAATAGAAGAAAGAAGATAACTTATTTTAGAAAAATTAGAAACAACTTAGTACTTACCATGAAATCCTAACCAACCTAAAAAGATGGCTAAGATTCTTCATTTAGCTTTCTATTAAGATGGCTTAGCCAGAATTAATGGTTGAGTAGCTGCACCAGCTCATTGTATATGCAGCTGCATGGCAAAGACAGCATGTTGATTATCATTAAAGCATAGAGTCAGCCTTCCCACTTAAATATATATCTACACACATAAGGGATTGCTTGGCCTTCAGCCCCAGGTCTGGAACTCAGAAATGAATGCGTTATGCTCCTTAATGGGCCAAGCATTCCCATCTCCTGGCCCCCTGTTAAGTTAAAAGCTTCATCTGACTAAAAACTACCAGGACATTTTTATACTCTGAGTTAACACAGAAATGTTAGTTTATGATCAATGCATTTAGGATTGTGAGTCTAATGCTTTATCACTAACAGTGCAGTGTGAGCACTATTAATTCCAAGACAGAGACTGCAAGTGGTCTTGTGTCTTTTCAAATGTTGAGAATTTCCTGGACAAGATGAAATAGGCAGGGGAACGAAATTTCACTTAACGTTTGCACAGCGACATCACTTTATGCTAACAATACTTTAGTTATCATTAAGCACTGTTTATCTCTCCTTCTGGTTCTGAAGTGATTTGCTAAATACTCTACATATTCTTAGACAAAGAAATTCTGCAAACAAGGTCCCCTTCCTCCTTGGAAAAATCTGCCTGTAGAGAGGCATGTGGTTAGCATCCTGCTTAAAATCAGCAGATAGAAAAGTGTATCTGTTTATTACATGGCTCTTCTAAGTTCATGTTCTCTCTCCCTCTGTCTGCTCCTTTCCTTTCTTTTTCTCTTTTAATACAGTCCATTCCTCAAAATCTCTAAGTGCTAAGTAAGCATAGCTTTTACAGTTCCTAGCCCAAGGGACAGTGGTTTGGTGCTGGCCCTAGCCTTTGCAGTATGCAAAGGGATTTGGAGGGGGAGCAGGAACCAGTCCTCACCTGGAGGACATCAAACTCATGCTTTGTTGTGCTGGTATGGACTTTGCGAGTGTGTCTGTACTGCTGGCTACGTGGACTTGCAGATTCAAACTCTTAGTCTAGCCCCGCATTATAACTATGTTGTTACAGCTCAGCTAAATCCTGAGTTTAATTTTCTTAGAGTTCATATCCTTTGGAAGCACTTTACAGAAGTTTTCTTTCAGTGGTGGCTATATGGGGCTTAAGGCACATGATAAATTTTAAGCTATCACGCTTATCTGGAGTTGAGAAGCTCAGGAGAATAAGGAATTCTTTTTTGTTTTTTTTTAATGATGTGTTAGGGCTTGGAGTTTCCTGAACATTTAGCAAAGGGATGTCAGGGTGGAACATCTGCACTTATTAAACCAGCAGTGAAATCCAACTCCTTTTCATCTTCTCAGTTATACAGCTCTTTGTGAAATTATTCCACGGGGCAATGTGTGAATAACTGCTAACTAATGTATGATCAGTCCCATTTTAAGGTGATACAAATGGGACTGCCCACGTAGCACTGACATAGGTGATGGAGCCAGCACTGAGACAACACCGTGCCATAAATTGATTCAGCTTAAC